>NC_136872.1:14680013-15280013 GCF_951799975.1 Gobius niger | reverse complement strand
GCAATGACCTGACTATCCGCAGCTGCAATAGTAGCAGTGCACTCGCTTACATACCACAGTGTTAGCACTCCGACAACTTGCCTCTGACTTCGCCCCTGACACGACGAGGTCAAGGGTCAATAGGTAGTAAACACTCTGCCTGAACAAACTGGTCACTTTGCTTTCCTCAAGAATTAGCAGATCATTAGCACATCGTAAAACATCCGGCTAAACTGCTTTACAACCGATTGGAACAAACAACCAGGAAAAATGGCTGGATTGTAAATATAAAAGTCTATGGGACAGAGGCATTACATACATCAAGACATTCTTTGATATAGGCTTATGCTAAATGTGTGCTTCTTCTTCTTCACCATTTCCCATCAAATAACAAAGTAGCTTTTATGAAACGGGCCGCTCTTATGTCTTGATTAAAGCGGGCCTTAGCTTTGCCCATGTGGCCGAGTAAGTAGCGGAATTCATCTTCGGCGTGCGCACTGAAAGCCTTATCATTCAATGTTAGTAAACAAGACGAAGAGTTGGAAATAAAATAGCCTGGTCGACATATAATAAAGGCAGCATCAAAGCCGCGCCGCAGAGATTGAGTTCGCAGTATTAGAAGCCACTTGGGGTTGTTGACGTGATGGCTTAGATGTCACTGGAGAATCTACATGAAGCAAACAAATTAAGTGGGATGAGCTTGTACTGGGTGGATTAAGCTTAGATTTAGAGAAGCCGGAGAGAAGTGCGTAACCAAGTCGGAAGTGATTGGGGCTACATTTAGCTACACTTGGAATCTACGACGCGATTAGGTGTTGTTGAGATAAGTCAGAACGGCTACATTTTGGAGAGAATTTGAAGAAAAGGTCAGTAATGTATCAAAGTATCTTTGTTTTTTTGTCTGGAAGTCATTCGGAGGTATGATCAGCAATACTAACTCCATCCACAAGGGGGCAATAACTGTTGATTGGGGAAAACATTTAAATGCAAGCTATGAGTATGCTTTTTCTCTTGAATGAAAAAAGTCATCTAACACTACAACATAAAGATTTTCCACTTCTCTATGCACATTGAATGCCTTTGGATATCAGTTCAGTACTGATCTAGCGGTTTGTGTACATTTAAGTGCATTATGAGCACTTCTATCAATCATTATCAACTACTTGTGGGCCGTTGCCCGTTGAAACCCAGCCCGACTTAACAGGTCTGTAGTTATTAATAAAGACGCCATGGGCTGATAAGTGAACTGTGTGTTCTGTAAACTCTGATGAAAGGGTTGAGACAGTTCATGTGTGTGCTGTGTGTCCTGACAGCAGGTTATGTGTAAAGAGTGGTGGCCCTGAGGCAGCCAGTCAGTCACGTCAGCGCGAGGGGTGTGGTGCACTGACTGCGCAGCATATTATAGACACTTCCAGATGTTCCAATGGTATAACAGAAAAACAGTAAAAAGTTTAGGGCAGGTATAAGAAACGGTTGGACTCGGAAGACGCCAATTAATGCAACGTTTTTGTTATGAAAACTTGAGCATCTCAGAAATGATTTGGGTCAGGAGCGCCTATGAGGACAAGCTTTTAAGTCCGTCAATGCTCTTGTAAGCAATAAGGAAAAACAGAAATTATCCCCGAACTACAAGATCTCCCAGCTTGAGTCTAAATGAACACAGATAGGACCACCGCCTTTGCATAAGGTCTCCACTTTTCCTTGTCTCTCTGCTTCTTTGCTAATCATATTACCTGTCTCTATACTTAGACATTACACATGAATACTCTATAAAAACCTGCGGTGCTCTTGATTATACCAAGAGTTTAATTTCATTACAGGCTTTAATATTGCAAAGTGGCTCGAGACACTCTCCAACCCAAATGCGAGGTGATGGGAAACGCACATGTTGAACTGCTGGGGCTATTTTTAGTCCGCTACCGTTTTTTTTTTCCCTTCCCTGTGACACATTTACTGCAAAGGACCTCAAGAGTGATAACGCACAAAGCGCCAAGGAGAGTGGCAGCCGTCCTCCGGAGCCGCGGGAGAAACGGGCCAATTAATGCCAAGATTCCCAGCCAGCCCTGTGCCGTAATCCCACAGCCGACTTCGCAGGGAGCGCGACTTCCCCCTTTTGTGCTGAGGCCGAGATCATTAATCACATTTCATATCAGAACGCCCATCCCTTACCGTAAATGGTCTTTCCAAAGAAACCGCCATATGTGAAGTAGCGGTACTGAAAACACAGTTAACTTTCAACTTAAGTGCTAGTAACACTTGAAGACTTCTTTTGGATAGTGCGATGTCCTCTGATTCTGAAGACCTCCAAACTATCCATGCTTGCACTTTTTTTTCCCGCCAAAACCCGTGTCAGACTAAACTCCAATTTAGCCGATGCTACTTTAACCCGGGGCTCTCCAAAACTCTGGCTCGGCACGCAGAGCTGGCACTCGAGACATGAAAGGGCAGCTGCACCGTTTGGTTTACATTATTACGTAGTGGTTTGCACATTGTGGCCGCGGGGATAAAAATCAGGAGGGTTTTATCTACCACATGCACTCTATGGAATATGTAAACAGTGAGAGTAATCAGTGCCGTAGTCAAATGGGCTCGAAGTGGGAGTGAGGGGGAAGTCCTGGTTTAGACTCTTGATTCGAGTCTTGGTGCAGTCCTGGCTTGTTTCTGGTTTTGTCCTTGACTTCTGGCTTTGCCTTGGTTTGTCTTGGCCTCCGTGGCTTTGACAAAAGATAAGACAGAAGAGAGACACATGGGCTAAACCTCCCGCCTAAATGCCGGGGCCCTTACAGTGTGGGAGAGGGACAACTTTGTAAACCAAAGGGCAGATGAATTTTTAAAGTAAAGCCACATGTAACTCGGGTGTTGGGTTTCCCACTGTTGTCTTGGCTTAACTTGGCGGTTCTCGAAGTACAGTAAGGGGGTTGCTCGCACTACAGTATGCAGGCTCTCTATCAGGAGTGCATATTGTTTAAGTACAATCATGCTTTAGTCCTGGCACAGTTTCTACAATAGATTTCCAAGTTCTGCCGGTATAACTATAGATAAGAGCCTTACTGCAGCCACATTTTACCCAGTTAAAACGGCACTCAGGGGAGTTCAAATATTTTCATTGGTATCAAGTTGAAGAACTGGAGGCTTAACTCGCGGTCTTTGTACTCATCTTCCACCCCGACGGGACAACGGCGCTCCTCAAGATTTCCCCCTCCGCGCCGCCGTCCCATCGGAGGCCTGCGTTTTAATATGGTGCCCAATCAAAAGTGATTAAGCATCGTGGAGCACAAACAATGCGGGCTCTTAAATCTGTGTGAACCCTCTTTTGAGTGCGGCGAATGAAAGAGCACTCTGTCTGAGGGAGCAGATGACAGACACGCTTGAAGATAAGTCTCCGATCCCACGAACAACGCCCGCCGATCGTTCCCCGCCAAAGAAAGAATGAAATGAAGAAGAAGAGGAGGAAAAAAAAAAAAAGATTACAAGACCCACAAGGGGACAGAAAAGACATGGATATCACTTTGGTTGATAGGCATTGAGGAAGTGGTGGGTGTGTTTATCTTGAGCATGTTTTTTCTGCGTAAGATACCTGCACAAAGGCCACTGTATAAGAAAAATGTACTTTACCGGTAAGTGCTCATGTAGGAATGTAGCCTACTGTTGCAAAAAGCATCTAAAGATTTATAGGAATGAAGTCTGACACTCATTTCTGTTACCATATAGAGTGACATAACTCTCTATAATGCCTCCTTAAACAGCCACAAAACTAAGAAGAAGAAGAAATCAGCTACTTGTTCAGTGCGACCGTTGCTACTCAAGCTCTACCGCTGCATCCAAATAAAGTCCTGTTCCTTCAAAAATGCAAAAAAAAGAAGAAGGAAACCAAAATATATAATTACTAACAATGAAGTGGAGAAAAGAATACCAGTAATTATAGTGCTTGATGTATGTAGCACTCTATGTAAGACAATCCCCTCAACTAATGCATTAGATACATTTTCGAGAAATACAACAGCCACAAGCTAAAGAAGTAACCTCATTATATTAAGCTGGAAGTTCTTCTATCCGAACAGCAGAAGAGTTATGTTGCAACTTACAATAACAGGGTGTTGGACAAAGGTTTCATCATTAATATAATATGATCACGAGATACATGTAACGCAATCTTACGACTGGTGCGCTTCCAGCAACCACAAATAAACTTGAGGAGTTTATTATTATGCTTTATTCGGGGCTTTCACTACATTTTTGGAAACATTAGCCCTGATATTTTGTTGGATAACTTAAAATATTATACAGTGTGTTTCGACAAAATACTTCCAGTAGTAACAAGTAGTATCGGAAAAATGTTTTTATGTCTGTAGGGTGGAAGGAAAGCGTGAAAGGAAGAGAGCTGGTTGTTTCAGCTCAAATGAATATTTTTTTTCTTCCCAATTTTAATTAATTTTTTCCCATTTAAAACAAACAAACAAACAAAAAAAGACCAATGCTTGCCCCAGTTCCCCCATTTTCTTTCTTATTTTTGCTCCATACTTTTCTTGTTTTCCCAATTCTACTCATTTTTTATTACTAATATTTTCCCCAATTTTTTCCCAATTTTTACCCAGTTCATTCCCTTTTTTGCAGATTCTCTCCACCCCCCAAAATTTCCCCCCATTTTTTCCTCAATGATTCCCCATTTTCCACCCATTTCTTGACATTGAAGATGAACTCGATATTGTAAATTTGCGTGTCTGGTTGTAGATGACAAATATTTTCGCATGGGTGTTGAAAAAAGGTATCGGTATCGAAAACCAAGTATTGTTAAAGCGCCGGTATCGAAGACAGAAATTAACGGTACCCAGCCCTAGCAACGATGCTATGAAATCATAACGGGGAGGAGAGTTTTTACCACGAACAGGATCAGCACAAGTTTGATGATGTTGTCTAGCCTTCATGGGAATCTCTGTGTGACGGTTATCGGAGACTGAACTGGCGTTTTAAGTGCGAAAGACGGTGATATGTAGCGTTACTGAAACATGCGCTACTGAAACACCACTCTAGGTATGTTTTAAGTGAGGAAATAACATTATAGCATGGTTAAAAACTCAAAAAGTAGATTTGCATGACATAGGCCCTTTAGAAAAAAAACAACTCCTGCTTCTGAAACAAATCACGCCGAATTATGAGCCAATAACTATTAAAGAGCCATGTAATACCCACTTATGAAGAGACACTTGCGGACTTGAAAGACATCGCTAAGCAGTCATAAAAAAAAGGAGGCGCTAGCCCTATGACAACAAGACATTAGCCGTCAACAAGTCAGCATGAGCACTGCCATCTGACCGGCTTTCCCCATACAAACTCAGGCCCGCATACGCTCCAGCCAAAACTAGCTATTGCCGCTGCTGTTTCTGGCTCCTGCTTCCAATTTGACGAGAGCGGGCCAAGTAATGGCTTCAGCATTTTGCGGTCTGCCGGCGCATATGGTCCGTGTAGTGATCTTGGTCCTGTCCCCCGTCAACTATTTGGGGACATGTAGAAAAATGTGGCAAGACACAAGCCATGGCTGCAGGGGACAGAGAGAGGCGTGTCGCGGCTGTCCTCCTGAGAGTCGGGTATGCCCTAATCATTACCACTGACAGAAACACAGAGGGGAGAATATTATGAAGCCTGTCTAAGAATGAAGAAACTTTTGCACATTTTTAAGTTACTGTCTGCTTGGGTATTAGAGGGTAGATGCCACTGATTTTGTGATAATTGCGGTAATGATCATTTCGTCATATATCATGCAGCCCCACTAAAACCGTACCTCAATTATTTCCAAAATGGGGGAGAAATCGATTAGACATATGGTTAAAATGTTGGGTGTCTGGGTCAAAATGTAGACCGAATCACAACACATTATTTGAGATTATTCGTTTTTTTGCATAAATATAAGGGCAAGGCGATATGGCCTAACATCTATATCACAATATAAAACAGAAATATCATGATAACGATATATTTCAAGATATTTGACAATGGACAAATTACTTCAAGCACCTGTCCCCATGTTCCAGTCAGTGTTTATGCTGCTCTGATGGAGCTGAGCGAAACATAAAGGATATCGCATACACAATGATGTAAAAAATTACGATATTATTTTTTTTTATCGCGATTAAGATATACAATACGATATGGCCCACCCCAAATAAAACAAACAAACTTGGAAATACTTTTATAATGAATTGAACAAATGTTAAAATGTATATTAAACTAAGTAAACATGTTTAAAGGTAAGTGTAATAACCTTATGATACGGCACAAAGCAAATACCTACTCACTTCCAAACACCCTCACTAAGCCGTTATCACCGACGTCACCGTTACTGCGGGTCATTAGCCTAGCACCACCACCACCGCCGGCCCTATCTGGCTGCCTGACCTAGATTAAAGGTTATTTGCACAGGCTCCTTCGGCTCGCCCTTGTTGGGTTTCCTTATCTGGGGTTTGTCTGGACAAATCTTGGGACACAAAGCGCCCATTTTGTGCTCCTCTCGGGAGATCCCGTTACACAGCGCGTCCCAGACATGGAGCTGTGCCTCTGGGAGCATGACGTTCTCTCTCTCTCTCTCTCTCTTGAGGCGCAGGGTGCGCAACGGTGATTAGCTGCTCCTACTACAGCGCGCATACGATACCTGCGCGGGGCTGTTGCGTCACTGATTGGGCCTTGTGTGTGGCTATGATAGGGTTACGTGATTAGGGGTCACCTGAAGACAAGCAAAGGTATAAATATACATACGACATTTCTTCTGTTGATCTGGTTGTCAAAATGAGGCAGAACTTTGATTGAAGAGATGAAGAACTTGTGGATTGTCCTTTTGGGATGTTCCTTACTTGGGCAGCGCAATCGCCAAGTTATTGAATATTATGATAACTTATGGGTATGACTTCCCTACTTGAGTTCTATTTAAGCCATGTTTTGGTCTCGTCTTGCGCATCTCTATTTACTCTATCAATACTGAACCCATCATGGGAGAGGGACAGCAGTCTATACCTGCAAATGTAACAAAATAAATGGTGTCAAAATGCAACAGCGCGGGTAAGGCGCACGGGCCACGACTATAGCGACGCATGCCGAGGCAAAAGAAGGGGCGGGGGGGGGGGCGAAAGGGAGAGAAAGGAGTAGTGTTCGCTGACCTCATTCTGACAACGGGCCGGGGGAAGAGTCTTTTCACTGTAGCCGTTTCGCAATAGCGCTGTGTTGTTTATACAGGTGGCGGGTGAGCCGGGAGAGAGATACGGAGCGAGCGCGGAGCATTTTGCAACACCTCATTATGGATACTAAACACATGCGCTACGTCAAGTCACACAGACGTAAGAGCAACTTCATCACCAGCTTAGGGATCTTCCCGAAAGCGGAGGCCAAATTCGTTCTTCGATGCTTATAATTCAAAGTCTGCGGTATAGGCCTTCGTTGAGGGGTGCTGAAAATATGGGACAGGTACAACGAGGGATGTGCAGTGTTCTTATGTTGGACGGTTTCTTTTTCCGAACTTACTTTTCCCTGAACAAAACTAGGTCTAGCGTTCTTGGCACAGATCTAGCCTTGCCTTGGTTACACTTTCGTACTTTATTTTGTTCTGTTAAGACCAGATTGAGCCGGCCAAATCGTTTTTTCTCTTTGGCAAAACGTTGGGATGAATCCATTGCGTCCCCCCCAAAAAAACTCTTATAAGAAGCACAGTTAACGTATCCAGTGACTGTGCATACTCGCGCCTCTTGGAAGCCTGTGTTTTTGGCTGCTGCGCGTTTGGCCGTTTCTGCAACAACATCCACTTGGCCCGAGTTCAGCCTCGAGGACGGCTACAATCGCCCAAAGGTGGTGTCCACTCCAGACTACTGTTGATGCAATAACACTCTGACACAATACGTACGACACTGCCAGGTTAGAAGCGAAAGAACAGCAAGGCAGTCTTACTTCTACAACCTGAACACCTACGTTTTTAAACCTACCCAGGAGCATTATTGTATTGTAATAACAAAATGTCAACTTTTAAACGCAATGGACAGGTTATCTTGCTGTTTTTCAAGGACATGGTGTAATGTTAATCGCACCATTTGACGTTGTGATTCATTGTACAACCCCATAGCATCCAGAGTCAAGCCTATGTCTAGTAATATAAGGGAAAGGGTGAAAAGGATCGTCTTGGAAGTGAAAAAAGTCAAACTTTCCACATTGTCAGTGACCCGCAGTACAAGCCGTGCACAAGTTAATTTAGAGCCTTTCTTATTTTCCCCTTAACCAGTGAGACAAAACCAAATGAATTAAATTTAAGACCGAAAGCGAGAATAAAATTCCCCACAACAGCTGTTTGGTAAACATACCAAAGTAATTGTTCCAAATGCCTTACTTTAACAGAGATTAAATGCAATTAGTGGCTGTTTATCTAACCACAACGAGCATGTGTGCCAAAAGAGAAAAAGTCTCTGTCATTGTTTGGAGTAAGGGGGAAAAGCGCCGCAGCTGGGAAGAACTGTTTTCATACATGGCTTCCTTACGTACAGGAAGGGGAACTTTTTGAACACAAACAAAGCAAGCGCATGTCCGCAGCAGAGTAGCGTGGACCATAGGCGATGTGAAAAACAGTTGGCTGAATAAGGCTAAGGGTCTTCTGAGGTGAATATGTGGAATTTAGGTCAGTGCAGCCCGAGACGTTTTAACCAGCTCAAGCCGTTGCAGTGGAAATAGCTCGGGAGGCCAAAGCAAAGGAGGGTGGGTGGGGTGGTGGTGGTGGTGGGGGGGGAACGAGTGCGTCACGGCCCTCTCCCCTCTCTCCGCCCCGCCGCAAAACAAGAGCCATAACTTCCCTAATGATCCCGGGATCATGTACGGCTCGCACACGCCCCTCCGATACGCTTCCTCGTGACCGCTGACCTTTGAGTGGGCGGCGCCGAAGCCTCGCTGGAAAAAAACAAAAAAAAAGGGAAAAAAAGAAAGAAGGGAGACCAGAGAGGTTTATATCAGCACGGTTTTCAGAGCCAAAAAAAAAAAAAATCGTGTGTAAAAAATCCGACTGGAAATCCAACTTTAAGTCCGGACAAATCTCCTGCTATTTGCCCAATCTTGATAATCTGACACTCTCCGCTTCCCACTCCACTCACACACATTGTAAACAGTCCTTATTGAGACGCGAGTGCTTGTATCAACATTAGACTAGGGGCTATTGAGGGTCCCGGGCCAAGTTGGGACAATAATAGGGGTAAAGTTGCTGGATGTTCTTCACAGACGGTGTGTACAAAATCCAATTATCAGCGCCACGGCATTAACATTCCAGCAGTCTGGCAGGTGACGGTCTCTCTTAACCCCCCTCCCCTCGCAGCAGCTTCCCCCTCCCCAACGCCAGCATGGGACAGAGCCGCGCGACAGCACCTCAACAATACCTCCTCAAGCCGGGACCCCCCTCCCCTTTTAAGATCCCACAAGTATTAAGACGTACGATTCGGAGGAAAAAATGACTGCGGGGTAATCTCTCTGAATCTGACAATAAGGCTGCGTGATTATAGGAAAAATATCTTACTGAGGTTTGTGATAAGACTAGAATTTATGTTTGAAATTCAAGATCCAATACAAGATCAGAAAGATGAATAGTGGGGAATAGACAGAGCTAAACAAACACAAAATTGCGTCTGTAGGGGTGGGAACCTCTGGGGCCCTCACGATTCGGTACGATACAGGACACTCATGATACGCCGATGCTGCGATAATCGATATATTGCAAAGAAATAACCTACGATGCATCACGATTTTTAAACATACTGCATATTATTCATCATTTTCATTGAAGTGAATAAATGATCCCTGACTTCAAATGGGTCATTTATCTGTCAGTGGCATCACTTCATCACATTTAAATAAACAAGAAGACGAAGAAGATCTTTATTTATTAAGAAACCACAGCGCTGTTTGAAAAGGAATAAAGAAACCATGAATTAATCTTATTTATAATTATTAAAACTATCATTAAAGTAATATATTTGTGTGACAGTGTTTGGTCCCCTGCTTTTCAGACTGAATTCTTAATCATTATTGGCCTCTATTGACAGAAAACAGTGGAGCACTGCAGCCTCATCAATATGCATGGTGTCACTCATTAATATGCATGATGTTCTCAAAAGTATCGATATCAGAATAAAAAGTATCGCATCATCCCGCAAAATATCGCGATATATCGGAAAATCGATACGTTGTCACAATCTTAATTAACAATTGCAAATTTTGAGTTAACTTTGAGAATACAAAGTTTGAGTATTGCAGCGCCTCCTAGACACTCCTCCTCTCTTGTTTGCCTATGACTGACTCTAAACTAGGACTAACCCAAGGCTGCACGCGCCTAATTCAAAAGAGGACACAACATTGGTCTTTATGAAATAGTCATCCCGAGATTTCCCTTACTTGAGCTGTACAGAAGCCGCCACGGTTTGCGAATTATGTCGAGATATTGCCAGGAGTTCAAAAAAGAGATAGCTTTCAGTTCATTATATCAATTTAAACGAATTACCAAATCTGCAGTGGCCTCTTATTTCTTCCCCAAAGCTGTGTCTGAAACTGCACAGTGAGAGATTATTGGATGTGTTCGGGTGTGTGTGTGTGTGTGTGTGGAGGGGGGGGGGCTCCTCTACTTGTGACACTGCAGCCTTTTCTTCAGCGATCGGCGCGACTGGCCTCGCCGCGGTATCAGTCAATGGGGCATTCTTCTCGACTGTGTCTCTTGGTGAGAATATGCTGATCGCTGATAACGTTTGCTTTGATTTGCCCATAATGGGGGAACGCACTTTTTTTTGTGTGTGTTTGCGAAGCCTTTTTGCCCGGCGAAACAGTGGGAGCATTGTGAGAGACGTAGGTGATGTTGATGGCATACAAAACGGGCCCATAAAACAGTCACAAAAACAACAGTGGAGCGCTACGGCGACGCGATTTGGAGTTGCGCGGCATCAAGGGGAAATCAAGTAACCGAGAACTGCAAAAGAACATCGTAAAATGTGTTGAACAAGGGCAAAACAAAGCAGGATGTCCAAAAACAGCATGGAGGATTTTTTATATGGATATTTTGATAGTTATAGTCATAATAGCAACCTGAATGCCTGCAATTAGCAACATCTCAAGGGCTCCAATTATGTGGTTACTAGAATACCCCCAAACAGCCAAATATCTTGACTCCATGGTGTCGACTTATGCACAAAACCTTCTAAAACTGCAGTTTAAATGCCTGTGATTCTTGAATTAGTTTACATACATATTCCAGTATTCTCTCTAGTGTTAGTGCTCCTGGACATGTTACAAATGTTCGACGTGAACTGAATTTAAAACTTTGGGATTAGGAAAATATTGCACCATGGTTATGTACAGCACAGGCCTCTCTCTACTGTATATCGGACTCCACTCGATTGTTTTTACATACTGCACACTTGTTGTCACGCTGGGAGGTGGTGGTGTACGTGATCGGGTGCATGTGATACGCCCCGTCCTGTCCCGCCGCGTGGTGGTACTGCCCCGTCCTGTAACTGTTCCCTGGTCAAGGTCCTATATATAAACACACATCTGAGCCCCTTCCTCCTCTTTCCATCGTCCCGTTCAAGAGAAAGAGTCCAAGGCAAGTGATCTATTGATTCAATTTACTCAGATCTACAATACTGGGCAAAGCAGGACAAGTAGTTGGATATATTGTGCAGTACTGGGTTGCAAATTAAAGTGTTGAAAGTGTTTCTCCATATACCATACGCTCTTGAAGTGATCATATAAAGCCAGTTGTCATTTCAATGCCAAAACACGGCCTTCTGTATTCATTTATTGTTGGGATTTTGATAAATAGCTGACTTTCTAACGCCCAACTGTAACTCCAGTGCCCTCTCACCCAAAAAAAACAAAAAAAATCGCCTTTATTTCTCATCTTTCCAGCGTGCTGCCGTCCCCCCTCTGCGCCGCGATATTAGTCAAGTGTCTTGTGGCTTCCTCCAGACTCACCAGAAGGCCCGCGCTTGCTTAATTATTTTTGGACGGCAGATTAAAAAGAGAAAAAAAAAAAAGGAGGAAAAAAAAAAGTCTGGTCTTTCTTCTCTTTTTTTTTTTTTCTTTCCCTTTTTATGAGCTCAGCAGCGGTTTTGCCATTCATAAAAGTTGGCACCGATTTCACAGCGGTCTGCCAGAGATCACACCCCAACCATTTCAATTTTTTTTTTTTTTTTTTTTTCCCCGCTTCCATTTGTTTCATTCATGTCATAGATTTGGCAAGAGACTGCATCGCCTTCCTGATGTCCGCCGACCCTTTTTCGCCGGCCGCCCTTTCGCAGCTCCTGTTTGTGGCTTTGTTCGAGCAGGGAAAATGTCAAAACAACAGTTCACAC
This sequence comes from Gobius niger, assembly GCF_951799975.1. Lineage (NCBI taxonomy): Eukaryota > Metazoa > Chordata > Actinopteri > Gobiiformes > Gobiidae > Gobius > Gobius niger. The sequence continues at coordinate 15,267,681 of NC_136872.1, read as the reverse complement.
TCACCAGCATTGCATCCTTTTTTTTTTTTTTTGATGAATACACTGATATTGAATTAATAATGAATGGCAAGGATCAGTTAAGCCCAGTCAACATAGCTTTAGACTAGAAACGGTTGAGAAGGCAGTTCATTTAAGCTGCAGTTTGTAGCTTTTCTGCGTATTGTCCTTATACTATAAGGTCTTCAATGGCAACTGGTGTTTTCCTGGATATTTGTGAATATGAGTACTGAACCAGTCTTGGACCAGGACTGAATAAGCATATGCCAACAGGACTTAACTAGGATTTCACCAGGACATCAAAGCTGTTTGTTCGATGCAAATGTCTGGCTTAAGAGAGAGGGAGCATTTATCCCTGAAATACAACATTTTCAAGGTCAACTCCAGATACGTGCACGTTTCTTTATCTTCACAAGACAGGACCAGCAGCTTAGCAGACGTCAGCCCTTCCCGCTTACTTCTAGCAATGCCCTTTTTTGAGTGTATTAATTTTTCTCCACTGATTTACCTGTTTTATTCCCAGCCAGGACCCTTTGCATGTTTATGTACATTAACCGTTTGAGGAAAGTTTTAAAGCTCTGCCCGTGCATGCCTAGTAGTTACGTTGGAACCGATTCAAAGTTTACATGAAGACTTAAGTAAAGACTCTTGGCTCAGGTTTCGCGGCCTTTACATACATTAACATACGAGAGCAAGGGGGGAACCCGGTGCACTCTGCCTCCACACTTTAAGTGCATTACACAGCGCGTCCGTATTGGGGCCCCCAAGAAAACAGCAGTTTATCATCAACTACTGGAAATATGCCCACTGACAGGATCGCTATATGACACACACACTCCCACCCACCGCTCCTCAATCCACTTTACTAAATCTATCAAGAGCAGCTGCAGCGATGGTAATGCCTATGCCCACGAGCAGAATACATGTGAGCGAGTTCCACTACTTAAATGTACAATGAACATATACGCCACGGCTTTTATCGAGGCTTACGACGGTATCTAATGTTGGGAGTGAGGTCACGGGTTTTCAGGTCCAAGTCACGCAAGTCACTGCTTCTTATAGAAACTAGTGTGGCATAGCATCGCCATATTATCGTTAATGCAATATTAGGTGACGCAATATCCATATCAAAAGAAGCTAAATCTCTGAGATCTCCCACATGACGGAGATTTACCCATTTTTAGAGAGCACAGACCGAAAACACTGACCTAAAATCATGTTCCGTCAAGGTGCATGAGCAAGTGCGGTTTAAAGCAGTACTAAGTAACTTGTTTGCCTTAATAAATCCTTTTTAGTCCCTCTGGGGGTTATACTAGTGTTGATGGGATGGTGATGGGGTCTTTCGCCTCACCCTGGTGTCTCTGGCCAGAAAACCATGCTTGTAACTTTCCCTGCTCCGACCCGGAGGCGCAATACACACTAATGGAATTGCAATCAGAAGAAGCAAACAGGCTAATGGGCAAAGCTAACTGGGCTAGCGCCATTTTAGCAGTATTTACAGCCAAGTTTGAGGGACAAAAATGATCTCCGTTGTGTCATTGGGTTGTGGCAGAATACGATATCCCTCTCTCCCTTTGTCTTTTCTGTCAGCGTAGTAGTTTACTCTCACGGACAATTAATGAGTAAAAAAAACAACACCAGCAGTGGCGCTTATGGCCTCTAGAGGTATGAGTTACTTAGTTCTGCTTTAATAGATTCTAATCCAAATGAAAACAGGGCCGATCAGGAAATGTAAGACGTCATGAATTGCGCCAGTGCCAGCCCGAGTTCCAGGGACTCCAGTCTGGATTATGTCTACAGTGAGTCAATTTGCTTTAGCACTTTACATGAGACTCCGATGTTATCCAAGAAATGAAGTCACCTTTCGAGGTGCAAGTGAGAGTCCAATCCAAATCCTGTCAAGCATCCCACATTTGAATTACAAAAAAGAGCATAAGGGCGCAACAATACCTCCACAGTTCCTAGCTCAAGTCTACTCAATGTAAAGCCAAGCTCTTGTGGTAGAGTTAAGGCGGCACCACACAAACAAAAGCCAGGAGAAGACCCAACATGGGAACAAACATGGCCGCTCCTGTGTACGAGGTGCGCACCCTGCTCCCATCTGAATGGAGTTAGGGGCTGTGTAGCGGGATGGCGTTGCAGGGAAGAGTCTCCTGGGGCGCTTGGCTCGGCGAGCGGGACCAGAGGATGGCTGCACCGCGGATTAGGGCCCCACAGTGGTCCATTGTTAATTGGGCGCCATGTGTGAAAGCTACAGAGAGATTAGTTTGTACAGCTGCTGCCATTTGTCATAACTGCCCTTAACAAGACACACATGGCAACCCAAGTTACAGCGAGGAGGTTTTACAGAAAAGGAAGAAAAAAACTCCAGAGAGAAAAAAAAATGTCTAATAGTTTGCGAACTGTGTAAGTGGATGAAGACGTTCCTGGGAAAGACCAGGCAGGCTCAGCTGGGATCGCATAAGAAAGCATGAGTTTGAGCATTACTCATCTAACATTCTGTGGTTGTATATGAACCACACAGTACAGGTGGTAAAAAAAGAATAGGCTGGCTCTTACAACAGACCTATTAGCCACAGCTGACACTAAACAAAGTATGCATTTTATAGGCCAAACGTGAATTACATGACAGCAACACATTCAGCCAATGACCTCGTTCTCTCGATTTCAGTGGCTGTAGGGCTTAAAAGAGATATGCCCAAGTTATTTTTTGGTACAACACCGCAATGTAATTGTGGCTTGTAGGTCTGCGCACATGTTGCAGGCGTAATTACAATCTTGACTAAATCTAACGCGAGCTTTTGCAAACACTTTCAATTTTTTTCCCCTGCCGAAGCGGGCCGGAGCTCTCTGTTGTTATCCTCTGCGGTTCGTTGCATCTAAATGCAGGGTTTTAGAGCTGGAGCGCAGGTGAGTAAGCAAAGGGAAAGCGTGTGTTTGAGCAAGAGTTTCGTTAGAAGCTACATTTATAACCTTCCATCTCGACTTCTATACTTTTGCCGTTAATCATTTTTGAGCACTGGTGTGAATGTGTAAATGAGTTGTCTTTGATAGTTCACAAATGTTTTACGTTGGGAAATATTGAGATGGTTTGTCTTGATCAACCCAAAAACTTCGATGAGTACTTTTTACCCTGTGTTGTGGCATTCGAAAGTAACATTTCCAGCACGCACATTCCTGCCTTCTCTGCCCACCTCTGCCGATGAGAAACCGTTTTTTCCCGCGGAGTTATGTGCGGCTAAAATGCCAGCTGGAGTCTTTTGCCTGCCCAGAGAAAGAGGGCCAATTTAAGAAGAATTCGAGCAATCCGGAGCCAGATCATATAGGCTTTCAGTGGGCACCATGGAAACAGGGCCTGCTCCTGCCCAGTAAAAATAACGGGCTTCATTAACCATGCTGTTAATGCTGCAGCAGGCTTTAATCAATGCAAACAACAGTGGGCTCTTCGCATGTCCGCACACATGTCTGCTCTGCAGCTACGCTACACTCATGCGGGCACTGTTTCATCGATTTCAACATCACGACTAAGAGATTATATTGTAATTACAAGTATGATTTCCAATTCAAGATTGCACAAAATATTATTCATTATTAAATCCAGTGTAACTTTAGTGCATCATTCTTACACTTGAAGTTTCTTTCACTTCTCTATTCAAAGTTCACTACTCAATACATACAGTTTGAGATCACTACTACTACCACTACCACTACCACTACTACTACTACCACCACTACTACTATTACTACTGCTACTACTGTTTCTACTGCCACGATGCTATTACTACTCTGCTGCTCCGAATGTCTTAAAATGAAAGACCCTCTGATTGTTCGTCTCATGTAGTGCGTACTCTTTGTTTACTAGTTTGGACAATTGTAAGATGTACAAAACAAACTGTTCACATTTTAAACTGTAGTACAGCATGACTGCGTTAAACAAAATATCCCATCTTCTTGGAGTACTGTCTTGGCTTTGCGAACCAAACTGCTTGCTTTTGTTACTACAGTCTTCAGCGCAAACAACCCCGGTCACCTCTATTGTTCTTTTGATAATATACAGCATCTACGGTTTCCAAATTTTGGCATGATTTCCGTGCGTAAACCTGACATATGCGAGGGAGGAGTGAATGCGCTCTGCCCCCTATCTTTGACAACTCAATGGGGCGCGTCTCGGAGCGGGCCGTTCCCAAGCCCCAGACACCATATCCCTTCTTTGACCCTGTGCACTTGCGCTAAAAAGAAAAAATACTCAAGGGATCCACCACCGCAGCAGCAGCAGCCCTTCCCCCCCTCCCCTTCCAAACATCAACATGCCCACCCAAAAGAACATTTCGCACAACTTTTTTTTCATTCACTTGTCCACCCCAGGTCTTGTCGAGCTGTCATAGTGATGGGCCATACTGTACAGGCCAGACAAAAGAGGAGACAACCATCACTCTAGGCTACTGATCGGCCCTGTCGAGACTGAAAAGACTTTGATGGGGCAAAGCAGTGTGGGATAGCGGGGGTGTAGGGGCGGGCGGTGGTGGGTACAGAGAAGTTAGTGTCTCCTGGGCAACCACACTGATTGTCTGTCTACGTCTTTTCATTTTTTTTTTTCTCTCTCTCTCCTTCATTGGTTGTTCACAAGGCCCCCTTCCTGGGTTAAGAGGACTTTGGCTTTTTGGGGGAAAGGGAAAGAAAAAAAAGTCTTAGTCTGGTACTTGAGGGGTGCCTTTCTTCCTCGCTGACTCGGGAAAATAAAAGGTCAAAAAACATCTTTACATTAGCCTAACTTCCTTTTTCCGAGCTACCACCTGCACGAGCCAAGGAATACCGCCAAGTTGTATGGCTCCTACAGTAAACATTGTCCATCTATAAGCAAAGAGGAGATGGTTATGGGGCGCCTTTTGTGAGGCCCCGGACAGTGAGGTACAGTGTGGTGCTTGGGATAGGGGGTGAATGTACCCATTTGTCTTCATTTGGGATGACCAGAAGACAGACGGGGGGAGGGGGGGGGAGCAGTGTGGGGGAGGAATGGGAGGTGCCGGTGCTCCAGTCAAGTGGCCTCAGGGGAATTTGGAAATGCTTTTTGGGGGTCCTCTCTCCACACAGAAAAAAAAAAAAAAGCCTGGGAAAGTGCAGTGAGGTCTTAACCATGGACTAGACTGGAGGTTCTCAAACTGTGGCGCAGGTGTCACCGGCGGTTCTGCAGTCTCGGCTGATTTCATGGAAAGTTTTATTACTTTTACAGTAGTACTTTGCTTTACAGCACAGAAATGGCACGGGAATAAGACGGAAATAGCTTGATGTCTAAATGTGTGATAATTGTGGTAATTACAAGGAAACAGGACACAGAGCTTATGTTTTAACGGCAATATGTTGAATCAGAGCTGTGCCCAGTAAAAACAATGTAAGAGACTGGGAAATGAACTGCATTAACCCGTGTTATCATTTACCATGATAGTGTGTGCAAAGTACAGACCTGCATGATGGGAACCTCTGGGTACCTCACAATTCGATACGATACATGGCTCACGATAATCTCACGATACGCCGATACTGCGATTATAATTATGTTTTTTTTTTGTACATACTACATATTATTCATCATCACAGTGTTTGGCCAAAGGGCTTAAAACTGTAGTGCTGCCCCCTACAGTTCTGACTGTATTCTTGATCATTATTGGCCCCTATTGACTGTGAAAACTGTGGAGAACTGCTACCTCATTAATATGCACAACGTCTGTAATTAATATGCATGACGTCATCAAAAGTATCGATTTTGGAATAAAACGTATCGTATCGTCCCGCAAAATATCGCGATATATCACAAAATCGATATATTGTCACACTCCCAGTGGCTAGGTCCTAGGTTAGTCCAATTTTAGAACGAATTAAGTCTTGGTTGAGACCTAGTTAGTCCTGGTTTAATTTGAATTATTTTCCTAACCCATCCTGATAACATTTGGCCATCTTCAACCCTTTGATGATGCAAAACTCTGGCCAGTTTGATGTGTTTTACTGTATGTACATCACACATACTTAAATCAACAATAAACCTCACTTTGACTTTGACACTAAGACCTTTTCCACTGTAAGTCGATACTTTATCCAAGACAGTTTTTTCCCTCCTTGTAAGACCATACAAGTGGACACAACACAAGTGTCCGCGAGCAGTTAAATCTAAAAACCATCTCCACGAAAATTCCCTCAAATTCAATATCCGAGGCTTCAGCACAGTCCCGTTTTTTTTTTTGGTTTTGTTTAAGAAAGTCTTCGAAAGCGAGGCAGGAGTTGTAAATTTAGTACAAAAAGGAAAGCATCCACATTCGTCTGCATGCCCTCTGCGCGGACTATAGCCTCGTTTCCATAGAGATTTATGTACACAGGGCGCACAAAAGGAGGGCTAAGGAGGTAACACGGCCTGTTTAAGCCTTGAGGTATTTGCCGGCGCTAAACCCCGCTGCTAATAACACAAGAGCCACACAGAGCCCTGGCAAATGCACTCAGGTTAGGCATTTTGAAGGGAAGAGAAGGGAGAAAAAAAAAGCCCACCGAAAAAGTCAGATGAAGACACAACGCGGTCAAGAGCTTACCCAAAAAGACATGACATGAAACAAATGTGCGAGCAAAAGGAAAAAAAAAAAAAAAGAGAGAGAGCAAAGAACACACAAAGAGAATAAGAAGAAACAAACATAGGCCTAAATAGCTTGCGGGTTAAGAGAGAAAAAGCGATCGGGAAGACAGTTAGTGGGAAGCGGAAATCAATAAGGCAAAGCGGTGTAGCTGGGAGGGAGTTCTAAGTGGATTAGAGTGAGAGAATGTGTTCGATAGGTTATGGCTTTGGGAGAGAGGTAGCCAGACACTGCAGGCTCTATTGCATACTAATAAGGAAGTCAGGATAGAAGCTAAGCACGAGGTTGCACAGTTCACTACGAAGACTTCTCCAAACACGACTCCAAAGGCGGCTTTTTAAGGGGGCTTTCCCGATGAGTTTATTTTAGCAAATTTGTAAAAAAAAAAAAAAGGAAAAAAAAAAAGATGGCGATTGCTAGATAAATAAAGGAATGATTGGGAGTTATGCAATGTAATTACGTTTTAAATAACAAGCGAATGGAAGTAAGTTTTGCTGCTGGCGTGAGCGCGGTTGGCGTTTCTGCGGCCAAGTGCTTCACCCCGGGACAGCTGTCATGGAAGGAGGCTGGGACTTGAGGGAGAGCCAGGGAAAAGGAAAACTGAGAGAGAGAGAGTCCAGGCAGCGTGCCGTGGGGGTGATCCCTGATGGCAAAGAAGGATGGGACAAAAGACCGGAAAATCCCACACAGAAAGATGAGAATTGACCGAGGCTACTTGAGGCATGTGCGCAGTCCTACAGTCCTCGGTTCATAGAAGGCTTTAGCCGCTCAGTACAAGGTGACACAATATCTATAACATGGGAATCCAAAATATATGGCACAAACCTTGAGCTCTTTTGCTAAAACAGCCATAAATATATATTTTTTTTAATTTTGGCCTTGTTTTGATCTGGATTTAGGATTTTTTTTTTTTAAAGTCTTGTTTTGACACAATTTGAAGAAAAACACACACAAATATCCAAGGATGCTATTGAATATCAGATTTTTTTTCATAGTGTGCAGGACTGTTTTTTGTTTTATTATTTAGAGCTTGTTTATTCTTGGGTTAGAGCCAGTTAATTTGAATAGCCTTGTACCACTTTTTTTTTATGAGCCATGACTCATATAATTATCATTCATTATTAGGCTACCCCATCAACTTTTCTAATATTGTACAAAGGGTTATATTAGAAGCTGTGCCCGCTCCAGTTTCCAAAAAAAAAAAGAAGAAAAAATGCAAGGAAAAAAATAAGCAGGACAGTGGGAGAGTGTCCAGCGAGCGTGCCGCGGGGTGACTCCTCCTGATGCCAGAGGAGGATAAGGAGGCGAGAGAGAGAGAGAGAGAGAGAGAGAGAGAGAGAGAGAGAGAGAGAGAGAGAGAGAGAGAGAGGGGAGGGGAGGTTGTGCTAAGTCACCAGACCAACACTGTGTGACCCGAAGGTTAGACCGCCGCACAGGCCACAGCCCCCGAGGCAGCCGGCCGGAAAACAAGACCCCACGCAACAACATAAGCAGGCCATAGACGACACTGTATATGAGATTGGTCTAAACTAAAATGATCCGAACTGAAAATTTCATCGCTCGTCTACGATTAGTCGCTGTGATTCAGACCTGTTTAAATCCGGAACGGTGCTAGTTTAAACTTGTTTTCAGCCTTTGTGCTTGTACTTGGTTTAAACTGTCCTATTTAGTCGTAATCAGTCGTATCGGGCTAAAAACGGTAAAAGTAAAAACTGTCTGTGATGCTTAGGTTCATGAGAGGTCGGGCCACTGAAACGGGGACCACCAGCCCGAGACAAACAGTTGCCGGGAGACCAGCGATGCTCCGCCACTGCCGAGGGTCTGACCTCCGCTGACAAGGCCAACGAGGGGTTGACTTGGGGGTCGGGGCGGGGGGCTTTCGGATCCCCCCCCCCCCCTCCTTTAGGCACAAACCTCCTCCTGCACGCGCCCCGGGCCTGTTTCCACTGATCTGCTTTGCTCAATTACACTTCATAGGACACCCCGCCACATCTCTCGGCAAGGGTCGCAACCCCCGGGGGCAAAGGTTAAGTCTGGCGCTCGTAAAACAAGGTGTCTGTTAACAAGGGGAGCGTGTATTGTGGGGGGGGGGGGAGGTAATCCATCCATTTCCACAAACTATCATGACGGTGAGAGGAAAAAAAAAAGTTACGTCAGGGAGTGGTGGTGGGGGGAGGCAGGATAACGATGTTTTATGGCTGTGTTAACTTTCAGCTGGAGAGTAATGGGAAAGCTGTTTGACCTTGACTTCTACACTCCATACCAGTGGATAACCCCGGCAGTTCTCATCACTGCTGTCAAGCGGCGGGCAAGTCCCATGATTTTTTTTCCCCCCCAAAGTTAACACTCATTTTAAGTACGTTTGAGAACACTGACTCAACAGCTCTGTTTAGAATCAAATGTACTATATCAAAAAAGAGCCTATAACCTTGATCTAATAAATTCTCAAAAACAAAGACCTGATTTTGTGAAGGGGAAAAAACAAACAAATGCTGCTTCACAAATGCAAAACCTAAGATGCTCCAACATGCCCAAACACGACAGTTATTCTCATGCCTGGTTACAGCTATTCCATCAGCCCGTCAAACTGGAAATGTAGAACATGAATCCAGGTGGAGGGAAGGATGGTTTCCCAAATTCAATATCCTATCTGTCCTATTCCGTATCACTTGATTTCACTTGATTATAAAATGTGTTGGCAACTACAGCAGCCGCGAGAGAGACGGAGCAGGGCCTGTACTGAACACAAGCCGCAGTTGGCACAATGAATGCCACAACCCCCACTCCTGCCCCCGGCCCTGTCCCGGCGGGCATTCATCTGGGCACATGGGGCTGCCGTTCTGCTGGGCTCAACGCGCCCTAGCCCACAATAAGGAGCGGAGTGCCCTCGCTTCTCACACGGCTCTCACTGCCAACCGCACAACCTTTCTCAGCAGCTACCCACCAGAATCGTATACAAATACACTACCAACATATTGATTTGGACAAAAATAATAAGAAAAAACAATCTTGTAAGGAGCAGCGGCTGCATACTTTTATTTCTCAATTACCTAACACTGAGGGATTGTTCGGCTGCCAGGACAGATTTGGGAGAGTACAATATTAAAAGCTCTGAGCGGACCATTTTAGCGCTTTGCACCAACTCCACATTCGGCCGGGGCCAAAGCCGGTTGCTACTTTCTTTGTGTTTGATTGTATGTTTGTTTGTTTCGTGCAGTTGCAGCAGAACAAAGGCATCGGCCTCCATTCTACCACAGTCAAAAAACTTTCCAACGTGCCCACTGCATTGCGGATGCCAACCAACGAATCAAAGGCATGCTGCAAGCAGACAAAGAGGGTTTGATGCCAACCTCCAAACCTCTAACAACCATTACTGGTGATTCGCCTGCCTGCCTGGCACAGTGTAAAACAAAATGGCGGCGCGCCGCACGCTACCACAATATGGCTGCATTGTCTCGAGACGGGCACTGCTTGGTAACTAAGAAAAGGAAAAGACGCAAAAACAAAAACGGAGAAAAGCGCGCCTGTTTCTGTGATCTGGTGAAAGAATCCTATTTTCTTTTTGCCAAAGTTTCATGCGGCAGAAATTTTGCGGACGCCGGTAAATAATCGTACTAATCCGTAATGCAATGCTGGATCAGGATGATTATATTCATGGAGCTGAGACATTTACACTTTCCTGATAATGGACCTTTTCTTCAATTTATCAATTACTTTATTTCCGATTATTATTTCAATTTCTTAAAGGTCCAGCAACTACAATCAGCACAAATGTGCAGCAAAGCCATTGAAAGATAATTTTAATGTTTTTTATTTGTGGAATAAAAAAAGTGAAATCTTGTTAGTATTGAACAGATGAGAATGCAGCGGATGTAAAGTAGAAAACGGTGGCATCCACAAAAGACACAAAAGAGGCTCTGATGCCAAGCCCGGTGCCAGTGGCAACCATTATTGTCTGTGTGCTGTGCCTTCTGCTTTCCCTGGCACTTATCACACAAAATGGCGCTCAGGCTTTCATGGTAATGAGCTGGCCATACACCGCCTTTTCCTAAATATTGGTGGTTCCCACGTGCTACAATGTATCACAGCACATGAGAATTTCAATATATACTGCGATTCCATATTTGAAACTGTGAATCTGTGTGATAGAGCGTCCTCTGTGTGAAGCAGATGATTTTGGAGCACAGCATTGAGGAAATGTGTTTCATTTAACAGACGCTTTTTTCTTTTCTTTTCTTTACCAATATAGCAATATTGTAAAGAATTATGAATATCAGTTTTTATAAAAGAGTTTTATTTATCTTATTAATACATTTTGGGTTTCTAAAATGAGCCTACTTGGTGAATGGAGAAATGTTGTATTTTAAAATTCAACTACAAATCTTTCCTGAGCCTGAATATGGGAATACAGCAGTATGAACATTATGTTACTGCTTTGAAGGTACTGCGATATGAAAGGTGCGTCTCAAATGTTAGGTCTGTGTATTTTAAATGATAGAAAAGCATGTGTGCAGGCTCTGTCTGAGAGACTTGTTCGCTCTTGTTTATTTGTCTGGCGACTGCACTTGTATTCTCGGCCAGCGTTCGCAGCGCTGCCAAAAAGTAACACATGTGACCTTTGACCTTGCCAAGCCTTCGCTCACACACTCGCTCTCAGAGTAAAACAAACAGGCTGGACCTACCTTGGTCCTGCACATAGTACGCCAGGAACAAGTCCAGCTCTTTGACGGACACTGTGATGTGGTGCGGCTGGACACAAAGTGCTGGGTTGGTGCAATGCGGGGACTTGACCAGGCGCTCTCCGTCTGTACTTTCCAGAGGGATGCCTTTGAAGAGGATGACCATGACCAGGTCCAGGCGCCACACTTTGTCAGCCTGGCGCAGGCAGTCGATGCGGCGGATCTTGCCCTTCTGGTCGGGGTTGGAGAGCACGCAGCACGGGCCCTTCTTCCCCGTCACACTGAGGACAAAGTCCTCGCGGTACTCCTGCCGAATGTCCTTTCGCAGCTTGGCCAGCAGCCGGGACGCCCACTTCTGCTTCACCTCAGGCTTCTCACACAGGAGCTCATCCTTCACCGCGCGCTCTTCATCCTTGGACATCCGCTTCTCGTGCTTCTTGAAGTACTTGCGTTTTCTGGCCTGAAGGTTGAACCATGTGTAGGCGATGGCACGAACATGAGGGAGAAGTGCCTCAATGAAGGGATGAAATTCATCCTGAAGGAAAGAACAGAAATGAGGGGAAAGCAGGGCACATTAACAGAAATCTGAATCGCAGATTATTGAGAGCCTAATATTCTGTTAAATCATATCAATAATCTATAGATGTATTTTTTTATAACAGGTCACATAAGAGGGATGTTATTTTTGTATTCTTATCTTTTTACACATCACTAATTGAATTACCATTCTCAAAAAGACCTGACTGTACTGCAGCTATGACAAGGAAATTCCAGTGTTTGTATCAGCGGCCAGCCGTACAATAGCAGAGCTGCTGAGAGCCGGACGCCTGTGCTGCTCCAGAGAATATGCGCTCCTCACTCCGAACACTCTTATCAAACTCTACATACCAACTTCTACTTATCCTGCATTCGAGACGCGCGGTAATCTGGAAGTGGGCACAGAAATAGGAAGTAGATTGCTATTAACTGGCTGGTGCATTAGGTGTACAAAGCGGCTTTTTGGATTCAAACACAAAAAGACAAATCCGAGCGGAGGCGAATGAGGTGAAAAATAAGAAAGGAATTTGCCAAAGGTTACATTAGGACTCATTAGAGGCTTGTGTCAAATCATTTAAAGGTTTGAGGTTAATCCAGGAGAGAACTGGCTCCTCTTCATTCCAAGAGCTGCGGTTCGTTAATGTCATTAGATCTGAGCAGCTTGACTTTTCCATTGTACACCTGCTTGAATGTACAACTTTATAGCTTTGTTAATAAAATAAAACTAATAATAAATGGTCCAGGGAATTTAATTATAAATGTAAAGGCTTTTTCTACATTACGGCCTCTTCAAAGCAGTGTATTCAATAAAAAAGCATTTTAAAACTTATTTGCAAAAAGAAAAAAAAAGAGAGGAAAAAATATGAGTTTTTCATTATAATTAAACCTCCTACATTTTAGCACTTTGTGGCCCATGCAAAACTAATCCCACATGGAAGGCAAAACTTTTCATGAACTTTTATTGATTTATTTTCTGCAGGCCTCTGGGTCTTCACACAAGTACTTTAATACCAAAAATATGATAATTATGTTTAAATACGTTTTATCTTCGTGCCATTGTAAAAAGCAGGTTTCAGTGGTGGTGTGCACGGCAATAGAAATAGCAGTAGCCACATGAGGACTGAAAACATAAACTTATTTTCAGTTTCCACATTAAAACGTCACATTTAATCAAGCACAACCAGTCGCCTCTGGATCAGGATTTACAGAAGTTGACCAGATATTGTACTTTTTCACACAGGCAGGAAACCACACACATCCACTCCCTATCTTTGACTGACGCTCCACACAAGCCACACTCTGGCTCTGCAAACTCAAACTTTACTTTGCTCTGTAATGTTGGAAAAAAAAAAAACTGAAACTCACTCCACAATCAGCTTTAAAAGTTACATTTTCAACATATTTTTGTGAAAGTGTGTTACTTTGCAATAAGCTGTCAACACTGACATGGCAGTAATAATTTCCCTATAATCTCTGTAATTCCTAAATAACTTACCACACTTTTCATAAGATAAGAATTAAGACCTATCAGTGTTTTTCAAGGACAACACGTTTTTTTTTATAAATTAATAGAGCAAGTATTTCTCTGAGCATTAGCTGGTAAATTGTTCTAATATTCCTACAGATAAATGGCGTCTCAGCTCGTGTATTAGTGTTAATTTGGAGCCATAAAGCACAATCCTTATAAGTACAAACTAACCACAACTCAGTCAATCACTGACTTTTGCCAAGTAAAATATAAACAATAAAAGTGAGTCAGCCAACACACTGCAGACACAGACACTACGGTCCAAAAAGCAACCGCTCAAAGCCGCTTATCGTCTGTTCCATCTTTTTATGGAGAAAGTGGCGTTATCTCCCTTTCCTTTAAATAAAGCGGTTGTTATTTCCAAAATTCAAATTATACACAAACCACACGCACGAGGGACGCCGCGGTCTGGGCAGAGGGAGAGCGGAGGTGGACGTGCATACCTATACACCGTTCAGCGCAAAAGAAAAAAAAAAAAAAACATCTTTACGCAGCAACTTTACGCACGTGTTGTAAAGTTTGAGAACTGGGGAATGATTTGTAACAATTGCTGGACATTTTAGAAAGTGCCATATGTGGTCAAAAGGCGCACACATTTTGGTCAAATTAATTATAAAAGCTACACCGAATCTTGTTCTAAAGGAATCTCGTTAAAATTGCTAAATATAAAAGTTTAAAAATTCTGTCCAGAGGAAACTTTAAAAAAAATATCACTTAAAACACAAAGAAAGCAAAAAAGATCCGTAGACAACAAATGCATAAATACCTGAGTGAGACAAATAGGAGAATACATGACGAAGCGGCTACGGTCAGGGACGGTAAAGTACTTCTTCAATTGATTCCTCTGTGATCACTTTATCGCGCCATTCCAGGACCGGAGCGCAGCGCGCAATACTGTGGAGCTATCCGCGTAAAAGGTCAAGAAGGAGCAAAATGATTATCCAAGAACATCCGTGAGTTTCTGCAGATCCAAAGATTGTCGTCTCCGCAGAGAAAGAGGGAATAAAGCAGAGGACGGAGAACACAGTGAGAGCGCTCGCAGATGTAACACTGCTCGTGGTGGCCGGTGCAAGCGCTGCGTACTCCTGTGTTACGTATGGGCTCGTTGCGCGTCTCCGTGGAGTGATACGTCGTTCATAAAAGCATGGTGAAGAGCTTCAGAGGGCGCCGAGTGTGTGTGATGTTCAGCTCTGCTTTAGACTAAGTTGATATGAAGTCAACCGGTGCACCTTGGGTCCTGCGCGATTCCAGCAAATCAGACCCAACTTTTCTCTTTTTTTCACCCACGTAATTACACAGTCACACTCCTCCTCCTGCCGCTGCTCTGTGCACACACATATAAGCCCTATGCACTGTCCTGTGCCTTCTTCACTCCACATGCACGTTGTTCATTCACGACTAACGACCATTAGAGAGACTTGGACAAGCCCACTTGAATGATAATGTAACATAACGCCACATTTTGGACAGGTTGCCCTCTTTGCCTTGACAAGCGTCAACTAAGTTGCTTTGCCCAGTTCAGCAGGTCATGGTCTTTGTAATCAATTATGTCAATAATAAATACATAGACTTTCATAGTATGACTATTTTAGCTTCAGACTTTGACATTTGGGGACACAAATCATTTTAACTGTAGGGAAGCGCTTCATTATATTTTTAGACAACCAAAGTCAATTCCTCATATTACTGCACAATAATTGGCCTCCACATGAATAAATCTGAACGCCATAGACTAGCGTTAATATTTTTGTTTTTAAATAAGCCATTGCATTTTCAAACTGTATAGTGTTGAACTTGAGGTTAAAGCGTGGAGCTCCTCGAGCCTGTGCTTCTTTATTCCTGCTCTACACGCGCGCACAGCGCGGACAGTGCCAAATTATGGGGGAATGAGAATGTTAACAGAGGCTACTGGAGGAACGTGAGCCAAGTTCTCTACAGACTTGGCCCGACGTGTGTGTTGTGGTCCGCTTTACGTTAACTGCACTTTTTCACCGGTCATAAGGACGGGAACATCATTTAAGACACAAACAGCGTTATAACAGCATTGAAACAACAGTAGTCCATGTTCACGTACCATTGCACTGTACTGCATGGATTATTAGGGAATCCCGGAGCCTGGCTGAAACACACAAGCCGGTAGCTTCACATTTCTCACGTTCAACTTTGTGCTTTGGAGGGGTTTCTCTTGCAGGGCTCGCAAAAAGTCAACACCGGAAAACAATTCTTGGCAGATCGCGGCGAAAAGAAGTTAGGAGCAGCACACGTTTTTTTCTCTTTTTTTCTTGCCTTCCTTCCTCTTCCAGGCCGAGTTTTTGGATGGTTTTGGGATTGTTCAGTGGAGTTGAACGTGATCCAGAAGAGGCTGAGTTTTGGGCGCAGGGCTGGTCTCCGCCTTCACTTTCACTGTCTGGTGCTGCGCCGCCTCCAGCCCTCCGCACTAACCATGGACTCACACACGGACACCGCGCTGCTTCCTGTGCGTCCTGTCTAAATAAAGGCAGCTTTGGAATCACGCAATAATGCTTTATAAACCGATAGCTCTTGTGTTTATAGACTTTTAAACGTGAAAGTTGTAACACTGTTACAGCAAACTTAGGGGCAGTCCTAAACTCCTACTAAAACACTGTCGCTGTTGGAGTAGTTTGAGAATCGCCTGTGCTCAAAATTAAAGGGGATGTTGTATGCCTGTTATATCTTAATCATTAAAGCACTTATTACCGCGTAATAATGATAATCAAACAATGTTTTATGCTTTTCTTACTCATATTTGATTTGAGTCGTGATGAGCAGTTTACCCCTTGATTCTTTGGTCTGTAATTCTGAAAATCCAAAAGCCCTGTTTCCTGAATTGTCCGTATCTTTTATGTTGTAACTTGACGCTCATTCGTTTTGCAATAGTGGGATCATTCTGGCTTCCCATTGGCCAGGCACCGTGGCCCCGGGACTCCGTACCCTGGGCCCCTCACTTCCGCTCCTTTTGACGCACTGGTCAGCTGCGCACCGGACAGCCGACCTGAACTGATCCGAGTTGGGGAGGAGGAGGGTGGGGGTAGACAGACCCCTTGATATTTGCCCACTAGATTAATGAGTGTACATAGGAGGCACATTTACATAGGATATTTTATTATGGACATATCTCCAATCATTAATCATAGTTGATTATGATTTAGATAATATCATGCAATAGACAAGGACAAAGTGTCGGATGAATTTACTAGAATAAACCAGTAGGAGTACTGGCCTAAAAATAAATTGGATATTTCTGTACATTTTGGCAACACATACTGTGTTATATCAGTACTACTGCAGCGTATGTATGCTTGTATGCTGCAGGCCTGTTTTATTGACCAATAACTTTCTATTGTCACATACTGCATAGAAGCTGCATTGCGTTGTAATAATAGCAGTAAAGTATTATTGTTTGTGTAGTTCTATAAAGTTGAGACTGCTGCCCCCGCGACCCGGCCCCGGATAAAGCGGAAGAAAATGGATGGATGGATAGTTCTATAAAGTGTACAGATAACCACCCATTGACAATCACTGTTACTGAATATAAAGTATGACTCACATGACTTGAGTTAGTCGCCAGTCAAGCAAGACATATTTTACTTCCTCCTGATAAAGTGGGATGGCATTGATGCGCTCAGCTGGTATAACAAGAAGGTCAGCACTACTTATTCTGCTGTAGCACTGTCATTATAGAGGCCAAAGATCATGATTGATGTTCAGATCTTCAACTAAATGCTAACACAGGACAGTAACAGTGTAGTGAAAGTCTAATAGCAATTATGGTATTTCTGTGGTGTGCACCCATTTATCCATGGTAATGTGATTAAACATAAACCGAACCTGAACCTGCTAAAACATGCTGTATTTCTTTGTAATATTCAGCCAACTAAACATTAGTATAACACCTATAGAGGGAACGTTGTGCTTGCACCACCACCAATAAGAACAATTCTATAAAAGAAAAGGAGGTGGAAATGGAGGGGTCTTTTGCAACTAAGTCAACACTTCATTTTCTTGACTTGTTCCTGTTGAGGGTAATCCTATCAACCAAGGGGCAAAGGTGAGCCACACCCTCTTTATGTTATTAGGGCCAATGGCAGCGACATGACTAGTTCAAGAGCACTTTCAAAGTACAGTCTGCAGTACTGGATACAATACATGCTTATTCTAAGGGACAGCTGTCATCAAGAAAAGGGCTTGATACAAGCCAACAATTCTATTTTATTTCGTACAAGAGTTTCTGCTTCATGTGTCTGTTAGGATAAATACCTTGAAATACAATAAAATAATCTTTCTCCTCTCATTAGACTGGTATTATATCATGTCAGTACAAGGGAAACAGATGGCTTCTGCAGCTATCTCAGTTTGAGCCTCCTTAACATGGACGTACCGCCCTCTAGTGGCTTCATAGCAAACCTCTCTTGGGTACAAAGTGATCCTCTGATTCGGTCATATGTGTCATACAAACTGCTCATTGTAATATTACTTTGCACCAAAGGTCAGAGAGCATTGCTCTGTTTGGACTTTGCATGTGGTCGAATTGACTATAAACCAATCTGAACTCAATGTTGCTCTTGCTCCTTTTTTTAAACATGTTGTGGTTTGCAAACAATGAAAAAGGAAGAAAGTAAATCATATTGTCAGCTGAGTCCAAACTCATTCCTAACTTTCCTAACACATTCTTAGATTCCAATCTCATCACAGGGATGAGTTTATAAGCACGTTTCACAATTTGCAGGGTCTGTAAACAGGGTCACTGTTACAGAAATTCTGACAAACTATAGCCTGCAAGTTCACAAAATTGATACAAATGCTTTATAATTAGATGCACAGTACTTTATCCACAAATGACTGAGTTTACAATGTACCGAAGAGACAAAATGTGTATGAAACTGTATGAAATTGCATATTGTCATTGTTATTTTAGCTTTTTTTTTTTTTTCATTTTAGCTTTACCAGCAAATGGTGAGTATAAACTATAATCTACAAAGATTTAATATATCTTTATCTCTTCTTGAAAGTGTCAAAGTCCACTCTGATAACAGCTGTTTGAAGTGGAGTGGCAAACCTGTTTACCCCAAGTGACAATACGCACAGTTATGTAAGTCCCTTCCTGATGCATGCAGAAACCAAGCCACTCTAAATTGCACCTTACACCAAATTTCATTGCTATGAAACTACTTAAAGGCACACCGCGCAACATTTTGGACTATACTGTTGCCATCAGTACAAAACATGCAGCTAATGGCCAACTCGACACAGAAAATGCTATTTTTGCAGTGGGTAATCAAAGAATGGATTTGGATGAGAACCTAGCCTATTAAAACTCTCCAATCTCCATGGAGACGAGCTGGAGACGCACCCACTCCCGGTAAAGTTACAGTCATGTCTTACGAGAGCTGAGCCGCTCACAGCAAAAGCACATGTTTGTTTGTACATTTATGAGCTTCAATTATGAAAATATCTGTCATAAAATAAATGCTTGTATTTCAATTGTATTTATTGGGTAAAATTCTACGCGGCTTTAAAGATTGTTAATAAAAGTCTTAACATGTAATATTCCAAGTATGCTGCTATTGAGAACCAATGTGTTCTGATCTGTTTTTCTTGTGCGTGAATACGTCACCATCTCCCAAAGGCCTCGCACATTTGCCATGACAGAAGCATGTCTGACCTTTTCCAATCTTTAATATTCTCCGTCTAATTAACAGCTGCTTCTGTGTGACTCAGAGAGGGGAAAGTTACTGGATCATTTCCTCCACTCATTTATGGGACTTCTTAAAGCCATAGTATGTTTCCTCAAATAATAAGCCATTATTATCATGATTTACAGGTGTCCATTCTTGCAATAATGTAACAGATGAGACACATTTAGGCAGCATATGACAGTAAGTAAGTATGAGAAAACCGGAATATGAACTACAAAACCACTATGAGAATCTTTCTAAACAACTGAGAGCTGAGAGTGTATCCAAAACGTGCCCAATGGGTTTCATCCTTCAGCAAGGTATTCATGACCACAAACCAAAGCAGTTCTTATTTTGAGCACAACAGTGTGTCGCTCTCGGGAGTGGACCTCCTCTCTGTGATCTGAAGACAAAACATTGATGGCAGCGTGGCCTGAGAACTTGCGCCGCGTTGCATTTCATTTGCATTGAAACGGCCAGACAAACCGCTACTTAAACACGGGCACAATGAGCCCGCAGTGGGACGGGTAAATAAATATGCAGATAGAAATGTCAGCCGGTTGCCTCTTCAGCATGGGAAAGGCGCGGGCCGCACAAGGACCCTTTGTACTAATACTATCAAATTAGCACAGTGCAGGAGAGGTGCACTTCAGGAACGCCGAGATACTTCTGCTTTTAGCTCGTAATCTGGACTCAAGGGTGTAGTTTAGTGTTGGTATCATGATTACCTTCATGCTTTTAAATGCCAAAGTGTGGCTATAATGTTCATCAAATCAAGGGGGTTTGTCACTGAGGGTTTAGTGGAAAAAGAAAAGAAAAACCACACATTTCGAGTCAGTAAAGTGTCTTGCACTTGAGCAAAGTAAATGGTAAGAAATAGAGCTCATTATTAATTGTGATTTGATTTACATGGTTAAAGGAACAGGCCATTTTTACTTACTGAGATATGTTCTTGTCTGAGCTTAGAAGAGTTGATGCATACGTGTCTGGTCTTTGTGCATGCCCTCAGTCACACAAAAAACGACCAAAGATGTTGTTAGCATTTGGCCTCTCCCAGTATATTCCTATAGCTCCAAACGGGGGTGAAGTTGGAAGCGACCACGCTCTTCCACAGGCACGCACAAAGACCAGACAGGTACACATCAACTCGTCTAATCTCAGGTAAGAACATATCACAGTATGGAAGAACTGTGTGCCCTCAGTCACGCAAAAAGACCAAAGATGTTGCTAGCATTTGGCCTCTTCCAATGTATTCCTATAGCTCCAAACAGGGTGAAGTTAGTAGCGACCAAGCCCAAAGACCAGACAGGTACACATCAACTTGTCTAAGCTCAGGTAAGAACATATCTCGGTATGTAAAAACGGTGGCCTGTTCCTTTAAAGCAACAGATGTATTTCCAAATATGAAAAAAAAATCTATTTATGCAGGCTTAGGACTGGCACAGGCTTGCGACTCCAGTGGCAATTGCTAAGACAAACATTTTTTGGATTTCAGACAATGTGGTAGAGCAACAAAGTGTATAAACGAAAAGGAAATTGCTATTAAACTGAAGCTTATAAATGAAATGAAACAAATATGAATAGAATATCTTAGCAAACCTCTACAGAAGGGCCACAGATCTAGATATTTTTCAATAAACCTTTTCTATGAAGTAAACAAAATGCACTGAGGAAGCTTTGTCTCACCATCCACCATGTCCTGGCCGTCATGTCGTAGCAAAGCTGCCATTTGACCGACCTCTCCTTCATCTTCCCAGACATCTTTTCCTCCTCTTATCCCAGGGCTGGAAGACGAGGGGTCCACGCGGTCAACACCTCGTGGATCAGGGGAGCATCCGTGGAGACATGCCGAGTATAAGCCGAGTCAGGGCCACGCTCGCACCACGGGGGAAATATAACAAACTGCACCCACAACAGCTTGACCGGTGATTTGGACCTTATTGTTGTAATTACAGCATCCATGACCTGTAACTATCACCGCCCCCCACCCACAGAGACGGGTAGACCCCCCCCTCCTCCCTCCTCTGCCCCCTGGACCTCCCATTTATGATCTAACATCAACATGGACCACCAGCTATGCCGTGTTTTGTCATCTGTGTATTTAGCCACTTGTATCGTTTTTGACGGATAACGATTTTGCCCTTTGATTGTAGCCTCTCTGTATAATACCAGCGCATGAGAGTGCAGCCTGTGGTGTGTGACGCAATATTTGAAAATGCTCACAAAATACAGTGTTCGGTGTTTCGGAGTTGAATATCCACTGTTCTTGAGCTGGAGGAAGAGTCAGGAGAAAGGAAAGTCTGGAAGTCTTTGCTCTGACTCACGACCTGGCCCTGGATAAGCAGAAGAAGATGGATTCAATGCTATGAATAAATGATTACTGTATATCTGGAAAGGACTGCACTTTTTGTGAATGAGCCCCGATCAGGCCAGGGGTGTAAAATACAAACATCAACATTCATTAGTTTTAATACAAAAATCCCAATGTTTTGTCAGTCCCTTCCAAAGTTATCTGAACAGTCGTTTGAAAGGACCTTTTCTGCCCCGGCTGCATTCCACTCCTCCACACTCAGGCCTCCTGATGCCAGCTGGATTTCCCCGACAGGACCGTGGGCGGACCCAGCAACTGTAACTATAGCATCAGTTAACAGCCAAATCCTCACAGGACCAAAGAGTGGAGGACTGGATTGTTGAATCACTTTCAAGTTCGAGGTGTGGGATAGTCAAACGGAGCGGCATTTGTTGTAGTATTTGAGTAGTGTTGATTTTCAGTTTGTCATGGTCTTGTTTAAAACTACAGTTAAAGGTGCATTATGCAACTTATGTGGGGGGAAAAAAGTTGATACTTGTGTGTATTCGACCTTTGCAGAGACCCAGTGGATGTATAAGAGGTCAGCATGGCGCCTTTACTTTCCATCAGAGTGGTCTCTAAGACGCTCCAGGATCAATTGTTTGGATTGTTTTCACTGCTGACGAAGGCTCTCACCAGAAAAACCTACAAAACGATTGATCCTGGAGCGTTGTAGAGGCCGCCGCAATAGGAAGTAAAGGCACCATGCTGATCACTCATACAACTACATGGTCAAATACACACAAACATCAACCTTTTTTTCACTTAAAAAGTTGCATAATGCAGCTTTAAAGCCATTGTGCACAACATTCCCCCCAAACTTAAGACTTAAGGCTATTCCCAGGCCTGACTCCTAACTTTTATGGGACCAACATCTCCGTCTCTGGGACGCTTCTGCTTTGTTTTGACGTGAAATTCAAACATGAGATTATATTTACAGCTGTTCAACCTCCAAATGTTACATATTTTGGACAACCCACTGGAGAAATCACATCAGAAGCATGTTTATGTTTGGACTTTTACAAGAGTTTACAAGCTCTTGCAACAGAAACGTACAAAGTAATTTAAAAGTTGGATTTTTGACTGCGATTACCAAGTTCACACTGACAACAAAGGAACTGTATAAATCAATGTATTCATAAACACAACAGTGGGTATCATTGAGAGAAATGTCAGATACCTACTTAGTGTATTGCTTGTAGAGAATGAGGACTCCTTATTTTTCCTGTGGGATTAATATTGCATTAGTTAACCATGCAGCAACGTTTGATGTTGAAAATCAGTTGGGGAAACCTTTACATCATAATATTGTGAATTGTGTAGGGATAACATTTTGTCCCCGTAACAGTCTGTTGTCAGTGTAAAAATACAATTTGCTTTAGTGTTTTGGGGAAAGCAGGGACCATTCGGGGCCAGGCGCTCTCCCACACACAGCGCAGCGAGGCCCTTATTGATTTTGAGCGTAAAATCGATAAATATCATCGTCTAGATTGGATTAAGCGTTTCAAGTTCAACTTTTAATTGGATTTCTACTTTCTACAACGAGAGCTTATTTGAAAATCAATAGGGACCAATCAATAACTTCAGTATCTGGAAAGTTCACTGAATGGAGCTGCCAATGGAGGAACGCAGCGGGAAGTGTGGGGAAGAAAGTCACTCGTAATGAGGGCAAAGAGGGGTGAAATGAACATGTGAGTTTGTGAGCTATCAGTTAGTTTTTAAATAAGATAAAAAGTATAAAGATAAAAGCACAAAAGCACACAAGTATTGACATTCAGATTATATTTATAATTTATTTTTAATTGTGATTATAGGACATTTACATTAAGATTGCAGTGCATGTAAACTCAATAACCTGCATAAGAAATCCTCTAATTCTTTTTTTTTACATCACACACCATCTGGAAATAATAATTATACCATTAATATATTTTGTATATGCAATGTTTACTCAGGAAAAAAAGAACAGGCCATTATAAGAGGTTGGGGGTTTCAAACCCACTGTGATAATGAATCACTCACCAAAAACACACACGGTAGAGATTGTTGAATTATACCAAGCGTTGTGATCCAGAATGATCCGTTTTGTGGCGGCAAACTGCGCATTGAAAGCAATTAATCACTGACATTAAACTTTGCCTTCTTAAGTTCTAATCCTTGTCTAGGCCGGGACAAAATATCAAACAACGCGCCAAGCCGTGGCCTAACTCCTCTGCGAGACAGAAGCAAACAGGTACATGGGTCTTCCGCTCTAACATGGGCGTATTTTTATTTATTAGGCCCCGTGGTTGATTGTTTCTTTTGTTCGGCCAGATGCCACGGACTGTAACAGTAGCAGGTGGCCTCTCATTTAATTAGCACAGTTGACCAGCATCATTTGAGATTATAAGCCTGTTTAACCCTGTCTGACCGACCTTGTATGGAATCGGATGGCTTCATTTTAAAAGCCACGAGGCACAGATTAATAAATAACTTTTAACAATAGAGAGCAGTTGCTATGAAAGCAGGGTATTAAAGAAAAGAAAAAAACCTTCTTGATTAGGGTTTTGTAGCTATTTGGGTAGACATACAAATGAAGTAGTAGCATGCAGAGTGGTTAGTAGCCAAAACAGTGTTATTAATAGCTCAAATAAGGCAATACCGTATTTTTTGGACTATAAGTCGCTCCGGAGTATAAGTCACACCAGCCAAAAAATGGATAATGATCCGCTTTTCGCCAGTCCCTCGCTTACTCCACACTTTCTGTGCACAAGAGCGCCCTCTAGCAGCTGTCAGTATGATAATAACAAACATAACAAACATTGATATATAAGCCGCACCTGACTATGAGTCGCACCCTGTGCCAAACTATGAAAAAAAGAGCGACTTATAGTCGGGAAAATACGGTATTTCATGTTAATGTGGCTATAGGACTTGACTATTTTACCAGTATGTCAACAAGTGTATCCATTTTGGAAACTTAACGGTCATGCTCCACACAGTACACACTGTGCTGCCCAGCTCTCAATTCCCCGAACCTGTCTCCGATGACCTATCAGTGGCTCGGTACAAATGAGCCTCCTGGTAAGGCAATCCCGACTGAAAAAAGGGGGTCGCCTGAGGACAGAGCCGTGTGTATGTGCAAAGTATACCGAGAACATGTAACCATTTTGGACAATACAGAAAGATTAGGTTCACGGATCATGAGCAAATTACACACGCCTGACTGGGACCTAAGAACACTTCAGGACAATGAGCATTTGGAGGGAGACGAGGGAACAAGTCTGCTGACAGGCCCATATTGTTATGCCATACACAAAAATGCTTAAAGAGATCAGACGCAGGCTATGATTGTTATGTTGAAGCTATATGGTACAGATCATGCTGGGCAGTTGGCATATAGAAACGTAAGGCACCAGACAACAGGGTCTTTGTTCTTGAGGACAGTTGAGAGCGATATCACAAAAATAAAATAAATTCATAAAGCCACATGTGCACAGACTTCATGCAAATAAACTAGTTATTGTTTTGAATCCTACTTTTTTTAATATATCTTTATTTTTCTGAAACAAAAAACTTGGAGCAAAGAGACTTGATAAACAGCCAGAATGTGGATCGTCTCACTGAGCCGTGGTTAAACCTTTGCCAAAATCACTACCAGATGATGTTAACCATGATTTTATTGTAATCTGGATAACCACACAATACCAGAGTTTGCATACAAACATGAAATGATGACAAGTACAGTACTTGGTGCTTAATCATATCCTTAACTGCAACGGTTTCTGAAACCAAATCCATCATTTTGGAGGTTTGGATATGGACAAGAACACATCAGCAGAAGCAGCGGTGGCGGACGCCCCTCATAAGTCTTACTGCAGAAGATAGAACAAAACAACTCGAGGCTTGACACCGACATAAAATTAAAGTATTTAAACCTCAACAGCAGCATTAAATATAGATATATTGGATACAGTATTCAAGTCAAGATGTCCTCTCTTACTACTTATCAAAACAATATGGCTTATTGAGAACGGTAAACAAAAACCTCTTGTGATTAAGTACCACATATAAAAGCAAAGCTCCGTAAATAAAACTTACCTTTAAAAACAACAATAAAACCGCACAATAAATATAAATGAAACATTTCAAAAGATACGACAAAACCAGTAGTATACACACACAAACGGTGCATAACTATAGCTGCAGGTATTTGGTGAAACATGCATTGATAGTCAGCTTACTGATTATTGCAAAGATTCCCATGGTCTTTGGCTTGTATAGAGACCGGCGCTGAGGAAAGAGGGGTGACATGAGACCTACAGGGCAGGCACTTAAACTACCTGTTATAAACCCTCCAAGCGGCTGTTTACATGGACATCTTGCTATAATATATCAAGTAGTATTGTATATAATGTAGCAAATATTCAAAGCCACATCCTACAGTTAGAAGTATCTAAAAACACAAACAAAATCAGTGCTAATTATATTGTCCCGATAATAAACATGGACCTTATACAGTACCATTTGGACATTGACTTGTGCCCCTTTACAGTAAGTGTTACACGAACCAGGCAATACTACAGCTAGGGCAGCACAATCTTGAACACACACCTGGCAACTGCTGACTAAAACAAAAACCACATGCGCTTTTCGTTTCACCACTTTGAGCAGCTTTTACACGAAATATGATCCCAAAGAGGCAAGATATTTTGTAACTTGCAGAGAAAATATTGCATGAATAATTGTGTTTTTATCACTGTATAGGTCTACGCAGCTCCATTCACCAACAGCTACTGTAGGAAGCACACTGTATTCTGACAATATATGTAGTAAAAGACAGAAAAACATAAGAAAATATACCCACTGATTTTGAGTAGCATAATAGCAACATTCCCCTTTGCCGAAAACTTCACACTTGCTTCCCATAGAAAAAAAAACATTTAAAAACAGAAGTTTAAAATCAGCTTGTGCAACAAAACACAGTATGATCATACAACACAAGGCACCGACTTCATAAAGAAAATGTAAAATCCCATAGACGCTGCAGTTGTCCTCATTCAGTGGCTGATTAAAGGTCAGTAGTAAAGTCTTTGATATAACCTGAGTGAGCTTTTTATCCAGACGCAATGACTTTCCATAGTTTGTTCACAGTGAGCAAAAATAACAACATTATCCAGTGAAGTTTCGTGATTCTTAAGAGTCCTCAGTCTTCAAGTCAAGAAGCAAAGAAAAATGCAAAACGGTTTGGAAGTATCCTCTGATAAATCGAGAGTAGACATTGCATCCAGTTGATATGGTGTTCTTATAGGTCCTGTGATCTGTACACGTATAAAGGGAAAAAAAGCATCTCTGACCTAAACATGAGAGCGATAAAGGTGTCCCGACTGAAGAGGCTGCCGAGCTCTGAGCGGAAGCAGCCACAGGAGTTTCCATCGAGTCCCGCAAACTTCAGCTAACGCCCGCTGCCAATTCTTCTTCGAGTTTAATCTGCACAGAAATCATTGGATTTTATGAATTCCTTTATATATAAAAATCTGTTATTTTGTAGCATAATCGTAGAAGTTTCTTTTCTATAGACAAACATATCCGTCATGGATTACTAGACAAACACTCAATAAAGATACAAATTTAAAAGAAAAATGTTACAGATACTAAAATTATAAAGAAAATGTTGTCTTTCCGCACTTCATCATTGGCTCTTTCTTCTGTAAATCAAAAGGCTGTTAAAAACAAAGAAACCGATTTGCTCTCAATTATTGTTGTGCTAGTTATTATTCTTGCTATTGTTTAGTTATGTGTATTCATTCCATATATAATGAAAGTGCAGCCTCTATAAAAGTACCGTATTTTCCGGACTATAAGTTACACTTTTTTTCATAGTTTGGCTGGGGGTGTGACTTATACTATATATAAAAAATATATAATTTCACTTATTTGTAATTTTCACACTGACAGCCACTAGAGGGCGGTCTACGCTTGTGTACCCGTATTTGCTACTCCTGTACCACTGAAGATCGAGTGCAAAGGAATGTTTGGGCTGAGCGAGAAGGATTTGTGAGGGATTGGCGAATAACGGGGGTTACTCTTATTGCAATGAAGAAAACAAAATATACTTATACTTATGCTTCGGAGCAGCTTATAGTCCGGAAAATACGGTATACATTTTTCAAGTTTTAGATTTTTTCAACGGTATAACAGAGGAATAAGAAGAGTGGTATGGATACTTCCTGAACCCAGTGTAAAAGCTGTATGCAATGAGAAGAGTGTGTTTTCAGCCCAAATATTCATTATAACAAGACAAAGGGAACTGAATTTCAAGTAATCAAGTAAACTTAAAATACTCACATGTCATTTGAGAACTGTGACATTTTCTCTATGGTTGTAACATCCTGTAAAATACAACGCTTAATCAGTACTTCTTTTTTTTTGTACACAAAGTCACAGCGAGTCAAACCTGATTTTTTTAACAATCTTTTACTCACTGAAAGGATTCCTGTCATCTGGGTGTAGAACAAACTGGTCATGCCACCAAACATGACCACGCCCATGAACGCTGAAACTCGCACTAGAGCCAGTTCATGACGCGTTGTAAATTTCTCCTAAAAGATCAAAAGATATGTAAAACGCAAGCCACTGGCTATTATTTGGACGTTTCAGAGCGAAATGAACCTGATCCAGTTGTGTCAGTGGTTGGAAGTAGTAGTACTGGCAGAAGTCCAAGACAAGAGTGAACAAGCTGAGAACCTGAGCATAGAAGCAGAGCTGCAGGAAGAGCCAATGGTTGTCTTCCCCCACACAGTTATTAATCCTGGAGAGAGATAATGTTTTAAATGAATACCTCAACTTATTATTAACCTGTAAAGCTATTCTTACCAAGGACAGTGGTGGTCCATTCTGCGGACACAGTGGCCACAGCGGCTGCAGTGATGGGACCTCTTTGGTCTCATTAAGTTGCATTTATTGCACAACTCCCAGTGTTCTCGCTCTATTCAAAAGACAACAGTCATTAATAAGCACATGTATTATCAGCTTTTCTATTACTTCAACAATGTCCTGTCTCTCTCTTTCAAAGTGCTATTATCAACACATTTACAATTCAATGTATAGTCACGATCATAATACAAATACATTAAGATTATTTGTCCAATTTGATTCAGATTATGATGCCATAATGATTTTTGAAGCTGTACATGTCTAACTATTGTTATTTAGGACAGTTCAGGGACTCACGGTCAATCAAAAAATGTTCTGAGGGCCACATTTAGCCATAGATTTCACACCCTTACATGAAACAGTGACTTTTGTTTTACCAGAGTGAGGTATATGGGGATCTGGAGGAAGACGACCAGGATCTGCAGTGGAAGCTCTGAACAGGGCCGAAAAGCACAGAGCGGATGCAATATAATAACCTAAAGATGAAAACAGAATTTTAGGCATCCATCATTTTACATAAGACATGACAATGTAGAAGATATTTGAATCATCCGGTGTCCTTACAGACAACTATAGCCCATGGTATGTGTCCTTCATTGTAGTGAGGAAGCAGAACTAGTTTTGGTACAAAAAAGGAATTGTAGAGCCAGATTCCAAACACCACACTGATGCAGAGCCAACCCGTAGGGTCCACCACACAGTGCAGGCGTAACTTCATGGCTCCTGGGACTGTGAAAGTATTGACAAAATACACCTTTAGTAAAAAAATATATATATATATCCTCACATATAACAAATATATTGTGCAATATATTGTACACAGTGTACATCACATTAGTAACACACCAATCTGTACAGAAAAAATAGTATGATAAAATGAACACGTCCCTGTGCACTTCTACAGGCACATATTAGGTAGAACCAGCTGAAAGAAAATAGGTTTCACTCTATTATACCTCCATCATTCATTGTAAAGATAGCTCAGTATGGGCTTGGCCACTAGCCTGACCATGTTAGCAAATATTAGCAACCTTGATTTTTTTTTTAAATATATATTCATACTAACAAAGCATTTGTCCGCAAACAGATTTAAGTTACAAAAAGGAAAAATACCTCTTTTTCTGTCCACTGTCCTCTTCTGCGCTCATAGAACCAGAGCTACTTCCTTGTGGGCTGGACGGGACAAGTGCATTTTGTTAGCTGTGATAATCATCTACACCTCGTTTCCGGTTTGATCACGAAAAGAAATGTTTACAAACTACAATTGGGTTCAATAGTCCAAACAACAATACAAAAACTCAGTGTTTTTGTATGGTTATTTTAAAAGCGGTGTTGAAGCTACGCACTAAAAACGCAGTGATGAAAACATGTGCTCCGAAATTTTAAAAGCACGTGGACGAACCAAGGATTAGCTATCACTGTCTTAATCGGCAAAACGACAGAAATGTTACTGTTAACGTATTAACCCTGTGCTCGAGGCTTTTTTTTTAATTTATCAAAAGCTCACACAACGAAAACACCGGTCATGCTTATTGTTGGCCGCGAGATGGCGACATTCAGTTCTCTGACGTTTCCACTTCCTGGCACGGGGTCAGCTTCCGTTAGCATTAGCTGCCGGTGTTTGTTGATGGTACGTCAACGTTACTTGGCATATCGGACTGTTCAGTGTTTTTAGGACAAAAATGGCATCACAGAATTCCTATAAACTCCGGTGTTCAATTCCCGGTCATGAAATGGACGTGAGAGGTCTCGCTACAGCAGCTTTCCCAGAGGGAGCGTTTGTTTCGGTGTCAAGAGATCGCACCGGAAGAATCTGGGTCCCAAACTCAAGGTAGCTTTCATTAGCAGTGCGGTGTGGGACTACTTTTGCATCAGTTTATTGTACTTTCCAAGCTCTTATGTCTTAATCAAGGACATATTGGAGTTTGGTAGCATAATTTAGATATTCACCCTTACCATTGACTTTATTGATTGTAAGATTGTTGCAAGAAAACGAGCTGGTATAAAATTAGCTTTGTCATTCACCTGAAACTTTGCTTTTGTGTTTGTTTTCCTTTTCTATTACAGTCCTGACAGAGGATTTACTGAGATGCACTGTATGTCCGGACACTCTAACTTCGTATCCTGTGTTTGTTTCATCGCTCCCAATGACACATATCCTCGTGGACTTGTTGCCACTGGTGGAAATGACAATAATATTTGTGTTTTTACACTGGACAATCCACAACCTCTGTACACCCTCAAAGGACACAAAAACACAGGTAAGTTACACATATTGACTGTTAATTTTATTAGGTGTACATGTACACTATTGAGTAGTAATTCACTGAACTGTCTGCTCTTCACAGTTTGTACATTGTCTTCCGGCAAATTTGGGACCCTTTTAAGTGGTTCTTGGGACACTACAGCCAAGGTCTGGCTAAATGAGAAATGCATGATGACATTGCAGGTATGTTGTCTGCTGGGTGGTGTTCACACTTTCTGCCTTATGTACTTGATTGTTAACAATAAATGTTCTATTGGGGGGAAAAATAGCAGAGTATTCATCCCAGACAAAGGTTCTTGAGCTGTCATCTGTACTCTGCAGTTGAAATTTAGCACATTTCGTGTTTCATCCAAGCAACTTCACCCACAACACTAAATAATTCTGACCACAGGTGAACTAAATGAAGACTCGTCTTTCAAACGAGGGGTGGCATAAGGACAAGGCAACCCCTCCCCAGTTGTCTTTATTTAGTCCGCATGTGGTCAGAATTCCTATGTGTTGCTGACGAAGCTTTTTGGATCACATGCGAAACATCCAACACTTCAACTGTAGAGTGCAGATGATGGCTCAATAACTTTCATCTAGGATGGGCAACTCCTGTATGATCGAGCTTACAGAGACATGTTAACAGGGCATTATTTAATTGTTGCAGGGCCATTCTGCAGCTGTGTGGGCTGTAGTTATTTTACCTGAGCAGGGCCTTATGCTGTCGGGATCTGCAGATAAAACCATAAAGCTGTGGAAGGCAGGCCGATGTGAGCATACGTATACAGGTGTGATGATAAACTTTTCTCGAAACATTTTACACTCAGCTGGACCACTTGGTGTTGAAATACGCTCATAATCTGTTCTTTTAGGCCATGAGGACTGTGTAAGAGGACTAGCAGTGCTCAACAACTTGGAGTTCTTTTCCTGTAGCAACGATGGGAGCATCAGAAGGTGGTTAGTAACAGGGGAGTGTGTACATGTTTACTATGAACACACCAACTACATCTACAGCATGGCGGTTTTCCCGAATAGCGAAGGTGGGTTCATGAAATGTAGTCTTAAAGTAAATCTACTCACTTCAAATGATGTTGGAGTCTTGTATTTCACTGCATTCACCTTTTGCGGCTACAGATTTTGTAAGCACTGGTGAGGACAGAACTGTACGGATATGGAGGAAGGGAGAGTGTGCGCAGACTATCCGATTGCCAGCCCAGTCTGTGTGGTGTTGCTGTATTTTGCCTAATGGTGATATAGCAGTTGGAGCCAGGTAAATCTTCCTTTCTCCACATATCACAACAACACAACCATGCTTTTATTTTATATCTAACTCACTAGTTTTAACTACATATGACCTCTCCACAGTGATGGCATTATCCGCGTGTTTACGGAGGCCGAGGACAGAATTGCAAGTGCAGAGGACATACAGGCGTTTGAAGATGAGCTTTCAAAGGCCACTATTGACCCAAAGACAGGGGACCTTGGAGACATAAAAGTGGAAGAGCTTCCTGGAAGAGAGCACCTGGATGAGCCTGGTGAGAAGAACAGATATTTATAATAGTGAGATCAATGTTTCTATTTTTACTGTGTAAGAACTCGGGCTTTGCACATTCTTTCTTTAGGAAATCGTGACGGACAAACACGCCTGATTAAGGATGGGGATAAAGTCGAGGCTTATCAGTGGAGCGTTAGCGACGGTCGCTGGATGAAAATTGGAGATGTGGTCGGAGGCTCAAACCAACAAACTTCCAAGAGTGTTGTGTATGAGGGAAAGGTAAATCCTAAGCTGCTGGTTATTACATACCTGTGTGGGAGCCTGATATTAACGTTATATAAATGTATTTTCTATTTGTTAAACAAAATCTACACAGGTTGTCCACCAAAAAGAATGAAATAATTAAGTAGCGATGATGATTCATAGTGCTACTTGTATTGTGCAGTTTTGAACAATGGTCAATGGTGAATTTCACTCATTGTTTGTGTAGTAGTTGTGTGTGATTTTTTTTTTGTACCAGACTCAAACCTAATAAGGTTTCATGTTGTATTAATACTTTCATTATTTTCAGGAATATGATTATGTCTTCACTATTGACATCAATGAAGGAGGGCCATCCATGAAGCTGCCTTACAACGTCACGGAGGACCCATGGCTCACAGCACATAACTTTTTACAGAAGAACGACTTAAGTCCAATGTTCCTGGACCAAGTTGCCAATTTTATTATTGAAAACACTAAAGGGCATGTGGTTGGACCAGCGCAGCAAGAAGGAGGAGATCCTTTCACTGGTACGACACTGTGTAGCTTGATTTAAGATATTTGTACAAATAAAGTATTGTTTTAGTTACTATGTCAACACAATGGTACAAGGGAAATATTAAACCAAATACTTTATCTCTTTTGATAACTCTTAGGAGGTAATCGGTACGTCCCTGGATCTTTAGGTAACAACACAGGATTTGGAGCTGATCCGTTTACTGGTATGCTTTTATTTTTATTACTACCTCTTAATTTTTAATATCTTAGTTTAATTGCTTGTTTTATAGCTTTGTTGTGTTCCTTTTCCTGCAGGGGCAGGTCGCTACATCCCAGGCTCCGATTCCGTTCCAAACTCCAGTGCACCTGGGGGTGTAGCAGATCCCTTTACAGGTGAACCATACACCACAATGCATAATTGTTTTTTGACATATTAAATCATATATTAACATTTTACATACTTATGTAGGAGGAGGCGCCTATTCCTCTGCTGCACTCAGGCGGACCACAACAAACATTTACTTTCCAAAAACGGATGGAGTGACTTTTGAGCAAGCCAACGTCTCACAGATCATGGGTGAGTTCCTTTATATTTAACTGCACAAAAGCTGCAAAGCAATAACTAATGTATTACATTTTTAGCTAAATTGAAGGAGTTAAATGCTGGAGCCCCCCAAGAGCATAAATTGACAGAAGAGCTTTTGGGAAGTATTGATCAGCTTCTGGTTTCTGTGTGCGCATCCAACTCTGAGCCTGCTCCTTCGATGCAACAGATCAACCTACTCTGGAAAGCAACTCACTGGCCAGAAGGTCTCTAATATGTTTAAATATTGCTACTTTTTCTTATTTGGTGTCAGGAGTTGCTCATTAATGCGTCTGTTGTTTCTTTAGACATTGTATTCCCAGTCCTGGACATACTGAGACTGGCAGTGAGACACCCTCAAGTGAACGAAAGTCTTTGCGGCGAGGCAGAGGGAGTACAGCTATGCAACCATCTCCTCAGCCTAATGAGGCCAGAGGGGCGTCCAGCCAATCAGATGCTGGCTCTGCGGACTCTGTGTAACTGCTTTAGCGGCAGGCATGGAAGATCTTTGCTCATGTCCCAACGCGAAACGGTGCTGCTGAGAGCTGCCGACTTGGCCTCCGTCTGCAACAAAAACATCCACATCGCTCTGGCTACTTTGGTGCTGAACTACTCTGCCTGCTTCCATAGCCAACCCGACCTGGAGGCTAAAGCCCAGTGCCTGTCTGTGGCCAGTCGAGCTCTGGAAACCGTGCAAGACAAGGAGGCGGTCTTCAGGCTGCTGGTCGCGTTGGGAACCACCGTGTCCTCAGACCAAACTGCCCGGGACTTGGCGCGATCTTTGGGTGTCAACTCCCAGATATCGAAGTATTCCTCTGTGTCTGACCCCTCAAAGGTGGCCGAGTGTTGTCAGCTGGTTTTAAAAGAGTTGGTGTGATGGGAATGAATAGGCAACAAATGCACTTCTTTCTTAATTAATATTCGTAAGAATGACTTGAGTGACACTATCAATAATAAAAGGAATGGATGAATTGTGGTTGTTTTCTTTTAGCTTTCTTTTAGATAAGTCAAGACATAATTTTTTTTCTCTACTCTCAACACTATCAATAAACTGAACCAACCCCAGGCAACACAGGCCGGAAACTTCTCATTTTGCTGGGAATAAAGTGGTGAAAAGCTTGAAACTGAATGATCTGTTTAAGTCTGCGTTTGATTTATGAAGTTTGTATTAAGTCGAAACTGGAAAACTACGTTATATTGTAAATAATACACAAATATAATACAGGGGGGGAAAAGCACAGGCCGGAAAAACAAACTAATGTATCAGTGTAATATCAAACTTTGCACCGGAAGTACAATGTCATAACATCCGGTTTTATTTGGAATATTGGCGGTCTACTCGTGAATGCGCTGTTTTCCCTGCCTGCTCAGTGAGCCTATTGAACTTTATTAACGCTGCACTTTTGTTATTTTCAATCTTGTCCATGTTTGACACGTTGAATTTGTCATATGGTTGATTTCCTTTGTTGAACCAAAATAACCCCAAATGTGCGGCCAGGAGCGCAGGGCTCTTTCGAAAGTTAGCTAGCCGCAAAGTTTGTAGCTAGCGGGCTAGCGGTGAATGTTGCTTTGAGTTTTAACTGAGCTACTTTGGATCTTATACGGACCAGGAAACTTCACTCAACAGTTCTTCCATTAGCAATTTGCAATGGAGAAAGCGGCGATGCAGAAAAGGAACGGCAAATATCTTTGGTTTGCGATACTCGGACTGGGATTTAACTCAGAGGAAGAAATCGCCTCCCTGCCTTCGAAGACCAGTACCAAACACATCAACTTGGGGCCGTGAGTATTAGATGGAAACTCAAGTGAAGCGTTTGGTCACTTTTTGATAACGCTGTGTTTCTTGATCTGTTTTATTTGTGTTCCCCAGGGCAATGTTTGACAAACCAAACAAGGATGCGTTTTATATTGTAGCACACTTTCTTCTGGAAAGACTTGATCCAACGCGCTTTAATGAATTGTACAGGTGAGATAGAATGACAAATGCTTTAACATGTTTATTTTAAAGTGTATTACTTTCAATGTCGTTTCCATTAGGCACTGCTGGCCAATCCTGGACCCCAAAGCCGATGCAGAGTTTAGGAAAGTCACCTGCACTTGGTTGAGAGAGTTAATGGTACAGTTGTGTTTGAAGAGTCAGTAAATGTTACATGGTGCATGTCTTTGTATTGATTTGTTGTTTTTCTCCAGGATGAGACGGCAAATGCAGGCTCTAAGGTCCAAGCTTCTTTGTTCCTCTCGCCTGGGGGCCCAAAGTTTGTCACACTGATGCTGCACTTGGCCAACCATGTGATGCTGCAAGAGATGAAGACGTTCAATACAGGTTTAACACTGTCTGGCTGTGGATATTACAAAAGAGCCTTTGATTACAGGCCAGAACGTAAATGATCTGTGACTTGTCTTACAGATGGCACCTGGGTTCCAGAGGCTGCTGCTTTACCTGCTTCCTCCGTGGATATGGCGACAAAGAGACTAAACCTGATCAAAAGAAGGTTTTTGAAAACTGCTGTAGACCAGGATTTCTTTCTCCAAAATTATCAAAAGAGAGCGCAGTAAGTCCTTCCAATTCTGTACATTGTGTTGCAACGAAAATTGTCATATTATATTTATGACCAGTTTGTAGTTTTTCATCCCTAACTGTTTCAAATGCTCACCTCTCTTGCTGTCACTGTGAAGAAGACTGTAGGAAGTGAGCTTAATCCCCATCAGACCATAAAGTGGCCTGATACAAATCTAAAACATAATTACTAGACCAAATGAACCCTTTTGGATGTTACAGTTTAAACATAAAGCTTTCACGTAGTTGCGATCCAACCTAAATCTGTTTATTTACTTGTGTGTGAGTGCACCTGTTTTTGACGAT
Source organism: Gobius niger (assembly GCF_951799975.1). Classification (NCBI taxonomy): domain Eukaryota; kingdom Metazoa; phylum Chordata; class Actinopteri; order Gobiiformes; family Gobiidae; genus Gobius; species Gobius niger. Next base: position 15,231,414 of record NC_136872.1, on the reverse strand, counting down.
GTTTGTAATCAGTGTAATTGAAATCACCTGTGTTTTGTTCTTTTAAGAGCACTGGTGAAGTCCATGAAAGAGTTTCGAGCAGATGTGGCCAAGTATGACGAGCTGCTCAAGTACGTGATGCTTTGCTTATATTGAGTCTTTTTGGTGTTTTTTTTCTTAGATAATTTTAATAATGATGATTTAATTTCTTAACTTCTTATTGTTCTTTTTTTTCTTTTTCTTTTTTCCCCAATAGGAGACACAGTAATGACTCAGTGCAAGACCAAACTGCTCTTGTTGAAAAGGCAACAAAGGTACCCAAATCATTGAAGCCTCATACCTTGATATGCATATGAAACTATTATATACATATTTTAGGTGCGTGCCTTGTGGTCAACCATTGAAGAGGTTCTGTCCTCGACTCAAGAGGAACAGCGTGCCGTGCAGTGTGTCTTGAAGGGAGATGTGGACCAGTATACGCTTGATGGCACTGAAAAAGCTCTCAAAATTGCCCCCTGTCTGCTGGAAAGAATTCAGCAACATTCTCATCAGGTAGTTGGCTCTCTTTGTAAATTCCTAGTCAATACAGAAATACAAAGTGACATGGTTTTGTAACTGTGGTTTTCTTTGTTCAGTTAAGTTGTGGGAATGTTTATGAGGGCGGACAGCTGAACCTCCTGTGTGTGCTTGAGCTGACAAACCATGCGCTAGAGTTGTTGAAGGAGGAACAAACTCGCGTTTCCCATTGCCCTCAAACTCCTCTCGTGCCTGAGCAACTGCAACAAAAATGTCAGCAGATGAGCCGTGTGTTACAAGATCTTCACCACATCAGGTAATATACTCTTTATCATTTCACAAATATCCATGAGGTGGAGTATAGGCTTGTTTAATATAAATGCTGTTTGTAATACATGTAGGCAAAAGATCACGAAAGAAGAGGCTCCGGAAGTGAAAGTGGCCATTAGGGAGTTGGAATTGGAGTGGGACAGAAAGTGGAATGATGTTCTTGAAAACACACCATTAACTACTTTTCTGAATGAAGACCCTGTGAGTGTTACTTTTCAAACTTTTAAAGACTCTTTTAAAACTACAGATGTTCTGAAATATGTCTTTGTTTTGTTTAGGCCCTTGGTTTTCTGTCTCCAATGGCGCCACTGTCTTTTGAACCTGCCCCAGAAGCAAGTTATAACAAAAGCATATTTTCCCAGTACCCTGCGAGGCTCCTTGGTGAGTCAAAACGTAATTTATTTTTGTTTGTGAAATGCCATCCATTCCATCCATTTTCTTCCGCTTTATCCGGGGCCGGGTCGCGGGGGCAGCAGTCTCAGCAGAGACGCCCAAACTTCCCGATCCACACACACCTCCTCCAGCTGTTCTGGGGGGACCCCGAGGCGACACCAGGCCAGCTCGGAGACATAGTCCCACCACCGTGTCCTGGGTCTTCCACGAGGCCTTGTCCCACTTGTGAAATGTTTCATACAATTTTATCTTCTGTAGATAAAACACTGGAGAGGCCAACACCGCACGAGACGGTCAAGGAGCTGTCACTTAACATGAGGTAACTATTATCAGACAATGGTGAAATATGAGGCGCTGGGAGGTAGATACTTGGACAGTCCAAAGTACTGGTCTGTCTGTCACTACTCCTCCCTACAGCATACATGCTCTCTGATGACCGGGGCGAATTGAGTGAAATCGTCACGGACAGATACGGAGCAGACAATTTAATTTAACATGGACTGTATTTAAGCATGGTTGACTTTGTAGATGAGAAAATGATTGCGTTAATAAGAAAATACTTGTTTTTGAAGCAACACTTGTCTGGCAAAAGATGAAGATGATGAAGATAATGATGATCAATTATCAGAGAGAGCCTCATCTCGGGCAAATACTTCTCTAGACTGGCTGTTTGATGGTCCATCTTCACTTCCCAAGACTAAACCTGCTCCTCCACCTAAAGTTGGTGCATTCTAGCTTTTTAGTTTTTGTGACCTTCAAACAAATCCACTCATTTTTTTTATTTTGTTCTGCAGGTTGGGAAACCTGACGCTCCTTCTAAACTCCCAGAGGTCACCTCACTGAGGTCCAAAAGTGACATAATTGCAAAGGAGTGTGATAATCTGGCAGATCAGGTAAGTGAGACACACATTGTGGGTTAATACCTTTGTCTCTGATGTGACTTGCCTATTGGTTTTGCTTTGTATCAGTTTGCAGATGCAGTAACTACAAACGGTACCACTCCAGGCCGAGCCACAGGTCTGGACTTGGAGGGCCTCCTCGTCACACTTCATGGAGATCCCTTTTCTACCAGAAAGCAGCTGCCCCGGACGCCTGAGAGCTTGAGTAAGTTATTTTGTTAAACATCTCTGTAGTTTAGTCATAAAACACTATTTCTGAGTTTTAAAAATGTCCAACAAGCCTTAGTCTTAATATGCTGTAAAAGGCAAAGTTAATATATATTTTTATTTAAAGCAAAATCTCTCCCCTTAGTTATGGATGTGAAGAGTTCTTGGCGAAAGGCGCTTGCGGAGGACAAAGCTGAGAGACTGCACTCCATTGACAGCATCATGGGACGTCTCACTCCTCTGGACGATCCTACTTTTGATTTTCCGTCCCCCTCTTTTACTGCCCCAAGCAAACCCAAGCTGACTCCCCCTGCTACTGAGCATGCTCCCTCTATCTGCCAGCAGGGGGCACTGATGAAATCTAATTTGGGATGGGACACTTTCAACACAGATTTCATGGACAGCCCGAGTGGGACAGGCAGCAGTGCAGTCCAGTTTAGTCTTGACCAAGAGACTCTTCCTGAGATGCCAAGTTGTGACAGTTTGTTGAGCCTGGATGAGGAGCTGTCGCCCTGTTTACTGAAAGACCTGAAACAAACTACAAATGCACAGCTGGAGCGCACAGACCTCTTATTTGATGGTCAAATACGTGTACCAGAGCGCCTCTTGTCTCCGGATATCCCAACTTTGGACACTGATTGGTTGATGGACCCAATAAAGTCAGAAAAAAAAAATGATGATAAAACGTTTTCCTTGGATTTCGATGCACTGGAAACTCCGGCCACATCCAGTCAGGACTACAGCCTCCCTAAACTCATTACATTCTCACCATGACTTGAAGTACTATTATTATTATTCTTGACGTAAACTGTTATAAGGAAATTGTACATACCTGTAAACGTAACTTGCTCCATTCACCTTTTTTGAAGCACAATGAATTTTCTGCAAATTACTATTTGTACATAAATAAAATTACTAACTTATAAAAAGTGTGGTTTGTATAGAAATGCTGGCAAATGTTTCACGCAGTTTAATAATATTTTGAAATTGCAAGTATTTTTATTTGTAAAATTAACACCAATAACCAGCAATCTTTTACAGGGTGCGCTCTCTGGATATGTAACTTTGAGACTGGGAGCGGGACATTACCCGCCTGTATTGGGTTAATGCTTAAAACTGGCACACTTGGTGTTTTGAGTATTGCAAACGTTTAGTTGCTCTTGTGTCAAAAGCGACACATAACCTGTAATGTTAATGCTGTGTGACTTTAAATGTCAGGCATTCAAGTATGTCTATTCTAGTAAGATTAAAGATTTTCCTTATGTCTTAAGACGCCTGAAATACTTTTTGTTATCTTTGCTCACCTGTTGCTTTGAAAGATTGTATTTGCACTAAAAGAGCAATAGGGGGCGCCATCAACCACATCACTGTTGATGATTGTAAAGTCAGCTGTTCATATGTAGACAAGACGGGAAGTTGCACTTTTAATAAAGTTCTAAAATAAAGCTGGAGACTCTATTTTTACTTTTGAAACATGTATAAAAGATGCATCGTTCAAATCATGATAGAATTGCACTTTGACACGGTGAGAATAAACCGCAATGAGATGGAACCATTTCTCAAATAATCTGGCTGCTTTAATGTCTGCGCTGTCCGGAAGTCGTGTCCTGTGCGCTCGCGGTGCGCGCTGCGCCTCTTCGACTTGCTGCTGGTGGCGGAGAGTGTTCGTTTCTGGGCGGTTCCAGTCTGAAAGAGACGTTTAGGAAGGACCTCTCACTCAACCAACAAAACTATCATACTCAGACACACAAACATGGCGCCTGCCTCTGCCGACAACTTTAGATGAAAGTGTTGCCACCAGAAGTTCCTCCGGACTATCTTTTGTAGCCTTTCCCTGCGTGCTTTTCTTTTTTTTTGTCTTTTCTTTTTCTGGTTTAGCACATTGCTGACTGCCCAAACAACGCACGGGATATTACAAGCGGGTTAAGTTGCCTTCATGTCAACATTGTCTCTGACCGCAGTGTGAACAGCTGGTAAGTAAGTCATGTTTTATTTTAACAAACTACAACCTGCATTGGCGGCATTACGCACTTTACGCATTGCTGGGAAACTCTTTCCAAATGCTACTTTAGCCCAGCGGAGGCTACAAGGGACTGGCTTAGACATTGTTTTAGCTGCTGCGCGTTTGTGCCACACTTTCATCGTGCGCTATCCAACCGCGGAAATAGATAGAAGGAGCAGCCACGTATCAAATGCACCGCGCGGCTCCGTATTATTCAGGAGGGGGAACGTGTCTTTTGTTAAATACGCTGCGTTGTTGTGCGCCTGCTGCATGAAAGTTGACCTAGTTAGGGGAGTCACTCGGATGCAACAGTTGGGAACATAACACCCCCCCTCCCCAGTCTTGTGCTCTCTTCTTCTTCTTCTTCTTCTTGGGCCCTTGGATTATCAGCCTTCTTGCACGCTCTGAGGAAACCGAGGTGTCATGCAGGTGCTTTAAGTAAAATGATCACTTTACCTTTTTTCTCCAACTTTAACAGACTTTCAGACTCGGAATTGTTTGCATTGGCATTGTTAGGGAACAGGTTCACACACTAGGATTTTTTATTTTAATTTTTTCGGTTCAATCGTGCAACATGAAACATAAAACACAGGCCTATAACATATACTTAGATAAATAATAAACTATACAAACTAATAATAAGATGTAAAAACTATTCAACATTATGCCACTCAACCATTCATTGGATTATTTTACAGCCTGGTTAGACAGATGATCATTACTTGGGTTCTTAACATAGGGATTAAGAACATGTTAACCTAGATATTGCACAGCCTGCATAAATTAACATACATTTTAGGCTATCCACAATAAAATGCCAATTTCAGTTGACTCCTCTATAACAAATTTACATATGCACAAAATAACACGCATCCCTCCTTTTGTAATACATTGCAAGATAACTCAATGAAGTTGATGTTGACAGAAGATCCCGCCTTAGCCAATGCTTTGCTGAATGTGATTAAGTTTTACATGGAAAAGGAACAGGGAACTACCTCCACCAGACTTCCCCTTTTATGAGTGACTTGAATATCTGCCACTATGGTTTCCTATATCTAGCACAGAGCTGTCAAAATGACTATTAGTTTGTGTGTGTGTGTGTCTGGGCTCAGTTGAGATGCCATTGATTCCATTGCCAAGGTACTGGCATATCTACGCCTCAGCACTTGAGTCTTTGCCAGTGTATAGAGCTAAACCCTGAGGGCATCAGTCGCTGTTCCTGCTTCCCATCGCTGGCTTAGGTTTCCAGGGCGCAGGCACGAGTCCAAGCAAGAGTCAGGGTTTCCTCTTCGGTCAATGCAAAACTTGTGTATTTTTTTTTTGTTATTGGGGATATGTAAATAAGATAATTCAAAGGTTGGCAAGTCTGTCTCATATGTATTAGCAATAATATCTCAAAATACAAAGGATCATGCTAAAATGACCCACATCGATGCTCACTGTTTGATCATTAAACTTTATTATACTTTCACTATTCCCGAGTTGTGGCATAGATGGACTTCAAAAAGCCAAAATATGGCACGTGGAACTCCAACCACAACTGCTCTGTCTTGACCCAGCCTTGGCCCCTGCGCCCGCTGGTGAAGGGAGTGGAGAGTTACCTTCCCTTCCTCTCCCCTCTGTGTTACATGCAGCAGGTATAAAGTAGGTCATGGCTGCGGCTCTGGCTTTGTGTACGTTGAACTTGTACTTTGTCTCCGCAGCCGGTCTCGTCAGGTGATCAAGGGGAGCGGAGGGGAGGAAATAAGTCATTGCCAAGGCACTCGAGTGTGCCACAATGGACTCTAGACACACGGGACAAAAGTCGGATTGACAAATGACAAAATCGGTTTCTTCATCGGATGTACCCCTTTTGAGATGAATGTAAACTGACTGGGACAGGGAAAATGGCTGGGCTAAAACTAAAGTAGAACTACTGGGGGGGGGATGTAGAAGCATGCAGCAATAACACAACCAAAAGCCAATACCCATGAAGAAAGTAGAAAATATGCACTGTGACCTCATCTGTAGATTGTACCCATGTGGCAACACCAAGAACCACTGCATCCTTCCTGTGTATGACCTGGCTTTGCAGTGATGGGCCGTGTAGTTGTAAAGTCTGCATCTGAGCCGGTAACAGCCTGGGGTAGTTAGCGAGGCCAATGAGTTTGCCCTCTGCCTCAGGAACAGTGGAAAGAATGCTCTGTCCGCTGGGCTGTCACGCTCAGGGAGGGAGTCGGTCTTGTGACGTTTTTTTTTTTTGCTGCCTCAAAACTCCCGATTTGTTTTTTTACCAAAGCAGTCTTAATGTTGTAGTGTAGACAGTGGATTGGGACAAGAATACAGCAGTAGTAGTGGTTTGTTCAAAGATTCGGGGAGAGGGAAATGATTGTTGCTAAGACACAGGAGTCTGCCAAGAAGAAGGACTCTTGTCTGGAGAGCACCTGGATGGAAGTCAAGTCACGTGGCATGTTGTTTGGGAGAGGAAAAAAACATTAGCAGTTTTAAATTCAAAGGTTGGAAACTCTCGTCAAAACAAAGCAAAAGAAATTGTTAATTATGTGTATGGGCTTTGACTTGACTTACTGAACTTACTGTACTATACAGTATTTTGAATATCTATTGCTGAGGTTACATCTCCTGTACAATAGCCACATCTGCCTTGTGGGCTGAATGAGAGATGGCTTTAGCTTTACCTCTTGCAGCGTTTCCAGACTAACCTGCCGTCTAGTATGGCTGGCCAGGCATCATCCTGCTCCAACAGCGATCTTCAGGCAGCATCAATCACTCTCAGTCCACAGGTACATCGTGACAAAGTAAATTTGACAGATTTTCAGGGTTGTTCTTAATGCTGTCAAGCCTGTCAGGATAATAGAAAACAGTCGAGTTTGACATACGAGCGCCATGTGATAGTTGGAAACAAATGGTTTCAAAAATGCCAAGCCATTAATGGTGTATTCTCCCAAACAGTCCTTCTGTTTTCAGAATGCCAATATCCCCTCAAGCTGTCTGTTGAAATTGTGGCTTTGTATTACAGCTTTTGAATGAAATTAGATTTTGTGTAGCTCGTATCAAAGCAGCTGCCAGGTTTAAACAAACATGGCAAAGGGGCAGAGTTCAATGTTGATTCCTTCTTTGTTTGAATCGTGCAGTTGGACAGAAACATTGTGTGCATATGGATATGATCGTGGAGCTATCAACATCTATCTGGAGCCAAGGGGTAGATGCAGCCGCTGCAAATGTACAGTATAAACTGTTAAACACAATCCATGTGCATGAAGATTTTAATGGAGCAAAGAAACGCAGTGTGGAAAAATACAGGTTGTATGCAAACGCATTAAGTTCTGTGCGGCCCAATCACGAGACATGATGAGCTTTATTCGATTGTAAAGTGTCCTATATTTAATCATGGTATGTCTTGTGTTTGTTCTGAATCCCATTTGTGTTTTTGCCGCATTACCCAAAGCTGCGGTTGTCTCATAAGAAAGTGAGGTTTTGTCAGCTCATTGACACCTCGCTTTGGGACTGGCCTTTTTGTGTGACAGCTCGGTGTGCTGACAGGTGGCAGCAAGAGCCGCTTTGCTTTGCAGAGCCACAGAATGCCCAAGAGACTAAGTGGCACTTGAGGAAGCTGTGTTTCTGCTCAAGCTGACATGGCCGGGTCTATAGTGTGAACCTGTATAAGGAAGCAGTCTGTACCAGGCTCAACATTATGACTGATACATGCAGTATAATTGATCTTTTTTTTCTTGCTTGAAACATAACCACGTTTATAAAAAAAAAATGCATTGCCTACTACCTACTGTGTATCCCACCTACAACAAATCCCACATGGGTGATGAGGAGGCAGAGGATCACCTTGAGTGAGTCTCCACGGCACAAATGCAGTATGGGGGAAACCTGTAACCAGTTCCAAAAATATCAAACTTTTTTTCCCAGTAACTAAGGAATATAACATATTACGCAAAATACGGGAATATATTAGTCATTACAATTCAAGTAACTCGAATTGTAATGACTAATTACAATTCAAAGGTGGTTAAGAGGGATGACGGACTAATTACTAACTCGAGTTACAAACGCTCTTGTACCTTGAGTTAGTGGGGGCGTTTAATGTATGACTGAAAAAATACCAAACTTCCCCCAAATAAAATGCAGCACCAAATCAAGTTGGACGCTGGTGAATAAGATCTGTAGTTGCCAGTAGAATAGGGGAAAGTGAAGGAAAAGGAAATGACTTGGCATTACTTACTATTTTCAGTTTATATTTAGTGAAAAGTAACTCAAAGTAGTGTAACTCAGCTACAATTTTGAAACAGTAATATATAATGCAAATATAATACATTTGCCCAACACTGCACAAATATGAGCCATCTTCTGGCACTTAAAATCCATCATTGTTTTTTGTTTACCTCATGTACTGTTCTAGCTGCTTGGCCTCTTCTCAGGCGTTTCATCATCTCGGGAGAAAACATTTTGAAAACCTTGCATTTCGGCAGCTTTACTTGTATATTTGAAGATATAAGAATATAAGAAGACTATGGGTGTGGTATTGGCTCCTGTTTACACAACAAGGGTAGGATAAACAGAGAGAATGTCAGTTCCCATGCTGCTTAAAAAGTTAAATTGGAAAATTCCATTACAGGAATTTGGCCGTAAAAGTCGACTCACAGAGGTCAAATTATACAAATAGGAAAACTTTATTGTCCAGAGTACGACCTTAGCCGTAGCTGCTTATCCAAGAACTATCTTTATTTCCCTCCTGAAGAAACAATGAAGTCATCTCGAATGTTGCAGTGACATCTTTACTGTACCACTCAATGCCTTTTGATGACCAAGATGACCAAGCCAGTACATCTGTCTAGTTGAGGCTCGATACACAAGCATACCCCTGTCCGGTCCACTATTACACACATAGTGGAGCTCTTTCAGACGTGGGGGAACCAGCCTCCAGGCCCTTTGTGTGAGAGCGATGAGATCACTTTAGTGTGTAGGCCATGGGGGATGGAGAACAGGGATTGAACTACTTAAATAGATAAATCTCCTCCTCACGTCATCCCTCTTAACCACCTTTGCTTGGTTGAAATTAAATTTGGCAGAAAGGGAAGGCATTTTCAAAGGCATTACCAACCAAGTGGGTGTTCAAGCAATCTGTTTGGCACAAGTGAACCAGTAAAACCTCCCCTCTTGCATTTGTGGCTATAGCCTCCTCCTCTGCTCTGCTCTTAAGGCCAGCATTCAACACACGCTCGACTGGACTTTCGAGAAACTTGGCCACCAGGGAATTGCAGTGTCCAGATTTCAGTATAGTACGATACCGCTGATCAAGTTTCAAGTGTGTTATCTTTCTCCAAACACCTGTCGTTTAGCCCGTGTAGCTTTCCAGGTCAAGTCCCGAAAAGGTTAATGTATTCCTTTTTTAATTGTGTTGGCAAAACAAAAGGGCATTGTGCTTTTGATTCCAAGATGCACCTTCCAAGTCTTTCCAAGCTCTGTTTTCGTACACCTGCGTCATGATCAAGCATCCTTATAACTTCACACACAGGCCTGTTATTTAGTAATACTGTATCCTCCGTCCTGGGACTCTGACAAAAGTATACAAGTGACACTCTATTGTCATCCCTTAGGAGTAGAACAGGTTTTCACATGGACAGGGAGGGGCAAAGCGCAACCTTCAGAGGCGACCCGACTCGAGTTACAACGCCAGGCTTTTATACAGTGGGAATTTAATGGGACACTTTGTCTGTTGGGTTACAGTTTGACCCCATGAGGTCGCGGTTACTTCGCGTTCATGCAGAAACATGCGCGAGTTATTCCTCACTTCTCTCGACACGCTTTTAGCCCCGTGCACTGTCAACACCAGCACCATTTACAGCGGCTGTGCTTTACTTGCTCAGCAGGCCATATGAATGTTGCGTGGTCTGTTTGCATCATAGGCTCTTGCATAAAGTATTGATTAGTTATCTTGACCCAGACATTTTTGGATGATTCACTCCTCCATAAAGACGAAAGACAAGCCTGCATTCACATGGAGGTTACTTAAGGGAAGGTAGAGGTAAAATATTGTTCCCATGCAGTTTGTAACAATATGTGAAAAGATCTACTTAAAGTGATAGTCTGGAAGTCTAAATGTTTTACAAATTTTATAAAATGTGCAAAATCGACCACCTGGTCTTCGGAGCCTTGTATCCTCCCAACTTTGACCAATAAGACGAGCTTTTCCTGTGAACCAGCCTGTCAGGTCCAATCTGAAGGGAGGGGGAGGAGCTTGATCCTTTACTTTTGATAATTCTGTTCCTGCTCTCCTCATTTTGCTGGTTATACAGGGGAGGAACTTGAATTTCACTCTATCTCTCCTCACTTTGCAAACTTACAGACTATCACTTTAAATGGAGCTTGAAAGGCCAGATTCAACAATATAGGACAGTAAACTATTCATTAAAATAAAATAATTGAGTGCTGGCCAAAATGTATCCTGTTTGTTGTGGTAATTTGATGCAATCTATCAACATAACTCTGATCTCTACAGGGAGTCGGCCTCCTCTGAGTGCTTCAGCTGTAATACTTTACCTCCTTAGCCGACATAAAATGGCCAATAAACCATTCTTTACTATCCCTCTAAGGCATGACCAAAGGGGGAAGTTTGTTTTGTCACGCAGCGCATGCTAGCGTCGCTAAACTTAAAAGGTCCGGATCAGTTTTCCACGGCTAGAGTAACAGCACACTACTCACTTCCAGCTCAGCACATGACATTGTTGGGGCGCCGTTGCCATAGCGGCGCAAGTGTTTCTGTCACAAAAAGATAGATTTGTGTGGAGGCAAAAAGAGCAGGATACAAAAGGTTTTCAGCGTCAGGACGGACTATAGGCTCTCGGCTGGTGCCAATACGTGTTTGGCCTTGGGTGAAAATATCGTTGCATCATCAAAGTACACACTGTTTGTAACTTGTCCAATGCTAGTTCAGTGATTCCCGTCAGTTTCGTCATCGGATGCGCTCGATATTGTACTGTAAATAGATTATGATGGCTGGTTTTGATCAGTTTCTTCAAAGTCTATTTGGATGTCGGCAATAACATTTGATAATCTGCTGCCTATGTTACTTTACTCTTTATTGCTCTTTATTGCTGCTTTAAAAAGAAGCTCAATTTTAATTGGCTGTTTTTGTTTTTTTAAAGAGGCTCTGGCATCACCCACAGACCATGGTTTGCCCGTTGTCAAAACCTTTACATTTTTGAGGGACTATGGTAGATACGGGGTTTTGTTTGAAGAGAGCTTAGGATTGTGGCATCAAAACTGCAAAGTATCCTGTAAATTTTAAAGATTAAGCGATTAAATGTTTAGCTTGTGGTACAGGGGTTAGTTTTCTTTAAGCCCCAATGTTTCCTGGAAAGCAAGCGTTTTTTACACCTAATGTATTTAAAAAAGCTCTGTAGTGAGTGAAGGCACCTGTTTTGGTCTGTGGTTGCACTGGCAGGTGGTGTGTGCTCTGCTGTTGTGTTTATGCTTCACAGATAACAGATATGTGTGACCTTAAAGTTAATGCAGGTATAGCCTACTTTCCACTCCAGTGCAGAGTGAGGAGTCGATCCACCAGCGTTTGAGTAATGATTCATTTATGATGTGCAAGATAATAAACGTTCTCTCTGTTTGGTTTTATTCTCTGTTAAAAGTGAGGAAGATGTGCGTCACGTGAAAGCTGTATTTGTTTCATGTTTTTGTCTCGAAGAGCAGAACTGCACATTTCCTCTTACAAGCAACTTGAATTACGTGGAGAGAATATGTCAGGTGCAGCTGCTACGCAGACTGCAGTAATTCTGACACATCATGGATAAACGTCAAATAGTTTTACGCTCTAAACCCTCCTAGGACAGTATAATGCAAGGAGCGACTTACTACTTAAGAAAATATTAAGCTTGTGAAATGAAACTTTTGCAGGACTAAAATAAGAAGAATCTGGCACATCATATTGTGTTTACACCAGAATCTTGTGTCTCTTATTTATGAAAAAGTTGACTATGTTTAAAAGAAGAAGATGGTGCTAAACAACAATCATAGTACTGTGTTTTCTGGACGATAAGTCGCAATTGGGTGGGGTGCGACTTATACTCAGGTGCGACTTATATGTCCAAATATATAATTTCACATGTTTGTTATTTTCATACTGACAGCCGCTAGAGGGCGCTCTAGGCTTGTGTACCAGTGTCTGCTACTCCAGTACCACTGAAGATTAAAAAAGAAAAAAAGAAAAATGGTAATCGAGCAGCAGAAAAAAAGTGTGGAGTGAGTGAGAAACTCTTATGAGGTTACTCTTACTGCAATGAAGAAACAAAAAAAAGCTAATCGCGCGCTATAAGCTCGATGGCCACAGATAGAGGGACGAGTTCACAAATGAGAGCTTGAACAACGTGCTGCCGGGAGAGGCTTGTCAACGGTGCAGTTGCGCCTCCATGCCCAGGTAGTTGCCAAGGCTGGTGCGACTTATACTCCGGAGCAAGTTACAGTTCAGAAAATACGATAATTCAGAATATAGATCCCATGGAGTCTGGATATGTTGTTGTAAATAATAGCAGTCTTTGGGTTTTGGTAATTGGGACTGCTCAAATCCAAATCCCCTCCCTCCAGGCTCACCAGTACATTTCCTAATGGTCGGGATTCCACCAGGCGAAACTTGTAAACCATCACTGAGAACCGCTTGCATAATGCTGCCTCTATTTACAGCCCTGGAATCTTCCTCTCTCTTTGGTGCATGGGAACATATTTTAACAGCACAGGGTTTTTCTAAGGCAGAAGTGTTCGGAAAGCAGCGTTTTGCACTTCAATGGTGTTTCTGACCAGGGAGGACGTAGCCATGGATACACCAGAGTAAACCTCTTTTAACACAGCGTCTGTATTTCTTTGCCGCTTCAAATCATCATAAAATAAAGAGCTGGAGTTTGTCAGAGCTCGCACAGTGTTATTGGAGTGGCGCAGCGGCTTTTCATTGTGTGGAGACAAAACATCATCTGGAAACATTTTGGACCAATTATCTAAACGCGCACTGACAAACAAATATCGGATCGAAATTATGCTGCACAAAAAGGCAATGTATTCTCAAAACTATGGACTGTGGGGCTGACTATTCTGTTTGTTGATTTGTATGTTATGTAAAGAGAAGAAATGTGTCCTTTTTGATTGCAGTTTGGTGAAATAACATGCCTAAGATGCATTGGTTTTTAGGGTCAATGAATGGATAGACAATTTACCTTTGAGCCAGTAAATCCATGGTTGGAGAGCAGGTGTGGACAATGAATCTTTACCATCATAAGATCAGATACTGTAGACAAGGCTGAATACTCTCCTACAGGGATAGGCACTGCTGAAACAACTAATTGATTAAATCAACAACTGATTAATTATTAAACTTGACATCAAGTTTAATAATTAATTATTAAACAATAATCTCATTGAAACAATGAGATTATTGTTTCAAAAGGCTATAAATAAAACCAGGTCGGGAAATAATATATGGACTCTTCCCAATATGTGGACCATCCCAGCACCTGTCCCCAATCAAATGCATCCTACAAACGTTACTTTAAAGGTGCATTATGCAACTTTTTATGCAGGAAAAAAAGTTGATATTTGTGTGTATTTGACCTTGTAGTGACCCAATGGCAGTACGAGTGGTTAACATGGCGCCTTTACTTTCCATCACAGTGGTTTCTAGGATGCTCCAGGATCAATTGTTTGGAAGGTTTTCACTGCTCACCAGAAAACCTACAAAACAATTGATCCTGGAGCGTTGTAGAGACCACCGTGATGGAAAGTAAAGGCGCCATGTTAACCACTCGTACAGCCACTGGGCCACTACAAGGTCAAATATGCACAAATATCAACTCAAATTTTTTTGCAAAAAAGTTGCATAATGCACCTTTAAAGTAGGCTCATTATCTTCATCGCTTTAGCTTCATGTGGAAAAAATGTTGTTAATTTTTTTTTCTTTTCATCACCAAAATAATCTTTAGTTTCAGCCCTTGTCAGATCTAACCACCTGTTTATATACTGTTTATATACTTAAAATATTGTCAATACCAAATATTGTCAATACCAAAGGCGTTACTAATGAAAAGTTAGAAATGAAAGAAATTACTGTACATTTTTTAAAGTAGTTTCCCCTGTGTCAAATGACAAGATTGAGTCAAAATCTGATTATAATTTCGTAAATGTACTCTTTAAATGAATCAAATCTGACTAGTGAAGTACTGTAAGAGAAAGAAACTTGGCTTTCAAACTCGGATAGATTATAGTAATCTTATTTTCCCATTACATTGAACAAGGAAAGGGACAAAAAACTTGTGTAAAATGTCCAGTGGTCAGTTACTTCTCTGCGTCATACATCCCGGAGCAGGCTGCTGAGTGCAGCGTTCAAAGACTCTCTTTTTGTTTCCCCTTTTGCCACAGCTGAGTCATCCACCACTGGAAAAACTGAACTTCCCGTGCAGGTCCCAACCGCTCGCGAAGAGGATGTAACATTGATGCAAGAACTTCAATATTTTGTTTGTCTTCCAAAATACCCAAAACAATTCTGCCATTGTTCTCCTCATCTTGATACGAGGGACACAGATTTCAACACTAGATTGTGTTTTTTTCACTTGGATAAAGTTATCATTGAGTGTTTTTGTTTTTGAAGCATCTATATTTGTAAATGTTTCCGTAAAACATTTTTTTTGCACTTCCGTTCTTTAGATTAAAGGGGCTAGATGCAAGTTTGCCATTTTATACTCACTTCTGCCACCTCAGGTCATATGTGTAACTGCACCTTCTATATTAAGCTTGTGCATGACGGATTTCGGACCCGAATTAACACCTTCTTGAGTGACAGTGCAGGATTTTAGAGGCACTTGTGGTGAACAGGTCTGAGCTCATTCTATACATTAGGACATGGCTAGAACATGTAGGGGGATGAAAATACTTGGTTTTAACATTTTTAAACTCCGTATAGTCTCTTTAAGAATACACTTGATGACCTTATTGTTTCTCTCCACACATATTTATGTTTATATTGGGTGCAACTCTCTCTAACTGATGCAACAAAGACACTGGATGAACTAATGTCATTTATGATGAATCGGCTCAGTAGCTAGTTCTGTCATGTTCCATAATTTGCTTATTGCATATTGCTTACTTGCTTATTTGGGCAGAGATTAGCCTCCATACTTCTCATGCTCTATCGACAGCCCTGACTTGATTTATTCTCACTGAGGCATTTCTGAACATTCCTGTGAGCCCTTTCATTCTGCTTCATCTCTCCACATGTTTTCAGCAGCGCAGTGATCTACAATCGCTGTGTGTTTGTTCATGTCAAGACGTCAGGTTCATCCTTTTGGTTTCCCTCTTTGTGGAGCATTAAAGGGTTCTTTTAACAGCTAGGCTTCAGTATTATTTAGCATTCAGGGTGCACAGTCCATCCCTCTATCCATGAGAGGATGCTGGGGCTTTGGTCTTCTTGACATGCAGCTAAATCAGATGTAATGGGAAAAGCACAAACAAATTCTTTTTAAAAAAACATTGTGAAGAAAAGTAAATACATCTATAATACAAAGGTTTGAGATGCTTTGTTTCAATTTACATTTGATGACTGCAGCAATTTGTCGTTTAGATTTCCTATGACATATTCAACCTATTTAAACCTGATTAGCTTCAATATCTTTAACTCCTCCAACTGAAGGATCGCCACATATAACGACTTCCATGTTCCAATCTTATTTCCCTATTTTAAATTATAATCACAACTCTTTCTTCTCAGGACTTCCAGCCATGATTGAGGACAAAGGCCACCGCGTCACCGACTACTTTGTGGTGGCCGGGCTCACGGACAAGTCCACTCCGTTAGAGCAGGACCTGTCCGAGGCCAAGTCCACGGGGCCCAAAGCTCCCATCACTGACCTGGCTGTGATCAACCGCTCTGCAGGTAACGGGGCCTGAAGAATGTGCTGCTCTAGACGTAAAGTAGTTTAGCTTTCGTCGTAGTGTAGTATAGTTATATACTTTGGCATTTAGTAAAGTGATTTTAGTTGATGTCATGCTTGGCTATTTGCTCCTTGTACAATGATTGTATATGTGGTATGATGTGGACCTTGGATCGTGTCCCCTCTGTCCATTTTTGTTTATTTGTTAATGTCAGTGCCCATATAGCTACTTCAGTAACTACTTGGTGTTCCCTCTTTCTCTGCAAAAATACTAGGCTGACAAAGACTATGACCAAATATATGAATCCGCTAAATATGGCTGCTCTGTCCCCAGGTGAGACGGTTCCCGAGGGTTTCACCTGCATTGACACCACGTACAGCGGTCAGCCGGCCAACCTGAACCATGGCAGCCTCAAGAGCCCCGAGCTGTTCCTCTGCTACAGGAGGGGCCGAGGCAAACCGCCTCTCATCGACATCGGGTGAGTCTTCATGATGAATGAATCCCTGTTTATTTGTGTAAATACTAAATACATATGAAATAATCAATGTGGATCATGTGTAAACCATTGTTTTGAAATGCATTGTATCAGATTAGCAGTTGATATTTCTGTCTTCGTGCTACGTAATGTGTTGAAAATGTCAACTGTGAACTTAATTTTGATTTAAAACATAATCTAATCAAAAAGAAAAATAGCATGTAGGTATTTTTCTAAAGTGTAGTTCTAATGAAAACATTTCAGACAATATTGGAGATGGCATCCCTGGATTATAAAAAGATTGGATTTTGCTTTATCCTTATATAGCTAAGTGTAATTATACTTTCAGTCCAAGGTTCTACATTGATCGATGGTTTTGCGCATCAAGACATTCATAAAGTTACTGTTAAATTTGTTGTACGCTGTAGCTATAAATTCTTCAAAACACATTGCAATCCTTTCACTGTATCTGGCTCTTGTGCAAACACAATGCAAACATTTGAGTTATTTCCTACACGAGAAAGATATGTCAAACATGTTGACACACTATTGTCAAAAGAATGTTGTACCACACGTGTCTGTCAGCACAATGTACAGGTGCTATAACAAAATAGAGTGGCGATTGTCTTCACTGTGTTTGCATATTTTTTGTCTTTTGAGGAGCAATAGGTAATGATTGGTTGATTTTGACGGATTCGTTCATTGTTTTACATCATAGACTTGTCCCTCCCCATTTGGCTCTTGACCAATCAGACAAAATGACTTTGCTTCCTCTTGTTATCTTTCAAATGAATCGGAAACCAAGGCAGAGCAGGGTATTTGCCTAAGGCTGCCACTCCTTCTCCTTATGAAGGTTCACTTGTTCAGTAGTCGCCTGTTTACTTACAAGTGTCTTTTTAAAAGCATGTAACAAGTGACCCTCCAAACTGTAAGGGTTTGATATAATGCATCAAGAATGACTTGAAAATTCCTGATTATTCTGATAAAAAATGTAGATGTTCCATCAGTTTACTATACAATACATTAGGCAAATGCTATGTATTCTGCTATAGGGCTTTAACGGTTGTTTATTTTTGCAGAAGGCTAGAAAACAACAAGTCTAGAAAACAAACAAATATTTGTTTGACTAGACTTTTTTCCTGTGGTGATATTTGTGTTAATGTACTTATTTTACGTCTTTGAGCTTTTTTCAGCAAATTTCCTCATCAATCAGGGCACCAGTTTTGACACCTTCATTCAAAAAATTGTGATAAATTAAAGATTCACAAAATTGCTTTATGACATTGTATTTGTTATAAAGCCTGTGTTAGAGTCTACTATAGATCAGAGAACGATCAATGAATTAGTTATCTTTTTAATAGTTGACTAGCCACTAATCCTAGCAGTTGCTTTCTTCCTCTGCAAACCTGTTGTGTGTATGTGTGACTGACTGCAGTTTCCAGTTTCAACAATAGACTCACTCTCTCTCCTCTTTTTGACTCCAATCCCACCCACTATTTTAATATGTTTACAATTGCAACACATCAGGCCATTTCCTTCATGCTTGCACTTGACACCAATAGCTTTAATCCCGCCAGATATTTAGTGAGTGGGAGAAACCAAATGGAATTGAATAGACTTAGCCGCTTCTCTGCCGCTCCTCTGAGCATAAACAGAAGATCAAATGTCAAGTCATGTTTCCTTCAAGAGGTTTTTTCATGGCTGATCACTGGTCAAGCATGTTGGAAGGTTAGCGTGGTGTTATTTTAACACTACACAAAAGAAAAAATGATCTCTTTTAATAATGCAAATGCAAACACAAGCCTAAAAGTGCCATTTGCCTGTTTAAAAACCATTAAAGCACAAGGACATCCTTTGAAAAGCTTGGCACTTTGCGAAAAGTGAAGCTTTCTTGAAATAACTAACTTAAAAAAAAAAAAAAATACACGTAAAGTATATTCAGGGGGATGGGAGGGTGTGCCAGGCGTATTGTTTTAAATGCTGTAATCTGTAAAGCACTTTGTTATACCTTTTGGTATGAAAAGCTAAAGTTTGATTTGATTTGAAGTGAATTTGGGTTTTTTTTTGTCTAATTTTGAGTGAGTTGAGATGGACAGATTTCTTAAATGAGTTATTTCAAATTAACTTATTCAAGAATAAGAGGGACATTGATGTTTTCTTGTGTGCAATTAATAGCCCTCGTGGCCACAAGCGCCAGTTAGCTTCTTTGTGATATTGTGTATTGTGCCTCTGACCCGGAGGAAAAGGTTGCTATTGTGGTTTTCTGGCCAGAGACATCAGGGGGAGATGAAAGACCCCCCCAATCATCCCATTAACACTTGTATTACCCCCAGAGGGTTTACAGAAAGGATTTATTAAGCGAAACAAGTTACTTAGTTCTTCTTTAAGTGAAGCTCTAAACTGGCAGGGGATCCTGTGAACCACTGCTCTGTACTACTTTTAATACTTTACTTTATTTATTCAACACATCAGACACACAAGGTTCCACTGGCTCGGCTTATGTCAAAGTAGATGGGATATTTTATGCAGCAGTGCTTTTATAATGGGCCTGCCTGTTTACTGAGGTCATTGTTATGTTTTTTTAACAGCAGAGCCTTCCTCTCCATTAAGCTAATCTCTTTCCCACCTGCTCCATCCTGTTCCCCTTGAGTGAATTAACTTTAAACTTGGACCCTGTAAATTATTCTTCGGTGCTGCTGCAGTGGCAAAAAGGTGACATTTCAGAGCTGAGGCTGCCCTCTGAGCCGGGTGTTTCTTTCGCCGGGTGTGGAGTTTTCATGATTTCCCCGTGCCTGAGTGGGTTTCCTGTCTACGCCTCCATCTAGGTAATCCTGCTCCCACAGGTAAAGATCTGAGGATAGGTCCCCGGGCGGCGCATTGCAATGATCCGCTGCTCCCGACAAGTTTCCCAGAAGCGCAGGCCCTCGGGGACTATTTGCTAAATACAACACGTACTTAAGGCATTGCAGAGGAAAGAAGCGCTAGACAAGTTTGAAGTCGATTGTTTGTAACTTTTCTAATTTGCTTTCGAAACGTATTTATAACTCTAAGTGGGTTGTAATCAAAACTTGGGGCCCCCCCTGTGGAGAGCTATCAGAGCTTGTTGAGCGCACCAAGGGAAAAACGGCTTCACTGATTGCTCACCTGAATTAAACCATATTTCACGCTGAGAAGAGAGCAGCAGCCTCTACAATAAAGTCTACACAAGTTTAAACACATGTAACACATTTGTGATTTTTTTTTTTTTTTCCATGGACTGTCTGGGCTGTCAGTGACTCAGCTAAAGTCTGTGTCACATTAAGACGAGTTTATGTAAGCGGTAGAATATGACCCTGAATAGAGACCATGGTTGGTTATACAAAGCGGCCACACACTGATTGTCACTGTGGGGTTGCAGACACAAACATGGCTCCCCTTCACGCTGTTACAGTTCAGATCTTCCTGCATTATTTAGCTCATTTTCTTTCCTTCCAAATCCTAAGGTGCCCTGATGTTATCATGTCCAAGGAATGTCATTCTTTCTGCACGACCTCATTAGGGTTTATTGAATGCATTTTTCTCCTCTTTTGTTTTGAACCAAATGTAAAGTAATGAAGTCATTCCTCTCAAATACTTGACCTCCTACCACCTACAAAACTGTATATGGATCTTTTTTCTTGTGTGGTTTCCACGGTGTCGTCACGTTTTTCAAGTTCTTTGTCATCTCATTTTGTCACTTTTTTGTTGCTCTTTTCTTGCTTTTGTGTGGCTTTTTTAATTGCGTTTTCATCACCTCTTTTTCTTTGCTATTTTGTCATTCTTTTGTGGGTTTTTTATGTATTTTTTGTCTCTATTTTGCTGATTTTTTTTTAGCACTTGGATTTCATTCTTGCTTGTAAATGTGGATCGCATTCATTGAAGCAGGGACCACTTGTCGGAGTAATGTTAATAGTTGTAATATATTTTGGAGGTTGCAGTTGTGTGCTACTAACAGCAAATACTTATTCTATTCCCCCTTTAATCATGTGCATCGAACTGCCACATTTACGACGTATGTGTTGCAGCATGAGTTTGTCAGTGTTGCATCATCGCAGTTTGGCAGCAGAAAGGAATGAAAGCTATGAGTGACGGCTTAAGTATCCTCCATGGACCGAGTGAGTTTTTCCACTGCACATGCCATCAGTTTCTGTGCTCAATACCTAATTATTATTTCGCGTTTGAGCTCCATTGTCTCATTGTTTCCCAAATCAATATGCACATTTCTGGCGGACGATTTGGTATAACTAAAGGGAAAAAAGAAGAAAGGGTGTCTGCGTTGAGATCTGCCTTTTATTAGCGCTGTAGTTTTGCAAGTGGGTTTATCTTTTATCCATTGTGTCCATTTTGCAAGAAGCCACAAATGTAATGCAAACTCTCGGTCCTTTCATTAATCGATTTTGACATATCAGTGGGAACATGTTGAAGTGTCAGCCTAAAGGCCTCATGCCCTACTCAAGGTAAACGACTCGATGTTTTCTCTTTCTCTCAGCGTCCTCTACGAAGGCAAAGAGCGCCTCATCCAGGGCTGCGAGGTGATCCAGGCCACGCCGTACGGACGCTGCGCTAACGTCAACAACAGTTCGGCCACGTCGCAGCGGATCTTCATCACGCTTCGGCGAGCGCCTCCCGTCCAACCGCAGAACTCCCTCGCCGTGACCGACATCTGCATCATTGTCACCAGCAAGGGAGAGACGCCGCCCCACACCTTCTGCAAAGTGGACAAGAACCTCAACTGCGGCATGGTCTGTGAAATTGCGACGATGTAATATGAAGAGGGAAAAGCTTTGTTTTTAAGTTTTTTTTTTTGTTTTTTTTTGTAGTGGGGATCCAATGTGTTCCTGTGTTACAAGAAATCAGTATCTTCAGCTAATTCTATCAGTTACAAAGCAGGTGAGTTCCCAATGCTAGATGATGCGGTGGGAGGAAAATGTATGTGAATGGTTTTTCTCACGTCCACAACGATCAGGATGAATCATAGACCATTCCTCTTTACAAAACTGCTGCAGTTTAGCGAGATTCAGGTGGTGTACTTACTTATTCCTCACTGTCCTGTGAATGTTTACATGTTATGGCCAATAAAAATTCTTTCTTATGATTTTAATAAAGATCAGACCACATTTTATGACCAATTTAGGCAGAAATGTGAGAAATTCCAAAGCGTTCACATACATTTTCCTCCCACTGTATCTTTATCTGTGCATTTGCTTGTGTCCTCAAAGAAGGAAGTCATAACTCAGCAAGGGAATTTATAACAAAAACAAATGAACGGTTTCGTCATCTCGCTGGCTGCTTTATATGGCACACCTTTACTCCATTTACTACTAGGCGTGGTCGTTATGCCCGAAGATACGAACTCTCACTTTTTATATTGGCATTTATTGCGGATTCCTCAACCCGCTGACTCATAATTATATAGCTTTTATGTCACTCCATTTGCCATTTGGGGCGTCAGTATTTCAAAGCCTTATCTGTGATGGCGCAACAGATGGCCATTTCTCATTAAAACTGGCATTTGTGACGTCCGCTCCGGCACAACACTCCGCTGCCGCTTTGGCCTTTGAAACCTGTCATTGTGTAACATGCGCTCAATCAGATTCATATAAACATGTGTACACAAACGCCCTCCTCTCGCCTCTCGCCGAGTTTATCTCGAGGCTGCCCTTTTTCCTGCGAAGCGACGGTTTATTCACTCGAGACTATGGGCGCTTCCTGCCGAGCTTGTTATCCAGACTTGCACAGACTTGTGTGCAGCATTAAACACTTTAGCACTTTGTTGGCTGAGAGTTCGACATGACTAATTCGAATGAATAAGTGGCTTTATTTCCTTAAATATTGCCGTCCAAAGTTTTACTGTGATAATACATCGTTCCTCAAGTACAGTGCAAACACAGGCTTTTTAACTGTCAGACGTCCAATTAGTGTAGAGTTGAGTTTTTCAGCCGATTTCTTAACTTTTTGTTTTATTATATGTGAGGCTTTCTTGAACCCTTTCTAGGCTTTCACACAATGCTGTATTCTCTGCAAAAAGAACCAGTCCTTAAATGCTTTAATCTGCTTGTTTGAAGGTCTGATCTTCCGTTACCCCGAGGAGGATTATGAATCGTTCCCTTTGTCGGAGTCGGTGCCTCTGTTCTGTTTGCCGATGGGCGCTAAAATCGAGTGTTGGGCCCCAAACACACGGGACCCGCTGCCTGTCTTCTCCACATTTGTTCTGACCAATTCCTCTGGTGAAAAGGTGAGTTTGGCAGGTAGCCTATATGCTACAATAAACACGGTGTATATATGCCTATAATCACAGTGTAAAATGTATATTGATAACCAAATACAGTGACATTAAGCTTTATTTTATTTAAATACATTTTCATAATATTAAGGTGTCGCAAAGGTTATTTGATAATGTAACAAAAATAAAATGCCATGAAAATGTCAAATGCATTAAAGCAGCGTTTTAAAACTAGATGGCAGTAAAATGCATAAACATGATTGACAACTGGTGTTTCTAGGTGTATGGTGCAGCGATTCAGTTCTATGAGCCGTACCCGCTGGATTTACTGAGCGAGAAGCAGAAGATCCAGCTGGGCCTCCTCACCACAGTGGAGAAGAAGATGATTCCAAACCGAGCGGTCAACACCAACAAGTGCATCTGCGTGCTGTCCCGATGGCCCTTCTTCAAGTCCTTTCGCAAGTTCCTCATGTTCCTTTACAAACTGTCCGTCTCAGGCCCTCATCCGCTGCCCATAGAGAAGTGAGTCATATTTCTGGTGCATTTCTCACACTTGCTTCTTGGACTACAAAAGACAACTTATTGCTAAATTGTCCAATTTGACCTTTTTTCTGTTCTTCTTTCAAAGGCACATTTCTCACTTCATGCTCAATGTGTCCTTCCCGTCACCTCAGCGGCCTCGAATTTTGGTTCAGGTAATTCAACACATTACAATCCAATAAGTACTATAGATTGTGTCATGCTAACCTATTTTCTCATATGTTTCTGTTAACTTTGCTTTTAGCTATCTGCACACGACACCTTAATCCTCTCGCAGCCAGTGTGTACTCCTTTACCACTGAGGTATGTAAAAATGCAAGTTCATCATTTTAGATGTATGCCTTTGATCAGTGTGAGAAATTCCTTCTTTGGGCCTGGCTTTATAAGTGTAGATGGATAAGAACATGTTCAATCATTGAAACTCAAACGTACAAGAATTTTATAGAAATTAGCCTCACTATGCAATTATAAAACTTGTATATACTGTAATTTGAGGTTATTATTTTACAATTTAAACATGAAATACAACCAATAAACACTAGTGATTGAGGCTCCTGTCTTGTACCCTTTCTTGCCACACGACTGGCTAATATGGCTTATAATGGTGGCTCATACGATGTTTTTACCATGGTTATGTTCCCCTTCTGCCAGTGGAGGGCGCACTAAGCATAGATGAGATGTAGTAAAGAACAGGCCTCCTCTTAAGTCTTTTCCATACACACACATTCATTTAAATGGTAAATGATGAAAGATTAATAAAGATACGCCCAAGTATCCACCTTTTCGTGTCCCGTGTCTTTCTCTTCCAGTGGAGCGGACTATGGCACTCTGCTGATGAACCTCGGAGCCGAAAACTGTGCCGCGCTGCTGCACTTCGTCTTACTGGAGAACAAGATCCTGTTGCACTCGCTGCGGCCCGACGTGCTCACGGGCGTCGCAGAGGCTGTGGTGGCTGTAAGTAGTCTGCACCCGGCGCATTTACATTGCTATTTAGAGCAGATTATGCTATTAATGGAAAGGGTCGAGTGTTATGTGAGGTGCACCGTCTAAATATACAGCCATTGTGATGGACTCTTGTTAAAAGAAGGGGCAAGTTACTGTAACTAAGGATGCTTAGAAAGTGATGCAGCTGTTTTACTGTGCTCTTTCTGAATCAAGGCTTGGTACTATTGTGGAATAG
Organism: Gobius niger; assembly: GCF_951799975.1. Taxonomy (NCBI): domain Eukaryota; kingdom Metazoa; phylum Chordata; class Actinopteri; order Gobiiformes; family Gobiidae; genus Gobius; species Gobius niger. The sequence continues at coordinate 15,206,724 of NC_136872.1, read as the reverse complement.
TCTGAGACAAGGGGGAATTGTTGTTGTCTATTTTGTTTTAGTTGAGGTTTAAGCACTGTGCATGATTACGAGATTGAGCTTTTGCCAGAGGTCCTAGGACTATTTCTATTAACATGTTTGACATTCAGAAAACTAGTCATATTTTAATTGCTTTATTTTTTGCCTTTCAGCTATTTTTATAGCTAAAAGTGCTGTCAGAATCCAATGTTTGCTTCCTTTTATGGTATTAGTTTACATGCTGCACAGACAGTTGTTTATACGTTATAATAGTCTCTTCATGCTTTGCAGCAATAAATTAAAATGAACTGCAATGGTACTTTTCTTTCCACATTATGTTAATAAAAAAAAATGGAAGAGAAGAAATGGAAGTAGAAAAAAAGCTTAGTCTACAACTACCGTGAGACCAAAATGAATGGCATCAAAGTGAAAAGAGGCACTTATCCAATGTTTTTATTTGTCCTGTTTGAACTTTAGTTTTGCTGAGATTTAGTTGTTGACTCTTCCATTCAAAACACGGTTCGTCGTTCTACTTTGTACTTGGGAATACACAGGATGTCACAATACCTCCAAATCCCCCCCAAAGCTTTTACTGTATAACCGTCTTAGTTAATAGCAGACAGTAAAACTCGTCATCAGATGCAGCCAGTTGAACTTAAGATGCATTTTTGAATTTTGATTTAAGATTATGTGTGTTTTTTTTTTTTTTTAGAAGCACTGTAGATTTGCAAGTCAAGATTTTGTTCACATGGTGCACATTTTAAACCAGTTCAGAAGGTTTACGCTTGATGGGAGACTGAAATATGCCCTGCTAAGCTCATACAAAAAGCCAATGCATTTCAGATTATATTATATATATATAGGCTTGATACATTTTGGCAGTTTTCAGAGTACCTTGTATACTAGCTAAAGAATTGCAGCCGTTTTTTAATTGTATCCATTGCGATTGATTGTGCTCTTCTGACTTGATTTGTTGTTGAATTTCGTTCCAGATTCTCTTCCCCTTTCAGTGGCAGTGTCCCTACATCCCCCTCTGTCCGCTCTCTCTCGCCGGTGTCCTCAACGCCCCATTACCTTTTATCGTGGGAGTGGATTCCCGCTATTTCGACCTTTACGATCCGCCTCCCGATGTCGTCTGCGTGGACCTAGACACCAACACCATCTACCTGTGAGAGTCAAAGCATTGTTTATACCCCAGATTAACCAAACAAAGGTCAAAGATTTTAATTCTAGTGCTTCTGGTTGTCTTGTGCTAAATTGCTGTTATGGTTCGGTGCAGGTCTGATGAGAAGAGACACGGCAACTGGAAAAACCTCCCCAAGAAGCCCGGCAAGAGTCTGGTGAACTCACTGAGCAACTTGCACCACCAGCTGGCCACAGGTAGGAACTACACTTACAGCTGAGGGTCTCCCACTTCCAAGTTACTACCCAAAGGCTTCCACATTTTTGTTCACCCTCTTTGAGAAACGACTCATGTTTCATGCTTATCTTGTGTACCAAATGAGTTTTGAACATAGTTAAAACAATCAGCAACCCCTTAGGTAAACATTGTAACGTAGTAAGAAGAAACTACATTCATTTTCTTTATTTGTGTTGAAATATCATGGCAGCTTCTAATGGTCTAATCTGTACTCATATGAGGGGACAAAGAGACTCCCTATTTACAGTATTATGAAAGACCCTTCATTATAGACCAGACATTTGGAAAAATCGTCAAATATATTGGATAAAAATACCCCAAAAAATCAGCATTGGCCTTAGAAAAACCCATATCGGTCGACTTATCTTTACTAACGTTCGACTTGTTCAAATGCTTCTTGTGGATTACACTTTTTAAGGTTAAGGAGCTTTATTTGTCATCATACAACTGTACAAAGTACCTAATATCAGGGTATTCACTTTATTTTGCAGTGTCCATGCGTCAGCCCACACAGGAGGGCTCGGCCGTGGACATGACCCCCATCGAGGCGGACTTCACGTGGCACAAGAGGAAAACTGCACTGGAGATGGAGATCCAGGAGGCATTTCTGCGCTTCATGGCCTCCATTTTAAAAGGCTATCGCTCCTACCTCAAACCGATCACCACCGCCCCGTCGGAAAAGGCGACCGCTGCGGACTCGCTCTACGACCTACAAGGTGCAGATGCAGCACTGGAACCGGTTATTGTGATTGATAGCAAGACAGTGTGGTAGTTGTCGAGGTGATCTTGTCTTAATGGAATTGAAGGGTTAATTCAGTGCATGCATAATTCAGCACCTTCATTTTAGATCACTTTGCTTAGTGCTTTGCCCTATTGGAGGAATGTTTTAAGCCATCAATCATAGCTCGTCTTTAACTATGAGCTAATGGGGGATGATTCTACTTCATTCATCCTGCACTGAGTTGCTTTGTAAAACTCAAGGCACAAACGTATAAGAAAATAACAAATGTGCTCCTCCTCAGAATAACAGTGACGATGCAAAATTTCAGGAGAGTTAATCATTGTGTTGTCACTGACGAAACGTGAACACTGATCTGTTTCCATTAAGGCTTCTTGAAAAGTCGAGACCGCGCCCACCAGAAGTTTTACTCCCAACTCACCAAAACCCAGATCTTCATCCGCTTCATCGAGGAGTGTACGTTCGTCAGCGACAAAGACACGGGCCTGGCCTTCTTTGACGATTGCGTGGAAAAGGTGAGCAGAAGCCTCACGTCATTCTATCCACCGGAAAGAGTCTTTTTTTTTTTTTTATGTTTAATCTGTGAATTTTACCCATCATCCACTGGGGGTATGAGGAAGTGAAATTTCCTTTGATTCAGCCTGTTCCTTTGCTCTCTTTCCTCTCCTCGCAGCTTTTTCCTTCTGATAAAATCACCGACAAAGGCACCAAGGTAATGGCTAATACTGTAATCACAATTTCCTTTTCCCCTTTTATTGTTTTGAAAAGTCTGTTGTTATCCCCTCCTAATCATCCTTCCTTCTGTGACTTCCACCAATCGTAACCAATAATCAGTGGAGCATGCTGTGAGTGTGATTAGCATGATTTACGCTTTTAATGCCACTGCAAATCAGTCTTGGTTATAATGCTGTTGTTCTCCATCACAAGAGCAATTGGTTATCAAAATGAAGCCTTGGAACATATTTTCCATGTAATGTTCACCTTGCCTAGACTTTTGCGTAGCACATCTTATACTTTCTTAGTAATGTGAAAGTTCCTACTTGTCTTAATGATAGTGTAAAGTGTTCTTCTTGGACTGCAGGTTGAAGCGGAGTCTTCCGAGGACACAAAGTTATTGGAGTTGGACGAGTCCCAGAAAAGTGAGCACACGGTGTTCGTGATGCCGCCCGAACCTCCGGTGGAAGATGGATCTGAACCACCTCAGAGATACACGTAATGAATTTTAACACTGCCACTGTAACCGTGTTATACAAGCTGCACCCAAAGGCTTTAGAGCAAATAGATGAAAACAGAGGGGTTTACAGATGCGAGGAGTATTGTTCAGAGAGTAGTATTTTTTTCATTAAAGATGGAGTAGACTTTGCCATCATAATGCTATATTGTAAACTTAGATATTTGTGGGGGGAAATTGCGGCTCTGGATTTGAGCCACCCTTGAACCAGTGTCACAAGGCAACCTGTCAGCAGCAGTGGTTGTAATTTTGCATTTATTTCTATCACTAGTTGCGTCTTCCTTGGTGCACCGTTACCCAAACTCGTTAACTATGTACTAAATATTTTGGTTCTGTCCTGCAGGTACAAAGGATTCCCCAGATTGAATACCAACCTGTTTGACGGACCCAGGGAGTTTCGGCCGGCACTCAGCACCAGAGCAGCAGGTGCCAGTCTCTCCAACAGCCCTGCTCTTCTGGCCAAAAGGACCAAACAAGTGAGTTTTGCACCAAGTTCCTCTGATTCTACTTATTCGATTTGTATCCTCATCCAGTCACACTGTTTATGAATGGACATACTAATACTAATGGACTATTCACATTAACAGGAGATCAAGTTGGCCTATAAGATGGCAAAGCGGTTCTACTCAAACCCTCCGCTGTGGGCACGCTGCCTCTTCAGTCACTGCTACAGCCTGTGGTTCATCTGTCTTCCCGCTGCCGTGCGACTGGCCAAGTCCAAAAGCAGAGCCATGCAGCAGGCCTACAATGTGCTCCTAAAGATGAGGACCACTGAGGTCGAAATGCTCGACGAGGTAAAGCAGTTGTCAAGTCCTTAACTGTACTGTATTGGTTTTTCTTTTGACATTGAGGCTCTGTGTTTTCTAGGTGTGTTACAGAGTAGTTATGCAGCTATGTGGAGTGTGGGGCCTGCCTGTCATGGCGGTGCGGGTCCTGGTGGAGATGAAGAAGGCGGGGGTACATCCCAATGCCATTACATATGGATACTACAACAAGGTACCCGAGTCTGAAATTAAAACTTCTCGTCTTGAAATGTACTGATAACTCATGGTTTTATGATCACCCTCCAAGTTTTAGTAACCACAGCCTCATCTTGTGTGATGTCATCCAATATACAGTGCTATATGCATATAATGCATAATATATTACTTATTTTCTTGGGCCATCTTAATGAATACAGGCAACTGCCAACTTGGTACAGTCCAGCTCTGACTCAGTTGTCTAGACCACACTGTCTTGCACTTCTTCGTTCAAATCATTGTGCTTGCCAATTTTTCTCACTCACACATCGACTTTTAAGATGAAACATTCACTTGCTTGTTTTCTCTTTCAACCGCTAACAACTATGGCAACTGAGATGACACACCAGCGTTATCTGTGGGGATTAAAAGCTATAATATAATGAGTAGGCAGATGAAGCGCTTTACTGGGTCAAACCACAAATAAAACTGTGATCAGGTGCTCTTCAAGGCTAGATAACAAATAGTTAAAAGTCATAAATCTTGTCTTAAAAAATGATACAAATCTGCAATGTGGCACAGATCGAAGTCACTCAGTTGGAGAAAGTTAAAAGCCATTTATTGACAGCAGTTACATAAGCCAAAACACCACAGAAAAGAAAAGCATAATGACATCTTTTCAATAGACAAGCAAAAAAAAATGTCATGTTCATAAGCACTTTTCTTATCAGTGGCTTGTTGTTTATCCAGGCGGTTTTAGAAAGCCCATGGCCAAGCAGAAACCGCAGCGGTCAGTTCATGTGGACCAAGCTGAGAAACGTGTTACGAGGAGTTGCCCAGTTCAAGCACTCTGTCGTCCAAACGTCAACCAAGAAGGGAACCACACACAGCGCCACAGGTAGAAATGACATATCAATCATTTATTTTAAAATGTTCTTTATTTCTTTGTACACTTATTCTGATTTTTGGTTTTCTTCTCAAATGCCACAGTGGGGAGCTCAACAGGCAAAGACGTTGACCGGTTGAGCCATGGGAGTGCTGACAGCTCAAGCGAAGTCAATGGAGAAGATAATGTTTTTGCTCATAGTCACAGTTTGAAAGACACAACAGACAACCACTGTAACACAGGTAAGAAATGTAACTTATGGGACACATGCAACATTTCGTTTAATTTACTGGGTGATGTTCTGTAATGGATAGATGGAAGTGCCTTGGCTCTTTCAAATGCCCTCCCTTGACCCATTCTGAGCTGTTCTGCACTCAAACTGTATTTATTATGGCGCCATTGCTTTATTAGCATGCTGTTAAAAAGCTAAAAATGAAAGTGTGTCTTTTCTGTGCTATGAGAGACAGCTGACTGAGTGCTCCAACAAAAAAAGCAAGATACTGTACATTGTCCTTGGTGATAAAGTGTCCTTCCATACTCAAAAAAAGTTTTATAGTTTTAAAATGTAAAATATCAATCCTGTGGTCCACAATGATGTACACTTTATATATATAAAAAAGCGTTTTTTGTTACCCTTTAACCAAGTGCATTTTCTCAGATCCATAAGGTCATATTATTCCTCGTATTGTGGTCGCTTTTTTGATGGGTTTTCATCCCATTTTTGCCTCATTTTCATCGCTTTGTGTCACTTTTCTGTTGCATTTTCATCCTCATTTATGTCTCGTTATTGTTGCTATTTTGACACTTTTTTTCAAGAAGCTTTTAGGTTGTGATGATGTGCTCGGTGCAGGTGGGGGTCAAGAGGTTACATAAAGAGACCACACTGTCATCTTTTTTTTTTTCAATGCAGGGCAACACTCTGACCAGGGATATGGCTCCAAAGACGAGCTACATCTGGCAGAATCACTGATTGCAGCCGTCATTTCTTCTGAAGAAAGAAACCAAGACAAAGCACAGTGCAGTGGTAAAGCTGTGCTCTACATATCATTTTTAATCGATTTTGTTTTGAAATTTTATGGTGCATTTAAAATCTTATTTTCTTATTATCCAGGTGAGGACATTGCTGGCTCAGTGGACAGTGCGGTAGCAGTAACTGAACCTTCTAGTCCCAAAGATGTGAACGCGCCCACAGCGAGTATCGTCAGACTGTCCACGGGGAGCTTAGATGGAGGCAGAGAAACAGGTCATTTTCATATTTTGTTTTAAAAATGAACACTAGTCTGGTCTGTGGAGCCGATAGTCTAGTGGTTAAGGCATGTGGTGGAACGCTGTTATGTCCACAAAGTGTCATCTTGTTTTCCATTTTGTAGGAAAACTGTTCAGGCGGCACAGTAAGTCCGACAATGTATCCCTCCCTGAAGATGACACCGCACAAGGCCAGTCCCAAAAGCAGAGACAGAAATCCTTCTCTGAGCGCAGCTGTAGCTTTAGCGCTGAAACCAGAGCCGGGATGCTTTTGGAGAAAGGCGTGGACCACATGGCCAGCCAGATGGGAGCAGACGCACGAATACTGGCTGCTGCGCTCAGCACTGGACAGAGCCCTCCACCGCACATTGCTCCAAAGGCACTTTTTAAAGACTTGGAGGAAGAGCCAGAGGATGAATCGGGACTGGAGAAACTGCCGGAAGAAGATGGCGCACCAGAAGATCAAGAAATTGGAAGCAAAGTTGAAGGTAACGCAGAGGAGGAGCAAGAAAAGATGGAGATGCAGGAGGATGAGGCGGGGGGACGTGTGCCGTCACTTGAGAGAGCGGATGTCGAAGCAGGAGCTGATCCCTTGTCGCGATTAGTGTCTGAAAATGAAGAGTCCGCCTCTGTGACAAGCCAGGACACCCCGCGCTCCCTGCCTGCTGTCGTATCTCGAAACCTCGCCGAAGAGATCGAGATGTACATGAGCCTGCAAAGCCCTCTGAGTGTCAAATCTTCGAGCATGGACCTACAGCAACCGCCTAAGGACAGCATGGACTCCCCCCAGATGAAGCAGACTTTAGAGCGGAGGTCCAGTCTCCCAGTCCCCCAGGTGAAAACTCCCACGGGCTCACCTGGCGACACCCCAAAGCGCAGCCCGAACGCTGTGACGCGGTCCAAAACGTTCACGGCGAAGACGAAAATGCCTTCCAGCACGTCGGGGAGTCCTGCTCCTAGATCGGCCTCGCTCACAGCCCTCGTCAAGTCTTCGCAAGGAGGGTCTTTGGGGTCGGTTATGAACACATTTTCAGGTATAAAAATGGATACGCTTTTGTCCGGGCCCAAAATGGATGTCTTCAAATCCAGCATGAAGCAGGCGGCGACTGTAGCCAGCAAAGTGTGGGACGCGGTGGCTTCCGCTTACTCTTACTCAGATGATGAGGTGAGCCCACTGATTTTGAAAAGCGGGTGTCATTTTTATGTATATGTTTATTGAAGTCATGTTTTATTCCCCCCCCCCCCCCCTCTAGGATGAGCAGGGTCCTCCTGGTGGTTTCCCCGCTCACCTTGATGAAAACCTGCTGTTGTCCCATGATGTAGATGAAAGTCCAGAGAGAGGCCAAATCCCAGGTTTGGTGTCTAACGGCCTGAACCAGAGCTGCACCAGTTTGGGCAGCAGCAGCGGCAGCAGTGATACGGGCCGGGGCACGCAACCGACACGTAAGTACAAACTCGCTTTAACTTCACGGGCCTGCTGCATCATGTCGGGAGATTTGTTGTGTTTTTTTGACTGGCTACCACTGTAATAATCATGTATATATATATTTTTTATTCTTGCAGATCCAACTCCAGGTCGCGGCAGAGGACTCGACTCTGAACAAGGCTCGCATCATGCTTCCTGCTCCAGCATCTTTCAAAACATCGCTCTTGAGGTCAGACTTTTCCCGCTCTTTTATAAACCACAGTGTTGCATCGCGATTAAGATTACATCCATACCTTGTCTACCCACAGGTTCTCATGTCCAGCTGCTCTCAGTGCCGTACCTGTGAAGCTCTGGTGTATGACGAGGAGATCATGGCAGGATGGACCGCGGACGACTCCAACCTCAACACCAACTGCCCTTTCTGCCGCACTGCCTTCCTGCCACTGCTGCACATAGAGTTTCATGACCTACGCTCAGCCAGGTAAATTCTTTGGTATAATGTAGGTATAGATTGTATGAAATGAGAAATGACAATATAAATGCTAAGTGGGCATTTCTATTGTCATTTCTCATTTCATTTTTCAACATTTGTCAACATTTGTCAAAACATTTGTCCATCCAAACCGTGTCATACTCGATCGCACTTCCCCCAGCTTCTACATGAATCCCAGCGCCTCTGCGGAGAGTATCCAAAGCACCAGCACACAGCCCACCACCAGCAGCACAGCGGACATCAAAGCCCCAGAACTGGTGTCGTTTCCAGAGGATGAATCTAACAAGAACCCTGATGACAAGCTGGGAACTCCCAAGAGGTATGTAGCACACACTTGAAGCTAAGAATTATACTGCATTTGTGGAGGAAATAGTTTGTGCTCTTGGGTTTAAAAGAAACTCAGTAGCAAAGCAGAAAATCAGTAGAGCTGGGGGAATTACAGTGAATAAATGTGTCCAGACCTTCGCAAACCTTGGCTGAAACAACCATTGGACTCAAAACCACACATTTTGTTTTGTTCATCGTGTCTCTAGTCTCGTCCCGGAGCCAGTGCAGTCAGACCCCCTCGGTTTACTGGAGCACAAGGCGGCAGTAACGCAGCTCAAATGTAGCGGGACGTCCCTCACTCGCAGCAACAGCGTCGGGGGGCCACTTCAGAGCCTCGATTCATATCAGAGACCGGGACATCCGGGACATGGTGTATCCACGACCAGCCTCCCCAGCAGCCTGCAAGAGGTGTCGGTAAGAGTTTCACAATGTACCAGATATAATGGGGTGCAATAAGGATATGACTGATTATTTTGTGCGACAGGATGGCATGGGAGCAAAGCGGCCCAATCCCAAGCCTGTGTCTGTCCCATACCTGAGCCCACTGGTGCTGCGTAAAGAGCTGGAGACACTGTTGGAGAATGAGGGGGATCAGGTACAAAACAGGCTGTCTCACCACAATTATTTTGGAGTGTGCCTCAGTGGTTAGTGCGCTCATCCACAGATCAAAAGGTTTGAGCCATGGATGAGCACACTAACCTTCTCCGGCCATTGCATACTGTAATTTTGTCCTTTGGCAAAACACACACCTTGCCCAAGTGTGTGAGTGTGAGAGTGATTGGTCATGGGGGCTATAGCTGCAGATTTTTGTTGTGGCTACATATCATTGGCTTTCTCACATGAATAACATTACAATCTATGGAGGCTTAATGGATAATGTGGGAAACTGCTGTCTTTGCAGGTGATCTACACACACAAATTCCTGAGCCAACACCCGATCATCTTCTGGAACCTGGTGTGGTATTTCCGTCGCCTAGATCTGCCCACTCACCTGCCCGGCCTCATCCTCACCTCTGAACACTGCAACAACGGAGTGCAGGTAGGGTACAAAGCCTATTAGTTTCAAACTAATGTTTGTTCATCTAATGCATGTAATACTAAAATTGTTATTTTATGTAGCTGCCTCTGACATCGCTGTCCCAGGACAGTAAGCAGGTGTTTGTGCAGCTTCTCTGGGACAATGTCAATTTGCACCAAGAACCTGGGGATCCCCTATATCTGCTTTGGAGGACATTTTGTAAGTGTGCGCTGGACTTAAATACTTCAGTTTTAAAGAAAATGTTCATAGAGAATTGATGCTGCAGTTCTTCCTTTCCCCACAAGAGGTCAGACTGCTCTCATATTTGAAAATGATTTGTGGTTTATCATAATTTCCAGTGGAAAAGAAGGGAACGCTGGCTCCAACAGACCACCAGGAAATCCGTACTCTCCTCAACACTGTTGTCAGAAACATCCAGACCAATGACGTGTACGGGCCTATCAATCTGTTGATTCGAGAAATCAAGAGGCAGCCGGAGGGATTCAAACGGCAAAGGTCAGGCTTGTAAAAACTCAATATAAACTCTGAAGTGTTAACATATTTATGTCAAACTGGATATATTTGTGCCTACAGGAGTGTCTATAGAGAAATACTGTTTCTTTCACTGGTGGCTTTGGGGCGAGAGAACATTGATGTTGGTAAGTGAATACATGGACCCTAAGACCTTATGGTGACACAGGATGTTTTTTAGTTACAATTTTGATTTGATTTGGAAGTAATTGCAGTTAAGCTATTGTATCTAATGTGTATGTAACTTTCGTCATGCAGAGGCCTTTGACAGAGAGTACCGCTCAGCTTACGAGGAACTCAGCGCAGAGCAGCTCAAAGCGTTGCACCGAATCGACCGCCCGCCGAGCCCCAGTGTTCAATGGTGTGTCAAATGTTTTGGCGCTCCATTCATCTGAACAGAAAATGCAAAGACACAAGGATTAAGAAATGACTCGGAAGCTGTTGACTTGACATGGTACTAAACACTTTTTTTGGACTTGAAGAAATGCCCGTTGTCTGCCTTTTTAAACATATTATCTTGTGGTTTTCCAAGCGACATGTGGGACTATTTTGTGCATAAATTGCTTGGAACTTTGCAGCACATCTTATGGGACTTTGTGTAAATATGGTTTGTAAAGATTCCTTCCTCTCAGATGACTTACTGCCCTTGTGGTCCTCTTTAGTGTGTGTGTGTGTGTGTGTGTGTCCGCCATTTTAAATCGTCAATTTGGTGTGAGCGGCGGAACTTGTATAGACCGTTCCCATCGTGCACTTTCTAATGCCTGTTTCTTTGTACATATTTTTACTGGATTGAAATCAAAAACCAAGGTTTCCTACAAATAGCAACAACGTCTTAAAGATTTTTTTGAAAAACGACACCTATTTCTATGTAAATATCTTTGCAGCATGAGAGAGAAACGGACCGAGGACAATCACTCTTTCCATAAATCTTGTTAAAGCTACAACATTCCAGAAATGTGCTGGTGTTCATGTATTGATTGTTACCAACACAGAATACACTGAGACAGACTCTTTATGGAAACTCCCAGTCGTCCGCTGTAGCAAGTGCTTCCAAAGAGTAGTCATCTGACCTAACAGAATAGATATGACTCTGCCTCAGGTCGAGTCACAACAACTGTTCTGTGGTCATATAAAGGAGAGGAAGTGACCCAACGATCTCGAGTTTCACCGCAGTTGTTCGGCTTATACGTCCGCTTAGGGTAGGGCTGGGCAATGAATGGAAAAAGTGTATGTTTTTATTAATAGAAATGTGTGAAATGGGTCTAAATTGTGGTCTCTCACACTATGCCCACTATGTCTTCTTCTGTGGCTGCCTTTCATCCAGGCTCATGTAAAAAGGCCTGTAGCTTAATGATGTGAATACAGACATTGTTCATACTTAAAATCTGTTAATATGATTATCTATTAAAGCTGTATGTGTCTAAAATAGATAAAATGTTATATATTGCCCAGCCCTAACTAACTTTTCCCTCCAGTGTACAGATCTGTGGAACCCTGAGCTGAAGATGCCTCTTACACAATTGGCAAAAAGTCTTCAAAACTCAGTCCAAATGACCACCATATGAAAACTCTTGTTACAGAGACCGATTCTGCAAGGAACACACGAGTGGTTTTTAGATGAAAACTTGTTTATATAACAACGTGGAAACTAATTGAGCCCCTAAGTGTGCACATTGCTTGTTGATTGCTTTTGGCTTGCACACAGCGGCCCAAAGCCGCAGCGCTAAGGTTTTCGATGCACATAACCATTTGCGACATTCCATTTAGTACCAGCAAGAAAAGGCAAAATGCTGCGATGATGTGTGGATAAATTGATTTTTATTTTAGAAATGGTATAGAAACAAACTTGTACAGATTAATTGTTGTAACATGTAAATGTCAGATGTTTAGCAGTGGCGGTAATTAATTCAGATCACAATTAACAAAATAGTTTTTTCTTCCAAAACTTAAAAAAAAAAAAAATCTATTTATTTTTATTTTTGTATTGTTATTTGAATGGCAGATAATGTCCATTTCATTTTTTTCATTTTTTTTGCTTTTTTTTTTTTCATTTTATGTTTAACAATCAAATTTTTCTTTTTAACATTTTAAGAGATGCCACCCTGTAGCCTAGTGCATCCTTTTGGGAGAGATGTACAGAAACAATAACTCAAGTGGTTTCTACCGTCCTGTGGAGAGGAGCTGAATGTCAACAAATGCGCTGCAATAAATTTATTTGTCAATCATTTGCTCATGTGTACAGTGTACCTTTTTTTTTCATCCTTGAATTCAATGATATTTCCCTGTTTTATTCAGTGATTCATTCATTCAACACAAGTTACTAAAATTACCCAAGAAAATGGCAGAAAATGCGGAAAAGCTAAACAATTCTAAAGAACAAGGTGCAAAGATCAAAATGAGACATTTGCAACTTGAATATTTACTCCGTGTGGAAAAAGTTACAATTATTTATACTCAACTGGTGCAGATACTTTACTCAAGTAGAAGTAAAAAAAAAAGTAAGAAAAAACTATAAGAGGTACAATTTCTGTAACTGATTACTACCTACCTCAGCAATTAGTGTCAGCAACCAAAACTTAGGTCATCTTGAACAATATGTTGTTATTGTGAATAAATTAACTGTTAGAAGTAAAATGAATAGCATTTTACTTGATGATGATTTTTTTTTCTTTTTTTTTTGTTTTTTATTTATTTTATTTTATTTTTTACCATTTTTTTTTTTACCTTAAAACAATCGTAGGCGAATATGTTAAGTGCTCGCGCATCAGAGCTCGTGCCCCTCCTCCTCATTAATTGCACCTGCTGCTGTTAGAGGACACGGATCGCCATCTCCTTTGCTAAAAAGAAATTGTAAATTATTTGGACCTTATAGTTTCACTTCATTTGCCAAAGACACAAAACATGCCCAGGCGCATTAAGAAATCACAGGACCTCGAAAATGATGACCCAGGTCGGGAGATGCGACGCAACAAGCTGGCCCTTTTTATCCAACAGTTTGAGAAAGAAGGTTTGTAGCAACTATGTGAAGAATTTTCGCAAATCGCGATATAGCGTAGTAATACATGTTAAATTGGCAGCACAAGAGCGTATGAGGGACCTAGAAGCCAAAACAGAAAATCTGCTGGCCACAGTGGACACATTTTTCAGAGTGGAACTGATGAAAATGCCCCCTTCACTAAAGCACATGCGAATGGGAGATTTACTTAGCGGTAAGTTGGGGTCCATGCTTCAAATTTAGAAGGCCAAAATATTGGCCTAAATTATCTCTTGTTATGATTATAGCAGAGGAGGAAATGCCAGCAAGTGACGTCTCTATTGCTATGAAGGTGAGTAAATGGATAAACGCCATCTAGAGGCGAAAGGTGTAACTGCATGCGCACTGTAACTTGCAGAATGAAGCCCTTGAGATACAACAGCCTCTAAGAAGAGCAGCCAGCAAAAGATGTAAGTGCTATAGAAATCAGATTCATGTCAAGCAATACCATTCATTTTGCTTCCCTGTCAAGGTAAATCAGCAGATTCTCCACCAGTGCAGGCCACTCCTGCTGCAAGAGGCAGGGCCCAAAAGGTTGGTAATGACTCTTTTAAAGGGTTTTGAGGCTAAGTAGTCATGTAGATGGGGAAAAAAGTTACAAATACAATACCCAATACAATTTGCAGTATAACTAATTGTAATTGGATTTTACATTTAGGGAGGAAGACATACAAGGATGAGAACATTACCCGAGAGCATCAGCACTGGGAATTTAAGGTTTGTCAAGGCAATTTGAGTGTTTTACTACTGAAACAAGTGGTCCATGGTGGATGGAGTTTTCATTCTTCACTCTATTGGTCGATTGTTTTGTTGCCAGGACCACTACAGCTTCAGTGAAAAGAACAGAGAGCCTCCAGACCGGCCAAAGCTCGGCAAAAAAGCCAAAGCTTAGGTTTGTCAAGAATGTTAGTAAGTAAAAGGCAAAATTGCTGATGATGTAGTAATATAAAATGTCATCCCAGATCTGTACTGTCGACTGGCGATATGCACTGCTCCATGACTGGTTCGTCTGCACACATTTCTGTCACCACGAGGCAAGGGCAGGTAAGTAGGAAGGGCGGTGGACCAAATTGATTACCAAATGGATTCTTGTGTCTTTGAGTAGACACAATTATAATGAGGTTTTGTTTAATGTTAATGCTGTTCATGCATGTGGCTACTTTGCAAATATTAAAACATGCATAGCAATACAGTAATCTAATTCGTAAGTTGTTGTACTGTATTCAGAGTCTAAAGATGCTGTTCTTCTCCAGACTGTTTGCTTTTCTGAAAACACAAAGGATCAGGACATCAACGTGGAACTGTTGGATGATGTGGCGTGGTGTCAAATCCAGCGTCTCTCTGTAAGACTTTTTACCTTTTTATAAAAGTGTGCGACTTAATAAAAACACTAACAACATTTTATTTTCAGACTTTAATGGATCATCTGTCAAGTCGCTGTCAGAAATGAAGAAAAATGTCCACTCTGTATTACAATGCATTTTAAAAAGCAAATAAAAGTTTTTCAGGTTTACTTCACTATCATTGCTATAAAGAAGCAAGAAAACATTATGGGCAGAAGGCAACAGTGCAATCAAATTTATAGGCACTTTGGCATTTAAACGCCTCACTATATAAAAAAAACAAAAAAACTGACTATGGAGTAAGACATTTAAATTTGTTTTGACTGCAAGGACTCCATCTCGACAGAAATGGGCCCGCTCTGCTGTGACACTTGACAAGACGACGCCGTATTGTCATTTGTTTCCAAATGCGATTCCCCGTTTGCTTCTGGAACCATGCGTGGATAGAACGGCCCAACCAGCCAATTCAGCGGCGTATTATTGACCAAATAATCCATAACATGATCTAGCGAATCCTTCATTTTGCCTAACTGCGCCCTGCTGTTGGTCAAAACGCTATCGGGCAAGTCACCCAGCACCTTCGCTTTGTTAAAACTAGAGTAGACTTGAGAGGCGGAGTGGCTGAGGGAGAGCGCTTCTTGCTGGATGTTGTTGGGAAGGCCCTGCAGACCGGATACAAGGACGAGGCAGGTGGTTTGGAGTTGGTGCGTGAGGGAGCGGGCCATAGTCAAAGTGCGAGACTCGATAACCTGCAGAAAACAGAAATATTTAGACTTGGCACATATGATTATCTGTGTTTCAACAATTGTATTATCACTGACTTCTGCCTCATGACTCTGCTCCGTTTGACCATCGGACCTCCACGCCATCAAAGAGTTGAGCTTGTCCTGCACCATCTGGTTAGCCCCATTGATATTTTTCCGACCATATTCAATCTACAAAAAAAAATATTGTTAAATTCAAGTTACATAGTTTAGCCGTACTTGAAAGTATGTGCTGAAGCCTACCACATCAACAGTAGAGTTGAGCGCTGAAATGAACCCCAGACTACGTTGTTTTCCGTCCTGAATTTTCGCCACTGCTCTTGTGTAGGCCCTCTTTCTGACCTTGGTGGACAGGGAACCCAATCGCACGTAGTAACTGGGGTCATTCTTATCAAACCCTTGAACAGTTTTCGCCTCCAGTTCTGTTAAACAAGAACACATAAGGGTCTGGTTAGTGTCCTGAAGAGATTAGCCAATGCTTTAGTTCACAGGTCAATAAAGACATCTACACAGTGCTTGTGATTGTTGTTTTAAGCTCACCCCGGCCGTGTGAGATTGTAAACAACAGCTTCTTTTGTTAATGGAAAAACTCAAGCACTTCCTTAGATTTTATTTCTTGGTACAGCATAATCCACCAAGTCGTTATTATTTTCTGGAAACTGGCTCTATGCAATAAACAGCTCAGACCAGCTGCTTGATTAAAAGCAAGTGCAGTACACACAGCCAACTGCCTGTTTGTCTGAGGACTTCTAAAAGGTCCTTTTTAGTTACGAGACAGGAAGATTTGGGCCTTTACAAACTAAAAAAAGACAAACTGGTCAGTAAGAAGGCAGCATAGCATGTTAGCATTATTATTCTTGCCTTAAGCTCCCAAAAATATGAAAGTAAAAGTGATAATGGTGTGTGCATGTCAAAAACATTTAGAGCAGAAGGCTTTTGTTTGTCTTATTCTACCATGTGAGCTTTGTTTATGTCGCAAAAAGCTGCTCATGGTTCCAAGGCCCTTGTTACAGTATAAGTAGTAGCCAATGTGTTTGCTTTTTTTTCTCACCCAGCTCATCTTCAGTTAGGGGTAGATACTGCTCCACCAGGTTCTCGGACGTACTGATGGCTGTGTCCACTCCGCTGGTCACCAAGCGGGCCACTCTGCTCTCCAGGACGGTGCTGACACTGCCACTGACCACCGCTTTGGTCTTCTCCATCCCACCATGCACTGCGCCCCTGGTCTTCTCCACAACGCAGTTTAAAGTGTCCGAAACGGAGTCCTTTGCCCCAGACACGGTCCCCGTTACGACATCTTTGGCACTGGTCACCGCGTCTTTAGCGTTGGACACAATCTGGGCAGAGAGATTGAGGCAAAGAATGCAATCGTTGAGGAATAATTTGGGGGGGAAATGGGATGCACGTTAGCTCATACGAGGACACTGGCCAATTTGGGTTTTGCATAAGTGGGCTTGAATCCGGTGTTCGCTAATCGGGACATTATGCCGGTACATACCTGCTCAGAGGGATGGTGGAGGATTGGCAATGTTTTCTCGATCCTGTCCAAACCTTTGCAAGCCAGATCATTGGCAATAGCGACTGAAATCGGAAAGAAAATAAGTAATCAGTTTGTGTGTGTGTGTGTGGAGTAAGAGCCTTTGTTATTTCAAATATGAGTCACTTTGTAGTAATCCTACATTTGGGTGAAAGGTCAATCTCTCAGTTCCCTGTTCTGCCCATGTGACTCACAACAAGTACGCATGTTGCTTGGTTTTCATCAGTTTCCGTTTGACTCAATGTGCAATTACCAGAGGAGGAAGTATTTTAAAAATCGGTGTGCTGCTTTTATTACTATTACTATGTGGAGGAACGGTATGCAACACGTATAAAAATGTCTTGTAAAATACGTATAGGTAATCAAGCCTGTCTGGTGGCTTCGGCTCTGGCAGTACTTACTCTGGGGTTCCAGTTTGTCGAGGATGGGGGAGGCGGTGTTGAGGGCCACAGAGGTGATTGTTCGGACTCCCTGCTCGGCCACCTCGCACACAGTCTTGATGTAAGGGTGGTTGTCTTTAGTGTTGGAGTAAACACTGGAGACGAGGCCATAGGTGGAGCTGACCAGAGGGAGGCTGACCACCCGCTCTACCACATTCTGTCAACATAAACAGTAGTTATTTAAAAAAAAAAAAGTTTTCCATTCAGACAAGACATTTCTTACAGTGAAAATATGCCTTATTAATATGACACTTACAGGCTATTTCATGTAAAGATAAAGCAATTTAGACTAACTCACCTGATTATGGATAACTTCAGCTGCTGCCATTGTTGTTAGAGTCAGTCCTGAAAAGAGGACAATGCTTATTTCACGCCAGGAATTTATCTTTTTTTATAAGAAAACTCAACACTTCTAAAACAAAAAAGAGGTTCAAAGTTGTTGTTTTGTTCTTAGCCAAAATAAGTTTAAAAACTCACCTGCGATAGTAAAGAGTCGGTTGAACACTAGGCTCTCGGATCGATGAATGAAAAGGTTAGTGACTGCTGCGTATTTATATTGTGTAATTATCGCGAGAGTGGGGGCCGTAAAGAGTGACGCATGTTTTCTAGGGCAAAGGTGAACGTCCAAAAGTTGCTCTCTTTAGAACAGCCTGTCATCACATGGTCGACTAATTATGCTCAAATTTTACAAGATAAGAGATGTGCTTTCATTTTGTAAACTATTGAAGTGGACAAAAGGGAGATTGAGGAAATCCAATTATTCAGTGTTGGCAGAAAAAAAAAAAATAAAAATAAAAAAAATGGTTCAAACTAAGTTGGCCTTTCTAAAATTAAATCTTAATGAGTGTATTTAGTTTTAGATAACTGACTGGCTTAATTTGTATATTTCTCATGTTCAAGCTGCCAAGTTTCAAAACATATAATAAGAATAAATAAAGTGATACCAGGAAAAACTGATTTAAGTTTAATTATGGGAAGTAAAGTGTGGGATAATGCTACAGATTGGTCTTTATTGTCCTGATTCATAAAGCTTAGCCTGAAAACATCCACCTCTGGAATTAACTCGCATTGTTAATCTTTCTGTGGCCCATTCTAATTTGTTTTTATTATAGACATAGGCTTTGTTTTACTATTTTATGAACTCATTCATTTAGGATAATTAGCAGGATATTCTTACTCTTCTACTTCTATTGTAACTTCTAACTCAAAAAGCCCTTTTGACATGGGCTTTGATGATTCACATTATTTGATCATAGACTTTGGTTTGACCATGCTTCATTGTCCACGTCGTCACTTTTATATGATGTAATGACAACCAAAGGTCATTTGATATCGCTGGATCCACACCATCCGCGTGGCGTGATTTTTGAGAACCACTCCTCTATAGTGACCGCCTCAGAAAGAGTGAAAGTGGGACAGGTTGTTTGAAGCGTGGGGCAGGTATGAATTTAATATATTAGACAAAGAATTGGCAGACACACCACATCTAATATTTTACACTGAAACATGCAAGACAAAAGGCTACAAAACATTCTCACATAGACAATACTGAACATCCTTCATATGGATGTCATTATACATGTCGAATATAACTACAGTTTTATTCACTTGCCACTATTTTAAAATTGAGACATAATCTGATGTGGTGGGACTCGGGGAAAAGGTCTGTGGCTGTACAGTACAACCTGAAAGAGACGAGTGGTCATCCTATTTTTATTTGTGTGAATTCAAAATCAAACATTGTCAACAGAATAAAGCACTAAAACAAATGTAAAGAGTCCATCCATGAAGATGAAATTACAAGTGAGTAACTTTGAGTACAGAACAAAAAAATAGAACTATAAATAAAGCTTAGACAGACTTTAAATGAGTGTTGGGGTTAACATATTACAAAAGTACAGAGTTACAAAAATGCATTACTTTTTACAGTAACTAAGGAATATAACATATTACTTGAACAAAATTACGGGACTATATTAGTCATTACAATTCAAATCGCTCAAGTTACAAGTGCATTTAAATGGTTTGTATTGATGTAAGAACAAAAAATGCCAAATTACCCCCAAATAAAATGCATCACCACATCAAGTTGGACACTGGTGTATAAGATCTGTAGTTGCCTGTAGCATCATTAAAACAAATTATGATGGAATGGGAATAAGTAACAGTAATGCACAGTGGCATTATTGTTATTTTCAGTTTATATTTTGCCAAAAGTAACTCAAAGTAGTGTAACTCAGCTACATTTTTGAAACAGTAATATAGTACAAACATATTACATTTTTAAAGCTGTAACTACTAATATACAATATATTACCATTTTAAAGTAACTTGCCCAACACAGCTTAAAATACAAAATTTCAAGATACATTCTCTTAAAATCATTTATCTAATTTAAAATGTATTATTACTACTGCCTAATTAAAACAATATCAACCAACATCATCATTGGACATTTTCTCGTTTTTATTGGCGACATAGTTTATACAAATGGTCACAGATGACATCATGCCTCGGTGTCATCGTGTCTGGTGAGCTCTTTATCTAGATTGTCTCGTCCAGGCCTACCTCAGGGGGTACTTCAGTTCATTGTCCAAACAAGAACCCCGTCAAAGCTAACAACAAACTCTGCAAAAGGTTTGATGGCCTGTTATGTCACTTAAACCACAAACCACACAGTTCTGTTTCTGTGCTTAGCTTGTATGTGGCAGAAATGATTGTGATTGTACAGACTTTAAAATGTGCCGCGAGCCAGTGGATTGTCTGAAGGTACTGAGAGTGTTTTGGTCACTAGATGGCGATAGAGTTTTGTTCTTTTAGTGGTTCAGGCGCAGCTCCTCTCGATCCTACACTGAAGTGCTGGAACTAAATGAAGACGAGGATGAGTTTGGCTATTTAAGTAAACTCATTTTCAGCTTTACTTTAAGCACAACATGTAGGCCTATATTTTTCATAAGCAGAGCCGGTTTTTCCTATAGGCAAACTATGCAAGTTGCATAGGGCCCCTGCAGCCACAAGGGCCCCGCATCTCAGTCAAACTATGGAGTTGTTTCCCTGATTAATTAACACATTGTTACGGGCCTATTTGTCACAAAGATGAGTTGAAACCATGTTCTTATGCACGCAGTTACTTTAACGCCTTTCTAGAGTCAGCAGTACCCTCGTGAGTATAAAAGAAAAAGATTCAACAATAGCCTATGTAAGACTCAGAAAGTTGGGAATTCTGTAAACTATCTTGTTTTTCCCCATCCAATATAACCAATATATTACTCCTAATTCGAAAGCTTTCAATGTAGGAAAATGTGCTGTTTTTCAAGTACAGAAACAACCTTAAAGGGACTATACAGAGTTTGAAAATGTCAAAATTATGTATTTTCCTCCCCCTACATGTTCCAACAATGTCCTAAGGCATAGGTGTCAAACTCTGGCCCCTTATATTTGGCCCGCGAGGCTATACCAAATGACTACTCGAGCTGGCCCACCGGTATTATACATTGTTTTTTCAGATTTTGCATATCTGGACTATTAAGTTATATATTGTATAGTAATAAGTGTTGCTTGTTCCATATTCAATGTTAAAGCAAATCTTGTTTGGGTCCATATTAAAAGGTTTACTTGTTCAATGGTGGCCCGCGACTTTGTTCAAGTTTTACATTTTGGCCCACTGTGTATTTGAGTTTGACACCCCTGTCCTAAGGTGTAGAATGAGCCCAGACCTGTTCACCACAACTGCCTCTAAAATCCTGCACTGTCACTCAAAAAGGTGTTAATTCGGGTCCAAATTGCAGTCATGTACGAGCTTAATATAGAAGGTGCAGTTACACGTATGACCTGGCGTGACAGTAGTGAGTATAAAATGGCTAACTTGCATCTAGCCCCTTTAAGTTCAATATAAAGTGTAAAGGCATACCATCACAAAGAAATTGAGGAAAGCAATTAAATTATTAGACAAAACGTTTAAAATATATCAAACTATTATAGCTTTAGTGTATATGGGCAATACTATTGGAAGTCATTCTCATGCCTCATCTCTTATTTTACTCATAGCTCTACTACAGTGAACTCAACGGGCCACGTGCCAAGCCTGGCTCCCCAGTGTAACAGTACCTGCAGCAGACTAATGCTGGGAAAGAGTCACACCTCCGGATCACACAGAGGCAGAGAAAGAGTGCGGACAGCCGGAGACACAGTGGCCGAGTTTAGCCGTCTTTGTACAAAACATTGGGGGGGAGAAAATGACATGACTGGTGCAACGTTACGCTCCTCTGATTCACTCAAACGCTGGACATTCAAATTATGGGGCATTATGTTCTCAGCCGAGCTATTTGAATGTCACAGCAGTCACTACAGCTACATGTTACAAGTGTAAAAGAGATTTATACAGTGTAGTTATTGTGAGATTTTCAAAGTAGGAAGTTTCCAGTGCACTTTTCTGATAATCTGAGATGCCTGGGTTTGCAAAAAAGGGTGAAGTCCTCAATGTGCTGTCAAGTTACCCTGTTGTAGCAGGTAATAAAGATAATATATTAAAAACTTAACCATACATTTCAGTTTCAAATACTGACTGTTGCAGTTACCCTACAAGGGCTACTGCTTGGTCATGTGGTCTTCATGTGTGGTGCAATTGTTATAGTTGATTGATCAATGAGTGGTTGGTCTGATCATTGGACAATTCTATAAGTAAAATGATACTTTTAAAATACTAGGCTTATAACCTGAGGGTGGATAAAGGTCGATGTCAGCACATTCAGACACAAAGCTCCCCCTCCATTCAGGCTATACTTCCCTATACCAAAACAAAATTGTTTAACTTGTGGCTCCTGTCAAAATTGGTCAGAGCTGCCACAGTAGAGTAATACTAACAGCTGTCTATTCTTGCCGTTCCATCTGAACTCTATCTCACTGCCAAATTTGGCACTATTATTATTGTTCCCAGCCTCGAGCCACCCCCGGAGCTGCTGGAGAGGTCACGCATGCTCAAGTGAATTACATCTTAACAAGTCGATGGCCACCCGCTTGAAATAACCATTACTTCAGTCTTCAACAAACAACGACACAGGAAAGCAAGGGAACCGCTGGCTTTGCGGCTTTGTTGCAGATGAGGCCCAAATTGTTGTTAAGCGGAGCCCACCTGTTGGACATAATCCGCACATAATGGCTCCAGCTCATTAGCCAAAGCGTCCGAGTCAACTGTGCCCATTTCCTGTGGAGAGAGAGGATCCAGTGGGAAAATGAACTAGGAAAGGTTAAACATATCTGAAAAGGGCAATGCGTCTCAATAGCCTTGCACCCCGCCAATGATTTTTAGTAATGGTTTTCCACTATTTCAGTGAGCTTTAATGTGAACTCTACCACATGTAAAAGCTCATACAGAAAATTAATATGTTACTTTCAAACGTATGGCGAATAAACAGGCAAACAAAAAAAGAACTGGCAAAAATGTACACGGGAGGCAAGGGGAGAGTTCAGCGATAAACTGCATAAACAACATATTCACAGATTAGCGATTGCTTGCTTTCGCTTTGCAAGTGTTCTGGCGTAAATCTTCCAAGCACAGATTTTAGCCAATTTTACGGCACCTCTGGCCTTGTGTGACTCGAGGTCATGGATCTGCTAATAATGCTCCAGCTCCATCCCTTTATGACCTTGTTTCTACCACAGTCATTCCTCGTTTCTACCACAGTCGCAGTCCATTTTCACAGTGCTACAGTGGGATTAGCACACCGGCTGTTAGCGCTGGCACCGCACTCTGCCTCAGCCTATATTCTCTGTTGCTGACAACCAAAGCGAGTTGTTGCAATGACAGTATAATTGAGAAAAACAAATGTCGAAGCGGCTGTGCTTGTCCAGGAGACTGTTTACGGAGTACAGCTGCTTAAATATCCACTTAGAAAGAATTTGCGTTTGTTAAAGGTCCTTGTGTTATCCTGTTTCTTAAATACTTTTGTCATTCATGGTCTATAATACCTAAAATAGTTGAGGGAGCAGTTAAAATAAACTTAGCTATTTGTAATGTTAAGTTTATTTTAACTTATTCAAACTTCTAAATCTAAACAGCAGAGTGACCTATTAGTATTTGCGGTAAGAGCCTCCACCGGGCTAATTATTTTTAGCATTGGTGCTACTTCCGGGTTTACGATCGCTCATAATATGCTACAAATGACTCTCGCAGCTGTCTCTTTTCTTTCCCCATACGTCTACGAACACAATACAGGCTATTGCAGGAGGTGAAATGGATTTTACTCTATTTAAAAAAATAAATAAATATGTACAGCCCCTTTAAAAGTGTGGGTTGTGATCTGTATATCCCTGGGTTTTCTACTTGGGCACCTACACAAACAATCTCTTTGTTTTGCAAGTTCTTGGATTGACACAAGAGCCAAAAATAATGTGGAAAACAAGACTTCATTTCATTTCTGCTTCGGAGTTTTCAGTGCAATTTTTCAATCAGACGGACGTTGAGACTTAAAGCACCACTTGAGGCATGCAAAAGTGAAAATACTTAAATGGAGCGGAGTGGCGGTAACTTGACAGCCAGGCCAAACTGTCATTTTATTTTTCCTTTATACCGCGGCTTGGACACGCACCCTGTCAAAAACACGGCGAGATCCCTGCCCAGGTGGTCTTTTTTTCTTTTTTTTTCTGGGAAGAGAGTGGGCCGTAGTAATAGCGCTAGATGCATAAATCTCAAGTGCAATTGAGTTGGCAGCGGTGGAAGGCGTTGTGAACTGCGGGTGCGGATCTGGTGCTTGACCCTTTTTGTATTAACCGTTTGCGTCTTCCTGGAAGTGAAAAGGTATGAATCATGGATTGCTATGCACTGAGATAACAGCGTTCGTCAGACTAATTACAACCCGACTGTGAAATTCATACAAGATGAGGAGTCTGGGGGAGATGGTAAGACAATGGGATGCCTCTGTTGACAAGATGAAACAATTTATATGCAAATGTTGGTGCTTTAATTTCTGCTCAGCCTTGTGGGGTAAATAAATCAAAGCATGCACAATCATTTTCATAATTGCTTGGAATCATTGAACAAATTTACTCATATTGTTTGCATCTGTCATGTTTGGAATCTCTATATAGTGTTGTCTTTGTGGGCAAACTGTGGAGCCTCGTTGTCAAATTGTAGTTGTTATAGCAGTCCTAGTAGTGTTTCGAATATTAAAAAAGGGGCAATAGAAGCAGCAGAAAAAGCACGAATAGAACTAAAAGTAAATCACATATTAGTTCAGGTTTCAAGGGTTTAAAGGAACAGGCCATCCGTACTGAGATATGTTCTTACCTGAGCTTAGACGAGTTGATACCTACCTGTCTGGTCTTTGTGTGTGCCCTCAGTCACGCAAAACGACTAAAGATGTTGCTAGCATTTGGCCTCTCCCTATGTAATCCTATAGCTCCAAACGGGGATGAAGTTGAAAGCTACCACGATCTTCCACGGGCACGGACAAAGACCAGACAGGTACGCATCAACTCTTCTAAGCTCAGGTAAGAACATATTTCAGTATGGAAGAACTGTGGACCCTCAGTCACGCAAAAAGACCAAAGATGTTTTTAGCATTTGGCCCCTCCCAATGTAATCCTATAGCTCCAAACGGGGGTGAAGTTGGAAGCTACCACGCTCTTCCACGGGCACGGACAAAGACCAGACAGGTACGTATCAACTCTTCTAAGCTCAGGTAAGAACATATCTCAGTATGGAAGAACGGTGGCCTGTTCCTTTAAGGATTCGTTCAGTCTGGATGTAAACGGAACAAAAACAAATCTATCCAGACTAATCTATAACAATTGCCATACTCAGGTCTATACCAAGACATAGAAAGTGCTTACATCTTCTTTTAAATTGTGCAGAAATAATGCCCATGAAATGCTTGAAGCAATGTCCGTACCATATATACCGCACTACAGTTTGGGAAACCGTTACTTTAGCTGTTATGTGGCAAATTCCTGGCCTTCCCTTTGAACACACGTGACTTTGACTTTACTCGGGCCAAATCTCACTGATCAAACAGCTGATGTTTGGTGTCAGGCAGAGAGGGACACAACCATCGCACTCATTTGGGGGCCACTGAGCTGCCTGGGGTATGTTTGACTTTGAAACCGACTCATGTACTGTACAGTGTATCCCCCCCTGCACTCCAGACGACCAGGTTCGGAGCAGGGTTATTGGCTCTGAAAAAGAAGGGGGTTGTGAGTAAGTGTGTCACAAGCATCCAGCCCATCATTGCATTCATGGACTTCCTCTGTTAATTGTGTTATTCAGGACGGAAAAAAGCAAACCATTACATATTAGGTCACGACTCAAAGTCAGTAGCAACACAGTGGGAGGGTGAATGGCACTCTTGGCTCACATAAAGATGCAAACTTAGCTCAAGATCTGGAGATGGATGATGCGGTACACTTTAATGATGCAGTGCACATTCATCTTTCTTCTCAGGGGTTGCTTTGTCAAATGAGTCTCGTCATAATAACTTCTTGCAGTGGTTGGGCTTGACTTCTTTTTTTTTTTGTCTTCCACATTAGTATTTTGCAACGTGTCCTTGCTAACCCAAAAGCTGGACCTCTCATTACTGCCTCAAAATTGAGCATGGAGATGGAAAGTAAATTATTGGCACCCCCGCCTTTGGTCCTGTTCATTTCGCTTCTCCTCTGTGGAAATAAACACTTGCATTCCTGCGCGTTAATAAAGATGAATTGAAGAGTACGTGTCAGCCAGACGTTCAGGTAGCTCATACCTAACGTGCCTGTGCCATTGTAAGGGCACTTTACATTGGTTCAGAGGACATGTTTAAGAACGTTATAGGACCAACGTACAGTCTCAGGAGTGACAAAGGACCACCTGACGCAATAAGCCTTCAAAGTCAAATCAATGGTCGGTCACGATTATAGCATTCCCAGCCAAGTGAAGTGGAAGATGTTGAAGTCAATGAATATTGTCACGCAACCAGCTTAAGTTAAAGTCAGTGGTATGTTTCTGCTTGCTCATGTGGAAGTTGACATTTTCTAGAATTTTCTCTCATATTTCTCAACTACACACAGTGGTATTAGTACACACAGTGGTATTAGTACACACAGTGGTATTAGTAGTGCAAGTCGTTGAAGTTAATTGCGGCCGCACAACGTAATTTTGACTGTTGAAGTTTAAGTTTAGTGCTTATGTGTTACCATCATTGGTGTTAGAGAAACTGTATTATATGTCATCTTTGGACATAGTGTCACAGTTTTCAAAGGGGTTAGGCAGCATAAGTGTTGACTTCAGCCAAACCCCTTTCGATCAGGCATCATTTACCACTTAAATACTCAAAGTACACGTTTTTCTTATTGTATAATGTATAAAATCTTTGAAAAACATGTGAGATGTGATCTAAATGTGTATAATGACTGAAGAAAATAAACTAAATGGTCGCAATGGCATTAGAAGTAGTCTGAAAGTAATACTTGCAGTAACATTAATGTAATAATGACATTTTGAATTTTGTTGTTTTGGAACAAATAGTCATTACATTTTAAGCTTGTGAAGTTGTCATAAGCTGTCAGATTTGGAACAATATTACAAGTTGCATTAGCTGTAGGAGTAATAGTAGGAGTACTACAGTAACAGGCAAACGACTGTAATAGCCTTGAAGTCGTAACATGACTGGTATGGTGAGGTCATTTTTTACCATTTTTGTTGGATATTTGTTGGTTTATGTACTATTAGTCAGTAGTGTCCATAGCAGCAGCAGCAGCAGCAGCAGCAGCAGGTGAAGTAGGTGAAGTAGGTGTAGCGTGTTGTTATAATCATAGTAATATATGAATATAGAGCCTCTACGAGCGAAAGAAAAAATGTTGCCCTATTTTTCTTTAATTTCAAAGCAGTGGCAGAAAAATGGCAGAAGACGCAACGCAGACCCTGCTTAGCTGTTTTTGTTGGAGCCTGTAGGAATGACATGGGTCTCGTTGAGGTAAATCAGAAATAACAGTAAGCTTCCATAATGCCAGCCAAAGCCAAGAGTTTAAATGGTTCATTCCATCCAGTGTGTCTCCAATTCAAGAGCTTAGGTCAGATAAAGCTCCTCATGACCTTAGATGGCTCATGGTTGGTAATGTCAGTCAAATATAAACCAATAACAAAAAATTGAGCAGAAATCCCAACGCAAGTTATAGTAAGTTTCTTGGTAAGGTGCATAAAATTGTAGCTTAAATTGTCCTTAATTGGCTAATAATAATAATAAAATAAAGTAATAAAGTTATCACGTGGTAATAATCTAAAAACCTACTTTTTTTTTAATTGAATGGTGTTTTGGACGATGTTTAGGCTTATTTGCAGGTATAAAGAGCATACCCGTTGTGCGTTATGCAAGTGCTATGACCTTAAGACAAAGCACATACCTATTTGATCTCACGCTAATAATATCGTTCATCGTTAACTGCCTTCCTGCCCTGCACAAGAAAGCCATTACGCACGTGTTTAGGTGCGCGACGCACGTACAGCGCGTGTAAACTCGGCTGGACTGTGTTTCTTTAAGAATGTAAGGTGGGTGAGCCCCCTTTCCTGACGCACGCCTGGTATGCAAACATAAATTTAGCAGCAACGTGTTTGCTGGTGGAACAAAATATCTGGAAGCGGCCGTGAAGTGTCATGTCGTCTCCAGCAGCTCGAGGCTCCCCTGTGTGTTTTTTTCTCCCCGCGCAGTAGTTGCAGATAGGAGAGACAGCAGCCCGCAGCGGTGACACACGGAGGTTTCTCTCAGTGGGACATAGACGAGAGGGTTTACGCACGCTCCGCGGCTCTGCAGTTTTCCACTGAGCGCCAGAGAGATGACAGGAGGCTGGATGTGGACGTTTGGACTGCTGCTGCTTCTCACGGTCCGGCTGAAGGTAAAGACGCCTTTTTCCCCCCTTTCTTTTTTTCTTTTTCCATTCACAAATCTGAGCAGCAGATGAACGCTGTCAGTCGTGGCTTTAATTGGACCGTTTATTGGGACAGTGAAGAGACACCTGTTGCTCATGTCTTCTGCGTCTGAAAACGGAGCCTGACGTTGAAAACTGGACCTCAGGTGATGTTTTGTGCTGTTATAGGCTATTGACCATCCCAGGCACTTGAAATAAATGATGTTGTTGACCGCTGCGATTGATTCATGAATATGCAAAACACATAAGTATTGTAATAACCATGGCAGTTAAATTCGAAATAGGGACACTAACACTGAAGTGTAGGACAAAGGGTAGCCAATATGAAAAATAAGAATAGTAAAAGATTAAAAGGATAGCTCATATTAATAACTAGAGCCGGTAATTTCCCTGAAAGGTTCTTCTATTCAGAAAATTCCCCTTTGCTTTACAAAAGGCATTGATACCCCTTTTCTTATTATTTAGGAATCCTCTTTCAAAGGTGTACAATAGATCATTCCCGTAATGCCCCGCTGTGAAAACCTGCTTAGGCAGCTTTTTGAGAAACTGATGTGGCTCTCTGTAGATTATCAGCAGCATCCTTCCTGCCATGTTACATACAGCTAGGGTTGCATATTGTCCCTGGAAAATCATGTAAGGTTAAGCAACCGCGCGGGATGTCAGTATGTGTAAATGACCACGGCAGGTGCTAATGGGGCACTTCAAGGTGACTGGTGCTGTAGACACTCCGGCTGCTTGAACTGTAATTACCGTGTGTCAGTGACAGAGGACCTCGAAAGGTTGGGGACTCTTTCTAGGCCAACGTCCCGGGACTTTCTGACATGTGTGTGTGTGTGTGTCTGCTAGTTAGAAGCATCCATCTGCTTGGCCCTAGCTTTGAAGATGTTTGAAAGCTGCGCTCTTTGAAGAAACATAGACTCCTGTACCATGTCTTTCATTAATGCGACATTGTTATTGCACTGTTGTAAGCATCACTCGCCGCAAAAGCTATAAGTTACACCCTCAGGATGAAAAAAAAGCTCCAGCAATTTTCAAGCGCAATGTTTTAGTGTAGGCGCATGGCTTGGGTTAAGAATGGAGGATAGACTGCAACACAAAACAGCAATGAATGAATGAATGTCTTCTGTCTATCCTTAGGGGTATTTTATTTACATGTGTGTTACAAATTGTTCTGTTTACAAAAGAAATAACAGTCTGTAGTTAGCTCTCAGTCATACAGGAGGAAACAATTGCAACAACCCCTGCACAGATGACAGCTCAAGAACTTTTGTCTACAATCACAACTCATCTTTAGCTCTTTGTAATGTTAATCTTGGATTTAAACTGTCAAACAAATTTCGACTTGGAAGTTGGATTAGAAAAAGTGGACGGAGAAAGTTTTGTATGCAGTGTTTCTCATCAATGGGACTCTATTGGTTATAAGATAGTTTTTGACGCATGCTTCTTTGACCCGATTGTTCCCTTGGTTGTTCAGCATCTGCCACTTAAAAGTTGACAAAGCCAGTTGCCATCTCCCTGACAGACTTCCCCATCTGCCCCTTAGTCAGCAACAGACGTTCTTCTCACACCCCGCACTGACCCTCAGACTGTCCAAATCCACCATGGTTCCTGCTCCACACACTGGCCTTTTCTCTTTCATCCGAGCTCCGTAGGTCAGATCCACCAAAGAATGGGTCTCTATTTTTGTGTCTATGGCTGCTGAAGCAGGGATCTGTATGTGAGTGCCAAAAGCCCTGTGGCTGTGCAGCCCTAAATTTAACTGCCTTCCCTTTGACGGTGACATAATGACATAATAGAGAGCAAAAGGTTTTTGAAGAGGAACACGGAAGAATGTATCCATGTACATAGATATTATATAGACTAGAAGCAATCAAAACATGCATATGGTCAGACGGAGTAGTCAGTGTGAACACGTACAATAATTCTCTCAGTAAGGTTAAGGTCAAGGTAGACTTTATTGTCACTGTAGGGAAATGTGTCCTTTTCATACTTTATATCCCATCCTTCAATGCTACTGGGGGAATCTGTCAGTTTTAAGAGCTTGCAGTTGATGAGGAAAACCAGAAACCCCAGAGGAAGCACTGTTTGAGAGTATGTTGAAATAATGCTCACATGAATCCGTGAATCGAACCCAGGACTTTATTCCTTGTTTCTGTCCTCAAACCAAGATCTTTAGGGACAGTTCTTAACTCAGTGATACAGAATGTCTTAAAATTCTTGTAACATTCATGTCTTGCAAACAAACCACTTTCATTTTCCAAAGCTGCTTGTAACCAGCACAGTGGTGTGAGGAGTAGCCGGTCTCACTGCTTCCTTATGACTTTATGAAATGTCACAGTCTATAGATGAAGATTTAGAGGTGGCATTCCACTCCACAGACAGAAAAATTCCCTTTGAATGCTAAGTGTGAGTAATGCTTTGACACCTGGGAGCAGAGAGAATCCCATTTTACATGCTTTGATTGAATTCTTTCTCGCAAACCCCCCTCCCTTTTCTTTGGTTTTCACAGAATGCAACTTCTTTAGTCGAGTTTAAAAAAAAAATCTTTTCTAAGCTTTTGAGTTATATGATTCTCTTGTCAAAAACATATGAGTAGTTTGTTTCGTTCATATATGCATTTCTGTGGAATTGTGCACATTAAGTCACTCGTCCCCCCAAGACAAGACAGTTATGCTGATCATTTTCAGCACTCCGTCTTTTCTGTTCATTGCTATCATGTCAGATTATAAAACGTAGAATATCAATGCGGAGGTATTCAAAGGAACGCTTTTTAAGATAAGATAAGATAAGATAAGATGATACTTTATTGATCTCACGGATGGAGAAATTGCATAATAGCCTCATGATATTTTCATAAAAGCTTCTGCCTGAAATGTGGGATAAAATTGGATAGTAAATTAAATTAGAGCAAGTCTTTTAAAGCATTATCAGTGGACGTCTGCACATTATTCATTCACTTACACAGAGCCACCAAACCGAACTTGACAGCCAAACACTTGCGAGCACTTGACATTTTCTCCAGCGTTTGGGAACCGGGATGATGAATACGGCTCACTAATTGGCATACGCGTTAGTCGGCTTCCAGACAATTCCACAGCTAACGCAGCCCATGCCTTGCCTCTAATTACTCGGCTCGAAGGGAAACAGGCCAGAGAAAGCGTTCGATTTTGATGTTTTTGTCAAGGAAATGGGCCTTCAGAAAGAAAAAAAAATCGCAGTGATCAAAGTGCGTTGGGAGTCGTTGGGACGGGGGCGGCTCTGGGGTCAGACGGCAGGATTAAGCGGGGTCACGGCATGCAAATCGTTTTAGTAACTTTTAGTAACCTGGACCTAGTAGTAGAAGTAGTAGTAGTAGTAGTAGTAGTGGTGGTGGTCATAAACAGTAATACATTTGTACATAGATCATTTCTTTCTCCCACCTCTCCAGCATCTCCACTTCATCATAAAAAGACGGATTTCAATACAATTAGGGTTCACCAGTGCCTTTGTAGCCAAATGAGAATGTATTCATCCGAAGAGGTCCCGTTTGAGTAAAGGAACAGTCTTCGCAAACATCTGGCCAGTGATGGATGGATCCAGCAAGTTTTTGGAGTGCGTTAACAAGACCAAATGTTTTCAGTTACAGCAGAAAACTCCATACTCATCTCATTGTTCCCATCTGGGCTTAATATGCCGTCCGAGACTCTTGCTTTGGAAGTGGAAATGTGTGTGTACAATATAACTTTGAATCCAAGGGCAAAATTAGCTGTTATAAATTGCCAGGGTACCCGCAGCATGTTTCACTTTTCTCTCGGAGCGCTCTTAGCATTCCTCAGGTGCTCGGACAGGGGGATGCTCGAATGCTCTTTCGATCTCGGGACCTCCGGAAAGCAGGCACTCATCCCGATCGCGCCGGGCCAAGAGGAAGTAGCTCCGTACTATACTCAAGAGGCCAAGCTAGTGGAGTCCTGCAGCTTCCAGATTCAGTTTTAGGGGGCTCTTACAAGAAGCTAACGGCCAGACATGATGCGAAGAGGCTCGGCCAGTTTCAAAGTCTTAAGAGTAAATCAGATCCAAAGAGGAATTTCCTAAAGTAAATGAATAAAAAACGGAACTTGGCTGCATCTCCGTTGGGATGATCTTGCGATGGTGAGTGACACTTAAAGCGAAACCTGACTTGGCGCGTTTTCGTCATGTGTAGCACTTTCTTTCGCAAGCTCATTTTCAAGTTAACATCGGGAATTAATGAACAAACCAGCCCGGTCTCACTCTTCCAAACCCTGTGAAACTTAATAGTGTTGTTTTGCCTTTCAATCACTTAATGTGGAGCTCTCATAACATGCTGTGACCGAGCGCTCAAAGCAAGTGGTGCCAGTAATCGGCATAGCGTTTTGGATTCATGTTTCCTTAATGTGTTTGCAAAAGGCCATGTTATTCAAACCCAAGTATCGCAATGCATAATGAGTTTTAGGGGGATTTGTGCAGCTTTGAAATGGTAATTCTTTTAATATGCCACATGCAATATTTATTCTATAAAAGGGTAATTCGCTCCTTACTTCTAAAGAAGGGGTGGGGCCTGGACATGATGGAAGTCTGACATTTAGATCTTCTTTCACATCTTCCTGTTAAGAGGCACGAGGCACTGGAGCATAACCCAGCAACTACTGCATGGACCTTAGCGAGTGGAGGAGCTAGTCACATGGTTGGTGGTCATTTAGTCAACAAGAAAAGACTGGGACAAGGAGCAGGCTATTATGAGACCAGTGCATTGTAATCATACTTGCACTTAAAGCAGAAATAAGTAACTGTAACTATGCCCCTACAGGCCATGAGTGTCACTGCATGTAAAATACTATGCTGACAGAAAAGACAAAGGGAGCGAGGGATATTGTACATTGTGCCATAACCCAATTACACAATGGAGATATTATTTTCCGCTCAAATTTGGCTGTAAATACTGCTAAAGTGGCGCTAGCTCACAGTTAGCGTGCTTGCTTCTCCTTCGTGATTCTATTAGTGTGTATTGGTGGCTCGGACTCAGAGGCAGGGAAAGTTGCAAGCATGGTTTTCTGGCCAGAGACACCAGGGGGAAATGAAAGACCCCCCAATTATCCCATTATCACTTGTAGGGAACACTTGTAGGATTGATTAAGGTAAGCACGTTACTTAGTGCTGCTTTAACAATCTTTACAAGCTTGTCAAAGTGCTGTAATGTAGTCATTATTCATTCATTCATTCCGAGCTATTATTATACCACAGCTGCCCCGACTAATAGAAGCGAGGCTGCCAATCGGCCCCTCCGTCCATCATTGCTCAAACGGTGCATTCACAGTGTCTTGCCAGAGGACAAAATGACAGTCTGCATCCGTGGGAGTGTGAATTTGAGGTGCCAACCCTCTGGTCTTGAGATGAACCGGCCTCTCTACCATCTGAAACCCACATCATGTTTTTATGCTCACTTCAGTGGCGTGGGAATCGCTGTTTACGTTGATCTGTATCACTGACAAAAGGTGACCAGTAGGTGGGAACATTACAGCAGATCCTCGTAACGTGCAATTGATCGGTTATTCTGTTGATACTAGCTCCCATGTCTGATTTCCTGCCTTTGCGATTGTGCAGGTGGCTGTTTTTCCCCCCCCTTTCTTAAACACCCCACTTCCTGTTTGGCCCCATGTGACCCTATTTGTTCCTTCATCACAAGGTTTATTTGTCATTGGCGAGCCTGAAAGCGTCTGGCATCCTGTCCCCATCAGCGTGATTGAGAGTTGTTGCTTTATCCCGTTGTGTGTTCCAGCGCCTTTTCTCTGCATCATCTGGTCCGCACATTTCTCACACAAACGAATGCAAAACCCACACAGACTATAGCCGTACAGTCGCCGGTTTGGCTTATGGCAGTGGATCCTGGAAGTTCTTTGCCCCAGTCTTGAACTTGGACAGGGTAGTTGGAACAGAGCGGCCTGAAAGAATAATCATGACCAAATGAAAATCTCAATTGTTGTTGCTGTTATAAGTCCAGTGTGTCGTAAAGGCTGCAATTACAGGTGTATGCATTGCTGTATGTCCTGTATGTATTGTCCTCTGCAAACTATTTAAAAAAAAAAGTCTCTTTGGATCGAATTCTAAAAAGTGCAATTAGGTATTTTCCTAATTTCCAATATCATGCAGCCCCCTATTGTGGGATCATAGCCAGTAGTTTTGAAGGGGGGGAGAAGGAGCACCCCTGTCCCGTGATGAGTGGAATGGGTATTGGAAGGATGTTTGTCAGGTTGTTCATTCAAGGAAGGACAGTCAGGAAGTCCGTTGCTACAAAGAAAACAAAAATTGTTACAGATAGGCCATGGAGGAAGTTCGACGTTTTGATATAAGATGCAAAAATAGCAGTCTTTATCTTGAGAAAATATCCCTCAAGTCACAGCATGTACAAACTAGCTGTACTATACCAGACTGTAGCAAACCTCAAACTTCACATCTAAATTAAGATCGCACCAAGATATATTTGCTGTGAAAAGAAATGGTCTGACACTTTTTGCTTTTTGTTCTACAATTAAATGAACTTTCATTATACGGTTACTGATTAGCACAAAAACATTAATGATTGAACTGAATGCATTTGCACAAAACAGATACATGTCCATTGGGATGAAAAGCTTTGAGTTATGAGAGCCAAATGTACTCATCTGCCTTGCCATCTCTGAATAGTTGCACATACAAGCTTTGAGAATACTTTGAGCCAAAAGCGGACTTTCATGTGGCTACTATAATTAACACCATCTTTGTTCACAGTTGCACACTGAACTAATAAATAAAAGGAAGCTATTTATCAAACCTTCTTAAACAGCACCGCGTCTGCCGATGGAGAGATAATGCTACTCTCGAATATACAAAGATGAAATTTATTGCGTGATGCTGACATGGGATTTAACTTAACCAGAAATTAAGTGGACGCAGACTGACACGGAGGCGTCATTGAGGTGGAAAAGAAAGCGGTATTGATGGGGTGAGAGGGGAACAGTTACGTGAAGCATGCTCCCGGACCGAAGGGCCAAGCACCAGAGAGGCAGAGGAAAACCATCGGTGAGGAATCATGCATCCTCACTGAAGTTTCTTGGAACAACTAAACGTGAACTCATGTCTGACCCTGCGCATGGGAAACTGTTCAAAGAAAGCTGGATAAGGAAGTCCGGAATTGTATATTGCTCATGTGTAAGAAAAAAGAAAGTGATTCAAAATGGTATACTCTAATGCAATATGTATTAGGGCCTCATAATATTAGACTGTGTGGCCGAAAATGTATATCAGGTTAAGGTGAAGGTTAAGGTGTTAAGGCCTCTGCATTTGACCCATCCTTTGATGCCACTGGGGCAACCCTTAAAGAGTAGTTGGCGATGACAGTGGGACCCATCTCCAGATGTGGAGCCAGGCTGATGGTCAGAATCACCTGGCTGGAGGATTCACCTACATGTTTTTAGTGGTAGGGGAAACCGGAGAACCTACACAGGAAACCTATGCAGACACAGGGAGAACATGCAAACTCCACACAGAAAGGCTCTGTCCAGGTGGAAATTGAACCCAGGTCCTTCAAGCTGCCTATATTTCCTGAAAATGTGCTATTTTCAATTTAATGTTACAGTCTATCTATACAAAGGAGGCAACAGAAAAAAGGGGGGCTGTGTTGCCTTAAAGCTGCATTATGCAACTTTTTATGCAACAAAAGAAGTTGATATTTGTGCATATTTGACCTTGTGGTGACTGAGTGGCTGTATGGGTGGTTAGCATGGCGCCTTTACTTTCGCACAGTGGTATTATGCTTCAGGATCAATTGTTTTGTAGGCTTTCACCACTGACGGACCGGACCCTCTCACCAGAAAACCTACAACACAATTGATCCTAGAGCGTCTAAGAGACCACCGTGATCGAAAGTAAAGGCGCCAAGCTGTACAAGCTCGTACAGATGGACAAATATCAACTTTTTTTTTTTTTCCTCACATGAAAAAAGTTGCATAATGCACCTTTAACATGCCATATATTTAGGTTTATTACACACTGGATTTTACCACTTGATCTGGCAACCCAAAGCATGAGGCTCTGTGGGTTTTCGGATTGAGAATGTGGACAAAGATAGGTAGGTTTTTAAACTTTAAAGCTATTCCAAAAACACTTACATACCCAATATCTTACAAACAACAAACACATAGAACAGATGACACTGTTTGCAGATGGGTAAAGTGAAGCCAAATTAGTATTCATCCATGAGTGGAAATTTCTGATAAACCTGTCCAAGTAAATGCAGCCGATTGCAGCCCAACATTATTACCCCTCTCTAATTGCACATATTGCACGGCAGCACATGAACAGCTGAATGTGCACGGGAGAAGTGATTGACTGAGGGAGCGCATAGCTGGACTCTGGCAGGGTCTCCACGGCTGGCTGCAGGGGCTGTTTGCAGAGCTAACGATGCTTCCTGGGGTTCTCACATCTGCTTCCCTCGTGGCCACATGTGCTCCTGGCCACGGCTAAACACGGAGCTAAACACCGGCTAACAAATGAGGTGCTGTTTGGATTAGAGCGAGCGCCCGCAGAAGCGGATTCCACAGTAATGGTGCGCACAAGTCAATAAACGCAATATGTTAACGCGGGGGTTCTCAAACCCTGGTGCCGGTCCCACTGGCAATATCATTTATTTTTATTTATATGTTTATTTATATCTGAACCTGATTTACTCGGATTATTATTAGCTGGTTTTGTGCAGGGTGTAGTCCAGGTTTAGTCCTACTTTAGACCTGATTTTGTTGTTTACCATCTGCAAATCACATATTGAGTGGACACCTTACATTTCATGCAAATAATGTCTGTGTTTTTATTAAATTCATTCAAATATAGTCCCAAAAGTAACTTGTTTCGGCGCAATGTTAGAGCAGACACCAAAGGTTCATCTGCTTTCCTATTCCCAGGCAGCTACGTGGATTTACCTCGGCCAGCGGAGCCTTTGTGACCTGCACTAAAACAGTGGGCCGTGTCTCTGGGATTGCCGCTGACTTCACTTGTCAGGTCTGGGGACTACATTATGTGCTCAGATATAGGTATAGTGAGTGTTACATGGTTCAAGTATTTCCAGTATTTGTTTAGGAAAAAAGCCTTTCTTTTGCAACCTGGTAGTAGCAAGCAAGTATTTTTATTTTAAGGGGCCATAGTG
Organism: Gobius niger; assembly: GCF_951799975.1. Classification (NCBI taxonomy): domain Eukaryota; kingdom Metazoa; phylum Chordata; class Actinopteri; order Gobiiformes; family Gobiidae; genus Gobius; species Gobius niger. Next base: position 15,169,269 of record NC_136872.1, on the reverse strand, counting down.
TTCAAGAGATAACCATAAGATTATTTTTTGTTGAAAGCAGAATCACCTCTAGTTTCTTTAGTTTCCTCATCAAAAACATTTGAGTAATTTTTGAATCTTTCACAATTCGAAGTGCCATAATGGTCGTCTAATTGTCCCCTGGCTCCTTCCTCCTTCCTCCTCCCTCACTCATTAGTAGCTTCAGAACCCCCTCTGTGTGTTCAAAATGATCACAACAACCTCCTCTTAAAGTGGCTACATCAGTTTTAATTGTATCTATAGTTTCACAATCCCTTTATGCAGGCCCTACATAAATGGCTTGGGAAACCATCCCCATTATAGCCTAAAGTGCATGTTAGACAACCAGGGTATTTTCTGTCTGACACCCAGGAAAGGTCACACTCTGTCTAGCCTGGGGTCTCGCTGTAACATGCCTCTCCCGTTCTAGATTTACCAGGCTTTAGACGGATTAACAATAGACAGAAACAGCCTTTTTTTTGCCATAAACTAATGCAGCAAGTCACCTGTCTCCTTTGTTCTCCTAATCTTTCCCGTTATATCTTCAAAGCTTCAGACAAAACTCTGCCGTTTCCTGCAGCAGGTGTGAACTTTTACTGAACTTGTCTCTAAACTTTGAACGACCTTCTCGGATCATTACGGTCCTGCACCGTCCTGTCCTTTGCGTGTCGCACAATGATCGGTTTCTCACCCGACCTCCACCTCCGCAACTGAATAATCTGCATGAGAAAAGCGCAGCGCATGGCCTCTTGTTTTTTGGGCTCAGATGTTTGCATTTGAAGTACCGCTGTGGAATTCGGCCCAGCGTACCTCCGCCTGCGTGGTGACATCATCTCCAGCTTCGCCAGCTTTGATGTGATTGCGTGGGCCGCCGTTATCCCGCCGCTGTCTGCTGCGTCGGGTCGAGCTTGTTCCAATCTGTCGTCCTGCTGGTATGAATCCTCTCATCGCCTTCCCCTCCTCCCACCCCGGTCTCCGCGATGACAGGCATGCGGCGCAGAAACTATTTGGCAACCGTGACCTGGAAAAGTGTACATTTGACATTGAGCGCGTCACTCATCTTTCTCACCCGCTGCTGGTTGGTTGATTCTGTGTGTTTTTAAATACGGGCTTTTGTGTTATCTGCAGAAGAGTTCTCGTTTAAGCTTGATTTGGCTCATAGTTGGAATAGCTGGGATTGGGGCGACCAGGTGGCCAGAAAAAGCCACCTAGATGGTTATAGCCGATACTATCTCATGAAAGTTCCTGTGGCCGTGTCATTTAAGCTCAGCAGTGACAGACAAACAGAGATAAGAGACTCCTTCATTTCTAACTTCCTAAATGGCCCGTGCACTGTATTTGGTTCTGAAATATTACTTTCTTGTCTCTTTTAGAAACTTAAATTTAAAGTTTCCAGGTGATCATTAAACATTCTGGATACATAAGTTAATTTCTGTTTTAACGTTTTGAAAAGTCTATGGGAAAAAAATATGGAAAGTTTAATTTCGAAACGAGTCTTGAGTTGGTTGTCACTTCATATCAGTTTATACCCATTCCTTAACACATTGAGTGCCAAAAAAACAACTTTTTTATTTATTATGAAACTAGACAGACATTGCTCTGTGATGATGAACAGAACTGAAATAAATGACTATCAAAAAAAGTCACGATCTGGACATTTCATATATATTATTGCGTTTCTTTTCTTCTTTTTTTTTTTAAGTCCGAGAGGGCGTGGTGTTGCGCAGCAAACAGCTGCTCTTTCCCATGGGAAGATCGAACCCGTTGAGACTTTAAATGGTTAAAATTGGTCCAAGGATGGCTGAGAAACATCCTGTTAAAGTCTTCAATCCGAGAACCGGGCTGTTTGAATGCACACGAGATTAGTGAAAGTGATTGATCTGCGGCAACACGTGTTTCAAAACGTCCTTGAAAATTGACTTGAAACTGAGATATTTAGGCATTTGCAACTTCCCATAATGTTAGTGCCTGTCCAGAGAGGACAGAGGAGAGAGGAGGAGTTAATCAGAAAGGATATCTCAGTTTCTAGAAAAAAATGTGTGATTTTGATCAAAACTAGCCTCTGTTTAGCGTATTCTCAGGAACCGAGAATTAAACTGTTGACCTACGGAGAGCTTAGAGTCTCACCTTTCAAACGAGCTATGGCATGTGTCCATAGCTATAACATAGAATACGCTGTAGTGCTGCAAATATCATGAAAAATGGTCTGGATTGTTGTTTATACTTTATGTATAAGATAAAGAAAAAAAGTTGCACTATAGTTTTCCGCAAGTTGTTGTTTGCCTCATCCTTCTTTTTGACAATGGTGATTGACATGAAGCTAGAAGTTTTTCCAAGTTATTGTCTCACTGTTATTATTTTGTATACCCTATATCTATTCCCTATAAACAGTACCCCTCGTATCCTCACTTCGCCTGCGTGGGCTGCCCTCTTTTAAAGACACACACTAGCTTTTTGAATCCACTCTGAATGGCCCAAAGCGGTTGTTGTGAGCCTGACTGACTGATATAAAAGACAAATGGATTGCACTCGCCTGAAGAGTAAGTGCCTTAATGTGCGTTGAGCCAATGCATCAGCGACAGCGTGACGCGCTGACAGACATGCGTCAGGATGAGACGTTAGCTAAACAGAGATCCGGCAGAGAAGGCTATGGCTGGAATGTGTTTGGGACAGGTACCGACCAAACCTCTCTATCATCGCGCGAGGCGGTAATCGTTACCGGGCAAATCATTACACGACGGAGAAGGAACCAGGGCCGTGCCAAGTATGCAGCACCCGCGAGGATATTTTGGTGTGTGTGGGAAGGAGGAAGTGAGCGCAGACCATAAACACTGGGAGAATTTATTATAGACAGGTCGTGAGGGTTGAGCTGGGGAGAATGGAGAATGCACTTTCATCATTGATATAAACAACAGGCAAAAACAGGCAGCAATTAACAACGTGTTGGGTGAATCATTTGTACCTTTGACATGGGCTTTTATCATTGCAGTCCCTTTTTTTCTTTCTACAAATGACTTGCCTCGTGTGCTGTGATTAGCATATTTTTATTGTGTACAAGTTTTCAGTAAACTTTGGTAGTTATAAACCTTTTTAGAAATTACTCTTGTGATTAATCGAACATTCAGTGCAAAAAAAAGGTTGCTTTTACAGTAGGTGTCACAGCGATGCAGCAACAGTCACTCTTTTTACAATGGACTTTTTGAGCTCTGAAATTCCATTAAATATAAAGAAATAAATAACAACAACAAAATGGTAATAATACAAAACTGAAATTAACCTCTTAAACCCCTCCTAAACCAAGCACATTTTCTCCAGTTTGGCACTAATACTAAATCTAAAAACGTGTTGGAAAAGCACCTATAACACAAAAAACGATGATGAAAACGCAACAATAAAAGTAGCGAAAAAGCAACCATAACACAACAAAAAAAGCGTCAAAAACACGACTTAAGAGTAAAAATAATATAATGATATAATTTGTTGCCGCCTTTCTTAAAGCAGAACTAAGTAACTGCAGGTGTCGTAGCATGTTGCGTTTTTTTTACTCATTAATTGTCCGTGAGAGTAAATACTACGCTGACGGAAAAGACAAAGGGAGAGAGGGATATTGTACATCCAATTACACAATGGAGATCTTTTTTTTCACTCAAACTTGGCTGTAAATATTGTTTCAGTGGTGCTAGCCCACAGTTAGCTCTGCCCGTTAGCCTGTTAGCTTATTCTTCGTGTTAATCATCCCATTATCACTTGTATTACCCCAGAGGGACTACAAAAGGGATTTATTAAGGTAAACAAGTTTCTTAGTTCTTCTTTACCACCCAAGGTCACCTTAAACTTAAAAGAGGGTAAAAAACAATAGCATATAAAAAGGTAATTCAAACCTGGCGAGAATAGGCAGCTCTGAACAGGTGCGTTTTAAGGCGGGGCTTAAAAAGATCAGTAGAGTCCAGTGATCGGATGTTTAGTGGGAGTGAGTTCCAGCCTGGGTGCTGAGTGGCTGAAGGTCCGAGCACCCATGGTGGTCAGGTTAAAGGATGGGGTGGACAACAATGCTGAATGAGGTCGGAGAAGTAAGTGGGAGCCAGGTTCTGGAGAGCTGTGAAGGTTAGCAGGAGGAGTTTGTACTCTTTTCATTGCCAGTGGAGCTGTTGCAGAACTGGTGTCATGTGAGCTGAGGAACGGGTGTGGGTGATGATTCTAGCAGCAGGGTTCTGGATATGTTGTAAGCGGTTGTAAAGAGTGATGAAAAATCAACAAGAAAGCTATGAAAGAGCGACAAACAATGACAAAAATGCAATGAAAAAGTGATGCTTAAAAAATGTGACATAAAGTTACAATTGGTTTATAGGTCTCAGCTTTCAAATGAGGCGTGACACTGGCCTATAGACGGTAAGCTGCAGTCGAGAAGCATTTAGATTTAGGTAAAGCCGAACTGGAGAAATTCCACTCGGTTAAGGTGAGGGTTAAGAGAGTAACCAGTTTGATCATTTTTTAGAAAGCTTTACAAAATTGACCAAAGGGCCAAATAAAACTATTTTGCTGTGATTAGTAGCAGTGAAAACTCAAGCATCAAACTAATAGCTTTTTCTCTCCCACATAATTTTTTCGTGTCTTCATTAGAGCCATCTATCAATGTGAAATGTGTGACCCAGAGCAACACAAACCATTTCTCATATTTTGAAAACAATACTCCATTCATTTGACGCGGCGTGGAGCTGTTCCCATTTTAATTGTGTCCAAGTATGATTGAGCCTGATCTACTGCCTTGTTAGTGTTTTCGTAGCCATTACAAAGACTGCACTTAGCGCCGCGGAGAAGACGAATGGGGCTATGTATCCTAAAGAGGTGACACACTGAAGCTAAAGCTAATCCAAACTGCATAGCGTAACTGGAAAATCGTGCTTCAATGCGGGCACGCTTGTTTCCCATAGCTCACAGCGTATAAATCAAGATGCCATATTCGCAACAGTTGTTCTATCAATCAGTTTGCAATTTTGTCCAAGTGTATTACAGTTACACCTAAATATCGCAGGGGCAGGGAGTTTTTCACATAACGGCTCAGGAATTTATTGCATTTGCCCGTAGCTGCGACACGCCAGAATCACCTCATTTCGCTCCGCGTTAATATTACAAAGTGTGGCGGTAATTGCAGTGGCTAATCTATGCTGACAACAAATATTTTTGCAGCAGATATTTTCCTGACAGCGCTTGCAGACCGCTAATTTATGAAGCAGATGTGGATTTGGGCAATAATAGCATAACGTTTAGCTACGTAGACGGGTGTATTGCTGAGAGACGGCTGGACAAATTCACAATGAGGCCATGTTGTTTTTTATAAGTGAGATTGTAGACGCAGGGTTCAGACGTTTCAAAATGAAACTGGTTGATGAGCACTGGTGTACAGCAAAGACGACAAAGTGAGGCCAAGTTTGGAAGGGGTACCTATAGAGTTGGAGAATGTGATGTCATACTGAGAATCATGGGATTAGCAGCAATAATAAACTAATGGTGATTTTAAAGGAATAGTCCACCATTTTTACATACTGAGATATTTGTTTTGAGCTATAGGAATATACTGGGAGAGACCAAATGCTAACAACGTCTTAGGTCTTTTTGCGTGACTGAGGGCACACAGTTCTTGCATAATGTGATATGTTCTTACCAGAGCTTCCAACCTCACCCCCGTTTGGAGCTAAAGGAATACATTGGGCAAAATGCAAACAACATCTTTGGTCGTTTTGCGTCACTGAGGGCACGCACAAAGACCAGACAGGTACGCATCAACTCGTCTAAACTCAGGTAAGAACATTTCAGAATGTAAAAATGGTGGCCTGTTCCTTTAAAAGATAAAATACTAAAGTGATTGTTCACATTAAAACACATGGACACTACTGTGTACTAGGTGTATTTACCAGTAGTAGCTCAACAGCTAGCGGAGTTGTTTCACCGCTTTTTCCTCCACTTTTCCTCCACTTTTTATACTAACTATACTATACTAACTTATGTTAGTAAAAAAAAAATGATGCTAAGAGCAAAGATGGCGGATCTCCACGGTAACAGTGGAATTTCCCGAACTCTGTATACTAACAATTAAGTACATACAATTTTGAAGAAATTAATATAGTCCCATTATATACAAATCAATAATGAATTCATTATTTTGTTCAAACAAGCATATTTTTTTTGCATAACTGACCATTAAACCCTTCTTTTGGGAAACTCAGCATTGATACTTTACATTTTTAAATTTGACATAATGTAAAGAAAAGATTGGAGTGGTCAGGATTCAAGAATTGGCATGTGCGCCCTCTACAGGCAGTAGTGGGAATGACAAGCTATGAAATGGAGAAAACGAGCACTTTGAGCAAACCGATGGCGCCGCGATGAACACACTTTACGTGCGGAACTGCTTGAAACGAGTCTAATGATGGATTATGGCTTCAAAAATTTCGGTGGATAGTTTTGGGTTCCCTCTATGATGCAATAAAATGTAGGAAATACAGATCGGATCGCTTCAGCAGTAGAAGAAATGACCAAATGACTCAAAACTGTATGAGCAAAGCAAAAACGCTACTAACTCCTGGCACGTTTTTGATGAGGATGACTTGGTCAAAAAAGTACAGAACAAGAGTCTGTCACTCTCCAACAAAAGGGTGTGGGGAGCTATTAAGTAACCAGATCTGTTGTATCATGCAGGTGCGCGTGAGCCCCACATACGCGCAGGAGGATGTAGGTTCATGTTCGACAATATGTGCCAAAAGGGCCTCGCTTGTCCTCCAATCATTTTCCCCCTCCGTGCAGCAATGTGTGTCTGAAATACAACCTGGAGAGATGCAAGCACCGACCTGCACTTATCTTTTCGAGCCCTCTGAAAGTGTAGCCTTACATAACTATCTTTAATCCACTCTGATGTATTTGATTTCTGCCTGTCTATGAAAAGACTCAATCAAAAAAAAAAAAAAGGGCAAGGAGCCACACTGGCGTCAACCGTTTTTAGCTTGTTGTTGTGGTAAAAATTTTTTTACTCCTGCATAATCGTTCAGTGGTGTTAAGTCTGTTCACAAAAACATCTGTCGAGAAAAAAAAAGAAAGATTGTTATAGTTTACATCTCTAAGATCAGGTCAATGTCTCAACAGAGGTTTGCAATGTCAGTTTTTGGCGATTTTTTTGGGATGAGATGTAGATTTCTGCTATCTATAAATTTCTTCTTTTGTGGAATGTTTCACCATGCTTTTCTACACAAATATATATATAATGCTGTACATTAACTCTGAACTGGATTAAGCAGGCTCCTGGGACTGGTCACTGTTGAGGTTTCCACTGCATTTTCTGAAGTTTGCAGCACCTACCATTGGCGCTATAAATCACGTTATTTCCCCCCCCTAATGTATTTTATCCCTCGCACTTAGCACTTCATCAGCTGACTCACTCCTCCTGGTCCCTGGGTGTCGGGGTGCATTCACAGCCGCTCCCTTTCCTGCCTCCTCTCAACTCTCCCGCTCCGGGGCTTCCTGCTCATCTCGGGTCAAACGGACAGTGTGCAACAGGAGCGACCCCGTGACCCCTGAGAGGCCACACCCTTTTGGACGCAGGCTTCTCGTTCTTCCTTTGTTGAGCACCACAAATGAGCTGCGGTAGCTTTGAACTAGACGGACTGGAGCATTTCCAGCGAAAAGCGAAAACCCTTCTCGCTTCTTCGAGGTAGGATCTGGGAAATATTTTGGCAAATATCTGAGATGTGTAATGTGGTGTGTAATGGGTGTGCACCAGTAACTGTTTTGGCCTATCCTTCCAATCTGTTGCATCAGCCCAGAGGTTCCAGTAACTACTGAATTACACATTAAGAATCATCCAGAATTTTCCAAAGTCGTCAAGACCGTTAAGAAGCGCAACGTCCTCAACTCAAACCTACCCAGTTCGGCTGACAACTTTGGAAAGCTTTACCCCTTTGGTGATTAAAATGATTCTTGACATTTTGCTCAAACAAATGCGCCGATGGAGTGCATGTTTATCTTTCCGCCTTGCTAATCCAGGTCGCTGAATAGATTTGACACCAGATGTTCCTCAAGCTCACTGTTGCAAATCAACTCTACTTATATATGCAATAGACAATCATATTACACTGTAGGTAGGATTCTGCAACTGTCAATCAATGTCTCGCATGTCAAAGCCTATGTGTCGCAAAGTTATGCTAATTGCTATTGCTGGTGCTTACTTGTTGTAGCTGTATTTTCGCCCCTATACCGGGTTATGTAAGGACAGACCAACACTTGTTTCAAATTAAAAAAAGCCCACACAGTAAGTTCTTTTGCTTTTTGCACTAAATCCATTGGCACCACGAAAGTTAGTATTGGAGCCCTTTGATTTTTGCATTTGTGGCCGGCATAACTTAAAGAGACTTGAGATTTTGTTTGGGAGAAATAATTGGGTGGTTTTCTCTTGAAAAACACTGCTTGGTTTAATTACCGTGCATGTAAGCAAAATGCATGTAACAAATGCTGAAAGATTGAACAAAGAAACAGTACAATTTATGCCAAACTCTATTCATTGATTTTAATTACATGGAAAACATTTTATTATGCTTCGGAATGACTAATTTATACTGTGCAGCTGATCCAAGTCAATAAATGAATAGATAAATACAATGCATGGCCCACAAAAAGTCGCCACCTGGATCTGTGTTTGCTGCAGTTGCATAATGCTCAGTGCAGACTATGTTCAGCAACATTATGTGCCCAAAGAATGAGGTCAGCTGAATATACTGAATGACCATGTTCAGTGGATTTTTCCATCCCTGATGGGAAAATTCGAAGATGACAATACCTGGATTCATCGGGTTCAGTTAGTGAAAGAGTGGTTCAGAGAGGATAAGACCTCATTTTCACAGTCCTTTGAGAATCTTGGCGATTTGCTTGAGAAGACTTTGGCGTCCTAACTTTCCCATGATGGTAAATGGTCTCCACTTATATGGCGTTTTTAGGCACTAAAAGCACTTTACAGTAAGGAACCGCTCACCAATTCACACTCTCATTCATGCACCAATGTGGTATCCAAGGACACAATGGCAATGTGCACCCACAGGAGCTCTCCCGCTCTACCATCTGCTCCACTGCTGCCCTCATCGACGCAAGATCTTAGTGAAAAAATCGGATGGAAATAAATCTTATGACATTGCAGAAGCTTAAACAATGCCACAACAATGCTGCAATCAAAGCTTAACACTTTCTTTTGTGTCCAGGCGGCGTTTTTAATAAAAGCCTACAATGAACTTTCTGACTGAAAGCATTTTATATGAAAGCCACACATTTTTCTATCAAGCAGCTGTAGTTGGCCTTTGCACAATATTTGGCTCTATTTGAAAGAGACTTTCATGTTTTCCCTCCAGAGGTTAAATAACTTGAAAATCTAATCTAAAATGGTTCATTTTCCAACATTTGCCACAAAGTTAAAGCAGTGTAGCTCTTTGTTCGGCTGTCATCACATCTCTAAAGCTGTCAGCGTTGTCAGTGCCAACACCCCCTCCCCGCCCTCCCTCTGCCCCCGACTGTCTAACTTTCACTGTCCTCTCCGTGACCTATAATTCCCTTCTTCCTGACCAGCAAACTCTTAAAGATTAACAGAGTGCTCACTACCTGTCCACCTGCTCAAGGCATCAGATTTACGGGCACCGGGGCTAATCTCTCGGGTCCCGTTGGTCCTTTTGGAAACACGGTATACATGGCCAGGGGCAGGCTGTTCAATTTCCAGAGGGAGCCGTTATGGGGACGGCTATTGTTCGGCTTGGGAGGCCACCTGTATCAATATCAGGACATTTTATGTGCCAGATGCATTGAGGTTGGATATCATGTTTTCTTGGCATTACTGTGAAGTTATACTGTCCTGGTTGTTGGGCAGGGGAAAGGGGGTACGACCAACAAGATCACTCGGGTTATATCACAAACAATGCAAATTCTTTTCAGAGCCTAGGCTACGATTTTGATTTTGTGTGTTAATTTGCCTCCCTTGTATTAGTTAATATACGACTGCAGATGTCAGGGGAAAATCAGTTACTACACGGACACAGGCTGCACAGAGAAACAGTTGATGTTGACTTGTTGGTGCAAATAAACATTGCTGAGCTGTGGCTATAAGATGCAGAAGTGGGCGTGGCGGAATAAGGTGGTGAAGGAGGAGAAGTTGCGGACGAGTAGTAATTCAGAGGATCATTGTGTTTCAGTTTTTAAATGTTATTATCCCGCCTTGCTTTTTACCCCCCCACCTTAAAGCAGTACTTAGTAACTTGTTTACCTTAATAAAACCTTTTTGTAGTCCCTCTGGGGGTAATACAAGTGTTAATGGGATGACTGGGGGGGTCTTTCCTCTCCCCCTGGTGTCTCTGGCCAGAAAACCACAAATGCAACTTGACTGCCACCGGGTCGGAGGCCCCAATACACACTAATGGAATTAAGAATTAGCTAACAGGCTAACGGGCAAAGCTAACTGTGAGCTAGCGCCACTTAAGCAGTATTTACAGCCACGTTTGAGTGAAAAAAATTATCTCCGTTGGGTAATTGGATGTACAATATCCCTCTCCTCCTTTGTCTTTTCTGTCAGCGTAGTATTTACTCTCACGGACAATTAATGAGTAAAAAACACAACATGCTACGACACCTGCAGTGGCGCTTATGGCCTCCAGGGGCATGAGTTACTTAGTTCTGCTTTAACCGAGGGCATTTTCTCTAGTGTTTCCGTAGGTTTTTTTGTCATGTGTTTGTTGCGTTTTCATCATTTTTTGTTGTTGCTTTTTTGTCGTGGTTTCGTCATGTTTTTATCAGATATTTGTCCCTCTTCAGTCACTTTTATGTTGTATTATTGTTGCTTTTTCATCATGTTTTCGTCACGTTTGCTACGAGGAACCACCTCTATGGCCAAGCTTTAATTGAGCGTTGTATGTTTACTCTTGTGAGATGGTCCATTTCCACTCTAACACTCCTTGTTTCTCCTGAAAAACATGCAGCACTTATGTAGTTGACATGCCTTTCTAATACACATTTAGTGAAGACACTTGAAGCTTTGCACTTGACCTCATTCTGACTGCAGACTCAGCCCCAGGGTCTTGGTGTCACTCTGTTATCTCTGACACTTTAAAAGCCGCAGAATTTGACCCCGTCCCTGTCCCGCACGCCAGCTACAATGGAGGCCTGCCACAGTCACATTATGAAGGTCTTGGTTTGCACGAGCAATTTTCACGACTATCAGATTGAAACTTAAGATGTCAGTAGGAGTCAACGCTGTCAGGATTTTTCTCTTTTTTTCTGATTGTACACGCTTTAAGAGACAGCTGGCTTAAATGTCGCCTTCATTTGAATAACTATGGTTTTGAACAAAGCAACTTAAATGTGTTGGTGGTCTGAATGCTTTCGATAAGAGCCTATTATATTTCCTTGAAAAGTTATAAGATAAGAACTTTAATGTTTTATTGATGTGGTTCTTTTTGTTTGTTCTCTGCTTTGTGCATGAGCTAAATGAAACTCAAGGTCCTATATCATTATGCATTAAGGCTTTTACATCTACTTTACACACCTTAGCCTTGCTTTTCTGCAGCACAACCCAATGATGTATATCTCAAAAAAGTCGATTTTGCACGATAAAAGCATCACGTACCCGCTCAGCTCCCTTTCCCATAGTTTCAATCAGATTCGAAGTTATAAGAATTTATGGGAGCTGCTCCTGTCTTTTAGTGTGTTACGATTGTAAGTCGAGCATAATGTATCATCACAAAGCGTCTTGGCGTCGCAGGCTGGATGTGTGGAGATTCACTTTGTTCACTCTGAGCGATCTGTACCTGTTCCTCTTGACAATAAACTTTATTCAGTGCCTCGACTCCCGTGTGGGAGACTGTCCAACCATTCGATATGCCAAAGCACTGGGAGTTTCATACCGTCAAGGACACAAAGAAACATAAAAAGGGACTGAAATCTGTTTTAAAGGCAATGCGAATGGAATTGTTGTGAGTAAATCGTATAGGGCTTTGCTTAATTGAGCTTTTCTCTCTGTAATGGGACGTTTCCTCATTAAAACCTGTATGGAATTGTGTTTTGTAAACTAAGGCAGAAATATTTCTATTTGTTTCCCCTAAAAATACACATTATCATGCATTTCCATTGCTTAAAATGGTTTAACCTCTTACCTTGCGCCTTCAATCAAGCACATTTTTCTCCAGTTCAGCTTTACCCAAATTTAAAAGCTTCTCAATCGGAGCTTACAGCCTATAGACCAGTGTAACACCTCATTTGAAGGCTTAAACCTTCAAAACTTTTTTTGGTCGCATTTTTTAAAGCAGAACTAAGTAACTCATTCCCCAAGAGGCCATAAGCATCACTGCAGGTATCGTAGAATGTTGCAATTTTTTACTCATTAATTGCCCGTGAGAGTAAATACTACGCTGACAGAAAAGACAAAGAGAGAGAGGGATGTTGTACATCCAATTACCCAATGGAGATAATTGTTTTTCACTCAAACTTGGCCGTAAACACTGCTTAAGTGGCGTTAGCCCGCAGTTAGCTTTGCTCGTTAGCCTGTTAGCTTCTTCTTCGTGATTCCATTAGTGTGTATTGGTGGCTCCGACCCGATGCAGGCAAAGTTGCAAGGGTGGTTTTCTGGTCAGAGACACCAGGGGGAGATGAACGACCCCCCAATCATCCCATTAACACTTGTATTATCCCCAGAGAGGATTTATTAAGGTATGCAAGTTACTTAGTACTGCTTTAAAATCTGCATTGAATTGTGTTTTTCAAGCTATGGCAGAAATATTTGTATTTGTTTCCCCTAAAAAATACCTCCCGCCTTCAATCAAGCTCATTTTGTGTGTAACGCCTCATTTGAAAGCTAAGACCTTCAAAACAGATTTTGTTTTAAATTATAGATTTGGGTAAAGCCACACTAGAAAAATGTTTCCGCTTTATGTGGAGGTTAAGAGGTTAAAAAGGCTGACTTTTGAACTGAAATTTTAACGCTTGGAGAATTATTTTTTATGAAGTTCATAAAGGTAAGTACGTTTTCGCATAGTTTAGTGTATTCCCTGCCAAAGACTATAGCTGTCATGGGCGTCCTGTCAGAGAGTTTGGAGAAGACGTTTCGCCACGGGAGCCATTACCGTAGCTCACTGACAGACGCTGCTAAGAGCTTAAGGACATACTTTTGGCGCGCGTCGACTTGATGATTACAAGATGGCTCCTGGACTCGAGTGGATTTGAACCCGGCCTCGGCGAGCGGGGTGGGGGAAGGACAGGGAGAGGTGATGCGCCCGGTAGACTTTGTTCTGAAGCCGTGCCCAGTTGTGCCAAACCCATGCGCCCCGCTGAGGCGACCTGGGCACTCGTCCCAGCTGTGTAAACACCGCTGCATTGCTGAACTCAAAGTCACGGCGAAATCCGGGCCAAAGCCAATTATTTTCTTCACTACCCATTTGATTTCAGCGTGTTCGCCCACATTCTTAACAGAGGTGGGCATAGGGCAGCCAAAAAATGGAAAAAAAAAGACAATTTCTTCAAGAGATAAATGCACTTGAGGCAATCCAACTCCTACTACACTCTTTTCCTCACATTATAGACTGCCACTTCCCCGCGTTGGCCCAAGCTCAGTGACAGCAGGTATCTATTTTGTTAGAGAGAGAACCACCAAAGTCAACAATCCCTCCCATGTTTTTTGGCCTGGCATCCTCCTAAAGTTAGCACATTTTCCCCCAACGTGTCCCGTGCATGAACCAGTTACCTCCCATGACCATAGCGTGTGAGGTCATCCCGAAAGACTTACAGCTTGAATGTCAGTTTTTTTTTTCTTTTCTTCTTCTTCTCCATACGCTGACAATGTACCCACACTTCATAAAGCCATCTGATAGCGCTCATGTTCGACTGGGCTGTAAAAAAAAAAAAAAAAAAGAAAGTCAGTCGCTTCTTATGGAGAGAGTGTTACTTTGAAGTTTTGGACAAAAGACACCCACAAAGAGGACTATCATGTTGCTGACAGTTGTGTGAGTAAAAAGGCAATCGAGGCTGCAGCTGACAACTTAATGGCTGCGAGTGAAAATCCTAACGCCGCTTCACTTTCCTGTCTATATTGTTCAGGTATTCTCCACTTAAAAGAAGGGGAAAGTGGTGCTGCGTCTGCAACTGAATTTGGGTCGCCTTTAACATATGAACATACCTTACTTAATTTGAGCCAAACCTCATGAATTTTGTCACTTAACCCCACCTTAACTGAGCACATTTTCTCCAGTTTTACCCTAATCTAAAGCTTACAGCCTATACAGTGCCACGCCTCATTTGAAAGCTAAGAACTACAAAACTGAGCTAAGATTTTTCCTTGCTTTGGTGCTGCGTTGTTGTCACTTTTTCGACGTATTGTTGGTGCTTTTTTGTCACTTTTTTATCGTCTGCTTTGTCACGTTTTTGTCACTCTTTTGATGCTTTTTTGCTTGTTTTCATCCTCATTTCCTGTATATGTGTAAGTAAGTGCTTTATTTGTCATTGTACAAACCATACAACGAATAGTGTTCAGGTGTTAGTCCTGAGTCACTGCGACTGAGCTGCGCCACCACTGTGAGTCAACATGACCAGCATGTTTTAAGGAAACCGTAGCACCCGGAGGAAACCTGGCCGGCTGTCTTCAGTGCTCCTCGAAACGGTGCAGCGTCTCCTGGGTTTGTCCTTGTTTCAGAGCGTGGTGTCCTGCACTGGTCAGCTCCTCCACCTCCTCCTTCCTCTTCCTCCTGCGCAGCTCCCTCCGCGCCACAACGGTCTCTCACAATTTTCTGGGAGGAGCTTAGCAATTAATCTGTTTTATTTTCCAGTGTATGTCCATTAGCCAGTACAATAGAAGGCATGTGTGGCTTAGCTGTGAGTCTTGCCCGGATACCTCCTCGTTTGTCCCTCCCTTGTTTCCTGTAGCTCCTCTTGTGACGCCTCCACTATGCTGCAGGTGTGGGGGCTCTTGGTGCCTCTTCAGTGTCTCAGAAGAAGAAATGTGTAGGTCTCAAATGGGTTTAGCTTTACACAAGGAAATCTAAGAAGCTTTCAGATTTGGGTAAAGCTGAACTGGAGAAGATGCACTCAGTTAAGGCAGGGCTTAGGCGGTTGATTCAAAAATTCAAACTGATAGTGAAAGGTTGTTTTCACTGTTCTATAATGTGTTATTCTCACTACGGCTGGCAGAAGGTGCGTCATTGACATTATTTCAAACTTTTTTCAGTAAAATGTTAATACCCAAAATAATGTTCTTTAGCATCAATTATAGATCATATGTTCCCCCCAATAGCCACTGGCTGCTCTGCTTTATGACCACAACCCTGGGGGCCGTCATTGCTCCGGCATTGCTGTAGTACCTCCATATCACCACTAGGCCCCCATTGAAAAGCATTGGAGTTTAGACACCCTAAAAACAACTCTAACCCCTGGTTTCAATATTTTCAACACTAGACTAGGCTAGATCTTCCTCGTGAGATAACGCTGGGTTAATCACAATATATGAATGGTTGGTATATGGTTTTCGTAATATGATTTTTTGAAATCTCGTACTTAATGAGGGTCGGACTGTTAGCATTGGAGCAGCGCGAGCTACACGTCACGCAAGGGCCGAGTCTACGGTGAAAATCCCGCCCGTATGTCCTTTTCATGAACATGCTTCGTCAGAGCTGGGGAGGGGAGTCTGTAAATCCTCCATGAATTCCCCCACAGCCGTGGTCATTATGGTAAACAGGGAGGAGTGAGCATAAGACGTCCATTTTTTTTACAGTCTATGGTCCACCCACTACCGACGTTTTATTGAAATATTAACAGAAAAGTCTTTCAAACCCTCTCTGTAACTCCACATACTTAAACTTACTCGTGAGTGCTGTGCACAGAGTGAGCAGCACTTACATGAAGAATGCTGAGTAATTCTTCCCACTTATTTGGAAACTGTCACTCCTAAGAGCACCGCTGTTGGAACAAGTGGAGTGTTATCTTTACTGACAAAGCTTTGTTTGGGAAAGAATGTCTGTAGTAGTTTGAGTGACTTGGGTTCAGCGCAGAGATGCCCCCAGAAGCAAATCTTTCCGTTTCAGAAGAACTCCATTGCGTTTTTTTTTTAATAAAGACGTTAGCCATACGGACGGAGATTGCGATGAAGACCAGGGAGGGCCACGAGCTAATTTTGCAGCTTGCAGTGAAATGATTTTCTGAGATAACGGAGCGCTTGTCAGCCGGGGCCCACTGGGAGCTGTAATGTAAAAACAAACATACCTAGCATACGCTGTCTCTCACTTTCGCCCGGCCTATACGGGAATGAATGGACATGGTTAGCATACACTGAGCAAATAAACAGAAATGTCAGGAATTTGCACATATTCACATGCAAGCTACAAAACAAAACATAGGCCCCGCGGGGAAGGTGGCAAACACTGTAAAATACAACACATTCGATTACATTCAACAAACTGGGAAACAAAGCTTGTAACTAGAAAGATATTTAAGCTAAAACACTACACCAAATACAGTTAATATTCCCAAAAGGCGGTTAGTCAGTGTTATGATAATGATAGGACTTTTTGGAGCTTTAAACCATGAAATCGTTGTGACGAACCTGCCATAGTATTTTACATCATTCACAAGTTTGGGTGATTCTGTTCACACAGTGTCGTCTGCCTTTTCAAAGCCCTTCATTGCACTTCTGCACTCAAACTGTGTGTTTTGATTTTTTACAGCACATTGAATTTGTGAGCATGCCATTAGCTAAACTACGTTGTTAAAAAAGTGACAGAAGAGCGATGAAAGGGCAACAAAAATGTGCTGGAAAAACAACAATAATGAAATAAAAAAGCGACAACAAAAACGTGTGGAAAACATGGCAACAAAGCTACAAAAAAGTGATGTTATAAAGCCATAAAAAGGGTGACAAAAAAGTTATAAAAAAGTGAGGAAAACA
Source organism: Gobius niger (assembly GCF_951799975.1). Classification (NCBI taxonomy): domain Eukaryota; kingdom Metazoa; phylum Chordata; class Actinopteri; order Gobiiformes; family Gobiidae; genus Gobius; species Gobius niger. Next base: position 15,152,330 of record NC_136872.1, on the reverse strand, counting down.
TGGCAAAAAAGCTACAAAAAAAGTGATAAAAAGAAACAAAAAGACAAACACTTCAAAAATGTGACAAAAAAGTGGCGACAATGCAACAAAAAGGTCTTAGCTTTCAAATGAGATGTTACACTAACTCTCGAGTTGAGAAGCTTTTAGATTTGGGTAAAGCTGAACTGGAGAAAATGCGCGGGGTTAAGGGGGAGGTAAGAGGTTAATTGTGGTGTGTTCATTACACTGTAAATCAGTCACTTTACTCACTTTAGATGCTTTCGTATTTTAAATTCTAACACATCAAGACAACTAAAATATATAGTTTGAGATTTTACTTCAAATTCATAACAAAGTAAAACTAAAACATCTACAATTGGACCTATTTAAGTTAGATGCCCAATAGACTGTTTATGTTTTACAGTGACTGGAGAACAACATTTGATCATTTAGAGGGGCTCTCGGGGAGACATGCTCACAGAACATAAAGTTAGACAAACACGGACACACGAGGTGCCACATAAACCTCCTCCCGGCGCCTCTGATCTGCGCCTTTAATACAGCAGGAATGTGCCAAGACCCTTTTCTCTGCACGACGGGTCCGCCGCCGAGCGAAGACGCCATCTTGGCTCCCTCCCAAGTGTCATCCGTGTCATTCATCACAACATTCCACCTCTTGAAAGCAATTATGCAAGTATGAATGGGATGTTTGGGAGAGTTTTTTTTACCTTGGCATCATTGTCACAAGTCGAAGCAATAACTGCGCATTCACATCAGCTGTCAGTCATGTTGTTGCTGGCATAATATTTTCCTTGAGGCATTAGATAATACGCTTATGTAAACTTTCTGGAACACTGCTTATTATATGACAGTGCCTTCTGCTAAAACAAAGCAAAAGTTAACACTCTCATTTTCGTATCTTAACAATAAGTTGTAAACAGTATTTTTGCTACTTTTACTGGAGAGCTATAGGCCAGTGTAGCATCTCATTTGAAAGCTAAGACCAACAAGACTGATCTAAATGGATCTTTTCCCTTGAGGCTTTTTGTAGCATTTTTGTCACATTTTTGCCACCTTTTCCATCGCTTTCTTGTCATTTTTTGTGTCTTTTTTTTTGTTTTTCTTTCATCCTTATTTTTGTCTGGTTTTGTGTCGCTATATATTCAAGAAGCTTTCCGATTTCAGTAAAGCCAAACTGGAGGAAATGTGCTCGGTTCAGGTGGGGGTTAAGGTGGTTAAAGTTCTCCCTGTGTCACTATGGATACTATTTTCCTCCGATCTTCCATATACATGCTATATCTACAGTTCTGACCATCTCTCAAATTGCCTTCCCCGTGTAATCGAGCATCTGCAGCATCCTCGTGTATTGTTTTGGACTTTTTTCTCCTCTTACTGCATCATTATTCAATTCAAGACAACGGAGTATTAATCCAAACACTAGCTTTGTTGTGGCCGTTCCCTCTCGGGGCATATCGCCATCTGCTCCTGGGATCCTGTCCTTTGCGTGTGACCCTCCTGCAGTTCGTCTGCCTGAGCGGTATCGTTTTATGGATATTCTGGCGAGACAACAGCATTGTCTGGGAGCGAAACTCAATGTCAGCGACTTTAATGTCACAGCAGCAACATATGGCCAGCAGCTCTGTCAGAATGTAATGTCGATTTTATTATATTTTAATCAGAACACATGGTCGTAAAAAGGAACAGGCACGCAAACCGCGAGGTCCAAGTGCGCGCTGCGTTGTTCGCGGGGCAGAGAACTTTATTGACTTGTGCAAAAAAAGCAACAAAAAAAAAACAGGCAAATTCTTTCCACTGTGTGCCCAGCTTGCAGTGACCATTCACTCAAAGATAATGAGGCATAGAGGACTGTGTAAAGATGCCATGTTTCAGGCAGGGCATCGTTTCACTACGGTATTTTCCTGCCAACCAGATGAGATCATGGTTTAATAGAATATGGAAATCAAGATTATTTGCTGGGCAGCGCTGCGAAATGAGCGGCTTAATTTGGGTGAAGGAATGCCGCAAAAAAAATTCCCTGTAAATTTTGAAGGCTTTTTGGATCAAGACAGATTAAGGAAACTTCGAAGGGATTGGAACATTTTCTTTTCTTCATGGATGGCAATTTCTCTCTGGTTATCTTGGTATTTTTCTTACATCCTCAAATAGAGTTTGGAATTTCCTATTATTACCAGAGAAAATCCACCCTCCACCGAAATTGCAAAACAACAATTATTTAGACGTTAGGCCTATAATATACTTTGCAAACAAGTAAATACCGTGTCTCATTGGGATCTTATTAAAGGGATATTTCTGGATTTTTGACATAGGGCCTCATTTCCTAGTTATCCAGTGTTGTTGATTTCTGGAGATTTTTTTTAAATTCATGCTTATATTTGAAGAGTTTAGTGGTGCTAGGCTAGTGCTAGGCTAGCGCATTTCTATGGTAGCTAGTAGCCTGCATTAAAAACAATCTGACCCAAGCACAGTGCACCTGAGGCAAATCACTAATAACACCAGACTACCGATATAAATGTCTGTGTCGATAGAATAATAACCATTTATGCATTTAAAAAGAACTTATTTGAGCAGCATCAGCTTCCTGGTTGTAAGCTATGCAGCGGCGGAGTGATCTGCTTGAAAATAGTCCCTCAAAATGCGGCAATTCATGTGATGCAAGGTCAGTTTATATTTCAAAAATTACTGTATCGACACAGACATTTATATTGGTAGTCTGGTGATTTGCCTCAGGTGCACTGTGGAGTGGGTTAGACTGTTTTTAAAGCAGGCTAGCTGTTACCGTTGAAATGCGCTAGCCCAGCTCTAACCTAGCGCCTCTAAACTTTTCAAATATAAGGACTGCACGAATTAGAAAAATATATATCTCCAGAAACAACAACAACACTGGATAACTAGGAAATTAGGCCCTTTAGACTGAGCTGCAGTGAGCATCTTGTCCGAGTTTACCAGTTCGTATTTCAGTCTTTTCTCAAATGCTAAATCTTCCCGACATGGGTAAAACGTTGGATATTGATTCAAAAGAAAGCTGAAGTTTAATTTGCACTGGGCTCCTGCGGTGGTGACGAAGATATAGCCAGATTTTGATCTCTTCTGTAAAAAGGAAAACATCGCTTAATGGATTGGCCTACGGGGAGGTCTGGTCTACTGCCTGCATTTTAAACAGTGTGAGCATTTGCCAGTTCATTATAAAAGCCTGTAATTTAAAATCGGTTGGAGTATCAACCCTGGTTGTGGAGGCTTACGTAAAGCGCGGTATGTAGTTACAGCCATGTTTTCATTCAAGATAACATTTTCCAGCGCTTTCTCTTAATTAAAGCTTCCAGGTCACTTTGAACCAGTAAATCAAATATAATGGACAAGAATAAGCCTCCTCCTTTATTTTTTTGGCCGATATAAGGCGATTTCAGTCCACAGAACAGACTTGTTGTTATCTAAAAGGCACTCAAGGCGCACAGATACAAGCGCCATCTATCTTTTCTCTATCCATTCTCCCCGACCATCCCCAACTCTTTTATCTGAATATTTATGGAGCTATCGGTGACACCGGCAACTCCTTTTTATATGAATTGGGTGTTTCTGTTGACCGACATAATGAATGTTTCCACAATATACTCACCCACAAAACGCAATTTACTTTGATGCTTTGGTTCGTGCACACCTTTTTCCATGACTTCCATTCGGCCGTATGCCTCAATAACTATTTTTTTTCCCTTGCGAGTATCATTCCTTACTGAAAAACCCAAGATGAAACGCTGTGGATTTTTCAGCTCGCGACTTACACAAGCCCATATAAAAACGTTGTCATCAATCATCCCGTCACTTCTGTGCGAAATCAGCCTGTTTGTTGGATCTGTGTAGCAGGAGCAGCAGATGTAGCCCGTGGTCCAGCCTGAACTCACTGGCCCGCAGCGGAGCCTCGTGTTGTAATTGCTCTGTACCAGCTGTCCATTTGAATCCGTGTATCCACTGATGTGACATAAACCGACAGATGCTTTATGTGTTTCATTGTACGAATACTTTGCTCTGCCTTGTACATGCTTTACACAGCACATATCCAATTAGGCCGGTTTATCTCTAATTGGCAGTTGTCATGGCAGGTCGAGTACGAATCCATAAGCGGGAATGGTACAATTTCCTTCTAGTGAGTTGGTTGATATAGGATGGATTTTAATAAGTGTATCTGACTCCTAAAGCAGAAATAAGAATCCAATGTGAAACTTCTTTAAATTTGTACTTATGAAGGCAGTGTCAGGAAACTGCGCCAGATTCACGACATGTTCTTAAGTAGGAAAAATACTTTGCATGTGTGTTCTGAGTTTTGTGACTCCCAACTTGAAAGCGTGTGAGGACTAATTTAGCATATGTCACCCCCTATGATTCTCTATATAATGACAAAAAAGTGTGCCGTATGCAAAAGCAAGCAGAGGAGGATATAAAAGACAAAACACGAATCCAAAAAATAATAAACAAGAAAACCCCAAAAGAAAAAAATCTCTACCTGCTGAAGGACACACCTAAACCTTTGGGCCTTTGAATTAGTTCTCATTACAAAATGTTTAAATAGATATATAACCTGTACATTGTGAAAGGGTTTTCCTTCTCTTCCTGCGGGTCAGTCCTATGCGGCAGCAGCGGCACCCACGTAGCTCAACGAGTAGAGCACGAACCATTGTAAACACAAGGTCGTGAGATCAATTCCGACCTTCGTCTTTATTGAATAACGTTAATGCAGAACATTTAATGCTATTTGTGAACGGCAGCCTTTAAAAGTTTTAGCAGTAATACATTGGTCTGTTACTTGCCATTAATAAAAGTAGGCTACAAGTGATATTACCAACTTATTTCCGTATAAAGGCATCTGTAATTTTTGATAATTATAGTTACATTTTGGAATGTATTAATTAATTATTTAACCCTTCAATGTTACTCCCTGCACCCTTTTTTGTACTTTCTTAGCATTTGGAGGACAAACATCAATGTTATTAGTTCATGTTTATTTATTTTTTTGCCTGCCTTAAACCAGTCCAAACCTGATCTAAACCAGCACACACCAGTCCCGCCAGACATGATCTAAACCTTGTCGAACCAATCGAAACCTCCTCTAAACCAATGAAAAATAGCTCTAAACCTGTCAATACCAGCTTAAACCATTCCAAACCTGGTCTAACTAGGTCCAAACCAGTCCAAACCTGGTCTAAACTGGTCCAAACCAGTCTAAAACTGCTCTAAAACTGGTCCAAACTTGGTAGGAACAGGCCCAAACCTGCTCTAAACCAGCATAACTGCTCTGGGCCAGCCCTAACAAGCCCAACACCACCCCCCCCCTCCAAATACTAGTCCAAACTGGATATTTTGAGTATTACAAACTTAAAACCGAATGGTAGTGATAGGCAGAATTAGAAACAACACATGATTCGATGAAGTGGGCTCTGCCAAACGGTTGAGCAAACTATTAAAGGGAGATTTCTTTGTGCATAAGAGTCCTCCCGACTGTTCTTAGGATTTGTCCTTGCAGAGGAACGTTCTCAGCTATGAATAAGTTTTGTGAATGCCAAAAACCTTCCTAAGAGGGCCTCGAGAACACAATTGTGCATAAGAACGTGTCGTGAATGAGGCCCATTGTTATTTGAGTATTGTAAGGAAAAATCTGCTACTACTCACAATAGCCCTAATGTCCATTGATCCTGTGCTGCTATAACAACCACTCTTAGTTCACACATCCTATTCCACCTCCTATTCATGGGTCTCAAGTAATGACAAATCAGGACCATAATAATTATCAAAGCCTCTCATTTGAACAGTCAAAAGTCCTTCAAATGCAGCCGTTACCTACTGTATATCCCACTTGTCGAAAATTCTAAAAATCAAATGCTTGCATGATATTCAACATTCAAAAAGTAAATAAGTGACTTTGCCTTATTACCAGTGAATTTATTTCATTCCTTTTCTCCTCCAGAGTGATTAGAAATAACATGATCAAGCAGGTGTGTCATGCTTAGAATACAAACACTCTGACATTTTAAGAACCCCTCCTCTCTCCTGTCTGAATGTACAAAAGCAGACAGTTGCCAGAACAAATGAATTAAACCCCCAAATTTGCTAAACCAACACGCCGCCGTTCATCTGTATCCCGTGATGTGTTTCTTTTCACAATTTAATGCTCGAGCGCTCTCACCTTTACCTGCCCTCTGAGCCTCTCTTTGACGAATTGCAGTCTCCACACAAGACAAGTGTTTTTTAACATCGCCTCCTCAGTTGGTGTTACATGGTGGAACAGCCTTTCTGCACAGCGCTGTGTAATCTATCATAGGCAGCAGCCGCACTCGCGCAGACGAATGGTGTTTTTGTCTCTACAGTGGGCACCAGGGAAGACAGAGCCTGGATGGATGGACTGCAGTACAGGAATTATTTAGAAGCCAAATCCTGCTGAGGATGTTTTTTTCATGTTTTGTTCATGTTTATAGAATGAAGAGCTCGGCCGATGTGATTATTATGCAGTAACTCAAAAATCTGGGTAATGACGAAACCTCTAAACCAAGTACACTTGCTCCAGTTCAGCTTTACCCAAATCGGCTGCTCTTGTGAAGCGCGGTCAGTAAAGAATTGACCTTTTACTTTTACTCTGTCTGTCCCACAATTCTTTTGCGGTTCTATGAAGCATTTATCCAGAGCCTTTAGTTTTTTCTTTTATCTGCTGGTTTAAAGGCCTTTCACATGAAGACAAAAATAGTCTGAATCGAGCTATGAAAACCTGCTCTAAAATCAATGGAGTTCAGTTAAGGGACCTGCTTTCTGTGACCAGCAAATCTCTTGGAAAGCCAAGACAACTCTTGCTCCACCAGAGCATGTCCTACATGGTGAATTTTCGTTGTTGCCTTCAGGACATCGTTATGCTTGCCATGCGCTCAGAGGAAACGCTACATGAAATCTTTTGTCCCAGAGGCCGTACGACTCCTGAATTCAATTTAATCTGAGGTTGTCTCTTGCCTGTTATTCGGGCAGACTGTAAATATCTCTGTGTGAGCTCGACTTGCTTGTTTGTATGTAGGCGGTTTGTGTGGCTGTTTTATATTGTATGTTTTCTGCTCTAAAGGAGTTGCCCCAGGGAATGCGGGATAAATAGTTGACTGAACTGAACTGAACTGAACTGAACTAAAAGCTTGGACTGAAACTTACAGCCTATAGGCCAGTGTAAGACCTACAAAACTCATATTAACAGATCTTTTTACTTGCCTTTTTGTCACATTCTTGTCAAATGTTTTTCACTTTTTTGTCACTTTTTTTGACAATTTACTCTTATTCCTTGGTTGCTTTTTTGTCACCTTTTTGTCACCTTTTTTCTTGCGTTTTCATTGTTTTTCATCTCATTTTTATCGCTTTTATGTCACTCGTTTTTTCAAGAAGCTTTTAGATTTGGGCAAAGCCAAACTAAAGATAATGTGCTCGCTTCAGGTCTGGGCTAAGAGGTTAATAAAGCGATTGAAAGTAACTGCATATAATTATTCAACACACTCTTTAACACACTTTCAAGAGCTGTTTTTCGAAGCGTGAAACTTGGAGCAGTTCACAAGAAACTGTTAGCTGCTGCCTCAACACGTCTCATTTTCACCTTCCATCAACCAACCACAACCAAAGTGCTGTTCATTTGTAGAAAATGTTATACATTATTCTCCATATAGACCGGACATAGAAAAGTAAAAAAAACTGTCAAGCAATTTTACATCGTTTATTTAAATCACCAAATTGGTAAAACATTTTTGACCTTGCCTTTGAGTTGTAGTAGTAATTGGCCTCAGCTACACTAGACCGAATCAATGAATGATCAAATGAATGGCATATACCATCTACAACTCGACAAGTTGTTCTAAAACAGACCATTGTTCTATAGTACAGCATCAGTCAATCCAACTCTTTTTGACAGAGCGCAGCCTTAGAATAACATACCGCTAATCTACGGAGGTCTCTGTTTCTTCTCAGCGACAAACCTGGATAAACCCGGTTTAATCCGCGATCCGAGTCTTACTAAAGCATCCTCTGTGCGTTCGGTTCAAAGTCAGTCTCCTCAGGAAGAACTGGCATGTTTCAGGAAATGACAAGTGATGTGTCTGGACATGGTATCTCTCTCAACTCAATCCAAGCCTGAGCAGAGAACAGAGACCTTTCACACGGCGGTACAATGCAACAAAGTTTAGAGGATGTTGTAAGTGTGGGAGATTTAAAACTGTAGAATAGCACTCACGATACAGTAGGCCTATTCTGATGCTTTGATGTAGTTCTGATGATGCTTTGTTTACTTTACTAGTTTACTTCATGGCAGTTTTTGTCCATAACCTCTTAACCCCCGCCTGAACTTAAAACATTTTCTCCAGTCTGGCTTTACCTGAATCTAAAAGCTTCTTGAAGGAAAGAGTCAAAATAGCAACACAAATGAGACAAAAATGAGGATAACAATGCATCAAAAGAGTGACACAAACGTGAGAGAAAAGTGCAGAAAATGCTACAAAAAATGAGACAAAAAGAGAAACAAAAGCATGAAAAAAGCAACACAAGAGCAAGAAAAGGGTAACCAAAAAAGCGTTGGAAATGTGACAAAAAATCCACAAAAAAGTGACAAAAAAGCAAGAAAAATAGCCACAAAAGAGCAAGAAAAGGATGGCAAAAACACGTGGAAAATGTGACAAAAAATCCACAAAAAAGTGACAAAAAAGCAAGAAAAATAGCCACAAAAGAGCAAGAAAAGGATGGCAAAAACACGTTGAAAATGTGATTAAAAAATTCACAAAAAAGAGCAACATAAAATTGACATGAAGGCAAGAAAAATAGCCACAAAAGAGCAAGAAAAGGATGGCAAAAACACGTTGAAAATGTGACAAAAAATCCACAAGAAGTGACAAAAACGCAAGAAAAATAGCCACAAAAGAGCAAGAAAAAGGTGACCAAAAAGCATTGAAAATGTGACAAAACCCAAAGGAGCAAGTAGTTGTAGATCTTTGCTTTCAAATGAGCTGTTACACTGGTCTACAGGCTGTAACCTTGTGGATTTGGGTAAAGCTGAACCTCTCCAAAGTCATCCCTCGCTTCATACACTGAGGTCACAGAACAAGCTGAAGCCCACACACATGCCGAGCAGGTGGGCCGGCCTGTCTACTTAGCGCGGGACATGCTACTGTGCCAACGCTGCGAGATTAAGACTGGTCGAGTTGCAGTCATCTGGTGGTCATTGTGATTTATCGAGAGGGCACGGCTGGTGGGAGCATTACCATATCTGATCTCTGTACTGCGGGTCAATCATTTTACGGTCAAAAGATAGTGGTGGAACTCCTGATATAGAAATGATGCAAACCAGGGTAACAAACTGTACATTTATTTACAGTTATTTACAACATTTACAAAGCTTTACATCGTCTGTATTGGGGAGCGGAGCCATTCGTGGGTCCTCTGTGTATTTCTGGCAGTAACTTGTCGAGCACCTGTTGAAAGACATAACAAAACGTAAACATCGTGGATTTGACGTGAACTGGGATTATGTTTTGTCCGTCAGTGTAAATGGTTAGGAGGAAACTTGGCCGGGGGAAAGTCGTTTACAATTCCTTCAGCGTCGCACGCCCTTTCCCTACGTCAGCACAATGATGACGACTCCAGTATTGCCTCGAATTACCCCCGTTTGTTCCTCAGGCGTTTAACATAAACTTTATTGTTGATCATCGGGTCATTGCCTTCCAGTTGTTGTTTAACCCGAGGTAACTAAGGAGTCTAAACAGTGGAAATTTGACCCCCCGAATTACGACACAACCACAACAAAAGCTTTATCTGAACACCTGGAAGATCTTGGGTTTGTTGTTTAGATGTTTACTCCCTTACCTTCCATTTCTTGCAGATTTAACACTGCGAAAGTGTCAAGTTGTTCAGCTATGATCCAGGCGTGCACCCATTGTCCCAGCTGGCTCATCTCTGGGGGAAACCAGTCTTTCGAGCTGCTCTTGCGCAGCCGGGCATGCTTTGTCCCGTATTCTCCGAAATCCAGTTGTGCGCCGCTGAGCTCAGTTAATGTGGTCCCCTCCATCGCCTCCATTTCGTCCGACCCGTTCGTATCGTAGCGTCCTCCTCACATTTGGGTCCGCTGTCCCGTGTTGTAGTTGTTCAGCGTCTTTCATGGATCGAGTGAAGCGAAGAGTGCGCTCTGTTTGGTCGAGTAGGTTACTTTCCTTTCCTTGTATACATATTTACAAAACCGCATAGTGTTTTCTCATTGGTCTGTGCTTTAGAAATGTCAACCGGCCGGTTCTTGAGTCAGCAGATCAGGCCTCTTACTGGCAGGATGTTGATGCTGTTGAGATACAAAAGGGAAAACAAACAGGATGCTGTAATTAGAATCAAATCTTGCGTACATGGACTAAAATAGAAAGTGATGTGCTATTTTAAGATCATTTGTTAAATATAGATACAAGTTGCATCACTATTAATGTGGCAACTACCTGGGTAATACACGTGCTATTGAAAGTTTGTTGTAGTTTAAATATAGACTTTTATTGCAGATGGAAAGAATGTATTTGCTATGATCAGCAGTACAAAACAAGCCAGGTCTACACCAAGAGAAGGCCAAATGTTTGACAATATTAACACTATCTATTTCTAAACCAGGACAAAAATAACAAGGTTTAAACAGCAGTCCAACTTATATATAAAACTTAAATCCTTTAACAGAATATAAATATAATTCTTAATATTTGTGAATTTAGGTCACAAAGCAAAATATGTGAATACATGTAATTAAACAAGATTTAAAATGTATTTATCTGCTTGATATTATTACGATAATACCTTAAAGCAGTACTATGTAACTCATGCCCTTAGAGGCCATAAGCACGACTGCAGGAGTCGGAGCATGTTGCGTTTTTTTACTCATTAATTGTCCGTGAGAGTAAATACTACGCTGACAGAAAAGTCAAAGGGAGAGAGGGATATTGTACATCCAATTACACAATGGAGATAATCTTTTTTCACTCAAACTTGGCTGTAAATACTGTTTAAGTGGTGCTAGCCCGCAGTTAGCTTTGCCCATTAGCCTGTTTGCTTCTTCTTCGACACCAGGGGGAGATGAAAGACCCCCCAAGTTACTTAGTTACTTAGCACTGCTTTAAAAAGTGACTGGGATTTTACTGATTGGTATTACTGTACTTTTTTTTGTACATTTGCAGAGACTCACGTATTCTTTCTTCTTGTCGACGGGCGAATACATTGTCCACCTTGTTGCCATAATCCAGAAATTCAACAAGACTGTCTTCACGCCACAGGGCGCACTGGTCTATTATTGTCATCCCCGTGTGCAGCCTTCTTCTCAACAGGGCCATCTCTGGAGGAAACCAATCCTTGGAGCTCCTCTTTTGAAGATAATTCGTCTCTCTCAGGGCAGATATGACAGTTACAATCTCATGTGCAGGTGATGTGTTCCACTCCATTGCCGTGACTTCTTACGTGCATCGGTAGCACCTTCACATCTGAATAGTCTGTCTTCAGCTGATTTAGTTGTCGCCAGTCTCTCATGGGTTTGTCAAATGAAGTGGAGGGTACACACTGCTGCAGCTGAGGAGGAAACCGAGTGTTCAAAGTCTCGCTTTTATTGACGCAACACCCTCTTTCTGCCCTCTTGAGTTGACATTATCGACAATGACGGACTGACGTGCTTATTCCTTATAAGGAGATTTCTTGTACTAAAGTGAGTGCGTAGGTGTCTTGCAAGACTTCAATAAAACAATAAACCAACAATCAGCATGTTGGCAGTTTTTGGTCTTAAAAACAAACAAAAATGCAGCAATATGTCACAAAAAAGCGACAACAAACGTGATAAAAAAGTTAGTAAAACCCAACAACAATGTGACAAAAAGTGGCAAAAAAGAAAATATGATGGCAATGCGAGAAAAACGTTTTTAGATCAGGTCTTAGCTTTCAAATGAGGCATTACACTGTTGCTCTCCAGTCAAGAAGCTTTTAGATTTGGGTAAAGCCGATCTTGAGACAATGTGCTCGGTTACAGTGAGGGTTGACCTCTTACCCTCCGCATCTTCTCCAGTTCGGCTTTACCCAAATCTAAAAGCTTTGGTGTTAGCTTTGAAAGCTAAGACTTTCAAAAGTGATCATAACTTTTTTGTCACTTTCTTGCCACGTTTTTGTCACATTTTTTTAAGCGTTTTATGACACTTTTTTTGCGGAGTCTTTCTCACTCGTCGTAGCTTTTTTGTTGCTTTTTCATAGATTTTTTCCCATTATATTATATCATGTTTTTGTCAGTTTTTGTTGCATTTTCACCCTCATTTACGTGGCTATTGTAATCTTTTTTCTCTCTTTCTTGGCTTTTAAATAGATAAAAAAAAACTGCACTTTGAATAATTGCAAAGTCTTGGTTAAAATAATAAATAACACACGTTCCCGTCACCCTCTGCGCTGAATGGGTGTCCTGACTCCTGTTACAAGTGGATCTCAGCTGTTTTGAGAAGAAGGCCGTGTGTTTAATAAAAAGGCGCTCATGCATCATGTAGAAGGTACCACTGTAACTGTGAGACGTTCAAACATGGGTGTAACTCTGTGTCGATGCCTCACACATGCTGACAGCGCCAGGAAAACGTTCACTTTGTCAACGCTGGAGACAAGTGAAACTGTGAGGAGACGGGGGAAGGAGGCAAGGAAAGGAGAGATCTGCCGGAGAAACATTCACAAAAAAAGTGGAAAGTGCTATGCTGTTCCTTTCTCACATTATTGTTTTTTGTTGCTACTTCTGCCCCTGCTATTTCTACTTTTACTTACTAAATATCTTGTTTTTCTTCATTGTGCCATTATCAATGAGTCTATAAAGTAAAACTCAATATGTGAAAAAACTAAATTGTGTAAAGAACCTCAAAAAGTCTACAAAATTGTATTGGTATAGTGCTTTAGGGCTGTTCCATTTTGGTAAAGAAAATGCCTTTAACCTCTTAATCCCCACCTGAACCAAGCACATTTTCTCCAGTTCGACTTAAACCAAATCTTAAAGCTTCTTGAGAAAAGCGTCAAAATAGTGTCCAAAAAGTGATGAAAAAGTAATGAAAAAATGACAAAAAGTGGATGAAGAAAATGACGAAAAAGTAATGAAAAAATGACAAAAAGTGATGGAAAAGTGATGAAAAAATGATGAAAAAAATGACAAAAAATGACAAAAAAGTGACGAAAGAATGACAAAAAAGTGATTAAAAAGTGACAAAAAAGGACAAAAAAGGACAAAAAGAAAAAAGAAGTGATGAAAAAAATGACAAAAATGATTAAAAATAAAGTGACAAAAAATTACAGTAAAGTGATGAAATGAAATTACACAAAAAAGACAACAAATGATAAAAAAAAAAAGTGATGAAAAGTGATGAAAAAATGACCCAAAAAAATGACAATAAAGTTTGACAATGTGTTTTGTTGGTCTTACCTTTCAAATGAGGCGATACACTGGCCTATAGGCTGTAACCTTTTTGATTTGGGTAAAGCTGAACTGGAGAAAATGCACGGCGTGGGTTAAGCTGTTAAGCAAGATTGTGCTAAGTCACTTTTGGTGACTCATTCCTTTATTTTCCTATGAAATCCCAATATAGCTATAGGTTTTTGTTCTGTAATGAGAAAATATCATGGCAAAGACACTCATAATCCGGAGGATCCTTTCTGTAAGTGGCAAAATCCCCTTTAAACATCAGTGTGTGTGGGCTCGCTAATGCTAAATGAGGATACTGAAAAGGATCCCGTGTTTAGAGTTTATGAATAGACTTCAATATATAGGAAAAAAAGTAGCCTGAACGTTTCCTCTTTTAAATTGTTTTAACTAAAGGCTTACACAAATCCTCTGCAAAGTGGATTACCCAAAAATATCAGTTTCGTCCAGACAGGAGCCAGTCTTGAGAATTGCTTGTCCTTATCTAAACATTGGACTTATTAATCAAACGCAGCCGCCCGTGAAACATAAATCCTCCTTTTGGCCTTTAGCATGGGCAAAAAGTGTCTCACTCTTCACTTTCCACCCAAACAGCGAATGGAAGCTGGCACCGCGTCACAGAGAGGCTCAATTATGATATCATATTTGTGTTATTATGGCTGATTATGTGCTTTTTGAAGGCCTGACCCGCTCCAGAGTTCACTTCCTTCCCTCTTCCTCACTCTTTGAAATACAAGTCCTTTTGGGGCCTAATGAATCGGCGAGTTGTTCCCCCGTACGTCGCCCGCCCCTCGCAACTTTGTCACTGGACACACACTGGAAATAGCCGCGCTTGTATTGTGGCACGGAGTGGGATTGGCCGGCATTAAAGTCTGCGTACGTTGACCTAACCTCTGTCAGGATCATTTCACAACATGGATTGGGTGGAGAGTTCTATGAGATAAAAGGCAAGTGCTTGAACAGACCTTTGTGAAGAAATTAACCCTTTATAGGGCAAATGACAATGTGGTAATTTCTCCACACTTTACAGCCTCCCTGCCGCACATCAGTAAAGTAAAGAAGCATCTAGTCCTCACTCAGCCAATCAGAAGAGATCACCCTACATCACAGATTGCATTTGACCAATCAGCAGAGACCTGTCGTGCTCTCAACTTCCTGTTTTCTCTGAAGTCTGAAAAAGACCCAAGTCTGGCTAAATTCATGGCACATTTCTTTACATAACTTGAAAACTAACCATCGTAAGTTGACGAAACTCACACATTTTATTGATGAATAATTGTGCTACGTGATGGTATACTGTATGTGTTGGGTTTGGAAGGCGTAGAGAAATGAGTGAAATTACAGCATGAAACAGGCAGGCACCATATTTGATCATATGCCCTGTTCACATATTTGGACATGCCCGTTGCACCTATTATTCATACTTACAGTATTTTCTTGACAAAAGAACCAATAAACCCTAGGACTATGTTTTTATGTTGCCAAAGGTTATTTTTAGTAAATCTTTAGGCAAACACCATTGGAGGTGACTGACCCCGCCCACTGCATAAAAAACACTATCACATTATGAAAACTCTTGCCTTTGACAGGTGTGATCATTCAAACATCAATATCACAAATACAACATCTCCTGACTACCAGCACCCCTGAGACCTGAAAGTATTTTTTTTTTTACCACTTAAAGGGCAATGGACTAAATATGGTAACTTCGTTTACAGTATATATACATTTTTTTTTTTTTACCATTTAAAGGGGCTAGATGCAAGTTAGCCATTTTATACTCACTACTGCCACCTCAGGTCATACGTGTAACTGCACCTTCTATATTAAGCTCGTGTAGGACATTGTTGAAACATGTAGGGGGAGGAAAATACTTAATTTTAACATTTTTAAACTCTGTATAGTCCCGGCAAGGGGCAAGGAACCAAATATGGTAACTTCGCTAACATTGATTTTCTGCAACAGAACCCAACTTGTGTTATGTCCCCCAATAACACTCTTAAATTGAAATTATTTATATCAAACTATTCCAATAAGTACCATATAAAGGGTCAATCGCAAATTTAGTAAAATAGGTGCGAAACTGCAAATGGCTTGAAATGTACGTATTCATTTGACGTCTTGTCATAATAAGTTGAAGGCGGATCCCCAAACTACATAAATCGACAACCACTGAGTAGATTTCACCAGGCAGCAGTTAAGAATTTAATAAGCCAGCCCATCAATACCTATAAACACGAGGCATTTCTTTATTAAAAAATAGTGGCATCTGGATAATTAATCTGTGGAAGTGAATAAAAATGAGATCGGGAAAGTGTTTGAGTATCCGCTTCCCCCAGAGTCTGCTGCCTGTGAGACCTAACTAGTGTCCTTCGCAATATAAAGATTTTTTCGGCCCCGCAGGCTTTATTGGACCAGACAGTATAGGAAGAGTAAGGGTTTGACATTCAGCAAACTGTCAGGGAATCAATCCCATAACACTGATGTCAGCACAAAGCATGTGTAAAGCAACTTGGCCTTGCTGTAGAACAACTCCACAATCTGCCAGTGTCGATAGTGTAATACTTTGGAACCGTGCATGTCCCTACAGTGTGATCATGCTCCGTAACATAACGCAAAGTTTATCTACTTCTCCTTTAAGTACAAGTAGTTTTGTATGCAATATTAGTGGGGAAAGGTTTTGCTGATCCCGGCGCCAGTGTATCCCATGCCTTTGAGTGGGAGGCTGGATGAAAGCCTTAAACTGACAAAGGAAATGGCTGTCAGATTTAGAAAGGCTCTGTGTCTAAAAGTGTGTGAGAAAACAATCCGCAAAACAGGAGCGAAATCTCACGAGAAGCGAACAATCAGCGTTCATCTCAAAGCGGCCTCTTTCTAGCCCTGAGCGAGGACATCTGGTCGCGTAAGTGCTTTTCAGTACATTTGAGTTGGCATTTTTTTTTCATAGATGTAGCGTACAGCGTGTTGGTTTTACACTTGGGTTGGCGTTGCGCAACATTTATTTCCAGCTCTGGTTGATGGAAGGGCCTTGGTTCAGTGCAGAGGGCTCGACAGTTATTTATCTTCTCCCTTATGCAAAATGTATTTAGCACTCAAGGGCGCAAGACGTTAAAGTTGTTTTGACACCATCAGAAATAGCCGTGTTTAGCGATTTATTTATTACAGTTCTGGCTAAAATACATGTGTTTTTCTATTGCGGTGAGATAATACCATATCCTTTAGTTACATTGACCTAAAAACATTTGTCTGGGACCTTTGAGAAGCCCCAGTACTGTCCCAGTGTAAGTTTAAGGCTGACAGCAGAGGCAATGCATGTTCTCAGTAAAATCACATGAGAGTTCAATGTCACGCCTTCAACTACAGAAATAATATTAAAGCAGAGCTAAGTAACTCATGCCCCTAGAGGCCATAAGCGCCACTGCTGGTGTCATAGCAGAGTTACTTTTTTTCCACTCATTAATTGTCCTTGAGAGTAAATACTACACTGACAGAAAAGACAAAGATAGAGAGGGATATTGTACATGCAATTACACAATGATACAAGAGATACTTTTTTTCAACTTGGTTGTAAATACTGTTTAAGTGGCGCTAGCCCACAGTTAACTTTGCCCGTTCGCCTGTTAGCTTCTTCTTCGTGATTCTGTCAATGTGTAGTGGTGGCTCCTAAAACTTTTATTATCCCCAGAGGGATTACGGAAAGTGTTTATTAAAGGGGCTAGATTCAAGTTCGCTATTTAATACTCACTACTGCCACCTCAGGTCATACGTGTAACTGCACCTTCTATATTAAGCTTGTGCATGACGGCAATTCGGACCCGAAGTAACACGTTTTTGAGTGACAGTGCAGGATTTTAGAGGCAGTTGTGGTGAACAGGTCTGAGCTCATTCTACACATTAGGACATTGTTGGAACATGTAGGGGGAGGAAAATACATAATTTTAACCTAGTCCCTTTAAGGTAATCACAAACTACAGTACCCGCATGCATTTACCGCCATGCCGACTTTGCTCTGCCCAATCCTGTCAGACTTTGGAAGCTAAGCAGGGAAGGGCCTGGTCGGTATTTGTATGGGAGACCGTTTGGCAACACCAGGAAGCCTGGCAGTTGGTAGTGGTCAGAGGGTCTGATGGCACAGACTGGTTGCCTCGCTTCCGTCAGTCTACCCCAGGGCAGCTGTGGCTACAACAGTAGCTTGCCACCACAGAGTATGGAGTGAATGAATAATGCAATGTAAAGCGTCTTTCAGTGTCCAGAAAAGCGCTATATAAAACCATAGAAGTATTATTATTATTATGCAGTGCTGGGTTGAGTCAGATGCTTCCCAGTCCTTAAAGTGGCTGTAGATCAGCAGTTTTAGGGCCAGCCTGTATGTGTCTTATTTAAAGTCCCTCTTGAACTCTTTTTCCCACGCACAAACAGTAAACGTTTTGCAGTAGTCGCTTAGCACCATTTAGTTTTTTTGCTTCCCCAGCTAAAAGTCTATGACCCCCTACAAAGCCTCTGGTCCCTGTTTTATGTCTCCTTGTGTCTTGGCATTAGTTTGATAGTGAGGCAGTGTCTGTTACATACAT
The DNA here is from genome assembly GCF_951799975.1 of Gobius niger. Classification (NCBI taxonomy): domain Eukaryota; kingdom Metazoa; phylum Chordata; class Actinopteri; order Gobiiformes; family Gobiidae; genus Gobius; species Gobius niger. The sequence goes on along the minus strand of NC_136872.1, from coordinate 15,134,318 downwards.
GATAACATTTTGGGGGGAAAGTAAATTAATCTTACATTAGTCCAATCCAAATATTATTTTCAAAGTACAAACTTTTTGGCGTCTTTACTGTTAGCTTGTGGTTAAGTGGAAAGCCACAGTGAGGCAGGCTGATGAGACAAATTAGGATTTACAAGAACAATTAGCACATTTCATGATTAAAAGCAGAGCTACAACCTCTACTTGGTTCTCACACATGTGTTTGTTGTTGTTTTGGCATCCACACGTATTCTTCCATAATATAAATCAGTTGAAGTAGCTCGCCCACCTTTCTGTGACCCACACTGAGCAGCTGTGTGCCCCTCTGTTGCACCTTGCACCAGAATGCGGGCCCGGCTGTGCTGTCAATGACCCTGAACCAGGATGCCCCGCCGCCCCGTATCTGTCTCCCTGTGCAGGAGCGGGATACCTCAGCCCCTCATCTCACATCTCATGTTTGATGAATTCCAACAGAGTCAATGGCACATGTGGTTTTGAATACTAACTAAGAGAAACAATACATAAAGCTTTGTGAATGTGAACAAAAAACCTATGTTGTGATTGTTTTGCTGTACTCCGTGGCTTGCTCCTTCTTAAAAACGACTTTGTTGAATCACAAACTTTTGCATGAGATATCTTGCAAAGTTTTGTATATGTTTAACAAACAACCCAGTCCAGTTGATGACTTCTACTACAATACGATTTAGAAGAAGACTGGGGGTATTTGTCATACGGGGTAAATCAAACTGCTTTTTATAGCCTCACTAGAGGTCGCTGTAGGCTGGTACTGGTGTATTGATATTCTCTTTCTCTTCCAATAATCATTTTCTCATTTGGACTGAAGACGTGACGGGATTGTTTTTATGCTTTTATGCTATTATTAACTTTAATATCAGGGTTATTTTTGTACTGAGCACTTTCCTTTTGTGCCATAAACAAAAGACACTGATCAGAAAGACAGAGACGTCAGCTTTGAGCCAATGACATGCTAAAGCCGTTTGTTAGCTAGCTTACATTGTTATGAAGTAGACACTCGGGGTTATTTGTCACACGGACTGAGGGGTTATTTGTCACATGGGGCATAAATGCTGGGATTTTTTTTCCTTTGTGTCTCGTATGTTTTTATTATTACTTCATTTTAACATAATCTTTTATAGAGGCGTCTGTTGGCGACCTAATTTGGTTGACGGTTAATAACTATTTAACGAAAATTAAGGCCTACTTGCCACAAAAAGATTTAGAGAAGGCGATCCACGCCTTCATCACTTCAAGGTTGGATTATTGTAACTCCCTTTACACAGGGCTGGACCTTAAATCCCTCCAGCGCCTGCAGGGAGTCCAAAATGCCGCAGCCCGCCTGCTGACCGGCACAAGAAAATGGGAGCACATCACTCCCATTCTGTCCTCTTTACACTGGCTACCAGATCCCTTTCGAATCAAGTTTAAAATTCTGCTGATTGTTTTTAAATGCCTAAATTCACTGGCACCTAAGTATCTGTCAGAACTGCTGCAGCTCTACTGTCCTTCCAGAGCTCTGAGGTCTGCTGACCAGCTCCTTTTGTCTGTTCCTAAATCCAATGGTGTGTCCAGAGGAACGGCCTTCCTCTACATGTGCGCTCGGCTCAGTCTGTAGAGGAGTTTAAAACTAAATTAAAAACTCATCTTTTTGCTTTGGCCTTTGGTTCCATGTAGACCAGACACAGTTTGTGCCTTTATATATTACCTGTGTTTAAGTTTTATTGTGTTTATTGTACATATTGTTACTGTTCTTGTATAGCACTTTGGTCGACTATGGTTGTTTTTAAATGTGCTTTATAAATAAAATTGACATTGACGTTGACATTATCGCAATATGATAGAAAAAGGAAGCGAGGTCTACTTCAAGTCAAGGGTTCAATCTTTCTTTTAATGAAACTCTGACTTTTGTCGGATTTTCTGTTGATGAGCACTGAACTCTAGTAAAAGAAAAATGTAACAAATAGCCCCGGTCTCCCCTACTCACAACTCTTCATTACCGCATATAACCTCTACAATTCAAATAGAGTGACTGAAGTATGCATGTTTTGTGATGGACAGCAGCATGTGAATATTGGAAAGACAAGCCGACTCCCGCAACCTTTCTGCTACGAGCTCGGGGCACGGACCACTATGTTGGCATTGCTAATGCAATATTAAAAATGTATTGTTTCTTTTATAGATATGTGCTGCATCCAACAACGACGATGCCGTTTTCATTCGAGAGTTCACCCTGATTCGCCGGGACCACCTCCACGAAGAGCCCCTTCACGACGGCAGCCAAAAACCAGAAGACTCTGTAAGTGAAAGAAAAAAAACATCCTTCTTTTGCTGATGAGCACTGCCTTCTCCCTTCGCTGTTAGGCCATTCATGCACAGATTAGAGGCGAATGGCTGTGGGAGCGGAGGTGAAAATGAGTTGATGTGGTGTGAGGGTTAAGCTGCAGGTTGCCACTTAAAAACAGGCGTACACTGCACTTTGTTGGAGTAAAAAAGTTATCTTTTACTTCTCTGTCATCACCTCCCAATGACTTTTGGTTTCCCTATAACCCGACACCCAGCTGTGTGTTATCTGATGGGTCAAAGTCAGTGTTAGTCCTGGCTCCATTTGAGAGGAGTCCATTAGCGCTGATCAAACCTATTTTGCTTTTGTCTCTTTCTTGCATTTCCATATTAGCACATTGCATGATCTGGAACTACTAAATCATCACCCCCTACGCGTTTCTCAGGCCGGGGCTTTGCTTGATTAAGTGACCCACGGCCTCTTCGTAGATTGAGCTGCCTTTGAACACCGATCAGTATTTCTTTTCAAACAACCGCCACCATCCCCGTTCAAAGCAGGATCACCGAGAGCGTATGGGAACGGCCCACAGCGCCTCGTTTTAAAATAGGTCAGGGGGTCACCGTACAGGCATTCCCTTTTGGATTTCACGTTAATATTCATGTTCGCTTTGAAAACTTATACGAGAATGTGTTTTCGGTCTCGCCTTGCGTTTAACTGCGTTTTACGGCCGCGATGGAAAAGCCATTTCAAACACTCATTAGAAGTCCGAAATCTGAAATCTGCGGTACAAGCTCACAGTGTCGCACAGTCAAGAAACCACCGTTTTATTTCGTTCTTTACAACATTTGGATTTTGTCATGTAATAGGCAGCGCTGTGATTTACGGGCCAGCTGACCACAAGCAAATTTCTGCACATGCATCAGCTGGTTTTGGAGCGAAACTCGACCCAAACATCATAGAAATGGTATTTTCGCTGCTCTCGCTCTCTCTCCCACATGCTGTAAGTGCGCCATCTCTGCCTCGGCGAAGCTCGAATAAATGCGGGTCTATGTAAGTTCTCGCTATCAACACACAGGTGCAGGTGAAGGCTGCTGGTGCTGAGAGGAGCTGCTGGTACTGTGAGGAGCTTCTCAACGGCTCACCTTTATAGCCGTATTTTTCTTTAGAACAGTCGTCATTTACATTAACCTCCAAACCTCTACCTGAACTGAGCAAATTTTCTCCAGTTTGGATTTACCCAAATATAAAATCTTCTGGGGAAATGTGACAAACGCAATAAAAAAAAGCCACTGAAGAGCAATAAAAAAGTGAGAAAGAAACAATGAAAAAGAGGCAAAAAAGTAATGAAAAAGAGGAGAAAAAAGTTATGAAAGGTGGACGGAAAAAGGCGATGAAAAAGAGGCAAAAAGGGGATGAAAAAGAGGCAAAAAGGGGATGAAAAAGGGGTGGAAAAAGGCGATGAAAAAGAGGCAAAAAGGGGATGAAAAAGGGGTGGAAAAGGTGATGAAAAAGAGGGGAAAAAGGCGATGAAAAAGAGGCAAAAAGGGGATGAAAAAGGGGTGGAAAAGGTGATGAAAAAGAGGGGAAAAAGGCGATGAAAAAGAGGCAAAAAGGGGATGAAAAAGGGGTGGAAAAGGTGATGAAAAAGAGGGGGGAAAGTGATTAAAAAGAGGGGGAAAAGGCGATAAAAAAGAGGGTAAAAAGGTGATGAAAAAGAGACAAACAAGGCGATGAAAAAGAGGTAAAAAAGGCAATGAAAAAGGTAAAAAAACAGCAATGAAAAAGAGGCAAAAAAGGATTAAAAAGAGGCAAAAAAATGCTATGAAAAATAGAGGGGAAGAGCGAGGAGACTGAACTCTCCAGTCAAGAAGCTTTTAGATTTGGGTAAAACAGGAGAAATGCACTCATTTAAGGCGGGGGGTAAGAGGTTAAAATTGTCTTGAGGAGGCCCCTTTGATTGGTTTATACTGTATAGAGGTTATTCGTGTGATGTCATAACACAGCAATGACCAAGCAAACTTGCCTCTAGCCCGCTGCACACTATAGAAAATGACTGATTTGGAATACATGAGCATGTAATGTGGGCCTAAATGGTATTATTCTCTTGCATAATTGATGAGATTAACTTGGGTTTCTGCCGCTCTCCTAAAGGTTCCCAGGAGCTTCCCCTTGTGAGTCCTCCCTCCGCCCCTGTTCTATGTTGGGGCTTGGTTCAATATTAAGCTTGATTCTGAGCCAACACAAACTCAGCTTAATTAGCCAGAGATCCAGGAGGTGCAACTCCAAAAGTGCACTCGCTTTCTCTGGTTACTCTGTGGGCAGGAGTTTTGACCTTCCCGGCACCTTTAGCCGCTATTCCCCAAAATGAATTGTTTTCTGTGATGGCAACGTTTTTTCCCCCCTGGCAGCCCAGTTAAAAGTTCTTCTATTGAAAAAGCTGTCCTGACGGCCCACTTCTCCTCTGTTATCCTTTAGTATTTGTCCAATACACTCTTAAATGACAAAATTCAATCTGTATAATATTGTCAAGTTTCCAAAATTGATACATCAATTCTTTTGCACTTGCTCTTCCTTCTACTTCAGAGATACTTCGTCCTTCAAAGAGTGTAAAACCCAGTGGTCGGTCATACAAAGAATTAGTCCCTTTGTAGGGGGTCTGTGGGATGAATTGGCCGCTGACTCTATGAGAAAGTGTGTCGTCCCATTTAGCAGCGTGACTGATGGTCTGTGAAGATAAACAGAAACAAGACATAAATCTCCCAGACAATATTCCCACTCATTGTTTGGCTGTGAATGAGTATTTCCATCACATCTATTTAAACGGCTGCAATTAATCATTTTTACGCTTCGACTTTTTCAATGAGTTAAGTTCTTGTCTGGAGTTAACAAACGCCGGCTGTCTGTTCCAGTAACTGTGGTGGAGTAGATCCTAGATAATGAGCAGTTGTTGCAGGCCAAATAAAACCTTTACGAGTACAGGCTAACCCTCCAGCTTGGTATTCCTCACTAAAATCCTATATCTAAAGATCTAGAGACGCAACACATGCACATATGCTTGCTTGTGAGCTCTGATCATATCCGCTCATAACCCTTGAACTTCACAAACTGACTATTTCAGCGCTTTAATGGAGAGAAAATGAGTAGAAAGACACAGTTCAATGCTAAGAATAGGCTCAGTACAAGGCCAAGCTTCGGTCTAGACGGCAAAGATGATCTACTTGTCAACAGGCGACTTAAAAGGGGTGAGTGAAAGGTGACCCTTTATGCTCTGACTTGTAATGTGACCACAGGCAGTTAGTAACAGTTAAAGAGATGCTGTGTCGGAAAAGATTGAGAGCTACTATACAATTTGATCAACCCTGGACCCTGACATTTGAACGAGTCGATCTGAATCCGCCCGTAAAAAAATCTGTGAATACAATTTGTGCCATTTCGGAGAAAGAGACGTTTTGAGTGTAAATCAATCAACACCCAATTTTCATATGAAATAGTAGAGCGTTCATTTGTTTGGACGTGTCATATAAATGGCTTCCTGACATGTAGCCGCTGTGTCACCCCTAACAATGATGTGACGTGACAACATTTTGGACTGCGCCCTCTGTGCACTGCAGGTAGTAATCGCTATTTCAGATATGTTAATATGACTACAGGTCCAGGACAGGTAATGACTCACTTCTAGTGTTTTTGATATAATGGTGATAGTTTTTTGGCTTGCGCTTATTGACTGTGATATTGTAACTAGCACTTCCCATATCCCAGGTTTGAGTCCTACACCGAGTCTTTCTGTTTGGAGTCAGCACATTCTCCCTATGTCTGTGAAGGTTTCCTCTGGTTGCTCAATTTTCCTTTTGCACTAAAGGTGTACACATTATGGATCTCCTCTGATTAAAAGAGAACATATGCTGCATAAAGGTGGCCAATATGTTGTTTACATGATAATATTAAAATTAGAAAAGTAGCCTGCAATATGAACTGCAATGTCAAAGGCAAAATCAGAAAATAACTCCCAAAACTGTTATCTTAGCATCTTAGCATGTTACTATTTTTTACTCATTAAATGTCTCTGAGAGTAAATACTACGCTGATAGAAAAGACAAAGGGATAGAAGGATATTGTACATCCAATAACACATTGGAGATATTTTTTTTCACTTAAACTTGACAGTAAACACTACTAAAGTGGTGCTAGCCCGCAGTTAGCCTTTTAGCTTCTTCTCCGTGTTTCCATTACTGTGTATTAGGGCCTCCGAGCCGGTGCAGGAAAGCTGCAAGTGTGATTTTCTGGCCAGAGACACCAGAGGGAGATGAAATCATTCCATTAACACTTACCCCCAGAGGGACCACGAAAAGGTTGTAATAAGGTAAGCTTGTTACTTAGTACTGCTTTAAAAAGGAAGTATAATGTGATGGGTTTTTTTTGCACCCAGTTAATTTTAAACTCAAAAACACATTTCACAAAGGCTCACTTCAGCACATTTCTGATGGTTTGCAAAGGTTTCGCTTAATCATCGTCCCACATTACATTGATATCAACGTGTATTCCCAAGATCCTGTGTCTCATGCAGTTGCTCACTCTGCACATCGGAAATGCGCGCTTTAATAAACGTGCTGCTCCGTGTCGTCTCTTTGTCATTATCCCTCTTTTAACCAGAGCAAGAGCGCACTTTGTCTGCGGATGCCCTGACTGCTGCCGTGAGTGACATGTTGTGTAATCTACAGCTGAATGACCAGGATATTACGGGTTGGGGCGGCTAAGTGTGCTCTAAAGTCAGTCATTAGACCGCCACTTTAAATAGACCGGAGCTGAGGTGAGGACTGTCCCGCAGCACGCTGGTACTCGTCCCATGATCCTCCATTGAAAATATCTGCCTTTATTTTAACACCGGCTTCTCTTTCATCTTCCTACAGTATGTCACAACTCAGCACATGCCGAGCTGTCCAGACCTTATAATGATTTTGTATGCTCGATTGCACAACAGAGGTGTTTTTTAAAGACGCTTCAGGGCAGGGACGGATTTAAGAATAAAAGCAAGCCAGGTTGAGTTGTCATTACTTTATATAAACCACTAAATGAGCACTGTTTTGATATATTACTTTAGAAATAAACACTCTTTTGTCTTTTTTTGTTCCTCTTATAGTTATTTAAGTACATTTAAAAGAGTGTAAATAACTCATGACCATTGGCTCCTGCTTCTGGATGAGCGCGTCCTGGACGGTTGGGGCTCTTGGCAGCGTGTCAGGGTTCAGTGTAATTGGGGTTAGAGGAGGGAGGCCCGGGGCAAGTGTCAGTGGCATGTGGAGAGAGCATAAGCACTTACAGACCGGAGGAACTGCACTGGAGCTGGCAGCAGGGTTTTTTTTTGCATGCAGGGCCAGGTGGAAAGGCCAACTGTCCTACACAATTAACCAGTTCATTTGTCTTCATTAGAAAGATGGGTTTGTTAGCTTTGGCAATGATGGTGTTTTGGCCTGAGTCTTTTTTTCATCAGTGTTTTCTGGCGATACGTCTCGAAAGTATAATAAAACTATTGTGACGTTCCCTCACATGGCGCACTCTGGTACACCACCACTTCTCTGCTTGTGTCTCGGATTTGTAAAACAGTGCAGATGTTACGCCCTACATATCGTGTGACAGATAATTAAAAAAACGACTTTTTGGAGCTTCTATCCATGTCGTACTTCCCAATCAATTGTGACCACCCACACACACACATAATCTGCATAATCTCATGTCCTCGGTGTGAAATCATTGGTCTGTTCATATTTTAAAGTTGAAGTGTTCAAGCTTTTTTTTTGTCTCCTTTTGTTGGAACATTGTATTGTATATTTTAGAGAGCTAATAACTGTTTTATTTCTTACAATCCTGGATGTGTTTGTTTTTGCTCCGCCAGCTCTGTAAGAGATATTCTGGCACCGGGATTCGGTATTAAACGAGATGTAAGCAAAGTTTTTAAAGCCACACGTAACGTTTGGGCCACGGAGCACCTTTTGACAGATGGAATTTGTTCAAAGTTTGAGGTTGAATGTGTGACAGAATGCATGATTACGGGAAATCGTGTTTGTAAAAAAAAATATTTGAGTCTAATTGTTTTCATGCTGTTTGTCCTATTTAGATGAATAAGCACATGCATAAATAAACATATAAAATGAAGCTGAAATTGACTTTCAACTTGACCCAGAAGTTTCCATCTTCGTTGTCTCCAACTCGAGTGTCTAGTGCAAGGGTGTCCAAACTACGGCCTGTGGCCCACACATTGAGTGCCAAAAACGGAAAAACTTGTTTTTGCAGGGTTTTATTGTGAAACTAGACACTCTAAATAATACACCTGATGTGTGATTTTGGCAGCTCTGTGATGAATAGAAGTGAAATAAATGACGATCAAAAACGTGTGTAAAGTCACAATCTGGACATTTCATATATTCTTGCGTTTCTTTTCTTTTGCGCCTCGAACAGCTGCAAAGCCGACACTTCTCTCTCGCTCTCTGGAGCGCGTTTGACAAAGCAGCTTCCCATGTACAGATCGAAATAGTTGAGATTTTAACATTTCTTTGAATTTTTAAATGGTTAGAAACGGTCCAAGGATGACCAGGCTGTTTAAATGCACACGTGATAAAAAGTTATCGATAGCATGCAGTGTTTCAAAGTGTGTCAACAATGTTGTCCTTGAAAATTTACTTTGACACGGAGATATTTAGGCACTTGCCTCTTCCTATAACATTAGTGCCTGTCCAGAGAGGAGAGAGGATGAGAGAGGAGATAATCAGAAAGGAGTGTGTTTCATAAAACACACACTATCTCAGAATCTAGAAAAAAATCTGTCATTTTGATCAAAATTAGCCTCAGTTTAGCTTAGATTTCTCAGGAACCGATGCACATAGAATTAAACTGTTATCGCCTACAGAGAGGTTGGAGTCTCACCTTTCAAACGAGACATAGCATGTGTCCATAGCTATTACATAGAATAGCGCGGCACTCAATGCGTTAATTGGCCTGCTGCAAATTCTAAAAATATAATGTGATTTTTTTTTTTTTGGGGTGGGGGCATAAAAAAAAAAGGCATAGTTAACATTTTATTGAATCTGCTAACTTTAATACAACAGAGGTGAAGTATCTGAGGATAGTGCAACTCCTACTCTGCTCTACTTTGGAAACTGCTGAGCGCTGATGAAAACTGTTGCTGATCCACGTGGCTCCGGCTTCCACATCGCTCCCTCTCGCTCCCCTGTATTTATCCCACCAAACATGTGCGTCGAGTAAATCCCTGGCCGCTGCTGGGAACCGCCGGTGTCTCCGCGCTCTTGATGTGGTGCTCCGCGGGTGCTGGAGCGGCGCGGCTGAGGTAATGCCACCAGGGACAAGGCCCTCACCACAGCGCCCACATTAAACCCCGGAGAAGGGGAGTGTGAAAACGACTTCTGCCGCTCGCCCGCCCGCCCGCTCACTGTCTCCGGCAAAACATCGTGGCCTTGTTTGTGTTTTCATGCTGACTTGCACATGCCCTGTAATCCTCATGTGTTTGTGATTTCTGTACAAGGTTATGGCATGCCACAGAAGCATCCACTTAGACCGGGTGATGGCTGAAAGCTCTCCTCAGCGTTGTCTTCTTCTTCTTTTCCCCTCAGCTCATTGGGTGCATCAACAGGGAGTTTAAAAAAGTAGATTTGTTAAAAAGAATTTGTGCAGCGTCACAGCATCTCTAAAACTGCAGCTTTGTGTTCACAGTCTGCAGTGGCATCTATCAAAAGTTCTCCAGGGAAGGGAAAGACAGGTGACTGACTTGTTTTCCTATCCCACAGGCGATCTGCAGCACACTAAGTTATTTTTAATCCTTGTAGAAAGAAAGCATTATGGTTTGCAAACGTTGGCTGCATATTTAAGAGCATTTGTGGTTATAAAAGGTGGGTTAGTTATTTAAAAAGTTATGTTTATGTTGTATGTTGCTTCATTCGCATAGTTTCGAATCATCCTATTCGCTCTGGTCATTCTTCTTCTGCTGCTGAATTTTCACAAATGGAACACAAAACCTGTCCTTTACATTTTTAAAGCCCACCATCCATCAATGGACTCTTTCTGTGCTTAAAGTATGTTCTTCAAGTTGCCCTGGATTTGCTAGCTTGCCGTTAAATGCTCCTGAAGGTTTGTTTTCACTCTTTTATAACATGTCACTCCCACTACTGCCTGCAAAGTGTGGTCCGGACCAAATCGAAATCCCCAGTTCCCACTGTCTTTCTATACATGGTTTAGATTATTTACTATTTTACCTAAAAGATTGCCCTAAAGCCTCTATTATGCATGATCTGTCCACTGGATTTGAGTGTTAGCTGCTAAACTAATACGAGAGTCACATGCCTTTCACAACAGCCTGTCTGGATAATTGGGCAAAGTTGCAATACACATGACTTATATACGCTTTCTATACTCCCATATACTGCCCATATGTTTGCGATTTCTTTCCATAGTTGCTGCGCTCCACAGAAGCGTCCACTCTCCCCGGATAATGGCTGATAGCTCACCCTCCCCCCCCCTCCAAGCTTCTTCTCGCTTCTGTCCTCACCTTCCTCCTCCTTTGGCACGAAACGGCACATTTCTCCACAAATGATTGATTGCTAATTGTCCCCGATGCACATGTTTGCGTTCTTGCGTGCACAAACAGACACTCGCACAATCTGTTGACGCCAAAAGGTTTCATCCAGGAATCCACTCTGTCTTTTTGGCAGGGCTCGCGCTAATTGACGCCAAGTGTGGCTTATTTTGTTTTAATGCGCCTATTCATTGTGGTCGTTCTGTGTGCGGCACGTGGGCGAGATCACTTTAGGCCCGTTTTTTGTGCAATAAATGTGGTTCCATTACGGTTAAATAAGAGGGCAATAAAAGCCAAAAGATTTGTTTCTAGGCCCAAAACTATGCGTCTGGAAGCCAAACAATAATGTCTTACAAGATCTTGCTCTGGTTAAGGGGAATCTCCCACCCATGTTCTTGGATTTACTGTAGCAGCTACTTAAAGTGAGATGTGTCGAGGGCAAGATGTTTATTCTGAAGTAAATTGCTTTGGGACTGCTGTATGTAACCTATAAGGACTCTAATTCTGCTCCCCAGACCGATCGGAGATTTTAAAGTGGACTTCTCATGCATGATAGAGGCTTAAACATTTCGGGGACCTCAGCACTGATTGTATACAATTTGAAATAATGTCTATGTAAAGACATGAGGAGGGATTTTGAATCAGCCTGGAGCTCCCTCTACAGGCAGTAGTGGGTATGACACTGTTTAAAATACTCTCAACAAGCTTTAACTTTCATTCAACAGCATGCTAGCAAATTGATGGTGCTGTGACAGACTTATTTTGAGTTATTGAATATTTTCAGAAATCAGAAAGAACGTTTTCAGTGTCTTGACAACTCACCAGACTCGTTAACCTTAATAAAAGTTTGTCTCGTGATTGGAAGGTTGTGGGTTCGAATCCCAGCTTCCGCAAATGCACACTGTCGTTGTGTCCTTGGGCAAGACATTTCATCCACCTTGCCTCCAGTACCTTGGTGTATGAATGAGAGTGTGAATGGATGACTGGTTCCTTGCTGTAAAGCGCTTTGGGCCTGATAAAGATAGAAAATCCATTTAAATCCTTTCTGTAGTCCTTCTGGGGGTAATACAAGTGTTAATGGGATGATTGGGGGTCTATCATCTCCCCTGGTGCCTCTGTCCAGAAAACCACCCGGCAACTTCCCTGCTTCCGGGTCGGAGGCGCAATACACACTAATAGAATCACGAAAAAGAAGCTAACAGGCTTACAGTCAAAGCTACCTGCGGGCTAGCACCACTTTAGCAGTGTAACTGAGTTGTGACACAATGTACAACATCCCTCTCTCACATTGTCTTTGTCGCAACATGCTACGACTGCAGTGGCGCTTATGGCCTCTAGGGGCATGAGTTACTTAGTACTGCTTTAAATAATTGTAGCACTTAAATGGCTTTCGGTACAATAAAAGGTATATTGTCTTTTTTGCTTTCTGTGCACTGTTTCGCTTCTCGAGTGCAGGTGTTCTGTATACTTGGGTATTACAGATTTAGTTACAAAGCATGAAATACCAAACTTAATTAGCGCTAGTATTATCATTATTTTTCGTTGTATTCAGAGCTTTGATAACTTGTGAACACTTCCAACATGAGCTTCAGTGTTTTTAGGTCTGCAGATCAGGGCTCGCATCCAGCGTGCAGTAATTATTTGGTGTTGAGAGAGGTCCGCCACCCATGCACTGTGCGGTTCAGGCCACAGCCGATGGCCAGGGAGCAGCCCAGAGCCAATGGCGCACCAGTCTTTAATGTGGGGGGTAATGGCTGTGTGTGGTGCTGGCGAAGCATGTAAAACACCAGTTGTACAAACATGCAGCTCACCCATAAGGAATACCACATACTCGTTTTTTACAGAGCTGTGAGAAGTAAAATTAGCATTGGATGTACTTTAGTAGTACAGTGTAAGTAGTTGAAGAATGTTTTATGGTAACAACACAGTCTTGTCCCCAAAGTATATTTAAATTCAAGTTAAGCAGGGCATGAGGTATGGCGCTTGTCTGTCTTTAAGCGGCATTCCCTGGATACATAGAAATCCCATTAATCCGGTGCTTAACTTTTTGCTTGGGAGCGTACTGAAAGAAGGTTTCGATGTGGCCTTGCTTGAGAAAGTCCACGGGTAGAGCGTGGTGGACCTGCAACAAGGCCAGTAACGAACCGTCCTGCTCATGTTCGCGTTGAGTTTTTGCTCCGCTGAGCCCTGGGAGAGAACGTAATCTGTCCACAAACCACAAAATTGAAAAATGATTTTGGCACCTGTCCATGCTCCGAGGTGAAATGCAACACAAGAAGCCGTACTTAAACTGGCTCTTTCTACAGCGAGAGGTGAGGCCTTTGAGTCTAAATTAACATAAGTGCCGCTTTCTTTTGGTTTGGAGCTGTGGACTTGTTTCAGGCTCTTCTTACTCCTTGGTTTATCCACTTCAGCGGTAACATGGTTCACACTTTGTAAATTTAACCTCTTAACCACCGCCTTCACCATGTGCATTTTCTTTCTGATCTTTGCATCATCTTTATCTAAATCTAAAAGGTCACATGTGTGGCTTAGTTGTAAGTCTCGCCCGGATACCTCCTTGTTTGTCCCTTTTTTGTTTCCTGTGAAACAATTGTGAATAGCATTTTTTGTTGCTATTTTGACACTTTTTCCAAGAAGCTTTTAGATTTTGGTAAAGCCAAAATCGAGGTGAAGAGGTTTACAGGTGCAATTGGTGCATGACTAATAACTAAGTATTAATGGTAAGTATATGACATGTGCGATGATCAAGTTGCATTTACTCAATGTCAGTATGTGGACATACCAAACCTGAAAGCTCAGACACTTCAGAGTTCAGTTACTGATGCTGCACTAATAAGGACTTAACTTGACTGGTTGCTGACAGGGGCTGGGATTTTGGTAGAAAGTAGGAACCATTTTAAATCAGAGAAAGATTTATATTACTACATTCAATCCAAATATATATTGCCATAAGTAAGATTTGATTCTGTTTTCTGATTGGGTAATTGGCTCAAGAATACTGAAGAAGGGGAACAGGCTCATTTTTATGATGTCTTTCTTTAAATAAATTCCAATACATACCCCAGCTTTAAACTACATCTATCCAAAAACATGGATAGACTATGTAATAAATCTGCTTGCACCACGCTGTTATGTTTTGCCCTTTGTTCATCAGCATAGACTTTCTCCATCCACGTTGATTAAGATGACCCTATCTTGCGGCAGGCAGGTCGAACCGAAAGCTCTGTTTCAAAAGGCATGTGGGTTTACGTTACATGCCTTTGTCTTCAAGAATACGTTAAACAAAAGCGCCTCTGATTTAGACGATAAAAGTAGCTTGTCCTACGTATTAATTCCTCCCAGATGACTGTTCATATGTTAAACACAAAAAAATAAGCCCTCTTCTAGTGCCAAGCCCAATGGGATTCCAGTGTAGTTTTTCACAATGAGTATTTTTTCATTATCGCGAGTCTTTGTTGTTTTACTTTTTACTGCCTTGTTCTTTTCAAAGCAAATGGTTTCAAAATCCTTCCAGATGCGCGAGGAAGACAGAATGACACTATGACATGTACGGTCTTTGTAGGATTTTCATCAAGTACTTTTTCTCTCCCTCCCCACTAGTTCTTATACCATCAAAAGGTGACTTAAAGAACGCTGTAGCTTTGAGATTTATGGTGGTATGGCTGCTTTGACTGTGCATAAGTTGAGAAGATCGTTTACCAGGCTTGGGCTGTGTGCCAGGGTGTTGGTTGACTAAAAACATCTAGGAGAAGTCCCACACTGTCCCCTGCATAAGCTCCGCTATCTGCTGTTTTATCCCAAAGATGTATGTTTTGCTAAATCTGTGCTAAAAATACAGTGCCATCAATCATCATACCCCAGTCAGGCAATGAGTAAGACTATGACTGTGCCATCTCCTACAGTCACTTTTCTCGTGTCTGTATGACCTCAGCGGATAATGACGGGGCAGGGGAAACTGTAAACAGGCTCCTCTTTGATTTGGCATCTCTGCAGTTGATGGAGTGATGATGGAAAAGGGGAGTTACTGAGGTTTTAGGGCTGACTAGCACAGAGGCGCAAAGCAATTAGGGCAAGACCAACCCAGTGCGCTGCCACTGATCTGCGGCTATAGGCATAAAAGAAGTCGTGATGCAGTGTTTACTCAATCTATGGATGTGTCTGCGTGCACAAAAGCAGACGGGATTTTGACAAATACCCTCATATTTAGAGGCTTATGCCAGGAGCTATAGCTACATCTGTGCCACACTTAAAATGCTTAGACCACCTCAGACTGTAAAACAAGTCCCGTCAGGCTGTGTGCGTGTCCTTATGTTGGGCTAAATCACAGCGCACGGCATTGCACAACTATTTATAAACATGTAGAAAATACCTTAGCTAATTGGTCTCTGTTTCATATGCACAACAAATGAATACTAGAAGTGTCTTTTGAGTTTTTGTGGTAAGGACTTTAAAAACCAAGGCTATTTGTTTATGTTATATATATGTTTGTAGTTTTAGTTTTCCAACACACGAGGCCAGTATTGAGCTATGACACTTCCTATAATTGTTAGGCAAGTTTCCCTTTTTGTTTTCTTAAGAGCTGTGGTGTCACTCAGATTGGTTTCAAATGCAGTCTAAGCATGACTCACAAAAGGAGCTTTCATTTCTGTAGAAATGGTTCATTTGACATCTCTAATATTTAAACTGGGGCTGTGATTCAAGTTCCTGGAAGAGAGCTTGTAATTAAGAGCTTTAAGTGCAGCCTGTGCCTCTGTTCCTCATTTGTCATCATTTTCAGCACCTGTATCGGCCCAAAGCCTTCAGGGAGCTCACTACAGTAGCGTATTTAGACAGCTGCAAGACCCAAAGACTCATGGGAAATCAGGGCACCGGGGCACTTTTCTCAATCCAGAGACAGATGAGGAAGAATTGATCCAAAGCTACTTCTGTTCTTGTGTATATTTTACAGAGACTAGAATCTGGCGTGGCGTGTTTACATGCATGTGTCTTTATAGGCAAAATCAGTCAGGGAGAGTCTGGCAGTCAAGCATCTTCCAGCCCCAAGATGATTTTGAGGAATATGACTACACCCAAAAATGACACAAATACTTGTAATAGTAGCTCACAAATGCTCAATACTGACCCTCCATTTAAGTACATATAGTATAATAAGCAGCAAACGCTCCATTGATAAATACAGCAAAAAACACAACTGTATCTGTATCTCCTGCTGATATAACAACGGATAAAAGGCCAAAAATGTTATACAACTAATTCGAACAATATAGCTCACCATATCTCCAAGTAAAATGAAGATATTTTTATTTTCAAAATAAGCCTTGACTGTGTAAAAAAAAAAATTTGATAATTAATGACAAAAAAGCATCACTAATGAAAATCCAGCATAAATGTAATATTTCTTAGCCTTGTAGTTGGCTCTAGAGCAGGTTAAAATCAGCTAAATCCCATCATAGTGAATAGGGCTAAAGCACGTTAGAGACTTAACCAACGTATTAGGTAGGTTTGTTTTTTTACTGCAGAGGGTCAATAATGTAAACAAACAGTTAGCTTATGAACAAAAGATCTACAAATTTCTTCTTCTGAGACACTGAAGAGGCACCAAGAGCCCCTCACACCTGCAGTACAGTGGAGGCGTCACAAGAGGCGCTACAGGAATCCAAAAAGGGGAGAAAGAAGATAATCAAAGACTGTTGTGGAGCGGAGGGAGCTGCACAGGAGGAACCAGAAGGAGGTGGAGGAGCTGACACAGTGCAGGACACCACGCTCTGGAACGAATTTCGTCGATCAATTGTGCAATGACAAATAAAGCACTTTCTTACTTACTTACAATAGTGTAGTAAATGTGGTCACCATGGGCAGCTAAGACTTCCATTGTTTGTAGTAGGTGTTCGTACTGTCACCTACTCTTACTTACTTCACTAGTTTAGTTCCTTTATGTCTGTGGTTGCAGTTAATGCTGTTGCACATACTTTTAATCGAGCGCAGTTTTGAAGTCATTTCTTTCACCACCACATTTAAGTGACACATGACAAATGACCGATCGAGTTTCACGAGTCGGCTTTTCTGGATGGTGTTTTGTAAACTGAAAAGAAGCGGGATTACATTTCAGCCCATAAACAATAATTTAAAAACGGCCCAAAGCAAAGAGTGACATTTCTTAAAGCACATTCAAGTTTATGATGTATTACTTGGCAAACAGAAAACCCCCGGTTCCTGATATTGAGAGCTTTTTCTCGCGCACACTTTTTCCATTACCTTTCCTCTCTCTTCTCTGAGCCACAGGACATTCAGAGACACTGATATGGGGCTTCCATGGCCAGCGGCGGCCGCCTATTATCATCGCAGAAATAGAAACTTCACATGAGACGTAATTTAACATTTCCACATTCACCCTCTGCCCACAGACCTCGAGATGTGGAAAAAATGACACTGCAAGAGCATCCCACGTCTTTCTGCTCGAGGAGAGATTTCACAGCGTAGATTATGCAATGACATTAAGTAATTACATTCACGTCACTTTGTTGAGAGCAGTTCCTCAAACACATTCAAAAAAAAAATCCCGTTTTTGAATTTTGTTTTGTTTTCGCAATGTGGAGATGTTTTGCAAGAGTCTTTGGTCAGGGCGAGCATTTGTTTCTGGGAGAAAGCTGAGGCAAAAGGCGATATACAAAACCTTTGGTCCAGTTTTCTCACAATCTAGTTTTCCTTACACTCATGCAACAACCTATGCACTTTAATCGCACCTACAGACTTCAAACTTTCCAGTCTTGGATTGATGAATATCTAATGGCTTTTTAATATATAATTCCTGCCTTTAATGTTTCTTTCATTGGCCTTACAAGTCTTGTTTTTTCTCCTCACCTGAAAAAGAATCGAGAAGTAGATCCCACGTCTTTCATTCACTCACGTTTATTTTTATTTCCTTTTACTATCGTGGCTGAAATTCAAAAAGTAGCTAAATCAAAGACAGCAAAGCCCCTGACAGCTCTCTTGTGGGGATGAGAAATTGCCTGCGGCTCTAATTGCCTGACAATACAGGATCCAGTGAATCTCCGCCTGGCTCCGAGGGGAATTGGAACAATGTGTTGGAGGTGTCGCACTTTTGTTCTTAATAACTTCCATATTGGGTCAGGCACAGGTCACTACAACACACCGTCGCCCTATGAACTTCCCAATATTGCATCATTATTTAACAAAGTGTCAAATTTAGGAGCACGCGAAGGCGCAGCCCGCGTTCTGACCAAGTTTATCGTCGCACTATCAGTTTTTCCTGCTGCCAATGAAAACACGCCATGTATATTTTTTCCCAAATCAAAAGCATGTGTTTTTTTTTTTTTGCATTTCTGGAACATAGGCATGTATAGAAGATCAGAAAAGTCTCGGGTGTGAATGTGGACTACGGTGAATAATAATCCAGTGATGTAAGCCAGGTCTCTCTGTGTTTGGACTTCCTGCTTAGTGTCTTCACATGAAATATTGCCGTTGAACTTGCATGATAATTACAAGCGAGGTTAACTAGACTCTGTTTCATGTCTGCGCTCGGATGCTCTGTGCATTTGACCAGCGTTTTCGCCCTGTGTCTTTTGGCATCACGAGCGGCCTAAAAGAGCAGCTCCCTTGAATTACATCCTTGTTTTTCAGGGGTTACGCTCCTGTTACATACATTTTTGCATGGCTGGATGTGTCATATTTGATGGAGGTTGTTGCGGCCATTGGTTTTGGGTTTCCGAGTGCTGATTAGCGCAAATTACGGGAATAAATTGTCGCTTCAACGTAAAATTTACCAGACACCCTTCAAAAAGGTGTCCAACTTCCACAAGCGCCCATTAGTTATTAAAATTGTATGCTGCGATAATGTAATTCTACCATTTGGTGGAAAGATTTGTAACAGAATCATGTCCTGAGCGCATATTCATTCACAATGTGCTGCTATAACACTCATCAGGCGCCGATATTGTGTTGAGTAGAGCTTCTACGTCTCAATGCTTTGCTCCATCCAAAAAGTGCCTTGCTTTTTTGGCCGCAGTTCAAACTTGACAATAACATGCATCTTTCCTGTTCATTCAACTCGTGCCAGACCGTTTACTCTTCACTCCCTTTCTCTGCTCTGGCACAGTTTGGATACAGTTGTTGTTTATCGAAGCGGCCAATGGCGGGGCTTCAGCGCTCACACAGACAAAACAGAGCAAATTGTCCATCTCCCGTCCACATGTCTCCTGATTACTCCGTTCAGCTTCCATATGCCGCTGCGAGCTCGTGATGTGCAGCATTATGTCATGGCTGCTGTGATATCGCAGGGAGTGCGCAAAGACCATGCAGAGACTCTGAAAGTGGATCAGAGTCAGACAGAGAGAGAAAGAAGACAGGGACACGAGGGACTGTCCATGTCTGCTGTTCCATTTCAATGGACCATCAGAGGGGGATGTGATGCTGAACACTGAGCAGTGTCCACTTTAGAAGCACATACAGTTGTGCTCAAAAGTTTTCATACCCTGGCAGATTTTTGACAATTTTTCAAAGAATTTGAAAGATATCACAAAAGGTTTTCTATTCACTCATAGTTAGTGGTTGTGTGAAGCCATTTATGGTGAAACAACTGAGTTTGCTATTTTTAAATCATAATGAAAAAAGAAAGTACCGAAGTGACCCTGATCAAACGTTTACACACCCCAGTTCTTAATACTGTGTATTGCCTCTTTAACATTAATGACAGCTTGGAGTCTATTGTGGCAAAATGCCTCCAGTTCCTGTACGCTCCTGGGCTGACTTGCATGAACTGCATGTTTGAACTCTCCCCACAGTGGTTCAATGATATTGAGGTCAGGAGACTGAGATAGCCACTAACCTTCACTTTATTCTGCTTGAGCCAAAAAATCAAAACTTCTGCCAGGGTATGTAAACTTTTGAAACAAATACAACTGTATATCACAATGTGATATAGTGAACAATAATATCTTTCAGTCTGAGGATTCTGAGAAAGGGATTTCCAATCTCAAGGGGACTTTCTTGTCCTGGCTAAAATACGAAAAAAAAAAAAAAAAAGGTTCATGGGAGGCGATTTTGTCAAGAAAAGTAAATATATAAATATTTATTACACAGAGAAAGAGTAAATCAGAAAGTAAAAGAGAGCACTTTTAAAGGTCTTCTAGCCTGTGAGATGTATTGGACAGGACAGTACGGGGTAAAAAGAGGTAAAGATGGTGTAAAGACAGGGGAGAGACATTCAGCAAACTGTCAGAGCCAGGACTTGAACCCGTGAGGCCTGAACCATGTCCAGTGTTGTTCACGTGCAGCAGCCTTTCGAACTCGTCTGACAAGACTAGTTTGTGTCAGACTAGGAGATCATTCTGTTACATAAAACTGTGTAATTGTTTTTCAGTTCACATTCTTTGTAACTTCAGTTTATTGTATCTACTCAGTTTGCATTCTCAGGAAATCGAGTTACGTTACTGACAAGTCGTGTAAACCCATCTGACCGCGCATAATACCCAGATGATACGGCAATGTGGTCTGAATTTGGAAGCATGGGGCATCAATCAGCTCTTGGTGCTTGGTGGAAGTCCATAAATAATCTACAGCTTTTTAGGATCTTGCCCAAGAACTTGATGTTGGTCCCACGCTCCTCTTGCTTCCCCTCTGGCCCACCTTGGCAAAGCAGATTGGGCCACTCCAGCGGATTTACACGGCTAATTTATGCCCGTCCCATCCTGTCATACCTGCTTTAAAACGCTGCAGTGGTCCGGGTTGGGTTAAGTAAGAGGCCACATTGCAAAAGTGGGGGCTGGTGCTGCTGGTGCTGAGGGACCAGACCAGAAAGCTGCTAAAACACATGAGCCTTCCTGAATGTAGTAATGGGGAAACGGTTGGGGCTCAGGAAGTTATAAATGTCACCAATGATCCCTGATTTCTTGACCTGCTCTTCCTCTTTGCTGTGGGCGGCAGTAGGCTACTTAAACTCAGTCTGGTTTTGGGAGTAGGGAGTTTTGTTATGTTAAGTTATGCCAGAAGAGTAGCCGTTCATATGGAGCCATTTATATTAGCAATGAAAGATGCATGATACAGTAAGTGTGTTTAAAGTAGATCATTCAGCTTTCCACAAAATATAAAATCATGTGATAATTTAAGGCGGTAGCAATCCTGTTCAACAGAGGTGTATGAAAAATGTGTCCTGCTAAAAAAGTCAGTGGGGCTCTATGGCAGGGGTCCTCAATCTACGGCCTGTGGGCAAATCAAATTAAATAAAAAAGAATACCACATGTGTCCAGCAGGGCCACTGGCATAAGAGATCAGGATATAAACAACACATTATAGCCACGTGGTAAATGAAGCTTACCACCACAGAGTGTGGAGTGAATGAAAAATGAATAGTGTTACTTTGAGAAACTTGTGACACAGGCTTGTAAAGCACAATACAAGCAGATATTATTTTAGTCACATTATGCAATGTTTTATTACAAAATAAAAATGATTGATGAAAGAATGATTACTATTTTTGCAAACCGCTATAGCTAAACAAATATGTGCCTGGAATCAAATGTTGATCTTGTGGATATAGTAGTGGGGATGACTGTGCTAGGCTTGTAATCTCTACTTCACGATGAGGCCTGCTGCATTTTGGTCTGGGTCATACAATTTTATGTTATAGCCAACCCGGCCCGGCCCCCATTACAGTCAGGAACGATAATGTGGCCCCCAGAGAAAAAAAGTTGCGGACTCCTGCTCTGTGGAATGGGCATATGGATGGGTCAACCTTGGCGTTATTAGCCTATGGGGCAAGTACCCATTGGCATTTTCCGGCTGGTGTACTGCAGAAGTCACCATCCGCAAACTCATGCGAGAAGTAATAACACTTTTATATGTTTTCTTCATCCCTCACAGCTGCATCAATCCTACTTCAGAACAACAAATTCAATAGACATAAAACAGGTTGTATGGATAAAACTGTTTATCTCTATTGGCTGCCATATTACAAGGTTCCCATCTGGAGTGAATCGTTCAAAGTGATTTTTCGGGAAATTATGCCTTTGTTTTAATCCTGGTTTTCGGGTCGGGCGGTGGAGGGTGGTTCAAGCTGAAGCTCATAAAACAGCTGTCCTGCTAAAACACTTCATAACAGGCCCAGAAAGCTTTTAACAGAAGCACTGCAGCCTATTACTGGTCATCAGGATATGATTTTGACTGTGTGCCAAGTTTCACCTGTGTAGCCCATTCCATTGTTGACATATGGAGGGGGGTAATATCTGACAAATCGCTGTTCGTACGCCGCCTGAATGTTAAACCCTGGCCTCAACATAAATTATAAGGGGGCGCTTTGATGTCCCTTTTGCAGGATTAAGAATAACAGACGTAAACCTTCTCCAGAAGTGCATTCACTCCAGTAACTCAAGTAAACGTACTCGAGTAACCTCTTACAATAACTTTATACGTGATCATTTCTCCCCATCTCGGCGTCTTCAGAGGTTATTGTTCGAATGGGCAGACAACACCTCCAGCGTGTTGTATTCCCTAATATCACATTCATTTCCTTCTGGCTGTTTGGTTTTCGAACTCACAGAGGCCTCGGTTTATTTTCTGTAGTGGTACATTTGCAGACGTGAGAAGGATTTCTAGTGAAAGCAAATAAACCCAAGTCGTGGATTAAAAAGGTTTGCGGGGTATAATTTCGGTGTAGACTTGTGAAAACGTGCACTTCCACTTCGCTGGAGCCACTAAATACATTCGGTGTTAAGGAGAGAGCTGAGTTTGTCTGGCTTGTACTCAACATTTGTAATTAAACAAGGCTGGGTTCATGGTGTAATCTCACAGCATTCTTTGTTATAGCTTTATTTAAGAACGTGCAAACTCCACACACAGAAATGACCCACACAGCAAGATTACAATGCCAGCGATTAAAATGCCAGGTTATGTGCTACAAAGGGTTTAGAAGAGATAAAGTTAAAGCAGAACTTAGTAGCTGTTTTACCTTAATAAATCTTTTTCGTAGTCCCTCTGGGGGTAAAAAGTGGAGTGATTAGGGGGGTCTTTCATCTCCCCCTGGTGTCTCTGGCCAGAAAACCACACTTGTTGCTTTCCCTGCCCCGACCCGGAGCCCCAATACACACTAATGGAAAACATCTTCCTTGCTGCTCTCAGTTGTGAGGTTTTTGACATGGTACAAGAAAGTCCTGACTTCATTTTATATGTTTTGTTGCTGATCATTTTGCAGAACATTGTTATTTGGTAATCACGATCAGAAGAAGCTAACAGGCCAAAGGTAACTTTGGGCTTGCGCCATTTTAAGCAGTTTTTACAGCCAAGTTTGAGCGGGAAAATCTCCATTGTGTAATTGGGTGGTGGCACAATACACAATATCCCTCTCTCCCTTTGTCTTTTCTGTCAGCGTAGTATTTACTCTCACGGACAATTAATAGGTAAAATTACGCAATATGCCACAACACCTGCAGTAGCGCTTGCGGCCTCTAGGGGCAAAGGTTACTTAGTTCTGCTTTAAAGGAGACGCATCAAGCAAAATCAACTCTTATCATTAAACTACAAATTACCTTGTGTAGCAGTTAGCTTCCTTTTCATTTTGATTTCTTCTACTGCTGAAGTGCACCAGTCTATTGGATTGTATATGGCATCATATATGACACAGAAAACAGTTTTCCATATTTGATATCCATCACTGGACCCATTCTGAGCTGTTCTGTGCTCAAAGTGTGTTCATCGCGGCGCCATCGATTTGCTTGCTTGCCATTAGCTGAATTTGGAAAAAGTGTCCTTACTGTCTTTTCTTTACACCAGCATTATTTTTGGCATGATATAGCGTTAAAATATAAATGCTGCTGTTGTTGTTTAAAGCCTCAATCCAAGTTGCTGGTGTGAAGTTGCAACATAACCTGGAATGTTCCGCGTATGGCTTTAAAAACTGGTATTTTGACAGCAAACATATCTCAGCGAACATTTTACCAAACCCAACTTGGCAAACCACACCTTTCCTATTTTATTCCCTTTTGCATGTGCGTCTTGTCGGTGCCGCTGTCCGCTGCTCTGTTGTGATTAGGCCCTCTGACTGTTTGCTCTGGAGTGCGGCACATTCCTCCCGGCCTTAATTGATAGCGATTATGTGGTTTCTGATTTGGTGTTTGATTGGGAGGCGGATTGGCGGTCCTGATTTTGGGGGGGGGCACAGAGATTTTATTGTCTTTGGAAAGTCAGGGTTAAATGCCTGAATGATAGCCCCTGCTACCTTGTGAGTCACATTAAGGGGCACCAGTGGGTTGGCACGAGCACAGACTGGACTATGTTACTGCTCTGGCTTTGTGTTTTTGAATCAGGCTTTTGTAATCAGAGCAACACTCAGCACTAAGGCCATGGCACCTTTGTGTTAGTTGTAGTCCTTGGTAAACTTTCTAGGAGGGCATCTGGCAACTATTTTAATTCAAAGTGCCACTAACTCCATAAAAGTGCATTACATCATTTGAAAACAACGTTACACTAGAATTCGACTTGGTAACAGAAACATTGTCACGTATTGGTTTCTAGGTAGGACTTGTTGATATATTCGATGGAAAAACAGGGAGGGAGAGAGAGAGTTTCATGGTGTTTTGCTTTTAAAACTAAACGCTTGTATGTAAAGCACAGTGAGCTCTGCCTGTGCCAAGAGCTGTCCATCTGACTGGTTGTTTTCCTCTGTATTCAGGAGAATTGTCCCTCCCGGGGACACCTGGCTCTCTCCCACCTCCTCAGTGCAAATGTTCACTTGGCTTAAACTGCCAGATGTTATGAAAGCCTCTATTGAAGCTCCTTTCCGAGCCCTTTTCTCATAAAGGGTTTGGAGAGAACTACCGTAGGCTAGAATACGTCCACTCCGATAGCTTTGTTGACCGGCCAATGTCATCTGATTTACATGTAATAAAACCGAAAGTGTGACTTCATGTGCGCCCTGGCTTGTTTGTATGCGTCACACCACCGACTTACATGTTCAGAATATAAAAATATACGTCATTTTGGTTTTAAAGGTGATCTCTAGGCTGTTGCCGTTTCCAGAAAAGGGTCGGCAGTTGTGAAACATGGCCACGAACTTGTAAAAAGAGATGCATCACGTGATAACACAGTCAATAGATAAATGACACTGTCTTACTTTTAGAAGCACACTAGCTGTACACTTTGACTGTTTGTCATTATGCCCTCCCTATATCTGTCCAGAGCATGTGTGAAGCTGTGAAGTCGCTGCTGGCTCCGTGCCATGTTTCAAAGTAGCACGCTCCACTGAAGACCTTATTGATTGGCCCGTGTGCCAGACCTGGAACTTTGAGATTACATCCCCCCATCAAAAATCACTCTCTCTCACACACACACACACACATGCACACACACCCAGAGCAGGTCCTCCCAGCTCCCCTCCTCCTCCCCCCTCCTCCTCCTCCTCCTCCTGCGCCTGTTCACGAGTTAGTCCCGGAGATCAGAGCCAGGGAAGCCCAGTGAGGAGAAGGCAGCATAGAGGAGCATCTTACCCCAGAGGCAGTGACGCTGGGCAGGCATGGAGCAGGAGTTTTCACCCTACCAGCTCCTACTGACCGCACTTATTATCCTGGTACAGTATTGCTGTCTAGATTTGTTAAAAAAATGCTTGGTGTTGTACATTGTCAATTATAGTAGGTGTAACTTATCAGTGATGCAAGAATTCTAAGTATTCTCACTTCACCCTTGTATACTGGAGTTTTGCTTTTTCCTTTGACTGTTGAAAATTGAAGTGCATGTTTTCATTCAGTTCTTCCTTTTTCTGGGGTCACCATACAGCAAATGTTAGTTTTATGTAAGCCAGATGCCCTTCCATTCCCAACTTATTCAGGCTGAGTTGTCAAAAAGTGTTGATTGCGCTGTGAACCTCAAAGCAATATCGCCACAATTTATATTATCACCTCATCATCTTCATATCTCCCATAAAGTGTGTGTTTTTGTTTTCATTGTTATGGTCCCATATTGGAACCACTATGATGGCCAGTGTGATGTCAAGCACAGGATGTCCCGCGCAACAAGGGATTGAGCAGATGTGCAAAGATCGCGTGTCCTGCCAACTGAAAAGGCCATCCACGTTTCGTATATTGACACAGTCTGCAAAAGAAGGCACTAAGTTTCCGATTTCTCTTCAAGGAGTTTTCCATCCTGGCGGAAAATGTCCCCGTAGCCTCCCACCATTCTGACAGGTGACTCAAATCGGACCTGTCCATCAGGATAACACATAATACCGCGATCAGAGGCGCCTTTTTTATCATCCGACCGTTTCCTCATTTCCTTCTTGACGGGATGGGTGACAGCCAAGGGAGCTTTGGGAGCCACATGTGCTACTTTTCCTCCCCTAAAGTTTAAAATCACACGTCCGGCCCCAAAGCGCTGAGGGTGAGAGTTTGACTGGGTAATCCGTAAATTAAGGCTACAGTGGATATACGCAATCCAAGAATTTGTGGATACTCTTTTAGATCAAAAAGAGACAAGTGGATTCAGTAAGTTTGATCTCTCTTCTAGCTTTAGTCGCTTTTTGGCTTCTGCGGTCCCCAAACTCCCCACAGTGGATGAGTGTGCCGTGATTTGCCTATTGATTTGTTGGTGTTGCCCACCAAAAATAACCTTTGCTCATGCAGACTTTTGGTTTTTGGGGTTTCTGAGAATCTGTAGAGAGTCGTCCAGAACCGAACCTAAATAACTGACAGAAAAATCATTAACTCTCATACGAAAACATGATTGATGATTTATTTCAACAATCTTAGTTATCATTTCGTTCGCACATGACAATATTTTCTGCCCGGCATCTAGATCCAACACGCGGTTTCCCTGGGTGATCCGGGCCAGTCCAAATAAAGCCCTGGAGGGATCATAGCGTTGGAGGTGGGGACGATGTAGCCACGAGAAACGCATCCAAGTAGTTATCTGATACACTCAATTATTGACTCCAAATCCCGACAGGACCGGCTATCGGGGCGAGCGGAGCCTAATGTCCGACCTCCTTGGTTGAGAACAATGCAGTCACAGTCAGCCAAACAAGCTATTACTACTCCCCATTCGCATCTCCTTCATCTGCTCTTGCTCCTCTGGCTTCCCAACAGAGCGCCCACTTGTAATTGAGTGCAAAATACGCTGATTGCTTTTCAAAGGAGGGTGGCGTGCTCAACAGCGGCCCAGATTTCAGTTTGTGTTTATTTACAGAAGATCCAAACTTTGAAATAGTTGGCGCGGGGAAGAAAGTAGCAGCGGCGTGTTATGCTGCACGCTTCAGTGGATCTGTTTAGACCTCACTATATCCTCTGCTCTTACAGTGGCTGATAATCTAAGCTATAGGCTTACTTTAACTTAAGATTTGGAGCAACGTAATGTGCTCTCCTTATCTTTCAATTGTGTGACCTTGGAGCAAATTCTGTCCGTAAAACCTTGCTGTAGTTTTGGTTCATGATTGCATCAACAATAGAAGTCGTACCTACACTGTGCACTACGGGCGTAGTTACTCCTTGGATGAAGTTTGTGGAAGGTATGCAACTGGGCACTGGCCTGTGTTGGTGACTTTTGCTGTACACCAGCCTGGAAATGTTTGCCCTTGGTAAGTTCATTTCTTGAAACAGTGTCGGCAAATTCTTTAGACATAGACCCCCACTGAGTTGTTTTGCTGGCAGCTGTGGCCGCCATAAGATCTTTAGAGGAGAATATGCAAATACCACACAGAAAGGTCTCACCATCACTTGGTCTTCCATGGCGGATGTGTCCCCCAAAAACCCCAGGTAAAGTCTTTCGAAGTGAAAGTCAAACTAAACAGTATAGTAGTGGTTCTCCTCAGTGTAGGTAGTAAGAGTAGTTGTAAACAGTCCCAATAATCCCACATTGTGCTTCTAGCAGTATGTTCTCTGTGGTTGGAGTTTTCACTTGCTGTGCCAAGAGCGCGTCTCATCTGCAATGACACCCATTTACATCAGTCCACTTGACTTCTAATATTGTGAACTCTCCACTGGCTTCCTCATCTGCGACCCAAAGAAAACAATCAGAACAATATTCTGGCCCGTATCTGCTTCCCCCCTCCATGCACCATTTATCTTACCAGACAGGGTCCGCACAATGCTGCGCTGTTGGGAAGAAAGGTCAACAAAGGTCAAAGCAACTTCCTCGGCCAATCCTATAGGTTCACTGTAAATGCCCTGTCGGGGGGGGGGGGGGGCATAAATCTTCCTAAGAGCAGGTGCTGCACATAAACTTGACAAACTAGACTTCCTTATTGAATGTGTCTGCGGTGAGTGGGGTCACCCTGAGACTTGAGAACATGGTTTGATGGTTTGGTGAAAGAAGGGCTTCACATAAGTATAAGTACCACTAAACTGTTCTGTATTGCACTGTACTGCTATTTCCTCTTACACTACAGGTAATGGCAGAGCTATATTTCTGCAGAGTTGAAGACCATTCAATCTTCTGATCTTGTGTTTGTAAATGTATACCTCTATAATAGTTGCCGATATCTAAAAATATATACAATAAGGGGCCATCTGGGGCCAGTACTCTCCCGTAATAGACATTGTTACCGACGACTCTTTCCTGGAACTACCACTTTTACTATTTTAGTCATTGCTACATTACACTGTGCTATACCAACTTTGCCTTCGACCTGAGAAAATGCATGATAGATCAAAATACATAAAACATACACAGCTCTACTTCTTCTCAAATCAAATTATTGTATTCACAGTCACTTTCTGCCTCTGTTGCTTTTCCTGTCTTTTATGTTCCCATCAAACCCAAAGCCGATACCCGATGGAGTTAAAAAATGCAGCTCACAATAGAAGTGTTGGAATGGTTTTGTCAGCTCTACAATACACAGTCATGGTTTCATTAAAATCAAAGACTCTTGGAGAAAGCGGACCATTTTTTTTTTCATACGTTTGGCTTCTGCAGAAGAATGTCATTGTGCCATGGAGCTTTAAGCTGCATTTGTGCCAATGTTAGTGCCACTCTTTCCATTTACTTTTGTCAATTTTCTGCTATTTATCAGCAGCACATTTTTGCCTGTGTGTCCCTGAAAGAAAGTTTTTTTTTTCCTGCAAGCATAAGCATTCTTATTCCATTTTCTGTGCACAATGTCACTTTCAAAAGTTCAGACTGTTTTGCAAAATTATAATCAAAAGGAAGCTTCAGGTGCTTCCAATATATATAAACAAATTTAGGCATGAATTAGATTGGCTGTAATGTTCTTTGAAAAATGTGGCAGACCTTGAATGTTGTAGAGAGAGTTTTCAGAAAAGGCGCGGGCCATATCGGAGGTGTGAATTGTCCTTGGGGCCACAAATTCATCTTCTCCTTATATTGATTTTGGATCCTTGAGCAGTACAAGTCATCTTTGCTGCCAAATACAGCGCAATGCAATTAAAAACCCACAGTAGAAACCCCCATACTTTGCGCTCTAACGATTTGAGAGAATGAGTCAAGACCTTTTTTTTATTCACTATTTGTTGATTTCTTTTAATATTTTGCTTTTTGTTGCTGTGCAGAGTTCCAGGACCGCCCGGTCGGAAGAGGACAGGGACACGCTTTGGGACGCCTGGGGCTCGTGGAGTGAATGTTCTCGTACCTGCGGAGGGGGCGCATCCTACTCACTGAGGAGATGTCTCAGCTCCAAGTAAGGGTCCTTTGCAATCTCGATATTTGAATACAGTCCCCGCCGCTGGACTTGGTTCAGGATTCTGTCCAATGAGACCATGTTATAATGTTACCCTCAGTAATAAAGATGCCTACAGTGGGATATATGTCACAAACTAGTTTTATTCTCCTATCAACCACAAAACATGCGCCATATAGGCAAAAAACCTCAGACAGTTTATCAAAGCAGAGGACACATTTCTTTATTGGGACAGTAAAGTACATCTAGCACATTAACACACTAGCTATTTCAACTTGGATAGACTCAGACAGAGACAAAAGCAGCGATTAGAAAGATATATTGACATATACAGTTGTTTTTGCCGATCAGAATCCGGCAGTAGACAACGATATATGGATTATAGTTAGTATGGATGGGTAGGTTAGAGTTAGGGATGTCTTCCCCCGGAGCTATGTGACTGTGTTAAGCTGTTATTTTATTTTGTAATGTATTTATGTTTGCAACTGACTCTCTTCCAAGTCATTAAAATCATTCATTCAATCAATCAATCTATCTATCATGCCTGGACACTGCTGGTGTTAAGGGAGACCGACAAAGGATGTAGCAAGGCGAAGCAATGAATGGAAGAGGCGGTGAAGGGGTGGAGGTGGGTCGCAGCACAGCTGGGAAGCAGACATGAGCCATGAACGCTGTAGGCTTAAATGTGGGACAGAGGGCAATGATTGGCTGCAATGAAAGTGTGGCTCTGCTCTGATAGGCTGAGGTGGAGGTGTGACCCTCGCAAACATGATCAATGGCTTGAAGTAGGAGACGCTGAAATGAGTCTCCCAGGTTCCATAAAAAAAAGAAAACGCTTTTGTTGTTTGTTTGTTACTAATGTAGTTATACAAGGATAATCTAATAATAATGAAAATTTGTGCAAAAACATTAAAGTTGTATTTTTATACCATTTTGATTACGTTAATCTGTGGTTATCTGTAGCTAAGGTCTAACGCCTGGGTGCCATTCAAGTTACAAGATCATTAGACTCCTTATAAATGGAACCATCTCTCGGACAATTTGTAAACGCATGTTCAAGCACTAGTCAAGGTAATCCTCTGTTTAACTGCGACAGGCCTGTTTTCCATTAGCGCGCCATATGCTAGCGCTGAGTATCACGGGGAGGCAAGGGAGAGGACCTCTTTTCCCTCCTGGCTGTCAAATAAAACTGACTCTCGCCCCTAATAGCACAAGTAAATCTCATCAATCGTCCCCGTCCCGTGAGGTTGTAAGGGGAGCGCGCAGGATGCATGCTAAATAGTCCACAGGGGTCAACTGATACCACTTGCCCACTCGCCTTGTAGCCGCTTGGCCCACGTCTTGGAATCATCTGGAACAATCTGCTTGTAAGTAATGGCACAACGCATCACCATCACTGTCTCTCACCAAAGAAGTGCCTGTCGTTTTGAATAACTTTTATGCGACAAACTTTGAACTCCCTCTGGTCGGATCCCCTTCTCATCATGTAAGCTTAAGTCTCAAGATCTCCGGACCTTTTCTTCTTGTGCCAAAGTTACCCCATTGACTTACAGCTTCAAATTTGGACTCTAGCACCAAGATGAAAGCTTTATACTAGCGCCATACTGGGCAAAGTGGACAATTACAAATATATGAAGTACTGGAGTTGAAAAAAAGTGATTTGGTATGTTTTCCATAGAAATGCTGTCACTTTTATAGACTGGGAAATAGCTGCAGGGTGACTTCATTGCATTCCTGTACTTTACTGTTCCGAGAATGTACTACGCACTGGTGAAAGGTAGCCAGTGAGCCACAAGCGCCAGGGTCACCTCCCTTTGAGCGCTAGCAGTGATGAGATCAAACAGCGAGGTCATAAAACAGTTGAGGTTGTAGTGGACATGATGGGCTCTCTGCATGCTACAACAATAAAAATGTATGTTCCTTGGGAGAGTTCAGCTTCCCGACAGCTGAATGAAGCCCTTTCAGTCAGCTGGACCCGGCCCGTAGACTCCACAGTGTCTCCCTTAAAGCTAATGTTTTTTGAGCTTTTGACGGGATGCTGAAACTGATAACAAAAAAGAGCCATATTGAGTTAATCAGTCAAACGTGGCACTATTACCACACACTACGACTGCTTAGATTGAATATTTCATTTAGAATGACTCACAAATGCTCCATAGACAAGACGCAAACTCTTACACAATTTTCACAAGCGTCTCAGTGTCGCTCAGAACACTCAATGTTACTTTTTTTTATGTGTTTGCACCTCAGGCCTCTTAGGTGCCAAATAGCCCCTAGCATTAACTCGTGCCCACAGTAAATATTAAGCTTTGTGTGTTTTGAGGTGCACCATTTCTCTCCCCACACCCACTCCTCTCCCAATATATTTTTGGTCAGAAAAACCTCAGAATGCTCCCGGCTGTAAAAAGCAATTTGCCATTTTTTAAAAGGTGCTAAGGTTGTGCGCAGCATTCTAGGTGTTGGTTACTCAATCACATTAATGTATGTGACTTTCTTGGCGAACTTTGCTTGCGAGAAGGTAGGAAGGAGGTAGCAGCTTGTCCCCCGGTGGCAGATCAAACAAGTGTTGTTAAAAGTAAAAATACTAGGGCCCTTATGACTATTTGGAAAGTAAAGACTGTCACTGGATACCTGCCAACACCCTCAACTAATATCAACTCTATGACCTCCTCTACCCATGCTGCACCCACTGGAAGTCCTAAGCAGAGTTTGTTCGTTTTCTATTATACTGCCCCTAAGAGCACGAACCAAACATTATTAACAACAGGCTTCCTCATCTCAAGCCGTATTGGCATATGGATTGGGTGTTGTGGCACATAGCGGCAATAGTCACTGATTTATGGGTCTCGCGACTGGCAAACGATTGAAGATCTGGACTTTTCTTTTCTCCATTCCCAAACACACTCCAGCCCCCCGCTCGAAGTAAATGATGATTAGAAAGAATCGCGCAACTCATAATGCGTGGTGACAGCGCTTCTGGAAATGGTTCTTCATCCCAAGGCCTTGAAATAACTTTGTAATTACTGATAAGGATGTTTTTACAATGCGTCGGGTCAGTGATTACAGAAGTAGCAGGCACTGGGGCTAAATGAGCCTGGTGTTTTGGGAGTTCTCCAGTGGCGTGCCGCAGCTGTTTTTGAAGTTTGCGTTTAAAGCCAATTTAGCCAGCAGTTGTCATTAAGCTTTCTTTTGGAAACGCTGTGGCACCGGAGCCTGGCACTGTGACTGCATGACTGACTGCACAGTGTATAGAGACCACCCTCTGTGTCGCAATGCAGAAAACAGTAGTAAATCTAACAAAAGCCATGCATCCTTCAGAAATATGAAACTGGAGAAGGCTCATTATGAAATACGCCAGCCAAGGCCAAGTGAACTACAGTGGGCCGTGCTTGTACCCGGGTTACTTGATGCGAAAGTCAAATGTATTGAAACATCTAAAGAAACCACCACCAAGGCATTGACTTTATCTTGCAATGGTAGAGATTAGAGATGCACTGATACAGCTTTTTTTGCTACCGATACTGATTCTGGGGTTTGAGTATCTGCCGATATCCAATATTTACCGATACCAAGAGACTTTCTTAAAAGTGGCTTTCTCTGAGTGAAACATTTTATTGACTCTTTTCTCAATTTTAATATCAATAAAGTCAAACTTAATTATCATGATGCTACATATAAATTCTCAATTATATCTATTGATAAACTAATGGATAAAAATTAAACAAGGACCACTGGACTTTTTTACACTAAATATCTTTGGGTAAATGACAGGCTTTAAGTTACATTAATACAATCAACTCACATAAAGTTATCTGATCATTACAATATGTTAGATAAGTTATTTCTTAAACTAAAATACTCCTTCAGCAGTGCTTATTTTATTTTATTAGGCTACATTAGGTATTTCTATCATGGTTTCTGACCGAGACGTAATTGTTTTCATTAGCATTAGCATGTTCACGCTAGCTTTAGCATGCTGATGCTAACTGGGGAATTTTGCCCGGCAATTGCGGAGGTTAAAACTACCTCAGCATGCCCGTATTCACTTAGATTTAGGTGGTAAAGCTTGTGTTTTTAAGGCGTTGAGAGCCAAAACTAGTAACGGTTCACTATCGTATATTTGTAGCCGATACCCGATATTGTATTTTTTCCAGTATCGGCTCCGATATCCAATACCAGTATCGGATCGGTGCATCTCTAGTAGAGATAATGTGTGCCCGGACCTTATTTGAAATGTCCAATGACTCTCTGAGTACCACACATTTAGAATAATCTTGGTCTTAAGCAGCACCCCTGATTGGAAAATTGATTTGGCCATTGGTTTTAAGCTGGATGTCCTTCCTAAAAAAACTTCCTCTATTTATTCAGGCTTGCTATCAAGAATCAACTAAACGAATAATATCTCCCCAATGTTTTAACCTAGCTTGTGTTGACACAGATATTTTTTTCAAGACATTCCTAGATCCACGTGGTGTTTTGGATCACCATCGCAAAAAGTGCTATTTCCCTTGTCGCCCATTACTAACCGTTGTAGACTATTGTTATTGAAATGTGACTGTTATTTTTGAGCTACTTCGCTAACAAGACACCAAGGCAAGTGAAAACATGACCTCAAAAGTGAAAGTAATTAATTCACGTCGATTGCTTGTGTTGGACCGTATTTTCTTCTTACTTTAGCAGCGCGCACAGCAGGAGCACATCTGTGGCATCACTAAAACTGCCATCTCCACACTCCCTGCGTATTGATCAAAAATGATGGCAAAGGTCAGAGAAACCGCTCTTCAATTCCTTTTAATTTACTTGGATACGTTGACGACATTTAATACAAAAACATTACGCACCAGATGAATCGGGCTGCATATTTGATATTGTTAGATGTTATCGTAATAAAATTCGGCATATGCTAGTTTTACGGTGGGGCGCTTTGAAGTACTTGAGTGCACTTTTGTATATTTTTGGCAGAGGAAGGTCAAAGTCTGTGAGTTATTTGAAACAGGGATCCTGATATTCCAGCCATTTTCATTTTTCCTTAACCTGAGATGACGCCGCGATGGATCCCAAGTCTGAGTCGTAGCCCCTGCTTATAGCCTCTCCTTCGGAGCTTTTACCCCCTTTTTATTAAAAAACATACATTCACACGTTTGAGCTTTTAACCATAATGTTCTTACCTCATGGAAAATGTGTGTTTCATATTATATACGTCTTCACTGTGAGTAGACTCTCCTCTCTTCAGACCTGACTCGTAACTTTGCTGGGAGCTGGAAGTTTAGGTTAGGTTTAGGTTTACACTGTAGGTTATCTTCCAAATGCTTTATTTTATTAACACACAGCAAAATATAGCATTGTCGATGTATTGCTGCTTGAGTGTCCGATGCTACTTTAAGTGTCTATCTAATATTAGCTGTGTGCAATTTTCCAGCCTGATTCCAGTCTTACCTGTCTCTCAACTAGCGGCTTTAGCTTTTGTGACTCGCTATTTTACTTGGCTGAGTTGACCGTCTGCATTCATCTAATGTTCTTGCCATGCCACACACTCCACATTCGCTCACTGGGATAACACTATAAAATCCTCCCTGGCTTTTCTTTTCGTCTGGGAAGTCCAAGCTCTCCAATGCTGCCTCCAATCATGATTCTAGATTAGCTAATGGCAAATGACATTGGAATCTCTCTTATGTCCTCAGTTTGGGTAAAAAAATATCCTTTTGATTATTTTTCAATAGGATCAGGGGAAATAGTCCCATCATAGGGCGGTATCAATAGGAAATCATCACTTCACCATCAAAGCGTAAAGGAATTTGAATTTTCTATAAGTGGTTACATTAGAATTTGATTCTGGGACACTGTGAGCCAAAATATTCCAATGTGTTGAGCAGAAGGAGGGCCCAGGAGAGTCTGCATGAACTACTGCCGCTATATAAAGCTATAGTAGCCACTGTTTACATTACCTTGGATTTCCCTTTTCTCCATTTCC
Source organism: Gobius niger (assembly GCF_951799975.1). Lineage (NCBI taxonomy): Eukaryota > Metazoa > Chordata > Actinopteri > Gobiiformes > Gobiidae > Gobius > Gobius niger. The sequence continues at coordinate 15,098,836 of NC_136872.1, read as the reverse complement.
CCTCTGTCCTTCCCCTAATATGAAGCTGTACATCTTCATTTGTGACTCCTGCTTTTACAAATAGGACGCTTGCGCAGATAGAGTTGTCCTCAAAGGTCTTAAATTCTGGCGGGAAGCACATTTTGAACCTTTAGTTAGTCATAAGGATTGCTTGGACACCCTGATAAACCTTTGAACGGTATTTAGCATAATTTAGCAGCCTCGACATGCAAAGTAGAAATAATCATAATCAGACAAAAAGGAAAAAAACAAAAGTTTTCTTGCCTTCTGATCAGAGCACCCCATATAACAGAATATCATAATATTTACATTAAAGGAAGAGGAAAAACATCTTTGGTCTTTTTGCGTTACTGAGCGCACGCACAAAGACCAGACAGGTACGCATCAACTCGTCTATGCTCAGGTAAGAACATATCTCAGCAGGAAAAACAGTGGCCTGTTCCTTTAAGAGGTACTTGATTGTCTCCCTGGGGTAATTTACCTTCTGCATTTGCCCCATAATTCGGCTGCTTGGTAAACCTGTGAGGAGCACTTGAGCGCACAGGGACCCAACTCCAGATCTCGAGTTCGTTTCAAGAGCACCTCTTTGGAAAATTATAATTTGAAACCATTGTATGGGAATCAAGCCTTATTGTTGTGAGGCAGTAGGTTGAATTTATTGCTCTTGACTCAACATTTCATTTTCTTTTTTTTTAACAAACATCCCGCTAAGCATTTGAAACCATTCCACTGTTTTACAACTTGCCATGTCCGCCCAGCACGCTCTCTTACTGCACTGCAATTCAAAGTGATAGGGGTCTTTTGTCAAAACACCATTAGCCTTAGGCCCATAATCCCCCTGTGTGTTGTGGTTTGTTTTATCATTCACCCCGAGAGTATTTTTTAGTAAAATTGTTCATTCTTTCTCTTTTTTTTTGCAGAAGCTGCGAGGGGCAGAATATCAAGTATCGGACATGCAGTAATGTGGTAAGTTCAGCGCGCTCATCTCCATGCAACGGGCGCCAAATAGCTCCCTGGAGAAGTTTACATTTGAAACAAACTCAAGGGTCAGGCTAAGATAAAAAACCTGAAGCTAGAATATGATCATTATCAGAATATTGCGTCAAGAAGGGCGTCAAGTGCAAGTCTATGACAAATCAATATGCAATTTACTGCGCTCCACAAGGCCTCAAAGTTGACCTCAAAGTTAAAAGATGAGGAGATCAATGTGGGGTTGCATTTTGATTTGTGAAACAGCTTGACAATGAAGTTTCTGAGCTGTCAACTTTAGTCAATAAATGTTCCCATGTTTGACGCTTTCCCAAAGTATTAAAGCAGTTCTAAGTAACTTGTTTACTTTAATAAATCCTTTTCGAAGTCCCTCTGGGGGAAATACAAGTGTTAATGGGATGATTGGGGGGTCTTTCATCTCCACCTGGTGTCTCTGTCCAGAAAACCACAATTGCAACTTCGCTGCCTAGGGGTCGGAGCCACCAATACACACTAATGGAAGCACGAAGAAGAAGCTAACAGGCTAACGGGCAAAGCTAACTGCGGGCTAGCGCACTTAAACTGTATTTACAGCCAAGAGTGAAAAAAAATTGTCCATTGTGTAATTGGATGTACGATATCCCTCTCTCCCTTTGTCTTTTCTGTCAGCGTAGTATTTACTCTCATGGGCAATTAATGAGTAAACGACACCTGCAGTGGCGCTTATGGCCTCTAGGGGCATGAGTTACTTAGTGCTGCTTTAAGGGTTGCAGCTAGCAGATAATATCTTGCATGATTTTTAATAAACCCTCACAACACGTGGTGAACCAATTTGTATGCATGTGTGTATAGTGTTGATAATGGCAGTAATCCTCCATATTGTCAAAAATGTTCCCCAATTAACTTCATTGTAATTTTCTCTCCAGGATTGTCCCCCGGAAGCCGGCGATTTCCGTGCCCAGCAGTGCTCGGCCCACGCGGACGTCCGATACCAGGGCCAGTACCACGAATGGCTGCCCATCCCCAACGACCCCGAAAACCCCTGCGCGCTCAAGTGCAAATCCCGGGCTTCGGGTTTAATAATGGAGTTAGCCCCGAAAGTACTGGACGGAACGCGCTGCTACACCGAATCCCTGGACATGTGCATCAGCGGAGCGTGTCAGGTGCCCCATATGCTCCAGCAATGAATAATCAATGAACATAATGGGTTTTTGACTGACGTTACGGGAAATATTTAGCATGCATTTTCGACCCACTTGAGTAGAATTACATCCCTAGGCAAAGTGTCATTACAATCTGTGCCTGTTTTCTTACCATACTTCGGATATCTGTGGTTGGAGTTTTGTCTTGCCGACGCACAAATCCATCAATCAGTGTCGGACCAGTGCAAGAAATGCTAAATAGAAAGCGCCGAGGAGCATTTTTGTGAAACCTAAAGCCCTGCTGAGAGCCGTGTTATTATGTAAATAGATGGGAAACAATAGGGGCGGTGAAAAGCAAAATAAACAATGTCTCAGCATTAGTATTCACAATAAATAAATCAGGGGCAATTTTCCTGATGCGGTTTGTTCTTCGCAGATTGTGGGCTGTGATCACGAGTTGGGAAGCACGGCGAAGGAAGACAACTGTGGAGTCTGCAATGGAGACGGCTCGTCCTGCAGACTGGTGCGGGGGCACTACAAATCCCAGCATGCATCAGGAAAAAGTACAGGAGCTTTGTAACATCAATGAATGTTTCAGGCGCTGGTGTAATAGCTTTTGTTTGATTGTTTCTGTTTCCTAGCTGAGGACACAGTGGTCTCGATTCCCTATAAGAGTCGGCATGTGCGGCTGGTGCTGAAAGGCCCGGATCACTTGTGTAAGTCCTGGTAGGTCCAGGGTGCCCTTCCATCCAAATAAGATGACTTGTTTTATATTGTCAGATGCATCATGTACCACAAACCTTTGAGCAAACAAACTCTTGATTTTATGATCAAAATGTAAGTTTCACTGTTCCATTATCACTCCAAACTTCCTCTTTTTGTGAATCGGCACCTAAATTGTAACCATGTGTCGCCAGGGGTTACAGCTTGTTGCCGAGTTTTGACATTGTTTTAAATGTCCGCTGTATTCACACGGCACCCGGCGAGGTCAGGGGTTAACTGAGGTCAGACTGCTCGCTACAAGGCGGGCCCATGTGCGGACCACCATGTGCTTCTGGGCTGTGCCAAACTGGGACTCCAAGCGTCATTTTGCCTTGACTTGATATTAGTTGTTTCATTCTAACCTACGTAACCGGCCCATGTGCCAAAGATCTTGTTATACAATGCAACCACGGGAAACCGATAGTAATGGTAATGGAGAAGAGGCGGGTGATTTCCCAGCATGGTAACAGAAGTCAGTGTTGTGCTATGAAATGACAGGGTACACACTTACATCATGTTCATTCTACTGTTTGTGGAGTTTGTATTTTCATTCTAACATCTGGTTCTATCATCTCTATCATTGTATTCCTGGCTCTTGACTGAAATATCTCATTGAGGATTGTATTCTTTTAAGTTTGTATTCAAATCAACTTGTTCTCGTTATAGACGTGGAGAGCAGGACTTTACAGGGGGCGAGAGGTGAACTCGTCCTGGAACAGTCTGGACAGTACCATCTCGAGAACACCACCCTGGACTACCAGAAGCTTTCAGATAAGGAAGTGCTGAGGATCACTGGGCCACTTGGAGCTGACTTCACCATAAAAGTGAGTACATTATTGGTAGAACGATATATTTTTCATATAGAATAATTTTTCCTGTGACCTTTGTGGCACAAGTTCAGTTGTACTGTACTATTTGATCACAAAGTTCTTCTCATTCAAGGATTCATCATAAGGCTAAGCGATCACAATTAATTTATCAGTCAGCAGTCGTTTTAGGCTCCCAAAACCACTGAGCTTTGGGATGGAGGCGAAGGAGAACCTGGACATTTAGCAACAAAGGCACAATTTCAACACAAAGAAGAAAAAGAATAATTTATCTTTATCAGGTTTACTTAAATGTTTTCAGATTCTCTTCATTGTGTTCGTAACCCAATCACTTGGAGTAGCCATATGGAAAGCCTTTGGGGGAGCTAGCTGGAAATGCCTGTCGAGCTACTGATGCCTCCTGAGCAACTGTTTGGGGCTGTGGCGTAGACTGTTTCCTTCTGTACCAAAATGCAAATTGTTTAGGTAAACTGGTATATTTTACATCAAATAACTTAAGATATATTGAGGGATGTTAGTGAAGGAACTTGGGGAAAAGATCCTGATGCTTTCATGGACCGCGCATGGATCAGTCATCTCTCCTTTCTAAATAAGACATTGTTAATAATGTAAAGTCCAGCAATAATACACAAACTATTTTACCACTCTCTGGCACAATAGGTGTGAAATTTCTGGTGGTTTCCTGTATTAAAATTATACAGGCCACAAAGAGGGAAACGCTTGTGAAAACTTCCCTCCTCGTAAACAGTTAAAGTCGGCAAAGCACAATAAATGAGAAGTGAGCAGACAGAAATCTGAGCCGCGGTGACTGTAATTTTCTAATCTTTTCGGGGCCAGGTCAAACTGTCATGAATGGAAAGTGTATTGCAAACTGCCAGAACGTCTTTCCACAATCAACACTCGAAATGCGAATAAGCAGGAGGGGAATTTCAATTTATTATCAATAAAAGTGCCATGGTATTTGGTGTTGTTATGGCAAGATATTGGATAAGAAGCGGTTCTCTCATCAACTTTTATTGGATGTTTATAGTCATCTTTTTTTATGGTAAATTATCTATATACAGCATGTACTTAGAGCACCTATGAGGACAAGCAGCGAACTAAATAAAAAAGCTATTAAGTTTTAAATTTGTAATCAGCCCACTGAATAGAGTGGGATCTTTGGATAAGTAAATGAGCCGCATCACTCAAGACTGTGGAAATGGCAGCAGTGTCTGAAACCTCTCACTGTTCCCGTAGGTGCAGTTTTCCAGCGGCGCCGACAGCGTGGTGCAGTACATCTACTACCAGCCGATCATTCACCGCTGGACAGAGACAGACTTCTTCCCCTGCTCTGTCACGTGTGGAGGAGGTTAGGAAACTTTGCATCTTTCCAGCAAGTGAAATTACATGTTACATTAGATCCATTTTTTAAGCTCCCCGTGACTGGCGTTCATTGTTTGTTTTTTTTTTTTTTTTTTCTGGGTGCAGGCTACCAGCTCACATCGGCAGAGTGCTTTGACCTCCGCACCGGCCGAGTGGTGGTGGACCAGTACTGCCATTATTACCCAGAGAATGTAAAACCTAAACCCAAACTACAGGAGTGCAACATGGAGCCTTGCTTGGCCAGGTTAGTATGGCTGCCAAATGCTGCCGTCAGTCACCCATCACTCATGTTGACAATGCAAATGAATGAACAATGGCTTTCTTTTTAGTGATGGCTACAAGCAAATCATGCCATATGACCTCTACCACCCGTTGCCAAGGTAAAAGCACTCAAAACTTCAAAAGTGTAGACTGACGTAAGCATAAAACAAACATCTTTTTAAACCGTTGTATAGATGGGAGAACAGTCCATGGACCGCCTGTTCTACTTCCTGTGGCGGCGGCGTACAAAGTCGCTCGGTGACGTGCGTGGAAGAGGACATGCAGGGGAACATCACCCCGACAGACGAGTGGAAGTGTCTGTACTCAACCAAAACGGCCGTCATCCAGCCCTGCAACACCTTCGAGTGCCCCACATGGCACGCTCAAGAGTGGTCCCCTGTAAGTAACTATTGACAGGCTTTAATACCTGCATTGGCAGGAGTAGCACACAAATTAACACTCAGAGGCCTTATTGGTAGCATTGTACTTTACAAAAAACAGACAAACATTAAAGTACCGTATTTTCCATAAGTCACACTTTTTTTTCATAGTTTGGTTGGGGTTACTCAGGTGCGACTTATACTCAGGTGCGACTTATATATCTCAATATATAATTTCACATAATTGCTATTTTCACACTGACAGTCGCTAGAGGGCGCTCTAGGCTTGTGTACCAGTATCTGCTACTCCTGTACCACTGAAGATTTTAAAAAACGGTAATCGAGCAGCAGAAAGAGATTTTCAAGTGAGCGAGAAACTTGTGAGGGACTGGCGAAAAGCAGAGGTTACTCTTACTGCAATGAAGAAAACAAAATAAGCTAATCGCAGGCTAAAAGCAAGATGGCCACAGCTAGAGGAACGATTTTGCAAATGAGAGCTTGAACAACGTGCTGCCGGGAGAGGCTTGTAATGGTGCAGTTACGCCTCCATGCCCAGGTAGTTGCCAATGGTGCGACTTATTCTCCGGAGCGACTTATATATGTTTCTTTCTTCTTCATTATGCATAATTGGCTGGTGCAACTTATTCTCCGGAGTGACTCATAGTCCAGAAAATACAGTACACAGTACCAAGGATTACTGTTTTTTTTAATTTTTATCTGTATTTGTGCACCTTCGAATTCAAATTTGTATTGCGCAGCCAAACCTAAATCCTCCTTACAGTAATGGTGATGCTGCGATTACACTGATCATAAATGTCCCATTGAACTGCTCAATGAACCTCTTTGGGGATTTTTCACGTTTATCAGTTGCTGGCTGCTAAAACCTCGGAGCATATTTGTGGCCTCGCTCTGAAAACCTTGGCCGGCTGTTTACCTAGCACATTCTTCCTTGTGAACTCGACTTTAAATGCTTGTTTTGGCAAAAGGACGCTCCAGGTTCACCCCTGAGCACGCCGCAGTGGGGAAGCTTGGAAGCCTCGCGTTTGCCTGTGTGTGCCTCCCTTGAGCTGACCTTATGCAACAAGATATAATCACGGAGGGAAAAAATGTAAACGTTAGCCTTATCGCTATCTAAAAACGGATGAGTGAAGAGGTTGTATTCTTTCGACAGTGTACAGTAACGTGTGGCCAGGGCCTGCGATACAGAGTGGTGTTGTGCATCGACCACAGGGGGCTGCACGCCGGAGGCTGCAACCCCACCACTAAACCACACATCAAGGAGGAGTGCCTGGTGACCGTGCCCTGCTTCAGATCCGTAGGTGGGTTGACTCCTGAGTGAACTGTCTTGTCAATACAACCGGATCCTTTTTCATCCTTTATGGTAACATATACAAAAACAAGATCAAAACATCCCAAAGATACAATGCATTTTAAAGTTTTGGTGCTCATTTTTTCATTTCTAAACAATGAAAGAGGGACACAGTCATTCCTAACATTCCTAAAGCATTATTGGCATTCTTCAGAGGGATGAGCTTATAAGCATGTTCAAGAAGCAGATAATAGCATCACTGTCGGACAAATTATACTCCTCCTATTCATTAGAGGCCATGACATGAACTTAACCTTTTTACTTTGATTGTAAACACACACATTGTACTGTAATAATCTAATAAAATGACCTATACATTTCTTTTAGATCCACAGCCTGTTGAAGCCAAGGAACCATGGCAAAAGCAGGCCAGCGAATTGGAGGAGGAGACAGCTGTGACGGAGGAGCCAAAGTGAGTGTTCATTTATATGCTTTGTTAACCTCTTAACCCCTCTTAAAGTTTGACTTTATCCAAATCTAAAAGCTATTTGAAAAAAGCTTCACCACAGCAACAAAAAAAGAGAAGAAAACGAGGATGGAAACACAACAAAAATCGGACAAAAGAGCAACAAAAATTGGACAAGAACTCCACAAAAAGCGATGAAAGTGCAGCAAAGAAGTAACAAAAACGCACTGCAACAACGCACGGAAAAAGGTTTTGTCAGTCTTGGCTTTCAAATAATCTGGCCTATAGGCTGCAAGCTCCAGTCGAGAAGGGTAAATTGGCTTGCTGAACTGCTCAATAATCTATAGGAGAAATTACAAGGAGGTAAAAGCCAGCACGAGAACAAAGAGAGACAATTCTGCACAATCAACTTGTTTGAGCTTTTAACCAGGTTAGATTGTTCCCTCATCCAAAGCATTCTTGCTCTAGTGGCCTATTTCATTCGCTTTGGTTGTTTCTTCTTCTGCTGAAGCGCCCCATAAATGAGACATCGAGGGATAAGTGGCTGCGGAAGCCATACATAAAGGTTCATAACCCGGAAAACAGACTCTAACACTGTTCGGTCACTTTATTACTGTCGCCTCTGAGGTATGGGAGCCAGAGAGTGACGAGCATGCACTGATTCCAGACCAGTTACGCCGCGCAAAGTGCAGCTCAAAATTTACCTTGAGGTGAAATTGATTCGGACAGGCCTCACTGCTCCTTTGAAAACCTTCACAGTATCGTGCTTGTGTTCACGTCAGCGGCCATTTGCGTCAACGTTTCAAGTCGAAGCGTACAGCTGGAGCCCCTATTTTTTTACACGCCTGTCATAATATCCTTGCATGTATCTCAACACACCTGCGCTTGCCAAAAAAAAAAAGTCTACAAATGACGCTAGATTAGATTTGTTAGGACAAGTGTTTGAGCGTATTAACCTGTCTTGACTTTTCATAATGTTTTAGGTAATGCGCGAACAGCCAAACGCATGTAAAGTCATTTTCCGTGTTTTTTATATGAGGTAATTTAAGGTAAAAAAGCTACTAGCATTACCTCAGCGGAGCGCCCCAGATGTTCACCTATCAACCTCTCTCTTCCGAAGATGGACAATGTTTGGATAATAAGCTTGCGTGACTTGCGTTTGCGACCGTGCTAGCCAGTTCGAAACATAGTGTTGACTTATCTCGGAGCGAGAGAAAGAAAAATATGCCCCAAAATGCCAGACTTTTTGCTCTTTTGCGTGTAAAGCATAGCAATCAACGGATAATAGAGTTAAGTCACAAACCAAGAGTAGTGACAGGAAGCCAAAAAATGTTACGCACACAAATTAAGTCACAATCTTCAGTACTGACCATTAAGAGGAAGTAAATCTTGGATATTAATGTAATTGATAACATTAGGAGACATTTTAGTGTAATGAGTTATTTGAATGAAATCAGGGTTGTGCTCCGAACAACAGATGTCGGTTAACAGCGCGTGAAGATAAACGCAGATGTTGTTAGTCCAAAGTCGGACCGCGCGCTGATTCATTTGTTTGCCCAAATCTCAACGAGCTCCCCAGCAGCCGCAACGGAGCCAAGTCTGTGTAGTGATTATGAGTATTTTATGGAGTTGTCCTGTGAAGCTCCGGGGTGCGCTCGTGCTGCGGTCAAGACAGGTTAACCAGGGAAGAATGTAGTTTGAGCGTACAAGCTGCAAATTTATGGGCTTCGTGCAGACTGACCTTTAGTCTGTTGTGTTAAGAATGCGTACAATATCAGCTTTATTATTGGTGTTAGATCACACTATTTTTAACGCAACCAGAATATGACGTGCCCCGTCAAGTTTAGTGTTCTGCTTTTGTTGCACCACCATTGTGAGACCTGTTATTCATTCGGACACACTGTACATTTTTGTTTATTGAACATAAATTCTTTAACCTCTTAACCCCCACCTGAACTGAGCATACTTTCTCCAATTTGGCTTTACCCAAATCTAAGAGCTTCTTGAAAAAAAAAAAGCGTTAATTAGAAACAAAAATGAGCTGAGAAAGAGGATGAAAACGCAACAGAAAAGTGCCGAAAAAGTGAGAAAAATGTGATGAAAAAGTGTGATGTTCGGGAGACGCCAGAGGCACCAGCAGCTTCAAATACCTGTTTGCTGCTTTGTAGCAGCTGTTCTCTTAATCTGATGTATTTGTCTGACAAAAACCGTCGTCATTGTGCCTTTATCTGCATAAGAATCTGCTCTGAATCAGCCACAGATCTCTTAACAGTACAATGATTATGTTTAATCTTTCATGAGATATCGAAGGTTTTCATACCTAGTCGAAGGCATTCAGCTATTTCATGCTTTTCATCAGCAGAGAGAGCCTTTTTCTTTCGCTTATTGCTTAATAATGTGGAATGTCCTTTTTCAGTAGTTTTAAGACAACTAATCATCACAGGCGTCTGAGATTGATGTCAGTGATTCAAAGAGCCCTGAGACTCAATATCATCCATGAGTTTCATTGAAATTTACCTTTATGACACTGAAATACAATTTGCATAACAATTGTTAACGCAGTGTATAGGCTGTAACCTTTAAGATTAGGGTGAAGCTGAACTGGAGAAAATGCTCTTGGTTAAGGCAGGGGTTAAGAGGTTAACATCAGCTTTAGACAAACTTGTAAGATGACTTAATCTCTTGTATACATAGTAAAGTTACGATGAGTTTGAAAGGGAGAGTTTGCTGTCTTCCACAAGCAAACTAATAACAGAACGCTCAGTTTATTTCATCTGGGGAAAAAGTGCCACTGACAGTGCCACACAGCTGTTAAGTATAATGGCATTGCTTGAGTTTATTTTACCTAAATGACTTTTTATCATACTCTTTAGATTTATCCCTGGGATTTGGGAGCCGTGCAGCAAAACGTGTGGAGCTGGTGTGCAGCATCGAACGGTCAAATGCCAAGTGCTGCTGTCCTTCTCTCAAACGGTGGCCGACCTGCCCGATGACGAGTGTGAGGGGGTCAAACCGGCCGAGGCTCAGTCCTGCTACAGGACGCCCTGCACTGGAGCCGAGGAGCAGGAGAAAGACCCCACTGAGAAGAGCTTTGAGAGGGAAGAGCTACACGACTGGGAGTATGAGGGATTCACTGAGTGTTCAGAGAGCTGTGGGGGAGGTATGTTGAGAAGTATGGTCAAAGTACTTTTCAATGGTTAATATTACAACAAATTGTCTTCAGAAATATTTTGAAACTAATTCAGTTGTCAAATAATTGACATGCCATGTGCTGAGAGACTCAGAGTACTTTTAGCAGGCAAGGTAAAAAAAAAGACCTCAGCTCAGCCTCATACTTAATGTTTAAAGAGGATAATGTAACTTAAGATTTGTGAATACAAGGAAAAGTTGAATATTATTAGGTGTTAACGGTCGTAGTACAAGCTCTGCTCTTACAGCCTCACCCACTTTGTCGGGAATCCAGTGCCAGACACAGACAGTCGGCATAAACACTCCGCCATCTTAATTTAAGGTCCCCTTTGATCTCTTTAGGTCCGTGTGCCTGCTTTGTGTGTCCCCAGCTAATTTAATTTCTTGTTTGCACGGGCGTCGGCTTTTATCCCACCCAAACTCTAAAATAGTGGGATGATTACAGAGGAGTCCGATTTCAGGACATAGCTCTTGCTAGTGTCCCCAACTTTGGGAACAGACGGAATTATTCATGTTCAACAAAGTCGGACATCACAGGCTTAGGGTAAAGTAATGTGTATGTCCTCTGGATCCTTTACAATTGGATATTTATTTCTTTAATAAGGCTGAAAAAATGTACTGCATACTGACGGGGGTGCACTAAACCATCCCCCATAAGAATAAAAGTACATATGGAATAATGATATGGAATGTAACATTGGTCAGGCGGCAGCCTACTATGCACTTGGGGCAGAAGAAATCAAGAGCCATCTCCACTGCCACAGGCACAGTGGAGAGAGCGTTCAGAAGGCACTGGTTAAAAAAGGGAGATCCTTGGGTTGCTGCTCGGGCACAGGCCAGGTCCAGATCAACCTTGTTCGTGTCGCTTGGGTGAGGATGTATGATGTTTAAAGACCAGAAGGATCCCATAAGCCCAAGAAACATAACGGAACACGAGCCCTACACTATGACAGTGTTGATTCTCTGTTTAGAGAATCAACACTGTCATAGTTTGATGTCAAGTGCTACAAGTTCATAATTCCCAGAATACCCAAACATTTAGCTCATCTTGGCATCAGTGCAACATAGTAATAAGTAAGTGCTTTATTTGTCATTGTACAAGCATACAATGAAATTGTGTTCAGGTGTTAGTCCTGAGCCGCTGCGACTGAGCTGCATGTTTTTGGAGGTAGAGGAAACTGTATCACCCGGAGGGAAACCTGGCTGTTGCATTGCCTCCTGAGTTTGTCCCTGTTTCAAAGCGTGGTGTCCTGCACTGGTCAGTTCCACCTCCTCCTTCCTCTTCCTCCTGTGCAGCTTCCTCCGCTCCACAACAGTCTTTCACCATATGCTGGGAAGAGCTTAGTTAATCTGTTTTATTCTCCAGTGAACATCCATTAGCCAGAAACATAGAAGTCATGTGTGGTTTAGCTGTGAGTCTTGCCCGTATACCTCCTTGTTTGTCCCTTTTTTGTTTCCTGTAGCTCCTCTTGTGGCGCCTCCACTGTGCTGCAGGTGTGGAGGGTCTTGGTGCCTCGTCAGTGTCTCAGAATAATGAATTTATAACTCTCAAATGGGAGTAAAAAAAAAAATCCACCGATCCCCACAAAAAGACAGCAAAGATGTACACAAGTATCCAGTAAAGCAATGTGGAGCACAGAAACCACAAATGCAGTTCACAGAAAAAGACAAAAAATGCAGCCTTACCGAGAGGGGGAGGTTGCTGCCTGTTTATACAGTTAATACAGTTATAGCCACGGCGGGCAAATCATTGTAAAGTGCAGGGCAAGGACATAATATCAGATACATGGAGGTAGTGAAATAGTGCAACAATGCAAAGTCTATTTAGTCTTGAATACTGCATATCTGCTTTGTGTCGCACACAGGTGTACAAGAGGCCATTGTCATCTGCCTGAACAAACAGACGAGAGAAGCAGCCGACCAGAGTCAGTGTGAGAGCTCCAGAAGACCTCCTCAACTCCTCCAGGACTGCAACCGTCAGCCCTGCCCGCCCAGGTAGGAACAATTACAAAGCCCATTATAAAGTCATTATAAGATTAAGGAAAGGAAGAGTTGGAGAAGCTTTTGGCTGCATCTGCTAAGAAAATATTACCCCAATTAAGCTCTTAAATGCTGAACAATATATAAGCAGTGTGAGGGTAATATTCTTAAGTGCATGTCTGGAACAGCCCTAAAACAAAATACCTGTTGAAATGATCAATCCTCACAAATGTATACAGTATATAGTTGAACATACTCGAGAGAGACAGAAATCCCACTAATCCAGTACATTTTTCCCCCCTTAATCCAAACTACTTGAGCCAATGAAGTCAGTGTTGTAGCCATCTGACTTGTAGTGATGCTGAGTTATAGTGACAGAGATGGATAGTTGTATCACTGTGAGGAGGAAATGAAGTCAGCTGGAAACTGCACGGAGCCTGGTCACAATCAGAGACAATAGGATCAAGTATCGGGGGAGCGGGTCCGGACTAGACTTGTGTGCAACTGTCCCATGAAGAACTTAGTACAGGTTCAACCAGTCTAGTAGTGGGATAAAACGAGTTTCATCCTTCGGTATAATGTAACAGCAGACAGGTGTCAAAAAAACAGTAAAGCTCCATAAACATACTTACAAACTCACCTCCAAGAGAAACACACAAGCAATAAATAATGAACACTGGGTCCTTAAATAGTATCTGACAAAGGGAAACTATCTGGTAAAGAAGTGCTCAACACATGCTGCTATTGAAAATATATTTGACTACATTTATAACACCGCACTGACATCTAAATAGACTTTTCATGTGAGCAATAATGCATTTTAGGAGAAAGGTCAGAATTTGTCCTTAGGGAGCAGTATTTTCCATAAAACTAAGACCATATGTTTAATAGGAACAACTCGCAGAGAGATATAGTGCTCACGCAGATATTGGTCCCCAGTGGTGAGGCAGAGTAATGCATTATGACTCTCCCTTTGAGCGCCATATTTTTTATTTTCAGACTGAAAGCTTATTGTATAAAAGGAATTTGGATAATATGAACAATTCAGCTTGGAAGATGGATATTATCTGCAACTTCTGAAATTGGGGGGGGGGGTGGAAGTTGTATTAAGTGTGTCTTGCAATAGCTGAATAATTAAATAGCGTTATGACGAGTGGCGGATACGCAGCTTGCGAGTGATTTTGCGGTAGGCCACACGCTTCAAGTTAACACCGTGTGCTGTTGTCAGTGCTGCCCGCTCACACTCTGTCCGAAAGCCCAGAGGCCGGCGGCTCGCTCTCGGCTGTTTTTTCAAGCTTTCAATCTTGTTTTCAGGCACAACAAACGCTGTACTGGACGTGTTTCCTTTGGCCCTGCGCTCCCTCCCAAAGGCCTCCTCACCCTCCCATATTAAGCCGCTCTGCTTGGATACTGTTCCCCCCCGAAAGGGAAAACAGCCATAGGATTTGGCTTTGAATCGTAACGGTCCAGAAACAAGCCCCATTCCCAATTCTCCTCAGTCCTGCACCCCGGAGTAACGGTGGATAGTTTCTAAAATATTACCTAATCTGTCAAGCCTAAAGTAAAGTCCCTGCCATAACGGTTACAGTTAGACGCCGTGAGCTAAAGTTGTACATAAGCCATATTGGTTTCAAGATGGAATAGAAAACGCTGCTTATTAATCCCTGTGTGAAAGCTGCTTGGACAACAGTGTGGATAGTGAGCCACACAGGTCAGTGGAAAAAAACACAAGGTTAAAAAGGCCTGCCATGGGATTTCTCCAATATCACAGTCTGCAGGGGAGACCACAGCCTAGCTCCATGAATCAGTCTCTTACAAAATTTGTTTTTTATGAATTTACACATTCAAGAGTGTGCTCTCTTGGGGTTACTGAACAAACATGAACTGCTCCTGACTACATTTCTTTTTGGTGAGGATAACAAGCCTGAAATAAATGTTCACAATCTATAAGAGCTGTGACTAATCAGAGCGGGAGGAGGATAGAGTTGAAGCCAGGCTTTGATGCATATCACACAAAACTAAACCATGTGTGCAGTGCTGACATTTTAATAAGCAGCCAATGCTTATCATATATATTGTCCATGATACAGTTTGGCAGTAAACACTGTGTTCACAGGTGGGACACTGGAGAGTGGAGCTCATGCTCTGCTACATGTGGCGTGGGCCTAATGACTCGCTCAGTGGCCTGCACTCGCCGGCCCTATCGCGGCAGTAACCACACAGAGGTCCTGAGTGTGGAGGACTGTGAGAGCCCCAAGCCCAGCCCTGTGCAAGCATGCAACCGATTCGACTGCCCTCCCATGTGGGACGCACGTGACTGGAGCAAGGTGAGGCCAGTAAACATCTGATTATAAGTGATGCATTTAACGGAGACTGTAGATATAATCCAGGTGATCCCTCTCTAAAGGAAATGGCACCTCTGTATTTGTGTTGCTGCAGTGCTCTCGCAGCTGTGGTGGAGGAGTTCAGAGGAGGCAGGTCATGTGCAAACAGCATTTGGCAGATGGCAGCATTCTGGAGCTGCCAGACACTTTCTGCCCCTCAAAGAGTCCAGTGACCCAGCAGACCTGTGCCAGGCAGGACTGTCCCGCGATGTGGGTTACCACTGAGTGGTCTCAGGTACGGAATGTCAGTTTATTATCATTGCAGAGCTAGGTAACATATTTGAAATACTTCTCATTTATATCGCTAGTGCTCGGTGACTTGTGGCAGTGGTGTACAGAGGCTTCAGGCCGTGTGCAGGAAACAAGGAGAAGATGGTCGATATCACACACTACTTCCCAAAAACTGTTCTCAGATTGCCCATCCCAACAGCGTCCGACCCTGTACCCTCAGTGTCTGTGAAAGTAGGCTTGGTTTCTTTAGAGTAATAATATAAAACCTTGTTAAGTGACTCATGTGAGTGGTCTTTCAACAGATTCAATCAAGCCAGAAGTCACCAACCGACCCCCCAAAAAGGTGTATGTCCAGTGGAGAAAGGGCAAAAAGCTGCATTTGCTGGTTGGAGGCTATGCCTATCTGTTTCCTTGGACTCCTGTTGTCCTTCGCTGTCCAACACGGCGCATCCGGAAAGGGCACATCCACTGGCTAAAGGATGGGAAACCTTTATTCAGCCTCACGCATCTCTCCATCACGTCACTGGGATATGTGAAGATCTACCACTTACTTCCTTCTGATGCTGGGGTTTATACTTGCCTTGACGGCCAAACAAGGGAACATTTAGCTCTGAAGATAATTGGAAGCAAGCAGAAACTGTCATTGTCGGAAGCAGCCTTGTCAAGGCTAATTGGACCTCAAAAGCCTGGCCAGACTGCGCTACCTATTTCCTTAAACCAGTATGACAACATTGTGGAACGCATAATAGCTCTCAAAGGATCTTTCCAGGATGTAAAAGATGCTGATAAACTGTATTTAAGTGAAAAAGACAGGTCGACCCTGGAAGATGAAAGAGGCCCAGTTGTGCTTATTGTTGATAGCCACAAGCTGGATGAGGTCATGCACAGTGTGTCTGGGGAAGAACAGCTCGCACACCTGCTAAATGAGCTAACCAAGATGCATAGCGAAAGCAATGAGTCTACTCTCCATCCGGACACGCCAACTCAAAACCCACTTCATTTCAATATCAAAGTGCAAACGCCAAGGCCAAGACGACCCGTGATCATCCAGCAGCCCCGAAGGGTAGGAGTGGCACCATCTTCATCTGAAAAAGTAGTCCACATAGGAGTGCCGGTTTTACTGCAAAAACCAGTGGCAAGTTTGGAGCTTAAGTGCGATACGCTGGGGAGTCCACAGCCGATTATAATATGGACAAAGAATGGAAAAGCAATTCAGTACAGTAGCAGGTACATTGTGTTTGCACTTTTTATTTTCAAAGTAATATTACTCAAGTAAAAAAGTTGAATGTAAAGGAGTACATAATTTCTTGCGTGTGTGTTTATGCTAATCATTTACATCATATATATACTTTTAAATTATGAACTGCTTTTATGACCAGAAGAGAGGTGTCAAAAAGTTAAGTCAAAATATTTCCTTTATTTTATCAGGCAAAACATTAAGTACACGTTCTTATTTACAATGTTGGCCTGAAAGTGCACTTACAGAGACAGGGAGGGGGATGCTTACAAGAAATAGTTACAGTATATAGGGAATTATACCAAAATCATACTCGAGTAGTGTTAATATGTACGATATTGTGACACAAATTATAAGACAGTTAAATGTATCTGAAAGTTGACATAGCCTTATATTAAACAGTCTGTGTGTTTTTTATTTGTTTTGACAGAGTATTTGCTTCGTCGAGTGGCTCACTAATGATACATTCACCAAACAAACAGGACGAGGGGCTTTACACCTGCACCGCAAGGAACCGTCTTGGGACCGCTACTCTTTCATCTTGGCTGCAAGTAAATGGTGAGAATTTCTTTGAAACATAATACTGTAAGCTAGGCTGTAGCACACACTGGAATGCAAGATTAAACAGCATGTCACATTGAATTTGTACTTTCATTTTTGCCGTAATTCCTCTATTGTAGTTCTGGAGAAGTGATTCTGGGAAAACATTGTCTTCAACTGGAAAACACACGTGCAGCCACTCAAATTTGCCGTCAGTGGCAGTGATTCAGTGTTGGGGAATGTCCGGAGCCTGGTCACCTCTGCACTGTCTACCATCAAAAGCACAGTCATTCTGATTATTCAGTGCTCCTGCACATCCTCTTCACATATGACAACAATTAGGGGCTAGGGCATGATTCAAAATGAGATAGCTTAGCGTGCGGACACGAGGGCGTGTACTCAATATTAAGTTTGGGATGTTTATTTAAAGCCATAAATTTTCTTTTTCCATGTAAAACAAAATGTAATTCATACCGACGAGAGAATAAATAATAAAAAATACCAAAAAAAATTATACTGAAATTTTACTCTTTGCTGTATTGCAGTTGGAAAAGGAGGAGGGTGTCCCCGGGGTAACAACATTGGAGGCCATGTGTGCGATGACAGGAGTAACACGAGCCGAATTGTGCCGCTCTGTGTCGGTCAATCCTGCGCTTTCCGGTACTTCCCATACTGTTCTGTAGCCTGCGTACATCTTGCAAATGCTACATTTTTGTACAGTCTTTCAAAAATGTTGTTGATTTAGGTGGCAAGTTGAGCCATGGACTCAGTGCTCTGCAGCTTGCGGAGGAGGGTCCCAGCGCAGGAGGGTGCGGTGTGTGACAGGTCCCGATGACAGAGCCAAAGAAGTGGGGATCCATCACTGCACCTTACGTAGGCCATCACACACACGACTGTGCAACATGCTGCCCTGTGTCAGATGGGCAGCCACTCCATGGGGCCAGGTAAAAGGAAGAATACAGTATATTACAATGAGTCTATATACTGTAAACAGTGGAACTTCATTATTATACTGAATATTTTTCATTTTTCGTAGTGCCATGGCCAGTGTGTAGGTTCAAGTTTGGCCACACAGCACCGTCATGTTTACTGCCAGGACACGAATGGGACCAAAGTGTCCTATAGGCACTGCAGTGGATTACAAAGGTAAACATAAAAAAACTAATGCTGCTGAACATGTGCTGACCAATCATCCGGATATATTGCTAGAGCTTAGGCGAGAGTAAAACTGGTTCAATGTGAAGGAAAAACAACAAAGTGTTACAAGCATGCAACAGGTGAACTTACACATGCCTAGGGAGACCAGACACTCCCAATTTTCCTGGACATCTTAATTTGCAGAAGAATTTCGAAATCAGTATCTGTCTATCAAAGATTGAGCCGCACATATTCTAATAGCATTCGCCACTACCCCCTTCCCTTCCCACTCTGGCTGTGTACTCTTACTACAAGGTTCCAGAGTCTTTGTACAGAATAGGGAACGAGAGTGCTGCCCCGGCTTAAGTGTAATAGTGTAAAATGTACCTTCTGTTTTCCTCTGAAGGCCCATCTCTGTGAAGAACTGCTCCACTGATGCCTGCGCTCTCCAGTGGAGGATAGGTCCGTGGACACAGTGCACTGCCTCGTGTGGTCGCCATGGTTTCCAGTCGCGCCTGGTCAACTGTGTGCACCGGCGAACAGGGAAGGCCACAAGAGAGCATCACTGCATGTGGAAGCCACGCCCCTCCAGCTGGCAGAGGTGCAACATACTGTCCTGTGGCAGAGGTAAAGACACAAAATGAAGAAGGAACGTTTTATCCTCAGAATTGATGTGAAGACAGAATTTAAATACTATCCCCCTTCTTTGAATTTTCGTTTGCACCCCGAGTGTTCTTGAGGGCTGAGTAACGGATGAAAAGGACTTTCAATGGCATTGTCTTTCTTGCTTTGATTTCAGCAGGGGAGTGCCGAGACAGCACCAGATACTGTGATAAAGTCCGGCAGCTTGAGCTCTGCCCCCTGCCTCAGTTCAAGAGCCGCTGCTGTCACTCCTGCAGAAACACTTGAGCTCTGGAATGAAGTGGACTGGACAAACAGAGCGAAAACCCACATACTGTCATCACAACCGAACAGTGGGGACCGGGGAGCCAATATGACGGATTCTTGTTCGTACTACCCACAAACAGATTTGGCTGGGGAATGTTTTCAGATGAACTGTTAATGAAGGCCTCCGTTTTTTTGCCAACACCAAAACACCTGTTTTAATTATGTGAATAGAAACTTGTGGTGTGTCTGTTTTTAGGGAAACTAATTGAGCTTTATTTGCACCAGTTTTCCAAAAGGTGGAGTGAAATGGCTGAGATTTATAGAAGCACCTTACATTCATTGTGTGGTGTGAAAATACCATATGTACAATATATAACAAAATCTCTTGATGGGAGAGCCCTGTGTTAATCACTGGATATTTGCTTTTATTGCAGCAGATCCAATTTTATTATATTGGAGGGAAAGCAGCTTAAAGCTCTAAGTTGTAAATGAGGAATAATAGTCAGCTGGATAATGGCTCCTGGCTTATTATGGGTGGTTTAGCAGCGGCTGGTCGTTTAAAATGAATTTGGATCACAGTTGTTTTAATGGTTTTGGCCAAACAAAGAGTAGGTTTGACGTAAATTGCTTTGGCATGAGTTGCACTAATCTAATATTGAGTAGTTTGACTGAAGCAAATACCTTTCTTTGACATTTTCAGGAAAAAAAAAGAGTGACTTTTGCACTCCCAACTCCGTTAGGCCTTTTGTTGAAAACAGGGCTTTAGGAGGTGTTTTTCAAATTATGGTTTGTAACAAATAGTGTTCATAGTTTTAATTTTGTGAGATATGTCTTAGAAAAGTTCCTTTTAACCACTTAGTGACAGAGTGACTGTAATTAATGAACATAATTTTGGGTCAGTCATGAAAGCGTTTGGTGGGAATAAAATCAATTATTGAAATTAATAACTGAAACATTCATCCAGCAAGAAAATTTGCACTTTTCACTTTGAGCATGTCATACATGACATTAAAGTTTGGTAGTTAATACAGCACACAGATTAGCTGAAGGCCTTTCATTGAGTAAAATGTTTTATGTGAAAAAACATTGTTTTAAATTATGTAAATATGTTTTTTTTGTCTTCGACTATTTATTTTAATGTACGTTTTCATGTATATATCTGTAAATATCAAATGCCTGAGTATTCATTGCCCTGTAGATTGTATTGACATTAACGTTATGGGGACCCCTGCTGGTGACATAATGCATTGCTCTCTGTTGATATTTGGAAAAGCATTAAATAAAACGAGTCACATTCCTATAAAAAAGAAAAAAAGATTGAAAGCATTATTGTTATTGTTATTATGAATTATATTATTATTATTGTTATTATGAATTGTGTTATTATTATTATTATTATTATTATTATTATTATAATTATTATTATCATAATCATTATTATTATTATTATTATTATTTGGGCATTATTTTGAATAGTTCAAAGGAGTTTAAAAGACAGTATAGTTAAGTGTTGTTCATGCCCTCCTAATACAGATGGACAGGAACAACCAGAATAACCTCTTATGCCTACGTCACAGATACAGGCAGCTGTGAATTTTTTACTCAGACACTTCCCCTTTTTCTTTCTCTGATACAATTTCTCTATTTACATGAAAGCAACCTGCGGTAAAGATAACAATAGCAGAAGATGCAGGACTGAACTCATCATGGTGGAAGTAGATGGTTCTTGTTTAAAAGCTGTACAAGTGTTACGTGTTTCTCTTGTGGATGAGCTTGAAGGACACATTGAGTCACTTTTGGAGAATCTCGTGAACCGTGGCGTGTTCAGTCGAGATGACAGAGAGGACGTCTTGTGTCACTTGGGGCCCAGGGCCAGAGTCCGCAAAGTGCTGGATATCGTGCAGTGCAAAGGAGAGGAAGCTGCCAATGCCCTTTTCTCTATCAACAGCTGTTTACACCAAGAGACACAGTCAAGAAGCAACAGCCAGTCAACAGGTAGGACCATTTTTGCTGTACATATGTTTTGTTAAAACTCTACATCAGTGGTGAGTAGTGGTCATGATACTACTTTATAAAGAGTTGCTTCTTTTAGATTAAATGTATTGATAAAAACTTTATAACCAACAGTATGCCATTATATAATCGCAAAATTGATCTCATACACATTTATTTACATTTCCAGGATGCCTATATTTTTCTTTAAGAAAATAAATATGTTATTAGCACATCACATGTTACCAGAACACCTATTCCTAGCAGGACTTATTTATCTTTGTTTGGGAAGCTCTTAATCCTGTAACTGTGTGTCATGACTTCACAAAAAGTTATGATTAAAAACATTTCCAAAACAGACTACATGACAATAGGATTGCGGCTGCCTGTGAGACGATTACTGTATTTTAGGCACAGCTAACAATATGCCGACTAGCAGCTGATAAAGTTAGCCTGATGTATGTTATTGTACCACAAAGTAATGTAACACAGCTCAGACAAATCTAACACACCTTATTTTCCCTTTCAGAGTACATCAAAGTCATTCAGAAGCACAAGGAAGTCCTCAAGCGCAGAAGTGAGAGTATGCTGTATTACAACACCAGGCATGGAGAGAAAATCTTATTCTCTGAACATTATGTCAATCTCCTCTTAGTGGATGGACATCAGGGTTTAGAGATGAAGCGTCATGAGGTGCTCACGTTTGGGCAAAACCGTCTGTCTTTACAGAACAAGTCTGCATCTCACAGGAAAATTGCCCCAAATGCGCTCTTCACTTCAAATGGAAAGCGGCTGGTAAAGAAAGTTTTGGTGACAGGGGTTGCAGGCATCGGCAAGACCATTCTGGTTCAGAAAATGCTGTTTGACTTTGGGAGGGGTAAAGCAAACCTTGAGTTTGACTTCATCATTCATATGACCTTCAGAGACTTCAACCTGATTGAGAAACCAACAAACCTCCAAGATTTGATTTTACGCAAAAACAAACACCTGGCAAAAGAGCTGGATAACATTTTAGCAAATGAGCACAAACTGCTAATCATCTTAGATGGTTTTGATGAGTTCAAACAATATCGAAAATGTGATGTGGATTGTTTTGTGACTGAACCAGATGAAGAAGCTGAGGTGGTGGAGATCTTTGGGAGTTTAATACAAGGTGAACTGCTTCCCAATGCATCCGTCCTACTGACAAGTCGACCTACCGCTATCAACTACGTCCCAGTTGGATGTATCGACCGACTTGTTCTCATTTCTGGTTTCTCTTTGACCGAAGTCCAAGAATACTTTTCCCGCTATTTCCAAGACAAACCACTCGCAGACCAAATGTTTGCATTTGTATCAAAAAATGAGTTAATGCTGACACTGTGTTACATACCTGCTTTTTGCTACATAGTGTGCTGCATCCTTAAAGACAACAAAGATTTATGTGGAGAAGGCCCGAAGACCATGACAGACATTTATATGCAATATCTGGTGGCCATGCTTCGCTCTCACACTCAAGCAAGAGCTGAAACTTTTAAAGATGCAGATGTTGCACAACCACTGTGTCTTATAGTGCTACAGCTGGGCCAGTTAGCTTTCCACAAACTTATGGAGCATCAAACTCTTTTCTATAGCAATGACCCTGATGTAAAAGCCTTAGAGGGAAACGCTCTTGTTGGTGCCTTCCTTGACAAAACAATGTCCCAAGAGCCAGGATGTGTGGAAGAAGTCTACTCCTTCGCACACCTTACAGTTCAGGAATTTTTTGCAGCAGTATATTGTGCTGTTACAGATGAACCAATCCCAGAGGAAGTACTAAATAGTAAGGGGGATGGGGCAAACAGTGGACACCTAGACCTTTTCAATCGCTTTCTTTCTGGGGTCCTTGCTGAACGAAACTCCAGCCTACTATCAAGACAAGTAGGTTTGAGCTGCAGCAAAGAAAAAGTTCACTCTTACCGTCAGATGCTGATTAGAAATATTACAATGCTGTGCGAGAATGGAGGAAATATCCTAAACTATTTGCATTGTCTTGTCGAGCAGCAGGATGCTGATTTGGGCCTTGATTTGCAACCAACAACTTTACGCATAAATGTTAGTGATGAAACGCTCTCAGAAATGGATTATAATGCTATGAAGTACTTTCTAAATCTCACATATGGAGCAATAGCGGAGCTGGATCTGACAGGAACAGGACTGACATGCAAAGGACTAAGAAGTATCTATCCACATTTAATTAGATGTGAAAATCTATGGTGAGTTGTTTTTGGATTGAGTTCTGTTGGCATTCTTCTCATAATGCATTTTTATTTTGAAGGCTTGGAGACAACACCCTTGATATGGACACAGTTTGGATCATTGCTGATGTTCTGCAAAAATCAGATCTGATAAGAGATCTCGGGTAAGAACTTGGTGGATAAGCTATTAGGTTTCAATGTTATGCAGTCTTAGCAAGGTTTGGTGTGGTGATGTCCCAAACCTGAAGGGGATGGTATTAGTATTGAATAGTATTAATGGTAATGATAAATAAACATGATTTAAATACTAAATTCACTCTTCTAATCTCAGAATTTGCATTGCTTGTTTTCTTTTCATTTCAGCATTGGTTGGTCAAATATTGGTGACGACGAATTAGTCATTCTTTCTGATGCCATTCGTCACAATAAGCAGCTCAAGGAATTGTGGTAAGAAGAACACATGTGACACATTTTGGGGAACTGAAAGAATGCTGGCAAACACATAAGAATGAGTTAAAATGGCATTAACTTACCGTGAACACGTTTAACTAATTCATCACAGGATGGAAGGAAATAGAGTGGGTCAACGGGGTCTTCAGTCACTTGCTGACTTGACTCCACATCCTCTGCAAAAAATTGTGTAAGTGAACAAACTTCAAGTGATTATCAAAGCTGGACTAGAACAATAATGCAGAAACTAATCAAGGACTTGAACCTATACCGACAGACTTAACCATTACTGCACTGACTAAACCAATCACTTTTGGCTATGACAAATGTAATTTAATAATAACATATTTGTGATGTTCTGTTTCTTTATCTTATCCACTTTAACCACAGAGCCATATGGAATGACCTGGGTGATAAAGATTGTGTGGATTCATGCTCTTTTCAAGAAAGCATCACCACCAACTTCACAGATGATGACATGTGGGATGCCTGGGGAGAGTGGGTCTTTAAAAGATGTGAGGTCAGCAGCAATGAGAAGCTTATCACGGTGCTCCACAAAGTGTGCAACATCTCAGTGAACTTCTTAGAGGCCCAGTGGGCTAAAACCTTCTACAAGAATTTGCACACACTTATAGAGAGCAGAATTGAATGTTGTACAGAAGAGGATACCAGCAAAAAGCTTAAGCAACTTCAAAGTACTTTATCTTTTTGAGCAAAAATCAGTTTTACATATGTCATATTGCTAAGCGACCGCTGACCTTCGACTTCAAGCGAGAGTCTACACACAGCCCAACCATCATAAAAGGAGAAGTCATTGATTCCGTTTCTGAGCACAAGTATCTGGGTGTGATCTTAAATGACAAAAATACAGATCACTAAAAAGAGTCAACAGAGACTATATTTTATGAAGAAACTGGTGTCCTTTCAAGTGGATTAAACCATGTTGAAAATGTTTTACAGTGCTTTTGTGGAGAGTGCTCTGACTTTTTGCACCACCTGTTGTCATGACTGATGCGCAAAAGAACTCCCTTAGGAAAATAGGTACAGGCGCAAGCAACATCCTTGGTGTTCCTATCAAGGGTCTGCAGGACATTTATATTGCTCGAGCTCTAGATTAAGCAGACAAAATATTATCGGACGTAAAACATCCTCTTTTAAGAGAGTTTGAGTTGCTTCCCTGAGGTCGAAGGTACAGGTGCCCCGCCCAGTCTAAAAACAGGACCAGGCAGTCACAAGCCATTTTACAATTAAACAAACAAAGAATATAAAGTGACCAGCTGTGATTTTTCATTTCTATTCTGTACAGCTGGTCTGTCAGAGAAGGTTTTAAAGAATGTAGGTAATGATTATTTTAGCATAATTTAAATTGTGGTTGATGGGCCATGGTTTGTTCTTTGTATGTTGTCAATGTTTGGATGCTGTACTGTCTGCTGTGGTCACTGTTGTCCTTGTGTATTTCCACTCACTGCAAATGAATTTCCCCACACATACATTTCTACTACTACTAAGCATTATGGGATTAGCAGCAATTGTAAACTAATGGAGATTTTAAAAGTAAAAATACTGGAGTTATTGTTCACATTAAAACACTTGAACACCACAGTGTGTTAGATGTATTTACCAGCAGTAACTCAGCAGCAAACGGAGTTGTTCCACAGCTATTTTCTCCACTATTGTTACTCAAAAGAAATATATGCTAACAGCTGCAAAGATGGCAGATCTCCATGGTAACTGTGGAATTTTAGGCTGCATTATGCTGCATTTATTTTTAACATGCCATAATTTGAATATTTCTGAAAGAAAATGGAAAATATACAGTGGCCCGTACGGGGATCGAACCCGCGACCTTGGCGTTATTAGCACCACGCTCTAACCAACTGAGCTAACCGGCCACGAAACGTCAAGGCACAAGAGAAATATAAAACCTCACTATGAATTCAGAGTTTGAGCTTCATTTCCACTGAAAAGAGCTATTCATTTGCAACATGTGTTCAGTTCAAACGGAGCGAAGATACATTTTAATCCAAATGCGACACAGAAGCAAACCCAAAGGCTGCACTGAGTATACTGCTGCAAGTCAATGCTGCATATAATGTAATATATGGTGTGTATATAAGCATTATACAAATATTGTATAATTACGTTGTCAATAAAACATAAAATCAGTAAAGCGTCTTACTATTTTATCAGACCCAACGACACACCTCCTCGTGCCCCCCGTCTCCTTCAGTGACGATGTAATTCTGCGACGCCTCTAACTGCACAGGCTAATGGCTTGCGCTTGCGATTAAAGTTAGCCAACAGGTCTGTTCTTGTTTTCTTTTTCTTTCATCATTTTCTTGAGCATTACATTTGAGAGAATATGTGAGTGGTGTTCGCTTATACAGAGCTTGGGTTTGATTTGCAAGAGAATCTAGCTAAATAAAGCTAAATAAAGTGCTAGCACGGGCATTGCTAACCTTGCAGATCACTAACTCATCCACTATTCAGATTGCTTGATTGACTTTTTAGAATCATTATGGGGTTGTTTTCTCTTTTAGTTCGTTGTGTTTACCAATGCAGAGTTTCCATGGGTGATCACAGATAATGAACGTCCCATGATTCAGTGATATAGACTAAATGTGTCTTTCTAACTAACTGTCCCACCAGGATGATTGACACAGAGAAGGGGGCCGTGGCTGGTGATGCTGCTGGCTCCAGTGAGAAGAGCAAGGAGAAGGAAAAGAAGAAGAGGTCCCGCGTGAAACAACTCCTGACTGATGTGAAGAAGCAAGTGGAGTTCTGGTTTGGAGATGTCAACCTCCACAAAGACCGCTTCCTGAGAAAACTCCTTGATGAATCAGATCATGGATGTAAGAAATGATGATATACTTTGTATCTATTTATGTGTATGTTGTATGTATCAGGTGTAGAGCCTTTTGATACTTGTTGGGAAAACATTGTTGTTATTTTTTACCCTCACAGATGTAGATTTATCGGTACTGGCTAGTTTTAATCGAATGAAAAAGCTGACCGCTGACACCAAGCTGATTGCACGAGCATTGAAGAATTCATCTGTGGTTGAGGTATCTTAGAGAAAAGCTGCTCTTTCAAGACATTTTTTAACATGCATGTTGCTAATTAGATTTTTTTGCCAGATTAATCTTGAAGGAAATAAAGTCAGACGTCTGCATCCAATTGGTGATCCCCCTAAGGATGAGGAATGTCGCACAGTCTATGTTGTGAGTACATTTTTCATTGACCTCCATTGTTTATTTACTTTGAATCTCGGTGCCCCATTTGCCCTTATGTTTAATGACTTCTTCTTCTTCGTGACTTGACCTCTTTTGTTACAGGAACTTTTGCCAAAAGACGTCACGCACAACTGGATCGAGCGAGTGTTCTCCAAATGCGGGAATGTGGTGTATATCAGCATCCCCAGATACAGGAGCACAGGTGACTCCAAGGGTTTTGCCTTTGTCGAGTTTGAGAAAGTTGATCAAGCGCAGAAGGCCATTGAGGTAATATAATGGAATATGCAAATATTTTCTTCTGAAAATGTCAAAATAATGTATATATTTGTTTGCGATCTATTCAAATTAGATGTTGAATAATCCCCCTGAAGATGCACCCAGGAAGCCAGGCATTTTCCCCAAGACACTTAGCCACAAGCCATTACCAATGCCACCTGAAAACCCCACCTCAAGTACAAAAAACATAAAATATTACAAGTAATCTATATTCACTAGTTTGCCATTGGTTTGTAGCCCTGATTACTGTATTTCTTTGGCATTAGGTGAGGAAGAGGAGAAGAAAAAGCGCAAAAAGAAGAAAAAGAAGTCCAGCACCTCGTTACAGAATTCGGCGAATGAAGATAAAGAGCAGCCAATGGAAGCAGAGTCGACAGGGCAAAAGAGGAAGAGTGAACCCGAGGCAAGCCGCCCACAGAAAACACCGGGCAAAGAGAAAAAGAGACGCCGGTCGCAAACAGTAGATGCCTCAGAAGGGGAATTACCGTCTAAAATAAGGAAGACAAGTGGAAGTGGAACTGGAGAGGACGGCTCAAAGAGTAGTATGCAATGTTAATCAACTTCTAATCCAGATTAAATATATCTAGTCTGACATGAAGCATGATACCTTTGAAAACCTGATGCATAGAAAGGTTATTTATACCTCAGATGACTAATTGTTATTGCTCTACTTGCATGTTGTGTGTGGTCTTCATGAAATACCTGTGATTTTTTCTTCCTCTTATTCACCAATCCTGTGACCAAACTGTTCATGTGCTTTGCTCATATCTTTAAACTTGATATACCATTACTTCATGTGCTATACGTACTGGTTATGTTACAATTTGAATTAATTATGGGTGGGAGTTATTTGTTGTTATTTGTTAAAAAGTTGAACAAAGATTAAATGATTGTTATTTTTCTAACAGGTCGACAGACTAAAAGTAGTAAGAAAGACGGAATTAAAGATGAAAAAGAAAACATGGATGACTCGGGGATCAAAGCAAAAAGGAGGAGAAAGAAGAAGCACAAGGAGAAGCTAAAAATCGAAGAGGAAGTCATTCCACTACGGGTTTTACCAAAGTTAGTAATGTATTTAATTAAAAAACAATGTAATGTAAATGTTTTGGGGATTTTCCTTTAATTTCTTTACTATTTCACAACATTAAGGAAGGAATGGCTTGAACTGAAGCAGGAGTACTTGACGTTGCAGAAACACAGCATGGCAGCTCTGAAGAAATGCATCACAAAGATCGAACACAATGACCAGAAGAGCCAAAAAGACACAGAAACCAAACAGAAAGATGAGCATGGTTAGTACTTTCTATTTTCCTGTTTTGGTAGAGGTTCTTTGACTTTATGTAACATCAGTGTGGTATCTGTTTCTAGTTTCTATGGAGGAAAGAAATGACAAGATGACAAAACAAGGCCCACAGTTTGTCAGCGGTGTCATCCTCAAGATTACAGATAGCAAGCCACTACCAGGAAGGAAGACCATCAAAGTAATCAGAAATATTAATTACTAATACTAATACTAATACTAACTAATTCAATAAAGCTAATGTGCATTCTTTGGTTAGAGCTTATTTTTCCAACACTAACACTAACCAACAAGCCAAACACAAAAAAGTTTTCTCTTTTGACTTGTAACTCATTTACTCTCACAAGCCATTTTGGATGCAAAGATTTGATCTTGTATCCAATATAAAACATGGTACACCTATTCAAGGTACAAAGAGAGAATGAACTTAATTTTTCCTTCTAAACAGAACCTTCAATGTTGACTTAAAGTCGGAACAAATGACACATCATTTGGCTTCTGTTTCCCTGCTGTTGTTTTTTAAAGGGGGGATGTTATGCAAAATCGACTTTTTCAAGCTTTACATCATGTTATGTCATTCCCTGATTAAAAACATGCCTGAAGTGTTGCCATCGCACATTCACGTATTTTTGAGTAATCTGTAAAAACTCTGATGGCAGCCATTTTAGGGATAGGTTTGCCTGAGTCCTCCTAGGAACGCCCCCACCTCCTGGAGACGCTTCCGACCACCAGCCAAGTAACCAACCACTGCTCCTCAGCAGAACCCCCTCCCCACTGATGCCATGGAGGGGGCGTGTCGGAAAGGGTCAGAGGTTCTTAAAGAAACAGGGGCCTATTTCAAGACATTCACTACAGCCATTTTGAGACAGCAATTTTATACAAGGCAGTTATTCTAATTTACTGCATTTACAGACCAACAGAAGGTTTAATAACCCACTTACAGCTTAAATTCTAATGAATAGTGAAGGGAGCGTACTAATTTCTCTGTCCTCTTAGGAAGTGCTGTCGAAAATCGCCCCAGTGGCCTACATTGACACCACAGATGGAGATGTTGAGGCTCATATCCGCTTCCAGACGCCTGAACAGACCAAAGCTGTGAATGCTGTTAAGGCTGAACTACACAAAGAACACAGCTGGAAAGTCGAGATCCTCTCAGGTAGACATTTAATAATAATACATTTCTTGTCAAAGTAAATGATTTTGTATGCTGAAGTGCATGGTGTACTTCCTCTATAAGGTGATCATGAGCAGCGATATTGGCAGAAAATCCTGGTGGATCGTCAAGTTAAGCTGAATCGTCCAAGAGAAAAGAAGCGAGGGACAGAGAAGGTGAGCCCTTTATCAATTTGACATGTCATTTACTTGTATATTGAATTTTCACAACATAATTTTAGTTCAGTAACTTGTACAAAAATCAATATCACAATCAATGCATGTACTGCTTTGTTTCATGTCTTTCAGCTCATATCTAAAGCAGAGAAAATCATCATGGCCAGAGCCAAGGAGGCCAATAAACATATCCGTTTTGACGACTGAGGACTGATCCATTAGGCTTAAGACAGTTAGGCCTTTTTGGCTATAATTTAAAAAAAAGATTTCTGCGTCCATTAAGTTAACTATTGGTGACCTGTAGGATATTTTTGCACTGGAGACAAAAAATGCCTACTTTTTAGTTTTCGCTTAGCAACCTTTTTAGTGTTGATTTTCATTAACTAGGAAAACTGTACATTATGTAAATAGACTTGTTTTAAAACTTCTCCAGTAGATAATGTGGAAATTCCCTGAGATTTTTGTTTTTTAATAAAATGATTTTTTTGACCATGAGTATAGTTTTGACATATCTTAATAATGAAAGAAGTAGTAGAATTAATCATGACCCCCCCCCCCCCATATTGATATTGTTTTTTCTATAATAAAATAAATACATGTAGCTCATTCATTAACCAAGACAAATCTTTTGTACAAACCTCAGCTCAAACAAAAAAATACTTTCCCCAGTATCATTTTATCCACAAACATCTCCCGATTGTCTCATCCAAACTCCAAAACGAGGTTGTGTTTCTGCCAAAGAAAAGGCTGTAAACCTGATGATTATAAAGACCTATGATTATTGAGATTGACCAATGTAGAGATTTTGATTACATTTTGATTGATTGCTCAAAAAGGTGCACAAAAATAGCTGCCATCACTACATGTATATATGTATGCGTCATTTTTATTTGCTTCCACAACCTGTGGTCGGCCTCCTAGTTTCGGGAGGAGACCATGCAGCTGACCATCTGGGCTTGGTCCTTGTCCATATTGCACTTAATCCATGTTGCTACTTCAGACCGTGGCAGGTACCCTGTGCTGCCCGCCGACGCGCACTCTACCTGGACACTATTTCCTCTTCTCTTGTCCAAATCCTTGCTTTGATGGCACCTTTTGCAGTGATCGCCTTCAGAAGCGTTCATCAAAAAGGAGATTTGGTCAGAGCCCCTTCTGCCGTTGTTTTTGGTGTCTTTGGCGCGGCGGCGTGGAAGATCCCATTGCCTGTAGTCATCCTTCATAGTTGTGGTCCCCTGGAAAGGCTCCTTGCTTTTCTCCTGAGACTCCCTTGCTTGTATAATTGGCTTTGTTCTCTGCAGCTTGTGCTTGGTGAAATCGGCCAGCGTAGTAGAGCGGAACCTGTCGGCATCGCATTTGTCATCGCTGGGGAACTTTGTCCGTTGTGTCACGGAGTGGTTGACCTTGCCTTTACAGTGATCAGAGCAGTGACCACTGCACATTGGTGTTGCTTGCCCCAGTTGGAAGTTGCTTGTTTGGAAGCGTGGTTTCTCCTGGTTTCTCCGCGGTTGCACTGGATGAGGAATGAAAGAAGACCTGTAGCTCGTTGTTCCTTCGATTGGCAGGCGCGCTTTGCCGTCTAGATCTTCTGCACCCACACCTTGGAAAACTTTGAGGTTGTCGTGGTGTTTGAAAGGCGGGCGCTTAGTGAGTTTCCATTCCTGAAAGTCACCTACGAGAGATAAAGAGCTGTGAATTGGTATCAAAGTATTGTTTGGAGGGGGAAAAAAGGATACAATTATCTATATTTACGTTTGTAGATTGTGATGTTGTCTTCCTTGGCGCACACAGGACAGAACTGAGCAGAGCAACATTTCTGGGGGCTCATGGGCTTGGAGTTGGTGACCTGAGGTAGTTTTGAGGGATGGTTTGCCCATTTCTGAGCCACGTAGGCGGACCTGTCACACATGTATAATTTTTTATCTCAAGTAGATGACATTTCTAACAATGCCATACACTCCTATGTTGAACAAACCATTAGAATCTACAAACTTCAAATAGTAGGCTCAGAAGTGTAGGCTATGTGTTTGTATGTGTTTTATAAAAAGCCTTACCTAAAAGTTGGTATTTCCAGGGTCTTTTCGTTGTCACCACCACTGCCTGTCCTAATCCTGTTGTCCTCCTTGTTGTTTTTCAAGGCCATCAACTGTTGTTGGAAGGGGTGCATGTTTTTGGTGCCCAGGACTTGAGCGGTGTGGCACTTGGGAGGGTGGAACTTGTCCTGGTACTCCGTTATCATGACAGGCCGGTGGTAGCCCCTCAGGCCTTGGTGTCTACTACAAGCACAGACAGTCAAGTTAGCTGCAGTACAGTATAAATCACTACAATTTTGGGAGAGTAGAGTAGATTAGGCAGTATAAAAGTTGAGTTAATTACTGCTACTACTCTCATCAACACAAAGTTTTGCCTAGTAACGTTGTAGCAGAGGTATGGGCTTCATTTACTATGTTGATAAACCAGAAACAGATGTTGTAACGTGAGTGTTTCTCACACTGAAATCTTCTTGCACCAAAAGTTGTGAACCAGATATACTATAGCACAGCCCAAAGTTAGAGATACGTCCAAAGCAACCAAGGAAAATAGACAACTTCTGAACTGGACATTTGAAAGTATACAATGGATACACAACATTGCTATTTCAGCATGGAGTTTTCAAGGTGCCAATATCCTACAGTGGCGGTAGCACTAATAATAGCCTGTCCTTACCTCATGGCTGGTCGTCCGCAGATGCCTTTTTTTCCTACGCTATCCTTTGCCTCTCAGTATCACACTCATGTGTCTCACCACGGAGCCTATAGGTGCGACCGTGCGTGCGTGCGTATTATCCCCGGTAACCCTACTAACGCTAGAGATCTTTGCAAGAGACCTACTGAATCAACTAAATAATTTACCGTAAGGACATGGCTCATGTGAGGTGACTGAGAGCGGCACGCAGCGTCGGAGTATCTAAAAATAAACACTAATGGATTACACTCGGATGCGGGATCGTTGTCATGGCGAGGACGCGCGCGCTGGCGAGATCCAAAGATGTTCTTTTAAGGCGCGTAATTCCAGAGCGCCAGATGCTGCTATTCACAAAATGTTTTTAAAGGCCAAATTGTGCACGTATCAGATTCATAATGCAGGGTGCGCTTAATGGACTGAATATCTAGGAGGGGAAGCTTTGCTACGTGGTTTAAAAGGGTCTCCATCTGTCAACACAAACTAGCTGCACTCTGGTTAAAAGCATGAGCACGCGTCAACTTCATCATATTCTAAAATGCTCGATTACGGAGGGTGACCTTTCAGCTGAACTGAAATCCATTTGACTTCAAACGTTTGTGTCTATGATGAACCTGCTGCAATTTGTCTTTTGGTCACTAGATGGAGACATATACTTGTATAATAAGCAGGTTCGCACACATTATTAGTGTTTATCACAACCATGATGTTTAGCTATTTGTCTTGGAATGGAAATCATTAAGCCTAAATTTGTTATTAGTTGGACTTGTATCAAATTGCTTTTTCCCCCTGTTGCCTTGGTCTATTTTTTGTTTCAGATTTACAGTATTTTGCAATTTACAAGCCTGACTGTGTTCTTCTGATGGGTCCATGTCAGAGTATGCACATGATGTCAGACACGGAAACAGAAGCCAAATGACTGTCAATTTGGTTACTTTCCCCCCCCCCATTACCACTATCAAAAAGACGACGTGTAAGTTAGTTGCATATTGGTCACATATAAATTCTCCTCTTTGCCAGTGCTTGCTAATATTCACAATCTTTAAAGTGATTCCTTTTTCTCAGTCAGTCTCATTGTTCTGGAAACAATCCTGATCAGAGGCATCTCTGTTGTGTTCGCTTATACAATACACTATAGTACCTTCTTAGGTATCTCTGAGAAATTGTAGACTGTTATTCATGTGCAAAGAGGAGTGCATTTTGAATTCATATCCACAGGCCGCCCCAGTGTGTTTACCAACTGCTGATATGAATATGTAATTTCCGCCCTTTTGTGGAAGTAATTAAGTGCTTTTGCAGCTGTCTCCTTTTGCCACTGCTTTTCATTATGTTGCTGTGTGGATCACTTTGAAATATAGTGTGGACGAAGCAAAATGGAATTCCTATGATTTTCTCTTTTCATCAATCGACCCATTCACTGTGGTGGATCTCAATAATGCATGTGAAAAGTAATGGCATTAAAAGAAATGGGAATAAATAGGAATTTGAATAGGAGTGCTAAGAAGTGATCCTACACATGTTCTCCTCAATGAACCTAACATATTTTAAGTCTACAAGTATTATCCGCCTATACACAATATACTGTATTGTAAAGATCAAGGCTCCAAGGATCATTGAGGTGGGCAGATGGCATCTCACACTGATCTGTCATACACACGCCTTATTAAAAATGCATTCTATATGTATCTTTCTGCTGATTGTGGTGCAATTGCTTTAAATTCAAACATAATTTTTACACTAAACTGACTTTTTTGAGATTTGTTATAATGCTCCCACATGAAAGCCCCAATTGAATGCGAGTTTTGTTTTATTCATAGATTTTATAATAATCTAGTAATCTAATCTAAACAGCAATACTAATGTAAATGGTAAATGGTAAATGGGGCGACAGTGGCACAGATGGTAGAGAGGGTTGTCTCATGATCGGAAAGTCGGGGGTTCGAATCCCACCTCCTGAAAGTGCACATTGTCGTTGTGTCCTTGGGCAAGACACTTCACCCACATTGCCCCCAGTGTCTGCGTACATTGGTGTATGAATGAGAGTATGAATGGGTGAATGGATCCTTGCTGTAAAGCGCTTTGAGTGCCTAATGTAGGTGGAAAAGCGCTATATAAGTTGAGAGCATTTACCAATACTAATGTACAGGACAATTTACCAAGAACTACCAGAGGGAGCTTGTTTTATTGGGACATAAATGCTTTGAGAGAAGACTGAAAACATGGACACAATGTCAGGAGGATTGAACTGTGATGTTGGGCTCTTCGTGTCTGGATCGCTCACAGCAATGTTTAAAGACTGCACAGTGAGTGAGGTACATATAGTCCTAATCTTAAATATAATCCAAACATGGCTCATTCAGACTAAGGGCACCAAATTGGCTAGGATCGCCTGGATGTTGTGAGGGCCCCCAAATCAAATTTTGTTTAAGGCCCCATGACAGATTGAGCCGGCCCTGCGTTCTGATATTTTCAGTGCTCAGATTGCCTCCACTACAACTAATGTGTTGATAATGATTAACGTCTAGTTTTGAGGAGAGTTGCATGTTTCTTAAAAAATAAGGTTCAATTACTTTTACTCATTTTCGCATTATAAGTGATCAGACCCTGCAAAGGCGTCAATAAGTACTTTCAAAAGTCTATAATGCATAGAACCCCAGATGTGCATTAATGGTTGAGAACATTGCCATGGGAGCTGCATGGCCTATATCAGAAAGAACAGGAAAGTGGCTAATGGCTCATAATGACTACCTTGCGAGACTCGAGTCTCCCAGCCCCTTTCTGACAATTGCCTCTAATTGAGCATGGGGTCCGCGTGTGTCGAGTTGGGAGGCGTGTTATGAAGGAGAAGCAGCACAGAGGAGCAAGGAGCCCGCAGTAGGAGTTTGCCCTGTCTCCTTTTACGCACGCATATTCTACACACTACTTCCATTACTGTGTTATAATCACACGTGCAGTCTACTTGGCCAAGCGCAACAAGTTACCAGGACTCACTGGCGCGCTCCTCTCAGTCTCCATACTGTATTTTGACGTCCACTGTAGCGTGCGTCGAGCCGCCGTCGCTCCTCGTAGCGGAGCGCTCTGATTGGTGACACAGCGCCAAATGCAGTTCGCTCCCAGCAGCAGCGCGTGCAGCAGTAGTTGTTTTACCCACTAAAAAACAGCACCCCGGAGGAACACGAGGAGCATCAAGAAGTGCGCGGCAAACATGGAGAAAGAAGCCCAGAAGAGACGGAACTGTCACTCCGCGGCGCTCGGTGTCATCTCGTCGCTGTTCTCGGTGGCCTCCGTCGCCTTTTGCGTCTTTCTGAGCTTTAACGCGGCTGACATCAGGAGCCGAGTGGTGGATTTGGAGAGCGGGAAGCGCGATCACACCTTTGGCCATTCCGCGGAGGATTTTAACTCGTTGATTCAGCAGAGAGTGGACGAGCTGTTATCTCAGGTGAGCATTTTTTTTCAATTACATTTTTTATTTTTTATCTATGCTGTGAATTATCCCTCATCCCCAACTTCTGAAGTCCCAAATCACACCGTACCCAGCTTAATTCAAAGCCAACTCCTCATTTAAATCACAAAGTGGCTAAATTGCATGTTAATTGATCCACGTGTTAATCCTCTTGGCTCTTCTTTCTCTCTTTCTGCAGCGTTCCTATGAGAACTACGTCAAGATACGCACTGCCAGACAAACATCACCTGAATGCAACTGCCCACCAGGTAAAAGACCCACTTTCCCTGTACATTTCTGTCACACTGTGTGCCTTCTGCGGGCCTACCGGGTGTTGCGGCTTGGCTTTTGTGCTGCAAAATGAATGGAAGTCATGTCTCTGGAGTTCTGTTTCATTGCATTTGCGCCGATGATCACTATGAAGCATGCAGACAGCTGACACTTAACAGAAAGAAACAGAAAGGCATTTAACGCAGTGCTATACATAGACGCTCTGAGGGGGGGCTCTAGTTTGACCACTGATGATGTTGCCCCGCGCTCACTTCACTTGTTCTTTTGGAAATCACGCTGAAATTCCCGTTCATGGCCAGTAGATGGACACATTTATTCCGCTTTAGTGCTCCGTGGAGGTTTGGGATAAAAGCGGGAAATGTGGAAGGCGCTTGTTTGGGAGTTCCAGTGGCAGTTGGGCTATTTGATGTTTGAACAATAACATAATCTGTTGCTTTAGATCAGACGTGTGATTTCAATGATTGAGAAAAGAGTAAAATAAAAATAAAATTGCAATGCATTCTTAATGTATGCAACATTTCTTTTAGACCTGCATTGAAACTAAAGAATGGAAAGGGAAATCCACACTGCGTAATATTCCAGATGAAAGGGCCAAGGGCTCCTCCTACACTGTCGCAAAACTTAAAGCGGCATTATGCAACTTTTTATGTGGAAACAAATATTTGTGCGTATTTTACCTTGTAGTGAAAAGCAGCTGTATGAGTGGTCAGCATGGCGCCTTTACTTTCAATCACAGTGGTCTCGATAACGCTCCAGGATCAATTGTTTTGTAGGTTTTCTGGTGATAGGGTCCATATGCAGTGAAAACTTTCCAAACAATTGATCCTGGGGTGTCCTTGAGACAAGTGTGATGGAAAGTAGAGGCTCCACGCTGACCACTTATACAGCCGCTTTGTCACTACAAGGTCAAATATGCAAAACTATCAACTTTTGTTCCACATTAAAGTTGCATAATGCACCTTTAAACTGATGCTGCTCCTATGGACACTGACAATGGTATTTGGTCATAAAATCAAAAATTTCAACATCATAATTTCATGAGGCTGTTTATTTTTTTCAGTAAAGTTCCAGTAAAGAGTCAGGTCTGAGGAGAGGTGAGCATGCAAAGTAAAGATGCTGTGTGTTTTTCATCTCCACCTGTACCGTATTTTCCGGACTATAAGTCGCACCAGCCAAAAAAACTGCACAATGAAGAAAAAAAAAACATATACTGTAAGTCGCACCATTGACAAGCCTCTCCTGGCAGCACATTGTTCAAGCACCCATTTGCGAACTTGTTCCTCTCGCCATGGCCATCTAGCTTTCAGCCCAAATTAATCTTCTTTTGGTTTCTTCATTGCAGTAAGATTAGCCTCCGCTTTTCGCCAGTCCCTCACAAGTTTCTCACTCATTCCAAACTTTCTTTCTGTTGCTCAATTACCGTTTTCGGCTGCACATTTCACTACTTGCAGCTTGTAATCTGCAGAATAGGATTTTCTTATTGGGGGCATTTGTGTTCAGTCTTAGCAGATACTGGTACACAAGCCTATTTTGACATATAAGTCGCACCTGAGTATAAGTCGCACCTCCAGCCAAACTATGAAAAAAAGTGCGACTTATAGTCCGGAAAATACGGTAATCAAATTATTGCTTGTATTTTACTCTATTTACTGGTACAAATGTTACATGGTATGCCTATTAAGATGGCTCTTAGACCAGTTGTGCAAAAGCTAGTGGAAAAAAGCAGAGGATTTCTATATTGCAGAGCGTTATATAGGCCTCAAGGACAACTTTTTGTGAGACAGTTACCATCCACCAAAACATTTGAGCAACTTGACAGCGTGTTTTTTTCTCTCACAACCACTCAAGACATAAATTGCTTTCTGTTACTTTCGAAATACATCAGCGCTCAGACTTGTTGCAATTTCACTATTACAACGTGGCACCTTGATATTTCAGCTTCAGAATAGAATAGAAAATGCTAAGACGTTCCTACACCATATGCTGTTGGGTTTTTGAGACAGTGCCCTGGAGGAAGAGGGAACAAAAAGGCAGAACTTGGAGGATGCCGTTCTTTTGTGGTGCGATGAGGATGGATGTGATTAGCAACGGGAACAAAATTCTGGTTGAGCTCATGGTGTTTTGGAAATGAAGTGAGAAATGAGAGGCCCAGACTAAAATGGTTTGGACATGTGCACAGGTGGACAGAGGAGGGAGAGTGAGTGTAGGATGCTGAGGCAAGAGCTGCCAAGGAACAGGAGGCCACGAGGAAAACCAAAAGAAGCCCAGAGAATAGATTTATGGATGTGGTGAAAGCAAACATGAAGTTAGCTGGTACAAAGGCTATGTTCATGGTTTTTAAACATCTGATGACAAAGGCCAAACAAACTCTAAACAGTCTTTGCGATAATGACTGTACTGCAATGTTTTACTGAAACATTTCAACACTATAAGTTCTATTGAATCGGAAAATAAGTGCTTAAAAAGTACTAAAGCGGGACCAAAAAAGGACAAAACAGGATAAAATGGAAGTAAATCAAGAAAATCATGACAAAAAGTGAACTTGTGCACATATTAAGTCACCATACAAACATGTGTGAAGCTTAGACAGGTAAGAGAATTCAGTGATTTGCAATACATAATGGCATCTTTCTGTAGGCTATAGATTAGAGCTGCACACTATACCACAAAAAATATCGTATGGTGATATTAGGCAATGCAATCGCGTATCGCAAAAGCCTCAATATATCACAGCATCACCAAAGTCTTCATTTAACTGAGATCGACACATTTTTTTTGCAAACACAGTCAAAAACAAATAGTGCATTGAACTTATAAATGTGTGGAAGTTCCGTTTTAGTTAAACATTTCCTAATTTTGTTCAATTTTAGTCTTGTTTTGGTCCTGATTGGTTGAATAACGATTTACTTACAATTTGCGTTTCCTTAGAATGGAACATATCGTGTTGAAATGGTTTTGTGAAATATCGCAATAATATTGTTATTGCAATTTTGCACAGTCATATCGCAAGTTACTTCAATATCATTCAGCCCTACCATAGATAATAGGAAATATCTGATCGGATCACAATACTTTGTGCTGCAATACCAAGTATTGATACCACCATACTTTATCAAGTATATTTTAATACTTTTAATACTCATGTAAGGGGGGGCATTTTTGTCATGCACTCCTTTGTTTTCCAGCAACAGTTACATGCACTTTTCAATCTTCACTTCAGTAAATGTCAAACAGTGTTTGGTTTATAAACTTTGGACACATGACTCATTTTAACATAAACATATTACTTGTTATAATTACTTACTGTATTGCAATATGTATGGGATGCGTATCGGATCATGACAAAAGTGTATCGCCTTAATAGATACTGCGTCATCTTATCTTCCAATAATAATAATTTTGCTATTTATTATGAGCCCTATGATTATTGAAAAAAAGATGAGAAACATTTTGAGCTGCGGGTACATCTTGGCCGTTTTGCGTTTCCTCACATTTGGCATGACATTTGACATCCATCTCCTTGATTTTTGGCAATTCGGACCCGATAATTGATATTAGTTCAGCATAATGTATTACAAGGGGCCCGGAGAGAACTTGCAGCATGTCCAAGTTGCTCTGAATGAGCCATATGTGAACCCTGGACCGCATCAGTCCTACCTGCAGCAGGAAACTGACATGTTTTCACAACTTCTTCAAGTGGGCTGAAAATGGATCTCCACTGGCCCATATGGAAATGGGATACAGTAAGTGTGAACACCGTGTCGCTGACCTCTCAGGAACCC
This sequence comes from Gobius niger, assembly GCF_951799975.1. NCBI lineage: Eukaryota > Metazoa > Chordata > Actinopteri > Gobiiformes > Gobiidae > Gobius > Gobius niger. The sequence goes on along the minus strand of NC_136872.1, from coordinate 15,058,740 downwards.
CGAAGGCAGTGACAGAGAGCAGAGCCGGGGCTTGTGGTGGGACGTTCCGATGGACCGTCCAGGTGGTGGTTAGCATCTGGGCGACGGGAGTCCATTTTGGAATGACAAAGTGAAAGACATGTCCGCTGCTTTATTGGGCTGCATGACCTTCGAACCTTTACTTCATCAGGACTTACCAGGAAAAAAGACAGAAACATAGAACTGCTTTGTTCCGCCGTAAAACCTCAGATTTTCAAGTTTTTCCTTTTTAGAGGAAAGTCAGAACAATTTGCAAAAGTTTTCACGATTATAACCATGATTACTCGGGCAACACAAAATGATCAAAGACAGTTATGGAAAAGCAACAATAACAAAACAACAGCAACAAAAAAAACACACACAAACAACAACAAAATAGCAACAAAACTATACAACTTTTAGAATTGGGTAAAGCCGAACAGGAGTAAATGCGCGGTTATAGCGGGAGGTACGAGGTTAATCCACTTGGGAAATTTGTCCTCTTTAAAGCAGTACAAAGTAACTTGTTTACCTTAATAAACCCTTTTCGTAGTTCCTCTGGGGGTAATACAAATGTTAATGGGATGATTGGGGGGGTCTTTCATCTCCCCTTGGTGTCTCTGGCCAGAAAACCATTCTTGCAACTTCCCGGCCTCCGGGTCAGAGCCACCAATACGCACTAATGGAATCACGAAGAAGAACGGGCTAACGGGCAAAGCTAACTGCGGGCTAGCGCCTCTTTAACAGTATTGACAGCTAAGTTTGGGCGAAAAAAAATCTCCATTGTGAAATTGGATGCACAATATCCCCCTTTGTCTTTGCTGTCAGCGTAGTATTTACTCTCACGGACAATTAATGAGTAAAAAAACGCAACATGCTATGACACCTGCAGTGGTGCTTATGGCCTCTAGGGGCATGAGTTACTTTAACTTTAATTGACCCATCCTTGTACAAGCTTTAGTTTAATGGCCAGTAGCAAACACACTCTAATATAGGAACGATGTTAAAACCACAAAGAACCCCATCTGGCTCGGGAATTAAACCCGGGACCTTATTGCTTTGAGACGAGAGTCAGACACTGTGCCACTTTGCATTGTTGAAGCCACTGATTTACCTACTGTATGCAAGAGTGCTTATCATTTCCATGTGCTGCATGTTAACTGAATATGTTTTTCTTCATCACTTTAAGCTGAAGTTGAAGAAAGTTGAAGTTTTTATAGCATAATTCATGATTGCGACCGCAATTAGTATAAATAGATTTCTTAATGAGCCATATTTGAAAGTTTTCACAAGTGGTTTATCAATAGTAAAGTGAGTCATCAGCGGAGTGGGAATTCCTTCAGTAATGAGCTAAAGTACTGGAAGTATTAACCATAATTGGCCTCTCCCAATCACGCCGCGCTCTGTTCTCCGTCCCAATTGTACGCCTGCCCATTTATTTTCTCCAGCCGTGTTTCTGTAAGGCCCAAAAATAAAACAAAGAAAACAGTGCATTTCAAATGAAGCGCAGCGATGATAAAACCAAGACGGCTTTGTGCTTAATCTCAGAGACTTCACAAATTCGATGAGGAAAAAAAAAAGATGTCCATTGTTTTACAGCTCTTCAATGGACAGTGATGTATTAAAACCATGTGTTGCGTGCAAGGTATTGTATGCAAAAGATGCCAATTATAGGCAGAACACTGACAGGTGAAGGGAATATCATGCATTGTCTTTTCATTTTGGCGAGGCATGAAATAGATCATTCTCAAGTTGTAGAAATAGGCAAGAGTAGACATTTGGGAATTTTCGTTTTGTCTGGGGCCAAGTTGGAGTGGAAAGAGATGGTCAAAAGTCAGTCAAGAGATTTGCAACAAAACTTGTGAATATTTTTTCAGCCCAAGTGTAGTCAATTACCCGTGCCTGACTCGTCCATATGCAGCTTTACTGGGAGTGCATCAGTAGTTGTCCTCTCTTGTATATCAAAGGCGGCCTGTGGCACCGATGAAGCTTCTTCTTCTTTCTTTTTTTCTGAGGGGAGAGCCCATAATGTACTTTTCACAGTCTTGACTTTATTGCTGTCATAGAAGATGGAGTGGCTGCGTAGACAGTGCAATGGTCCGTATGGCTTCAGGACATTTTACAGCTCACTTCTATCAGTGCGCTCTATATTGAACTAAGTATGTCATGAACATGAGGGATATTAATGTAGAGAAAGACTTTTACTCATATGGAATGTAATCATCGTGTCAAGAGGCAAACTGTTGTAAGCTATGCACTTACGTTAAAGCATTAAGAACATTGGCTGCTGCGCTTTGTTGGATGTAGGGCCAGTGTATAATAGATCATGTTGCGTGTAAAGCTTCGGACTAAAGAAGGGAATAACAAGAATGAAAGAAGGGAATCCAGTTCTCAGAAAAGTGGTAAGGGCAGCAAAGTTACTGAAGCATGTGTGTTAATAGATAATGACATGTTCTGAACTTGGGCATTCACACTATAGAAATTAAACCGTGAATTACAGTTTGGCAGAGTCACAGTCACTAAAGCAAACTGGAGCACTTCTTACTAAGCCATACTAATTTTTATGGAATGGTCTGCTTCTACAAACACTATAACAGTGCTTGAAAACGTTTCGAGACTTTGTTGTGATTATAAGGTGCATGCTTGAATCCAAACAGTGCCAACAGGAGCCGTTCCAGTTTGATATTACTGCGCTAACTTAACACATTAAAGTTTAAATATTAGATAATTGCACTATAATATCTGGCTTTTGTTTTTGCTTTGAAAAATGGACGTGTTTTGTGGCGAAACATCATCTCTAAATCAAGCAATTCCAGCTGACTATGTTGACTTCATAACATGTTTTACTGCACTGATACTGAAAAATGTATATAGCAACAAACCTCGTCTGAAATGTCCAACATGACTCAAAACCTTAATACAATTAGAATTTTTTTTTTACTTCAAAACAAACCTGTCAGAACCACTTTGCGTAAAAACATAATTTCTCCTGGCATGCGTCTGCAAGTCGACTCAAACGATTGTTTTAGCTTTGGCACGCAGTTTACTTTGCCATTTTTGCGCACCTTCCCCTCCCCTGGGATCTGCATTCCATAGAGGGCCCGTTGTTTAATGGGACCATAATAAAATGTGCAGTCAGCAACCACTGGTGCTTAGCTCTCTCCCTGTTTACTCACCCATACCCCCCCACCTCCCCACCCACACACACTCTCTCTCTTGCTCTCACCCCGCCCCGCTTCTCCCCCCCCCCATTTTCTCACTCGGCAGCATTTCTTCAAGTAAACGCGTTCAAAAAGCCTCACAGCTAAACACTCTGCCAAGTGCTCCCGGAGAAAACGGCAACATCGGACTCGGTGGTAATGAGTCTTTGTTTTGCCCCACCACTAAACACCCAGCGCTGGGCGGCCGGGGCGAGAGGGCAGCGCGTCGACATGTGGCTACAGTTTCAAAACATCACTGGAAAATAGTCACTGGCCATACGTCTGACATGCTTTATTATCAACCCAGCACACAGGAAGAGCCTAATCCAAGACAAATAAAAGGAGAAAGATCAAGCCACAAACACACCTGTAGTTTTCTTTTCTCTTATGTTTTGTATGATTTATTTTTTTTCTCCCTGCAGCAAGAGGGCCAGACTCATTTCTTGAGCTAAACCATATAAACACATTTCCCTAACCACGCCCCAATCCTTCAGTATCTGTGTTCATGACCTGTTTTCAACTCCCCCCTACCCAAGAAAAAATTCCAAGATGGACCTAGTGTACTATGTATTTCCCATATCTTGATGCTTTATGTACTGTACGTGCCTTGACTTTAACCTGATTGTTATTTTGTAAGGCGCATTGAGTTGCCTTGTGTACGAAATGCGGGGTATAAATAAAGTTTAGGGATGTTTCATTGGAAGGGAAGAAATAATGACTATTTATTTTTTAATCTGGCGCTTTATAGTCCCCATTTGTTCCACTCCCCTTTTGCTCACTTCGCTTTATGTCTGTTAAAACTAAATAATAGTCAATAAAATCATCTTTAGTTTTCCACCGAGATCCCATATAGTGGCCAGAGAGTCGAGGTTACATCCAAGTGCCTGATTTCGCTTCACCAGCCGTAAAACTAACATTCTTGCCCTAATCGACCCCTTTTCAACTCCTCGTGGCCAAATCGGGTTACTCTCCCCCCTTTCCGCCTCACAAACTGTCCAACTCCCAGCGGCCCGATAGCCTTTACATTTGTGCCAATCTCCTCCCGATATCCTCAAGTCGGCGGGCACGTTGTTGATTAATCACCGACAGCTTTTGAATTCTCCCCAGTGTGCGCGCTCCGCTCCGCTGCCGGGGAGGTTGCCCAAACGGCTGCGTAATTACTGGGTGCTAGGTAAAGCTGAGCAGACTTCCAGGTAGCCACGGGAGCCAGCTGCTTTCAGTTAGCCCGGGTTCAGATTAGCGATGCCTGTGCATGCATGTACGCGAGTGAAGTTAAGGAGGATGGAGCCTGGGAAAACTTCAGAACGACCGGATCGCCGCGTGAAGGATGTTTTCTAGCTCTGGAAATGAAGTTAGTTTTCATTTGAGTAGGATTGCAGAGGATTAGATTCCATATGTTACACTTCAGTCGGTAAATGTTGGGATCCCCTCCTCCTCCCTCACCCCTTGCTCTTTGGAGAATTACTGCAGCTGTGGAAGAAGGATGCAGGCAGGTAAAATAGCCCACCTAAAAAGTTCAAAGACTTCCCATGAGTGAAGTGAGTTTTAAGTTGTACAACAGTGTCTGGACGGCCACTGATATTGAATTGGGGGGAATTCTGTGTAATGTAGCTTTAGTAACGTTGCCACGGTGAAGGTGCTGATATATTAGAAAACTGAGTAAGTGCTGTCGTGGGTGGTATGTGCCTCTATGCAGTATATTACATAGTACCACCAGTGCAAAGGTCTAGAATGGCTCAACAGAGACTAATAAATAAGAGTTATTGAGCTCAAATGTGAGCCTATGTAACAAAAGTGCCCCTTTTCTAGTCACCCACTATGTCTGTGTTCTATAGCCGAGTCGCCGGTTCAAACAAGAAAGGGCTGCACAATTCTGGGACAAAACTAAATTGTGATTTGAATTAGTTTTTAATCTAAGTTTTAAATCCATGATTCAGTTCTTAAGAAGTATTCAAATTTGAGAATGAGTGATGAAATGCTAAACCGTCTTAACCCCCACCTGAACCAAGCACATTTTCTCCAGTTTGGCTTCACCCAAATCTGAAAGCTTCTTGGAACAAAGCCTCAAAATAGCGACAAAAGCGAGGACGAAAACACAACAAAATAGTGGCAAAAGAGCGTCAAAAACGTGCCGGAAAAGCAACAATAACACAATAAAAAAGTGACAAAAAGCATGACTAAGGAGTGGTGAAACAGCCACAAAGAGCAACAAAAAGGCTTTATTAAGGACACAGAATCCTGGTTACCTAATGCAAGTTGTAATACAGGTTTTGCAAATTCTATACATAAAATCTCTATAGAGCCCGACTTTTAGACTTTTTACACTTCTCTCTACAGGACATTAAATTGCCTACATAACTGCAATCTTTATGACATTCATGATTGCAATTTCAATTTGATTGTAAGCCCTTCCTCGAGGCTTCGGTGTTGAATCACTGAGGCGTGGCCAAGTCTAACTCTGGAAGTGAGATCCCATGTCATCGACACATCTTGAAGTTCGGTTCAGTAACTGAAGGTCTAAGAGGAGTACACTGTTTGTACCTTTTATGTAGGAAACACACAAGACATTTGTGCGACTGGACACTTCCTATGTTGGGAGGTACAGAGTGAATTGCTGTATTGTCCACACGTCTTGGGGCAGGTCATTCCCAGTGACTTGTTTAAGGTCAGTCACAAGCCCAAGCCAGCGTGTGTGCTGTCATGCCTTGAGGCCTAAGCTAGTCCCGGGTCACTATAGAGCTGCAGTATTCATATAGCCCATTCATACGCTGCTGCATAAAACATGATTAACAGCATCCAATATCAACATTGCCGTCGTGATTTAGGATTATGGAACATTTGCTCTCATTCTCAATTCTCACACGAGGCTCCGTCATAAAGGCCATGCTGCTGGAAATAGCCCAGATGCTCACTCTTTTGATGCCTTCGACGCAGCACTTTTGACGGGAGACGATGAGGCATGCCAGCCCTGAAAGCCCGGTTAATGACGCGCAGCACTCACTTCTGCCCCCCCCCCCACTGCGCGTTAACCTGAGGGGACGGAGCGTGAATGGGCGACCGCAGCGCGATTCTTACATGGCCCGTGTCACCGCTGCTCTCGACTTTATGACTGATTCAAAGGCCCTGGGACACAGAAGAGGATGGTTCATGACCGGATTTGGATATTGTCTGTTTTTTTATACGATTCTACACTGATCTGACTGAACAAACGCAAGAAGCAGAGCAGGTATCGTGAGTTAGAGATGATTCGGTGTAGCAGTTGATGAACTAGTCTGAACCGAATGGACCCCAACGGTTTGAGTCCCAGTGAAAACTAAAGCCACTATCCCTCATGCTTTTGGCCATCAGAATTTCCGCATATGCCCTGGAAGGAACGGTCCATTGTCATTTTTATGCCAGAGACAGACAGAGAGGCTATGCTCAGTGCTTATTTCAACTTGGAAGTGAATGAAAGGCTCTCTTTGACCGCACTGTATTGTCATTGCATTATATTGGGCAGTGCAATTCAAACTGTTAAAGGAAGCACATTTATTTCATGGTTATGAGCTCTTAAATCTCATGTTGTGGTTGGAATAAGCCATTTGTACTGGTATTTCTTTTGTTGGTCATAAGACAGACTGTATGATTTATTCCGGATATTATTATTTTTTGCACAACCACAAAATTATATAAACACAAAATTTCCATGTCCAAAATGCCTTATTTTCATGCGTGAACTTTCTCCTAATTGTAACACTGATAGGACATTTTGTCATAGGAAAACATAAACTGTGGCAATATGGCAATGAAACTGTAGATTGGAGCTATAGGAATATGCTAGGAGACGCTAAATGCTAACAACGTCTTTGGTCTTTCTGCGTGACTGAGCACACGCACAAAGACCAGACAGTTACGCATCAACTCGTCTATGCTCCGGCAAGAACATATCTCAGTATGGGAAAACGGTGACCTGTTCCTTCAAGGTCCCCGGGTTCTGCGCTGGTATGGAATGGGTCAAATATAGAACACAATTTAGCTGTGAACACTAAACTTTACCTTTTCCTTTTACTCACGCTTTACAAATGTGCTTTTATCAATGGGAACTGATTATGTGCTCCTTTGTGTGTCTATGCAAAGCTCAATAATTTCCCTTTTTTTTTTGCTTTAAATGACATGTATTTGCCATACCATTAACTCGTAGCAGCTGCTCTACATTATTGTCCAGTTGTTATTTTATCCCCTGTGAGAATAAGTCTTTGCCATTTCTTTTCCACGCATTGTGATTCGACACAGGGGCCTATATTCTTTTCTTCTAGCTCAACGTTGACTTCTTTCGAACTTACTTGTAACCTTGAAATTGTATGTAATTGCCATATTATTACCCTGTTACCTCCAGCTGAGCATTAGAGATGACTGCTGTTTCTTTTGCCCCCCCTGGAAGCTCACTTGCCCCGCCATGTGCCTCCTCAGTCCTCGTGCAGATCCTTCACAAAAGCTCCACTCACAAAACCCCTACAGTCGCCCTCTGACACTGGACTCAAACCGCGGCCTCTGTCCCACTAAAGTTCCCATTGTGACCACTGCGACCCTCGTCCCATCAGCACATACTCATGACCCACTTGTATTAAAATAGACTTAGACAAGAAGAAGGCCCAGTGATGGCTTCAACAACAGCTGCTGCACTGTTCAATGACTGTGACATCAAGGAGAAAACATCTAAAGTAACCTATGCACTATACTGTGTGCAAGTTTAAGTCGGAATAGGCCATTCACTTTTGCTTTAAAGAATTTTTATTATCATATTTGTAACTGGAAACCGAATCACTCTTGTTATCTGTGGCAACAACAATGGATATTTGCGTTGTAGCTCTGGGCCCTCAATTTTCCACCCTTTGTGCCTTAGCTGAGGTCTATGCTCTCCATAAGGGCTAGGCAAGAAAAATAAAACAAATCGTGATAGGGGTCCAATGACGATCTGGCAATTTGGAGAGAACATCATGTCGTGATTCATTGCTTCTCTGTTTAATGCAAGTCCATGGTCAAGCGCAGGCTCTTTCTCCCTCTCACTCGTGCTATAGGTCATATTCTCATTGAATGACGGGCGGATTCAACCAGTCACAGCGTAACAAGGAACTTTGAGGAGTAGAAAATGGGATAGAAGATATTAAGTGCACATAAATCATTGTAAAGTTGAAGCAGAAGTAAGTAACTCATGCCCCTCGTGGCCATAAGCACCACTGCAGGTGTCGTTGCATGTTCCGTTTTTTTCTCACTAAATGTCCGTGAGAGTAAATACTACGCTGACAGAAAAGGGATCGGATATTGTACATCCAATTACACAATGGAGATCATTTTTTTCACTCAAACCTGGCTGTAAATAATATTTAAGTGGCGCTAACCCGCAGTTAGCCTTGCCCATTAGCCTGTTAGCTTCTTCTTTGTGGTTCTATTAGTGTGTATTGCGCCTCCGACCCGGAGGTAGCAAATTTGCAAGGGTGGTTTTCTGGCCAGAGACACTAGGGGGTGATGAAAGACCCCCCAATCAACCCAATAGCATTTGTTTTACCCCCAGAGGGACGATGGAAAGGATTTATTAAGGTAAACAAGTTACATAGTTCTTCTTTAAAATCGTGATATGATGGTTCACGTCATATCGTCCATGCCAAATCTCAATTTAGTTTTGTCTATTTTCCTAAGTTGATTATTGTACTCTCTTCATTTCTTTTCTAACGTCTCTAAAGCTTTGGGAATTTCAACTCCATCCTTGATGTAAAAGTCAGATTTCGTTTTGGCACAAACCGAGCCACATGTCAAACGCAAATCTCTGTAAAATGTGCCTCTTATTTAGGAAGCAATTTAGCCCTTTATGCTTGTCTTCATGAAGCATTACTTATCCCCCACTCCTTATGATCGTACGGATGATATGCCAGCGTCTGTCGACAATTTCAAATCCCGACAAAAACAGCACGGTATCCGCCCCGGGCCGTGGAAATACTAGTACAAATTAAAAAAAGAAGGGACACTGGTTCCTTGGACTTTGTGTCCCGGGAACCAATAACTCCAGCTGGCATGAAGGCGCGTGGCAAGGGGTGCAAACGCTGCCCGCTGCTGTACTTCAACATAATAAGACCAGGCATCACAAATAAAACAGGCTGGTGTGCGAAATAACTCACTGTTACGTGCCACATTAGGGGAGCCATTTCGACAGCCATGACTTTTCACCATCAAAACTATGCCTAATATTCCCTCCTGGTCCTGGGCATTCCTGGAAATTTGGGAGATAATTTAGCAAACAATGCAGCGATGGCACACACTGACTGTTTATTTTATCCACCATTTACAGTAAGTCCACACGGGCTGAGAGGCAGTTCCAGTCTGAATCTGCCTTTTGTTCCCCGGGCCAAAAACAGCAAACCCTAATGCCAAGTAATTTAACATTTTGTTTCAGGATCCTGCGAAGGGACCAAATTATTGCGCGTTGATCTACAGCGAAGGGTGCGTGAGGCTAGAATGTAAGAAACATGGAGAAGGGAGTGGTGATTTGCGGTCGGATCTACTGGCACAGCTCAAATGGACCAAGCCAGTTAATTAAGTGCATTTTAAATTAGAGTCGGTTTGAGGTGAGGACGGTGCGGCAAATGCTGAACCATAATACAGCTTATAGCACGGTTAAAGTGTTATTTTTGTGCTCATTCTTAGCCAGGATAAATGAAAAGGGTAGCCAAGCCATTGTAAAACATAAACCATAGATTGGGTCGATTGCTGCACTTTTTAGGCGTTGGTCCTATAGCTCTAGCATAAGGATGAGCACCTTAAAGAAGAACTAAGTAACTTGTTTACCTTAATATGTCCTTTTCCGTAGTCCCTCTGGGGGTAATACAAGTGTTAATGGGATGATTGGGGGGGTCTTTCATCTCCCCCTGGTGTCTCTGGCCAGAAAACCACACTTGCAACTTTCCTGCCTCCTGGTCGGAGTCACCAATACACATTAATGGAGTCATGAAGAAGAAGCTAGCAGGCTAACGGGCAAAGCTAACTGCAGCTAGCACCACTTAAACAGTATTTACAGCCAAGTTGGAGTGAAAAAAAATATATCCATTGTGTAATTGGATGTACAATATCCCTCTCTCCCTTTGTCTTTTCTGTCAGCGTAGTATTTACTCTCACGGACAATTAATGAGTAAAAAACCACAACACGCTAAGACACCTGCAGTGGCGCTTATGGGTCATAAGTTACTTAACTTTAAGGACAGTCTACAGCAGAGTTATCCAACCTTTTCCACCATGTGAGCTACTTTAATGTCACAAAAATGGCAGAGAGCTATGTGACTATTTCACAATCCACACACTAAGGCAGTTGCAGGTTTTTTACGGATTTTGTATCCTATATTTTGAGTGAAAATGACAACTATCAGCCCCCAAATATCGGCAACATACAGATCTGTTGAATTCTTCCAAACTGAATATGTAAGGAGGGAAAAGTTTTAATGAAAGACAGCTTGGTGTCCTTACAACTTTGTGCCAACTCAATAATGTACGTGCACTCCCGAAAATCAATACACTTAAAACATAATACCACTTTTAAAATGAGGATTTACTTTATGAAGCAATAGAGTCAAATCTAGTCTGAGGCAGTATATCATCGCCGGTAATACTTTCTTTGCGGAGCATTTATCAAAGCTTACGGCTCTTTCCAATTTTTTATAACATTTAGGCTGTGCTAAAACAAGCAAGCCATCCCTCAAGCCATCCGAAAGCAGCGGGGATTTCGGGTCGATCTCTCCAAATGGAAAAAGTGATGGAAGCATGTGGAGTTCGCCCAGGGCCCCGGCCGGATGATGTACGCTCCCAGACTCCCACGGGGCGCCACCAAGAGGTCGGCTCAAAGAGAATAACGCCAGGATCAAGCGCTTGGTGTTTTTTTCTCCTTTTTTTTTTTTTTTTTTTTACCTAAAAGACATTTTTACTGCCTCTGCTCCTCACCGTCTTTGTGTTTGTTCGCTTTGACGTCGCGCTCGAAATCCCCTGGACTCTGTTTGATGGTCCTTCCCCCTTTCAGCTGCTCACGGAGGGATGCAGGACTCCACCAGGCGGCTCTTCTGCTGCAAAGCTCTGCTAAATGTGACATGAAATAGCAGTCGCCGGATGGATCAATGGAGAGGATTTGCAGGAGGAGCATCTGGTGTAATACTTAGAATAGGTTAATAGGAATAAACCCACAACTACTCAAAATGATGTGCTTACTGATGTTCTGGTCAGTCACACGGGTAGCTAGATCCTTGACAGGGGTCACCTATAGTCATAAGGTCAACCTGAATTCCCTCCGCTTCAAATCGTTGTACCTGCTTCTCAGAAATCACTCTTCCTGTCCGTGTTTTCTTGCATGCTCACTGTGACGTCTTGCTCCACATCCCCCATGTCTTGATGTTCTGCCCCCTCAGCTCATCAGGGGCTCTTCCTCCTCGTGCTAAATGTGACATGAAATATGAGTCTCGGCGGAGATCTGAGGGAGCAATAAGCGCAACAGGCAAACACATAAGAACCAAAAATATAAAAAAAAGGGAAAGAGAGAGAGAGAGAGAGGAAAAAAAAAATACAGGCAAAACAGTGACACTGCGGCAAAGGCAGCACGCTCCAGCAGCCATGCGTGTCCTCCCATAATACAGTGGCGGTAACTTAATCTATTACCAGTGGCTAAAGGTTTTTCTGATGTTCTTGTGGTCTGGTTAATTTCATCTTCTAAAATTCAAAACGGCTGCAAAGCATTTCAATCACAATTTTCGGAATAAGTAATAACCATGAGGAGTGTTTGTACTCTATGTGTAATTTACATCCAGATATTACTCAGATTCACCATGACGAATGACAACATTTCACATTTTGTCAGCGGAGAGTGTCTCACGTTGGCACAACCTAGAAACTGCAATACTGGGTGTTTCCATGCCACGGTACAACCACCAATACATGTAAGTGTGTTGTGAGCAAGCAAGTAACATTTCTGCATATCCTTTGGCCTGTTGAGCAGACTATTGTATATACAAATCTAGCTTCATTTACCTACTTGCATCTTAAACTCTGAAATCCTTCAGAATTACTCTAATTTAATTTCTTCTGTGATACCAACTATATTATACAAAATTTACTTACTGAGCTTTTAACCTGTTTCTGTCAGCTTAGGGTTAGGTTTAGAGTTAAGGTTAGCAATTATGCATATCCAGATGAGTGGAGAGCTTAGGGTTATTTCATCTTCTGAAACACTGTAGAGGCACCGAGTTCCCCCCACACCTGCAGCACAGTGGAGGCTTCAAAAGTGGAGCTACAGGAATTAATATATAAAAGGGGGCATTCGAGGAGACGGTGAAAGAAAGAATTTTCGTAAAGCAAGATCTAGTTACCCGTGTGAGTGACCAGGACATCAGTAAGTACATCATTTTGAGTAGTTGTGGGTTCAGTTTGACAGTGGTCACCTTAAGTCAAGAGGTCAACCTGAATTCCCCCGGCTTAAAATCGTTATACCTGCTTCTCTTCCTGTCTGTGTTTTCTTGCATGCTCACTGTGACGTCTTGCTCCGCATCCCCCATGTTTTGAAGAGCTGACCAGTGCAGGACACCACGCTCTGAAACAGGGACAAACCCAGGAGGCGGTGCAGCGTTTCAGAGGAGCACTGAAGGCAGCCAGCCTGGTTTCCTCCGGGTGCTCCAGTTTCCCCGACTTCCAAAAACATGCTGGTCAGGTTGGCCCACAATGGCTGCCTGCTGATTGGCTCAAGACTAACCAAACAACGCAATTTCGTAAAGCACTCACTTATTTATTACTTACTTACTTACTTACTTACTTACTTTGAAAGCCAAGACCTTCTAGTTTCTAAAGATCACATATGCAGTCCTGAACCCTAATAATAAACATATCCCTAGTCCTTGATCAGGGGCAACAGCAAGTAACAGGTTAACCATGGATGGATGTTCTACTTTCATTAATTCTTTTAATTCTTTCATTAATTCATGGGCCTGATTTATACTGTGACATCACTGTGCAAATGTCGCAGGGGCACCTAATGGGACAACAAAGACAATCTGACGCCAAAAGCCCTGAAGCCGGCTCACCTGCCCTCTGCCCTTGCATCAGTCAGTACAGGGCTGTATGGATAGGATAGGCAAGTTTAACCTAACGGGCCCCTCCCCATGTATCTGATGAAGCTCAGGCAGAAACAGCTGTGTAAGCCGCAGTTAAAGCTCAAAAAACCCCAGCGGTGAGACAGACAACCCCCGCGCGCTCTTAATTGAATTGGCCGGTCACTTGATACGCTCTGAGCTGGCTAGACGGCTAGTTAAGTGGTAATTTTGGACAGCTTGATAAACTGCTGTGATACTTGTTGTAACAGCCTGGAAATAGCTTGGTAACTCATGAGCGTACGTCCTCATTTGCGGGCTGTGCTTTGTCACAACTTTCTCATCGACTTGTCACTGTCGTCGAAAGCTGATCTCATAGTTCAAAATACCATTCGTCTGCATCATGCGGCTCTGTCAGCCTCCTTGGATCGGTTTTAATGAAATGGCCCACGGAGTGAAAAATGCATAAGCTTGTAAATCTTTGTACCCCCTATGCATATTTTATACATTTCCATTGTAACATGAAAGCATAATGTTCTTTTAAGACTAGCTGTAATATCCGACTTATGCGTTGACCCAGAATAAATCAGTGAAATTTGAGTTATATGTCCCGCTATCTAGATCTCTCATGAATATATTCATTTAGATAAGTTATTACATCTGTCTTATTATATTTAAATGCCCTGGATTCAGCGGACGCCTTGGAATGATCAGAAATATTTGTCCATTATTCCCTTTGGTTAACTCTTGAGTTCTGTGTGCTGACATAGTTCCGTGAGTCTTTCAAATGCAAAACTATTCCAAATACACTTACCAGCCTTTGTTTAAACGAGGCTCTTGAAGGACCTCAATGAACAATTCCAGTATAACTCTAGTATTATTGTCAATTCTACAGCACTTCATGTGCACTGTAGGGGGCAGCGGAGAGACTTTCGGATGGAGTTCAGCTTCCTGACAGCCTCGTAAATGAAGCTGTGCATCAGTCTGTTGGACCTGATCAAGATTTGGACTGGAGAGACTGTGATACGGATGCTTGAGATTTGCAGAAGAGAAAACGGTGGAACGAGCACCGTCCAAATCATCGTTGTTCAGCCATGTCTCTATAAACAAAAATGTTTGTTAGCTCTTTTTTTCGTCATTTGAAACCTGGCAAATGTTTGTCGGTTTCGTCAGCGGTGGAGCTATAGCAATATGTTCTCCTGTTCTGGACCTGTCAATATGAAAAATTGCCCAAGACACAACCCTTTTACAACCACCAACAATGGGCAGATGCATAATTTATTTGATCTTTCTCTTGAAGCTGTTTTTTTCGGACTCTGCTCCTGGTGTTCTATGCGCCGCACCTGCCGACAGCCCAGGATTAATGACCTAATTGGAGCCGCCCTGGTTTTTAGCGCACTGTAAATGTTTATTGTGCTCCTGAGTGCGGCCACAAGTACTTTCCGTGCTTTTCCCATGGCCTGTGTTCCGCGTGTGTCGAACAGCCAGCTCTAAATCCTAAGGCAGATTGCGTTGCCGCCCGTGATCCTCCGCTGAGTGATTACATTTGAATCCATAGCTCTCAAGGTTATCGCCGCTGCGGGTTGCCTCGGTGGTAGATAGCGTACTGGGTGTCACTGTGACTGATTCAAGGTGGGCCAGGTGACGATTATATCTTTTCTGAACTGTAACGAATCGCTCAACTTTCGACCTTCGAAAAGAAATTACGTTCTTTAAATCCGCTGTGACACTGGCGAGCACCCGATGCGATGGGTGACAGAGCGGAGATGTGACCGCATGTGACATCCACTTGGTTTGACTCAATAGGAAATGACATGCCATTGCTTTGTACAGCTGTGTCGAGCGCCAACAGCGTTCTCTTTTCATTTTCCCCCGTTGTGCTTCCAAGTGGTGCATGGAGTAATGACAGTGAGCTGTGGATGTCACGTTACAGCAGGATTATGGATCTTGGAGAGTTCGTTTATAACTTGGTAGATGTTCCCCTTTTCCTGTGAAGATCTGCCCGCTCCAACAGTTGTGGAGATGGAGGTCGCGCCGCTGGGTATGGGCCGGTGTAACGTCTGTGTTTCTGCAAATGTCAAGCTCTCATAAAAGCAGGGTGTAGGTTTCATCCGAGTGAGAACGGGGAATAACATGGCATAACTCAGAGGGACCTAGGATTTAAACCAAGACACAGCACGTCCCACAGGAGCTCAGACACTCCAGCTTATGAATGTCACGGCCATAAATCTACTGTACATTTTGAAGCCGGATCCAGTTGCACTTAAAACTGATGAGCTGGATGTTATTAGTAACTTTCGCTTGCAGAAAGAGCCAATTTTTTTTCTGAAGGTTGGTACTGAGAAAAAATTACTTAATATAATTTGTGTTTGAATTGGATGCGGAATACATGAAAATCCATTGAAATCTGACAAGCTACAAATGTAATTTATTGTGAGCGATTTATATTGGCAAAGTGGCACACGGTTGTGGCAATGTGAGGGCGAGAAACACATGTGGTAGAAGTTATAAAGTTACTTTTGCGGCTAAATGTGGACATTGTGGTGTTTCTTCTGTTTCTAACCAAACGAAAGAATAACATCATATTATGCGTCAAACAAGTACAGCGCAATTTGAGTTCAGGCAAAGTAAGAGAAAAATCATCCACTGAATCTGAGCGCTTAAAGCCACACTGTGCAAGATCCCATGGTTGTATGGTGCAATGTTACAAGCACAACTAAACTTGTCTGAGTAAAGCAGCTACATGTCCATGAAGACGAGCTGGTGCGAGACCAATCACTTTGAAGACTATTGTGTTCTACTTATTGGGTCAAATGTTTGCAGTGTGATTTAAAGTTTGAGAGTGTTTGTTCGCTGGCTTGTAGCAATAACACTGCAACTAAAGCTGTTTTTCCACTGAACACGGTTCTACCGCACACGCCACGGTCTATGTACTCGCATTGTCACATATCGACCCAGTACATGCTTGTGATTCCACTACATGACACAACTGCAATTGTTGTGGGCGGCGCCCCCACAGATGTGCACACTGTGCAGAAGGTCATTACAAGTTTTGTAAACTTTTGTGATAACTAATGTGGACAAATGCTGCTTCTAGTGGGGTTTATAGAATCATTCAGAGGAATACTACAGGAAAAAAGCAGCTAAAATACAAACTATGAAGGTAAGCAATGCTAATGTTATGGTAGCACCCGCTATAGTTGCGCTAACAGCGGCTAAATGCTAATATTGGCAAAATCCCCTTTTAGGACAGCGGTATTATGTGAAATATTAAAGGGATATTTCAGGATTTTTGACATAGGGCCTCATTTCCTAGTTATCCAGAGTGTTGTTGATTTCTGGAGATATTTATAAATTTTTAATTCATGCAGTCCTTATATTTGAAGAGTTTAGTTGTGCTAGGCTAGTGCTCGGCTAGTGCATGTCTATGGTAACTAGTAGCCTGCATTAAAAACAGTCTAACCCAAGCACAGTGCACCTGAGGCAAATCACTTATAACACCAGACAACTGATATAAATGTCTGTGTTGACTGAATCATTTTTGAAATATAGCCATTTTGCATTTAAAAGAACTTATATTTGAGCAGCATCAGCTTCCTGGTTCAACTCTTCCAGGACTGCATGAATAAAAAATAAAAAAAATCTCCAGAAATCAACAGCACTCTGGATAAACGAGGAAATGAAGCTCCATGTCAAATCCTGAAATATCCCTTTAAATTTGTAAGGGGTTTCCTCTCTCTTCTGGCCAATCAACCGTTAGTTGCGGTTTAGAACACTTGGTTGGTGCCACAACTTACACCTGGTTAGACCGGTTTGGCCCTGGCCTCGGCAGTCGAAAAGCTCAACGCCCAACCGAGTTGACCAGGGATTGGGCTGTGTAGTGTCTGCCAGTGGAAAAGAGGCTTATGAGGCTGGTCGTTGGCCCTCAAAAGCACAACATTTGGGGCATGTTGTAGGAGAAGAGCTTTACAAACTCTCTCAACATTTTGGTTTCTTTGGAATTTTCTGACAGTCTTCTCTAGTGTTCCCTCTTTCTTGCACTGAAACGCATGAACACCGGCCAAAGTCAACATGTGAGGAAGTAGAGCAGTGGCTTCCCTCATTCGCACCAGGTCTGTTACTACCTCGAGATCTACATTTGTCTGCAGAAAGTTGTTTTTAACCAGTGAAAGAACGAGGGGTCTGTTGTTGTACATTTTTTCCCCCCCACTTTGACGTCTTCATAGTTTCAGGTCAGAGGTAGAGAGGCTAATAACTGCGTAAGTGGAGGAAAATTGGTTCCCAAATGTTGAACAGAAACAACACACTCGTCACCTCTTGATCTTCAAATTTTGGTCACGTTCACAACTTTCCTCAAACCAAATGTGAATCGTCGTCCAATTATCTTAATATGTTCTCTTTGTAGGTCTTTGGGGTCTCATGGTGCTGCCCACATTTTCAAGAAATCTTCATGCTTGCCTGGCCAGATATCCCAGCTCGTTTCATCTCTGCAACTGACTGTGTTGAACAGAGAACCACCTTACATGCACGATATTAGCTACAGCTCTCCAAATTTAGCAGATCACGATTTGATTTTACTGTATGTGGCCATTTCGCCCACGCCGAACAGGAGTCGTCTGTTCTTACCGCACTCTCTCTCTTTGTTTGATCCTGTCGCTTTATGCCACTTTTTTTCCACTCCACAGTCTGCGGCGGAAGAAAGCTGCTGTTTGCTGGATTTATCGGCTGTTCTGGACAAAAGTGACCGGGAGAAGTGAGATTAGGGTGGACAAATCCCCCTCTTTGTTTCCAGTGAGCGGCCTGTGTGCGTGACGCTGATATGGACCCTCCCTGAGACGGGCCAAGTCCCTCTGCAAACACGGCTCAGAAAATGCATTTGGATTTTTGCTTTTGCTAAATTAAGGGAAAGGGAAAACAGGGAGGGGCTTTCTTGACGCTTCAGAATGATAAATGATATAAATGTCTTGGGAGGCCACATTAAATGGACCTTCGAAATAGCAGGCCCTGTGAGAGGTGACTGTGCGCCCCGTGGATGGCTGCTTCGGTGAGAGTAAATGGCACACTGTTTTATCTGCTCTGACAAAATGCCATGAGTCCTGAAAAGGTTTCCCCCCCTCTCTCGCGGCCCTGCGCCGGTCTCCCTCCGGCGAGCGCTGTTGTGTGCCTCCAGCTGCGGGACAATTGATGTTACTGCATTGTCACTTGTTGTCACTATAGCTTGTTTAGGCTGTTACCACATCCGTATGAAGCTTGGAAAACGCGAATCAGGTTTTGGGCAAATATGGAGATACTAAAGGGAGCCATGTCTTTTTTTGAGCTTGTAAGTTGTAACCATGGGCAACACTATGTCTGGAGTTGGGCCCGACCGATATATCAGCCGGCTGATATTTCGGTATTTTCAATATTGGCTATCGGCCGATATAAGCCGTTAAAAGGCATATATCTCCGGAAGTGATAGGGACTTCCTGTCAGAGCTTAATAGGCCTCAGGAGAGCGGAAAAACATTGTGGTCACAAGTTTGTACACCTACAGTATTTTATATTCAAATTTCGAAACCATAAGAAATAGAGACTGACCGTTTGTTTGTTTGTTTTTGGAGTCTACTGACTTTTGTCTTTCAAACGAGCTCCCTCTGAAGTAATTACTTAGCATGAATATACAGCGCCCCCTGCTGTCACAGTTCAACACTGACACCTTTTGAAGCATAATACACAGGATTATAGAAGAGACAAAATATCAGCGCTGGAAAACCCCATTGGTCGACCTCTGTTAGCTATATTTCTTTGTATTTCAATGATGAAACCTTTACTATAACAATACATGTTAAACTATAGGTTATTTGAGAGATTCAAAATAGTGCATACAATTTAATAACTTAGAATATCTGCCTATCGGCTATCAGCCATGCCAACCCCCTTCATATGGGTATCAGACCCCAAAAATCCCTATCGGTCGGTCGCTAGTCTGGAGTAATATCACTGCAGTGTTGATGTATTCTGTATACTTTAGTTGCTTGTACTACTACTGTGCTCTGACCAGAATTTCCTGGGGTTTTGCATTGTATAAAGAACTCAGAGATGTGCATTATAAGTCCTTAAACCATCACCAGACCCCTTCTGCACTGTATTTATCACAGCACCATTTATGGATTAGCTTGCCTTTATCTAAAAATTATGACTTATATGCTGCTACTAGTGGAGGGTGCACCAAGCAACTTCCCAATTTCCTACAAGAGCACCCATCAAGTGTATTTTCTTTGCGCACACATTCATATAAATGATAAAACCTGAAATAAGAATACAAAAAGCATGTCTATAAGACACCATTATATACGGTATGTGTACTTTAGATTTAAAATACCATGTTTTTTCAGTTTGCGATCATGTAGAACATCAAATAGAGGTTCGACAGGCCGTTGGCATGGCTCTCCGGTTTGGCAAAGAGAAAGTCATGTAGAAGAAACATTATCGTGCACTTAAAAGTTAGTGTGTACTCGTGCGCCCGCGTGTCCCCCGGCCCTCCCGCGTCCTCCCGTCCCAGTGCGGCGGCAGGTGAGGGGAGCACCCTTCAGGAGCAGCTCTGCCCCTTTTACCCCCGGCCGCCGCCAAGCTCCACTGGACAAGTCAATATTTGCTCCTGGAATCAAAGCGGTCCCTGTTTTTCTATCCAAAAGTAACAGGACAGGAGCAAACTTGTCTGCGTTTGGTCGGGCTGCAAGATTAATAGCAACAAATTCAAGATCGCAATTTGAGTGGTTGCGATTAGAGAATGGCAGTTGATCACTGAGCTAGTAAATCAATCTTGATGAATGAAAATGTTAGAAAAATCAGTAAATTATGCAGCATTAGTGCCTGGGAATGCCCTCTTTTAAACTATACCGTACCATTTGAGCGTTCTTTTACTTTAGCACATATATAACATGGATATCAGTGTTTGTGTTCTAAAGTGGCAGAACCAGGCTGTACTTGTCTCTGCATCCGTCTCCTACAAGTATATGTGGAAAAACGCTTTAGTTGGTTTTGATTTGCAGCACGCACCCAGGGGTTTCCATCGGAGTCCCTCTCATGTGGTCCACTGCCCCTGCCCTGTTTGTTCATTGAAACCATCCTCTCTCGGGTTATCCCGGACGAAAAGTGCCTTGACTCCATCACACGCGCGCTCTCCCTCTTCCCTTTGGGGGTTTTCTGCAGCAGCAGCAGCAGTGGAGGAGCGGACGGATGCCCTAAAAGCAAAGATCAGAAGGGTTACACTTGAGAGAGAGGATGTTGGAAAGTGAAATAGAAGGTTTTTTTTTTAGACTTGTGCCAACATTTTTCACACTTTTTTTTTTCTTCCTTCAAGCACTCACACAAAAAAATCTATCTCAAGTTGCTGTGTTCTTGGGCATGACACTTCACACTTTGCCTTGTGTCAATACAATATCGAATAGGCGTAGGTGAGACCTTTGCACCTACCAAAAAAAAGCCCCACTGCATTGACCAGCCCGAGACAAACAGACGGCTTTGGCTAACACTCTGAGAGACAGCGCCACTTCAAACCCAGGGCTCAGCGGTCGCACACCTAAGGACTCCACATACAACAGTAGTTTTGGGGGTAGGGCGCCTCATCCTATGTTCCTATGCTGTTGTTTTAGGGTCCTTTTATAGCCCGCCTGCTTCCTTCCTCCTCACACTGAAGCAGAGGCGGCGCGCTGGGGAGCGAGGAAGTGGCCATGCTTCATTAGGTGAACAGGCCACGCCACACAGGCAAAGTCGCTGCGAACAACAGGCGCTCTGTTCTGCAGCGCAATGACACTTGGGGAATTAGAGTCGAACCACGATGGGATGCTAAGTGCTGGCTGGTGGTTATGAGGGCCCCCCCCGCTGTGGCCAAAGCATTTCATTGTATATATTTGCAAACTGAATGGTTTTATTACACGCATGTGCTTCAGAGATGAATGACTTGCAATTTAAAACGTGCTGTCAAAAGTCAAAGGCAAGAGATTATTGACAGACTTCCTGTTTCGATCCAGCACACCAAAATAAAAGCATCATCTTATTCATTAGTTCAGAAGTTCATTAGTTCAACTTTCTTTCTGCCTAACTATTAATAGACAAAACACTTAACATGTGTGTTTGTAATTATATTCTTGTAATGTTGCAAGTACCTGCTGAACTAGTCAATAAGACGAAGCTGTGTGCTTTTGTTTTGCCGTGCTGGATCAAAACAGGAAGTCACTTCTCGGGCGACGTTTTGATTTGAAGTGCACAGAGTCAATTCATAATGTGTTGTTTCACGAGTTAATGAAAATCTGCCTATCCTTGACAGCTATTTAAAAGTTTATTCAGTACATATCCCTTCTATAAGCGTGTAGTTACTTAAGTATCTCATTTGGAAACTGGAGGTGTAGTTCAAGCATGAGCAAATATTTGAGAAAGAATCCTAGAGCCCACCGGAGAGATGGAAAAAAAACGAAACACTTGAGCGATCATTACATAGTGGATTAGCGTGGCCCTCGTCCAGTGTATCAACGGAGCTGCCAAGGTATAGCATTAACACCTTTTCCTTGAAATGAGCCGGCGGTGAGGATAGAAGTCCACTAAGCTAATACAAGGCTGCAATCTGTAGAGCAGCTGTAAAATTAGGCCCAAATCTCATGAAATGTTAGCAAAAATTAGGCTGATTTTTCCGTTTGAAACTGGACTCTGACTCCGAAAATCCATCATAAGAAATCCTCCTGCACCATTTGCACCTACGCCACAGTTCGAGTATCCCTTTCTCCCACTCACATCCTTTGGGGGTATTCACATTTCAACAGCAGGACACCACTTGTCTGTTATAATTTGTTGGCCCTCTTGAATGGGCCTGGAATGGACCGGGCCCCCAATCCCCCCGTCGGACAGGTGCAGGTCTGCGGCACCTCCGGGGTGGCTCTGCGCAGGGGATTACGGAAGGTGAGAGCGCCGCCTGCTCCGTCCCGCTGTTTTGGCCAAAGCCGACCCCAGTCAAACGCGAAACAGATGACAGCGCGAGCAGGCCGGCCTCCTTCTGCTCCCTGTCTGTGTTTACCCTCCAGGGCTGTCAATAGGATCTGCCTGCCATATTGTGCTTGATATTAGCCATGTTGCGCGGCTTAGAGGGGTTTATTCTGCTGTAAGTCAAGGATAATACATGTCAGCGATACATGTCAAATAACCGGTATCGCAATGTTAGCCGATGCAATTTTGGCATCGCAAGAAACCATAAAAAAAAAAGGTGAGGTGTTCAGCTGTCTGAGGAGAAATGCACTTTCTTTCCTTACAGTGATGCACAATTGCTTTGATTGCAGGAAGCCAAACTTAAAGGGACTATATGTAGTTTAAAAATGTTAAAATTATGTATTTTCCTCCCCTTACATGTTCCAGCAATGTCCTAATGTGTAGAATGACCCAGACCTGTTCACCACAACTGCCTCTAAAATCCTGCTCTGTCACTCAAAGTTGTTTAATATAGAGCTTAATATAGAAGGTGCAGTTACACGTATGACCTGAGGTGGCAGTAGTGAGCATAAAATGGCCAACTTGCATCTAGCTACAAAAAGTCTCCACCTGGATTTAACCCCTTCCCCCCCCGCCTGAACCGAGCCCATTTGCTCAAGTTTGGCTTTACCCAAATCTAAAAGCTTCTTGAATTAAAGCAACAAAAGTCCAACAAAATAGCAACAGAAATGTGTGATGAAAATGCAACTAAATAGCAATAAAAAAGTGACAAAAACATAACAAAAAAATCCACAGAAGAGCAACAGAAAAGTGATGAAAATGCAGTGCAACAGCGTGAGGAAATCGATCTGTTTAGATGACTTTTGTAGGTCTTTGCTTTCAAATGAATTGCTACTCAATGGCCTATAAGCTGTAACCTTTAAGATTTGGGTAGAGCTGAACTGCACTTGGTTAAGGTGGGGGTTAGGGAGGTTGACTAACTTTTCTGGTCTGGGGCTGCTGCAGTTGGTCAGGTCTAGGTTCAGCAACACTGCTATGTGTCCAAAGAATGAGATCAGCTGACTACCAGTGTCTGTGTACATTGGTGTATGAATGAGAGAGTGAATGGGTGACTGGTTCCTTACTGTAAAGCGCTTTGGGCCTGATAACGGTAGAAAAGCGCTATAGAAGTTGAGTCCATTTACCTGAATGACCAAGTAATGCCATCAATGGATTTCTTCTTCCCTGATGGCACGGGCATATTCCAAGATGCCAATACCAGGATTAATCAAGCTCACATTGCGCCACAAGGTCTTTTAGCATTGCAGAAGCTTACTGAAGCAGCACCACAGTACTGTAATCAAAGCTAAAGGCGCTCCATTGAAATATCAGAGCATGGCAGTGTATTTCCTGGATTGTTCTGCAGTGCGGCTTTGACGAGGATACGCAGTAATGCAAGACGCCGCTCATATCACAGCAATGAATTTTACACTTTCCAGCTAAATAGCCCTCAAATGGAAACTCAAACAAACACACCATAATGCCGCACTTATTGACACATACACTACATTATCCCCCCTCTCCGTCAGTGCCAGTCCACTTGTGCTGCAGCTGTGGGGAGGCTCCTGCCAAAGTGGCTTTAGTCAATCCTGACAGCCTCATTACGAGCTCCAGTGCCACCTCAGTTTAAACCGGTTCGCCCGCCTAATCTTTCCCGGCTCAAATTCTGTTTTCTTTAAGGATTTTTCAAATGATTTTATGGCGTGGTGATTTTCGCTTGCCGCCCCCGAGCCAAGACGTTCCGTGTCCTTGGAGGTTTCTTTTTTTAGTGGCTGCGGGATGCTTTCAAAGTGTTTTCTTTCACTACTCTGATGGTGAGATTAATACTGAGCCCCAGCCAATGGGCTGTGAGTTTTGGCTGCCGCTGCTGATTTTGACATAAGAGATACCCCGTGACCACTTGTAATGTGAATACTGAAAGCTATTTGGATACATAACAGTGTCAAATAAAAACGGCAAACTTACAAGCGATAGGGTACTTAATTAGGAGCATAAAGCACTTGATTTGTACATGTGCGCTACGTGAGCATACCATAAGCTGAGTAAAATATGGACAGTCTTTGTAATTGTAGCTCCCCTTTAATAGCAGTTCACAAAAATATTCAGCTCTGTAAATATGTGCCGTTAAATCATGTCTTTATTTGGTGCAGTGGAGGGAAATTATATAGTAAAGGCTAATAGTATTAAGGAACAAACGTGCTTTGCTTGGCAGTGACCTTGACCCTTTTAAATGGAGCTCAAGCTGAAAAATCTCTGAGGAATCTACTAAAAACAATGTGTGATTTCAGAGCCCTTAAAGGTAAAGGGCGAAGGTCCACAGTGCTGTAAACCTTAGGTCACGACGTGGTTTAAACAATACTGGAGCCAGCCAGCGTTGACAGCATTTGCCAGACCTTGAATGTGCAGCTATGGGGCAGGTGGCAGACACAGAGGCTCTTGCTCTTTGGCATGGGCCGCGGACACACTCAGTCCCCTTTTCGGTGACGCCCCCCCCCCCGAAAGCTCATCTATCAACCTCCACCTTTCCAAAAAAACCCACAAGGCCCATCGGACATGTCAGGGATGCCACGATCGGACGTCGACGCCTGCAAACTCAAGGAGAAATAAGAAAACGACTATTCAACAACTTCGATTCAGTGTCCGGCTGCTCCTGGGTGTTTGAAAACCTATTGAATGCACTGTATTTAGAAGAAGCACTTTTGGGATGATCACTTTTACAGGATTCCCAACCTCTTTCCTTCAGTGACCTCTTTTACCAGTCGATGCAGCGGCAACGGAATCCCAACACACCTTAAAGCAGTACTAACTAACGTGTTTACCTTAATAAATCCTTTTCGTAGTTCCTGTGGGGGTAATACAAGTGTTTATGGGATGATTGGGTGGGTCTTTCAACTCCCCCTGGTGTCTCTGGCCAGAAAACCATTTTTGCAACTTGACTGCGACCAGACCGGAGCAAGCAATACACACTAATGGAATCACAAAGAAGAAGCTAACATGCTAGCTGCGGGCTAACGTCACTTAAAACAGTATTTACAGCCAAGTTTGAGTGAAAAAAATTATTTCCATTGTATAATTGGATGCACAATATCCCTCTCTCCCTTCGCCTTTCCTGTCAGCGTAGTATTTACTCTCCAAGACAATTAATAAGTAAAAAAATCGTAACTTACTACTACACCTGCAGTTGCGCTTATGGCCTCTAGGGGCAAGAGTTACTTAGTACTGCTTTAACACACTGACAAAGCAATGTATTTTATGAAAAAAAGTCATGGCATTTCTATTCATTTCATTTGTTCATACATGTTCCCTTTAACAACACTCAATATAATATCCATTTAAATGCTTAGGAATCCCGAAAATTCAGGGTCTGACCACCTAGGCTGCATTGGAACCAGAGCTCTATAGGATTAGCATCAGTGCAATCTTCAATATTACATTATATATCAAGCTTTCTGCAGCAGTATAGAAATGCATTGTGATGACAGGGCTGCCCAGTTGTTTACGGTAGACGAGCATGTACCGAGCGAGCCCTCTGACCTTAGCCGGGGCCAGTCAGATCAGTAATGCAGGCGGCAGAACAACTAACGGCTAGAATAGTAACACAGAGGAAACATGAGATTTGGGCCCATCTGTTCCTACACTTAGCCGGCGAGTGCGAGTGCTGATAGAAACACGATCCGCACTATTTGTAGTATCTACGCTGTAATGTGGTGTTAAGGGTTGTCTTGGCATTGTCGTGTGTCCCCTTGTGGAAATTATATAACATTGAATTTGTTTTGTTCAAAGAAAACACGGGGGTGACGCTACGAAATGGTTACCCAGAAAGCGGTTATAATATTTTTGCACGCCTTAAACTTTGTGTGACATTTGAGTTTGCGAACGAGTTCTCTTGGGGAAAGTTTTCAGACACTGGAGACACGCTGGACTCGTGCATTACTGGGATGGTTGGTGAGGTGGCGGTTCGAGCGAGGGGATTAGCCTCCAGCTGGCTTTAAATCCCGCAGACAAGCGCGCAGTACATCATTTCGAAAGACAAATTTGTACCTTTACAACTGTGTTAAATAAACAGACTTTCTCTCCGCTCATTACGGATTGTCACGGCCCGTGCACACAATATATGGTTTCCCCAAACGGCCTTAAGAAAGCAAACTACTGTGAATGTTGGTCCCTGTCAAGGAGTGCCAAAAGACATAAGTGTCATTGGTTACATAGAAAATGAAGTGCTATTTCATTTTTTTGGCTTTAACCATAATAAAACGTCTGAGCATATTTTCTTTTGTGTGTGGTACGTTGAATACTGGCCCAGAGCTCGTTGGAAAATTATGTGCTGTGAATGATGAGCAGCAGGGACAGGGACGCCGATCGCTGCTCCAAAGTCCGACCGATCTCTCTCTATTGTCGCTGCCAGGACCATTGGGGAGCAACACACACTGAGATTGACGGGTGCCAATACTGCCCCTTCTTCTGGGAAACGTTCCCTTCAATGCAGGCTTGTGGTGAAATGTTTACAATGTGGGAACTATTAGCAACCTTCAAGGAGAAACAAAACAGCATGCTATTTTCAATACGGCTTTTGTTTTTCTGAAGCCACACTGGGAAACCCTGAAATCCCCTGTGCCAGCAGCGTGACCCCTGATAAATGTGCTGCCAGCTCTGAGATGTGGCTAAATGTAATGGTGTATGCATACAAACTGGCTTTTTAAATCATTTTGGACACATGTAGCATTGACATTGCACAGTTTATAACTTTGTGTGGGCTTTCCCTCGTCCAAGAATGTCCATGGTAGTAGAAATGTTCCAATATCGTCGAATGGACTGGGTTGGTTGAGTTGATCCAGGTTTATTTTCAAACCTGCTAATACTTTGAGACAGAGATTAGTGCATCCTAAACATAAGACAGTCAGTCACAACCTGAGCAATGCAGAATAATTCTTTCAAATTAAGGAAGAGTGCAGTCAGCATTGAGCAATACATAGTTGCATCTATTAAGGAAGTATTTCCTAATCTACACAATTACAATTGTAGGCTACAGACATGGTACAGCAGACAGGAGGTTGCTCTGCAAAAAGTTTGGGAGTTGTATTAAAGAGAGGTTTAAACCGTGCCCTATGCATTTATGTAGGCTTGGAGCCAAAATTCCAGCTCTATCTCACAATAAATGTTGCTTATTGAGGCTTTAATTATGTGGAATTACACCTTAGGAACACTTCGACATCCACGCAGTTTTCACTTTACTGTGCGGACGTCGAAGTGCTCCTAAGGGGTGTTATTGTGCCTTACAAGTGACTCTGTGCATAACTTCAAATCATAACAACGCCGCCCAAGAAGTGACTTCCTGTTTCGATCAAGCACACCAAAATAAAAGCAGCATGTTATTCATTAGTTCAAGTTTCTTCCTGCCTAACTATTAACAGACAGAACACTTACAATGTGTGTATTTAATTATATTCTTGTAATGTTGCAAGTACCTGCTGAACTAATCAATGAGACGAGCTGTGTGCTTTTATTTTGGCGTGCTGGAACGAAACAGGAAGTCACTTCTTGGGCGGAGTTGATATGATTTGAATTAATGCACAGAGTCAATACAGTACCCCTTTTTATCCGCTTAGAAAACCGCCATGTATCATTTTGTGTAACTGTACTTGGATCGTGTAACTACTCACGTAAAGAGGG
Organism: Gobius niger; assembly: GCF_951799975.1. Taxonomy (NCBI): domain Eukaryota; kingdom Metazoa; phylum Chordata; class Actinopteri; order Gobiiformes; family Gobiidae; genus Gobius; species Gobius niger. Next base: position 15,030,789 of record NC_136872.1, on the reverse strand, counting down.
AAAACGTGAAAGAATTGGTTTGCTTCTAACTTCACCCCGTTAGGCCCCATAGAGGAGAGGAGGAGAGGCTAAATGCTAGCGACATCTTGCGTGACTGAGCACACGCACAAACACCAGACAGGTACGCATCAACTCGTCTAAGCTCAGATAAGAACATATCCCAGTATGGAAAAACGGTGGCCTGTTCCTATAAAGATTGCAGTAAAAAGTATATCTGGTGATGTGTGCCAATAAAACAAGAAGCCTGAGGGCAGGTTGGACATGCCTACTCTATAACTACACGTCAATGTAACATTAAACTGAATTATTTCACTGTTTTCACCACTTTTCACTCAGAAGAAATAATCTATTTGAATTTTGAGTAGCATGACGATAACTGAGATGAACCGCAAACACGGACCATACTCTCTTTCAGGGTCTGTATCTTTGCAAAGCCACTTCACATTGTGGCCCCAGTCCTGGCTTTACGTAAAGGAAGTATCTTTACACGCTATAGAGGTCCCACAAGGAACGCATAGATATTTCTGGAGGTATTCCAATTTACCGCAGCTGCCTTTGTATACAAGACTGTCACTTCCGTGTGAAGAGCCATGCATGTCAGTCATGTGTTAAAAGGCACACAAAACAGAGTATACAATAAAGTAAGTGGGTCAGGGAACTTGCACCTGCTGCACCAATCGCAGGATCAACTCTCAGACGCAGCAGCTGAACGCAAATCCCCCATGTATTTGGGTGAGTGACGAGACGAGCGCGTGTGGATGAGCTGTTGGTCTCGCACATGGAGACTCACCTTGGGGTAGTTTCACGTACCTTTAGTCGGGCTCCTGAGCGGCAAGAGAAATAGAAATTGCAATTTGATCGATTATCAGCAAATCGCTGGCTGTACAAATGATACATTGTCCTCTGCAAGAAAAAACCTGTCCTATTATGCATCAATCCTGGTGGCCTCTATACAAACAGAAATGTGTTTTAGTTTAGCAGTTCATATACTCACTATTTACTGTCATGCAAAGCTATAAAAGACTGTTCCACATGTAATTTCACTTCCCCACTGTAGATATTGGAACTCTTATGAAATGTCCCGAACCAGTGTGGATATCATAGCGTCTTCAGACAGGAGAGATTGGTCTGGATGTCTGCCAACAAGCTGTGGACAGCTGCAAAACGGGACAGCCATAACAGTAGCACTAACTCCCCCACTTTCTTTCTTTCTTTTTTTTTTTTTTTTTAGCAAAATCGACTGATACTCAAACCCTGCGTGTGCAAAGCGTCTGTTTTCGAGCCAAAGTTTCAAAACATTTCGCACCATCGGCGGGTCATCCAAGTTAATCCCAGATCTGAAAATAGTTTGGTACTAAATCTGACAGATAGGCGATGAACTGGAGTGTGACCTTCAGTAGGACTGCAAAAAAAACTTATTGCGATTTATGTTTTAAAATCAGGAGTCACGTTAGCATTTTGTAGAAGACTGAAATATGAACTGCTAAACAAGAATCACATGCATTTCAAAACGTGTTTGGCGAGGTCCACACAACAGCAGGTTTTAAAGCAGTACTAAGTAACTTTATGAATCCTTTTCGTAGTCCCTCTGGGGGTAATACAAGTGTTAATGGGATTATTGGGGGGTATTTCATCACCCCCTGGTGTCCCGGAGGCGCAATACACACTAATAGAATCACGGAGAAGAAGCTAACAGGCTAACGGGCAAAGCTAAATGTGGGCTAGCGCCACTTTAGCGGTGTTTACAGCCAAGTTTCCATGATAAAAATGATCTCTATTGTGTAAATGGGTTGTGGCAGAATGTACAATATCCCTCTGTCCCTTTGTCTTTTCTGTCAGTGTCGTATTTACTCTATGACATGCTACGACACCTGCAGTGCCGCTAATGGCCTCTAGGGGCATGAGTTACTCAGTTCTGCTTTAAGCATACTAAAAGCCCATAAAGAAGCGATGCATTGTTGTTTACAGTACATATTTTATACTCTAAATAACTAGAACCTTTGTTATTTGCTAATTGTGACTATCATGACATTGAAAACTTCCAGGCATTCACAGAAGACAACACATGGTAGCTGCTGCGTGAACCCACAGCTTAGTCAAGCCCAGTCTGCAGACATTCTAGCTGCTGACAGGTTAGTTGTTAAGTATACAGCCCCTCGGTCAAATAGTGCAAATCCCGTGTTAAAAAATACATAAAATACGATCCTGTTTACTGTTTCACCCCAGACACAACAGGCAAACGCTGACAGCTGGGCCCCCCGTGTGAGAAGTATGGCCGCCCCGAACTGTAAATCCTAGCATGAAATCGACAGCCGGTGTTATGCAAATATTGGTATTTTGGGAAAGGTCCTTAAATTTTTCCTCGGGGAGCATTCACAACTTGGTAAACACGGTTAGTCATAAACAGAGTAGGCCTTTCGTCACCGTGGCATTAGCAAGTCGCTGCTGGTCTGAGTCAGTCCAGTCTGTAAATACTAAAGGGAATAACGGACAAGGCCAGATTTGACTCCATGAGCCATATTTTGTTGTGCTTGGATTAAGGCTGTGCACCGAGCGCCGCTGAAGTGAAAGTCCCCGGTTGTCTGGCTCGCGCTGGACGGCGCCCTCCAGAACCCTCCACCCTTCCTCACTGCATCATAGTGCACTCTGGCCCATCTGGCAACCCTGCACATAGGACTCTACTTTCCTCAAATATGTGAAGTCGCTTTTCAGATACTTTGGGGGTCATTAACTAAGTGCAAAAGTGATAGCGCGCGGATCTATCTCTGGACGAGCACAGAGGGCCTCGAGGTTTGTTTTGGTTTTGAATATGCACTAGAGTCTTTTGTTTCTTTGTTTTATAAATGTGCAGATTTCTCTTTTCAAGTAATGACACAGCTTTAGGCATTAGATGACAATTTCTGTCGAAAACCTACACTCCCCCCCGTACTATTACAGCTCAGGGAATACAGCGAAAATAAAAAGTTGGTCTACCTGCTTTGAAGACTTTGCAATTACGTGATACAGTTTCAAATAGTAATTTCAATTTAACGGGTATTACCTTTTCAAGGCAATCCCCAAGCTCTGCTCATGCCAGTTTGCAACACATTGTCGTATTACATTTTATTAAGCACTCAATTTTGTAAGTCATTGTCCCGGTAAGTTTGTAAGGTTAGAAATTGCGCCCCGGAGGACCAGCGCCGACTTAGGACTTGGCACCGGCGTCGCGCGTCTCGGGTTCCTCCAGCTGCCCACCCAGACTGAGTTTAATGTGTCCAAAGTGACAGCTCTGCCAACAGCGAACTCAAGGCTGCAGGGGTATTGTGTCTCAAGCAAAAAAAAAAAAAAAAGGCACAGTAGGCTATGTCTGCTGCTAAAGCCCTCATGCTACACTTAAAGTTTAGAAAACCCACAAATCTAAAGGTGCTCCTCACATGGAAAGAGATATCCCCATGCAAACTGGGGGAACGTGGGCCTTTTTGTCTGAAGAATTCGGATACAAATCATGATGGAGAGCCTTTTGAATCGAAGACGTTCTCTGAAGATGCACTTGGGAATTCAAACTTTCAGCGAGTACATTTGCAGCATATATCACACAGCTTCTATAGGGTATTGGGCCAGTGGTTTCATGGCCATTTCACAAAGCAGGACACTGCATAGTTGTAGTTATTCAAGCTAAACGTTTGTAGAAGGTTAAAAAGTAAGTTACGGGGAATAAAGTTGGTGAACCAAAGCAGTGAGACCGGGCTGTGCCTCGCATTTCGAGTGTAGTTAATAGTGCTTGAAATTAAACAACAAAATAGCCCCGCTCTGTTCGAAAATCCCGATTTTGCCTTTATGTATTAGAAGTTTATGGGCGCCTGGAGAGACCCACCCACACGATGTCATCTAGCTTTTGAGAGGGGAAGTTTGCAAATGCATCTCCACTAGCGTTGCACGATGATAGTAACATAGCTGGAGGAGTATTTTTAGCGCCATGGCAGTGCGGGCCCCCGGTTTCAGAAAAGAGGGGGTTGTTGTCCGGACATTTCGAAGCGACTTTGGCTCCAGGATGAAAGGCCAACATTGTAAGCATCCCGGAGACTCCATTGTGAGTAGTGTTTGATGGGGCCTTGTCATCTTGGTGAGACAGCATGTTTGTGGACTCCCAACGGGACCCCTTTGGACGAGCCTGTCACTACAAACAGTGCTCTGCTCCTGTGCCAAGACTATTGTACTCGAAGGGCACTGCAGTTCAAAACAGGAGCTTCGGCTGTAGTGTTGCTGCCAATCAGGAGCATTCTTCGGATGTGATGTTGTTTATCAAAAAAAACAAGCGACATGCTCTTTAGCCCAAAGCATCCGGAGCAGCTATTGCTATCCTCAACATGTTAACTGAATGATTTATTTGCCGTACTTTGTGTAATATTTTTGTTGTCTGCTGTGCACTTTTTTGTTATTTACATTGTATTGCTAGGCTAAGTTGACGAAATATGAACACTTTGCACATCAAATGCAAGTTGGCCATTTTATACTCAGTACTGCCACCTCAGGTCATACGTGTAACTGCACCTTCTATATTAAGCCCTTGCTTGAGGTCACTTCGGACCCAAAGTAACAACTTTTTGATTGACAGTGCAGGATTTTAGCAGCAGTTGAGGTGAACAGGTCTGGGCTCATTCTACACATTAGGACATTGCTTGAACATGTAGGGGGAGGAAAATGCTTAATTTTAACAATTTTAAACTCTGTATTTTGCCTTTAAAGGCGTTTTACCTGTTTGTGTAAAAGATCAGTTTTGTGAAAAAGACCCTTGCCCACAGCATGTAATTATAAAAACTTTTAAAAAGACAAAAATAAATATATTTATTGATCATGAATTGCACGGTCTTTAAAGTTGTGTCCTCTTAAACTCATTCTTGTAAAAAATCAGGATGTTGGAAAGGCAATGGGAAAGTAATGAGTAAGTTTGGACGACAGATCAATCAATCAGTCAAAGGTTTTGTATAGCCGAATATCTCAACAGGGCCTCATTGGGCTGAACCAAACATCAAGGCAATAAAACAGAACAGTAAATAAGACAATGTAAAGTTCAGGCAAACATAAAGTCCAAATAAGTGTCGGCAGCAGGTGGTGGCCCCTGTCTTTACTCTCCAGCCTGGCGAGGAAAAACTCAAAAACCCAGTGGGAGAAAAGAGAAACCTTGGGGAGAACTACAGAAGGAGAGATCCACTCCCATGGACTGTCAGTTTATAGAGACCCAGGGCCGATGGGAGTCCCTCAGCATATGGGTCAAGATCACAGAATGTCCAGTCCTTGTTGGAGATTCAGTTCTTCTTGTCCAATCCCTGTAGGCAGGGTTCGTCCATTCAAATATAAGTTTTATCCGTATACCGAAACAAAAAAGTCTGTAGCACAATAAGGAGGATTCACCACAACATCAATTCATCAGATGATGCTTAAAGTTGATTAAAAATTGAAGCTTTTAGAGAGAACGGATTCAGTGCACCTCGGGCTATTCATTGTCTGGAAGCTTGGCAGTGTGCGGGAATCTCCTCTGTTGTTGCTGCTATTGGTGGGAAAAAAAAAACATCTTTATCTGACCATTTATTTCTTTCATCAATCAAACCAGACAGTGCCAACAGTAGCTTTCATGGGACTTTCCAGCATGTTTTATTGTACCCAAAGCAGGTGTGTTTTGATCTTAAATAGACGTCCGTGAGTGGTTCAGACAATGAAAGCTGATGCCCTGTTGTTGATCCCGTCTGCCTCGAACCCTGTGAACTGGAGATGCTGCGGAAGTGAACAAGCGGCCACAGTGGTCTGCTGGGCTCAGCTGAAGTGGTGCGAGTTGGTTATTTGCGCCTGATCCGCTGGACGACTGCTCCCGGTGTCAAGTGTTGCTCGTGTGTGGACTCGATCGGGACGCTGAGAGTGTGTAGATGTTTTTACAGGGCTCATTGGTGACTAAAGACACATGGAGGCAGCTGGTAACTCCGTAGCGTTTGAACATTTCAGACGCTGAAACCACATTGACACCCCGGTAAAGCTTCTGTACATGATCCCTCAAACAGCAATAGCGGGAGGAAAATGTTCAGCACAGGAGTCTGAGCCCTGGGTACAAACCATCTTGGTGGCCACAAGACTTCAATTTATAGTGGAGTTTTTATAGTGGATATGTCATGCATAATTGAGGCTTAAATCTTATACCTCAGCATTTATGTTGTGTAGTCAATCTCAAGACAGTAATGGGAGGAATGACGCATTATAAAACTGGGGTAAAGATCTGGAGTCTGTGGTCCATGCTTGTAAAATTATGTCTTGTGCTCCCTGATCCACTCTTTCACAATGTGAGCCTGATGTATCCTGGCATTGTCATCTTGGAATATGCTGTGCCGTCAGAGAAGAATAAATCTATTGAGGGAATAACATGGTCATTCTGGATGCTCTGGTCGTCACCTGATCGCATTCTTTGGGCACATAGGCAAGGCAAGTTTATTTATTGATCACAATTCATACACAAAGCAATTCAAAGTGATTCACAGTTGCATAAAATTGCAAGAAAGTAGATAAAATACTTTCAGTTGTCATGTGCATGGGTAAAAAGATTTGAGCCTGGATTTGAACATTGTCAGAGTTGAGGCCTGTCTCACATCCTCATGAAGACTGTTTCAGATTTTAGTTGCATGAAACTGAAACGCAGCCTCACCGTGTTAATTATTGACTCTGGGAACCACCAGGAGACCCCTCCCTGAAGATCTCAGGGCCCGAGATGGTTCATACGGCTCTAACATGTCAGGATGAACTTTGGTGCTAACGATGAAAAGACTTGTACACAAGCAGAGCTGTTTTAAATGTTATACTCTGAGTGAAGGGAAGCCAGTGCAGAGACGGGAGCACTGGACTAATATGGTCGTATTTCCTGGTTCTTGTCAGGACTCGAGCAGCAGTGTTACAGCTCTAACAGCTAGTTTAGAGAGGCCAGTGAGCAGCCGTCACAGTAATCTAACCTGCTGGAGTCTCTCTAAGTCTGGTTTTGACACTATTCCTCTGATCTTAGCAATGTTTTTCAAATGGTAAAAAGCTGCTGATGTTATTGCTTTGACGTGGCTGTTTAAGTTCAGGTCTGAGTCCATGGTTACTCCTAGATTTCAAACCTGATTTTTTATTTTATTTTAGCAGGTGTGTTGCTGAACCTAGATCTGATCAACTGCACCAACCCCAGATCATAACAGTTAGTTACATCCAGGTGGCAGCTTTTTTTCTGGTTGTGCAGTGTATTTTTTGATGAGGACACAACTCAATAGCTTAAAGTTGATTTTTCATGTTATGCGTCTTTTGTTCAATTGGCTTTTTGATGACACCTCCCTGGGCTGTACAAACAGTATCCTTTGCCTCCTTGTCCGACCCCCCTGGAGACAGGATGTTGAACTTAATCTGTTAGCCATCCATCTGCACACGGCGATTCCTCACATGCACACATTGATATGTTTTCACAAATTTCACACAGCGAATGTCCTTCCACAGAGAAGTTGGCACTCCTGAAATACTGTCTAAAAACAATCGATGGAATAATATTTATCATTCTCTGTTTAGTCTTCAGTCCATTGTGAGTTGATCTGCGAAACGTTTGGATAGCCACATAAATCTTGATGATCCGTGTAGTCCTGCTGCTGTCGGGACGGGGACTCGTGTGATTAATGGGGAGGAAATTAGCCCCCGTTTTAACTGCGGACTCCGAGAAAGTCCGACCGACTGAGGGCAGACTGCGGGCCTTTAACTAGTTTGTCTTGTGTCACTCGCTAAATGAGCCAATTAATGGAAGAGCCACAATCCATGTCTGGGGGAAATGGATACGAATGAAACACTGCTGTGATTGCACCAACTTAAGACTTGTAAAGTTAGTGGGTTGGCACATTATACTGTGGCTATTCTGAAATTATGTAATGGGCCTATATCTTGCAATTTTTAGGTTTTAGTGTTGTTATAATGCACACACATACATTATTTTAAAGAAGAACTAAGTAACTTGTTTACCTTAATGAATCCTTTTCATAGTCCCTCTGGGGGTAATATAAGTGTTAATGGGATGTGGTGTCTCTGGCCTGAAAACCACAATTGCATATAGAATCACGAAGAAGAAGCTAATAGGCTAACAGGCAAAGCTAGCTGTGGGCTAGCACCACTTAAACAGTATTTACAGCCAAGTTTGAGTGATAAAAAAAAAATCTCCATTATGTAATTGGATGTACAATATCCCTCTCTCCCTTTGTCTTTTTTGTCATAAAAGTATTTACTCTCATGGACAATTAATGAGTGAAAAACCGTAACATGCTACGACACCTGCAGTGGCGCTTATGACCTCTAGGGGCATGAGTTACTTAGTTCTGCTTAGTTCTGCTTAGTTCTACAACAAAATATACCAGTAAAGTAGCGTGAGTGAAACACAAAAATGAATTTGTACTATTATTCTCTCGCCAACAGGCAAATCAACCAACGACAAAAACACCACCTCCCGGTCATTTGTGGACGCATTCACAATTCCCATCTTGAGAGAATGAAAAACAGAAGTCCCCACACACAGAAAAGTGTTTTTGAATAAAATACCAGCCCTGACCACTGCCTCCCTCCATCGCCCTGAAGGCCATGTCCAAATGACTGACAAGGGCTTCAGACTCATTCCCTCAAAGCTGTCAACATCCAGCCTTAGCTTCCAAATCCCTCCGACGTGGGCCGTTAGTTCCCTCTGACATTTCGCCTCCTAACCACAAATATTACCTTGATTTTTGATCCAGTTGTTTTTCGGCCCAGTTCTTTTTCTTTTGTGTTTTTAAAATCTGCCACAAAAGCTACTGTTGCTTGTTGTGATGGGAAGGAATTCTGTATTTTTCGTTACTACCACTCAAGTTGCAGTTTATATATGCAGTTTTTTCATATTTTGAAGTTGTTCTAGTTTCAAACACTGACTTATCTTCAGAATAATCCAATTTTACTCTTGATTTGTGGCCAGAACGACATCGAACCATTGAACTAGTCGTTTTTCCTAAATTTACTGTGTCCCCGGTGGCTTATCTTGTACTAAGCAGCTTGTTGTAGGTTGAGGGCTGTTACCTAAACGCACAGGAGAGGCCCATTACTCACTCCTGTCAGAGTTTGGCCCAGGTCAAAACCATGTGTCAAGTCAGACCGACACCCTGCCCGCGCGGCGTCAGGCTACCAACTTTCCCCCCATCGCCTCTGCTGACACTAACTGCTACCAGAGAGAGAGAGAGACAGAGGGTGGGAGGGAGGAGAGAGAAGGTGTGGGAGTCTGTTTGATTTACAGCGCAGTGATTCTGTTACGTCCAGTATGTTTGCAGCATGTATTTACTCTCCCCGTTTTGTTGCTGGATCCACATCAGAGGCGAAGTTGGAAGAGATGAGCGAGGATGCTTCACGGGCTGACTCAGACACTATTCACACCTGTTAATTTAGTGCCATATTTGATTCCTAATCCGCCGTGCCATCGTTGCACAAGATACCAAAATAAATATGGAGACAGTGGGTTGATCTAGATACTTTACTGGACAAATGTCAGTGGAACATGGCCCCCATTTCTGCTGTCATGCTTTTTTTTCTTTCGATTCGTTTATGATTCTCTCTCAAGTTACATGTACAGTATTAGCTGATCTTCTGCCTAGCAACACAATTAACCATGCCTGGACAAATAGTTAATCTCTTATCAGAAAATGTAAAATGTTTCCAACTGGAGCATGTCCAGACGTTTTATCAATGGGGTGAGTGTGTTATGCGGGGGAAGATTCATAGATTACTGAAAGATACATGACTGGCTCAAACTCCCGGTATGCTTTTAATGTGAGTCCAACCTCTAAAAAGTCAATTTTGTCATAGTAAAATTACACAACACAATAATAAGCCTGTGTTGCCATGGTCATTTGTACAGGTTCTATGCCTGCATTGCTTAGCTATTTGGCAACCCAAAACATAGTTGTCTAAGGGCTTTCTGATTGTTTCCGACTGTCTGACTATTGGCAGTGGGGGAACCAAGGTCTGTGTATCTTTTGTTCAATACATTTTAACAAAATTACCCAGAAATGTCTGCTATGAGCATTTTTTGTTTCATGCAATTAAACAAAACAACTCCCATCAATGCTCAGGTCTTTGTCCTGAGATATTTGCACTCTTTGGAATATGACATCCTCCTAGATGGCATTGGACCTATAGCGCTTTAGCATGGATCTAACTACAGCGCTGTGCTAGGTGGCTAATGCGCCCGTTGCAGGCTGTGTAGTTTTATGTTCACCTAGATGCGGACACTCAACATTTGTGTAGAATCTGACATCCTGCAAGATGGGATAGGATTGCACAAGACATGCCAAAGATTCTCAATGGGGTTAAGACTGGACTCTGCGGTGGCCAATCCATGTGTGAAAAGGATGTGTCATGCTCCCTGAAACACAACGTGACCCCGATGAATAATCGTCATCTCGGAATAAGCCCATGCCATCCATTGGTAATGCAGGATATCCAGGTAGTCATTCTTTTGGCACAAAGTGTTGCTGAACCTAGACCTGACCATCTGCAGCAGCCCCAGATCAGGCCGTTTATTATGCAGCATGAACTGACGGTACGTTTTAGTGAAAGGTGCACGATAAGTTGTTGGACATTATCTCCCAGCATGGACTGAGCCTATACTGAACATATTGCTTCCCCTCCCAGTTTCTTTTGACTGACTGATTCCCAGACAGTTTTATTAAAAGCAGTGAATTGAATGAATAGGACTTTTTTTTTTTTTTACGAGTCTGCACAGATGTTCCATTATGTCTCGGTTGGGTGGTACGCACTGGCATTTATACGGCTGTGTCATAATCATCACAATTAATCATAAGCAACCGACTCCTGTGGAAAACGGTTGTGCGTGCCCGGGGCGTTCAAGGACACCCTTTGAATCCGACTTCAGACCGCTTCGGGGAGCGCCGCAGACGCAAAGTGGCAGTAAAAAGCCAAGGAAATTAGACATGATGTACTCCACTATGTTGCAGATAATGAATGAAAGACACTTGTGCTCGAAGCCAATGAACTAAACTTGCACTCCATCATTGGGCAATAGGAGCTTAACCCTTGTCGCTTGTAATGCCTGGAGTGCATTACAGGGAAATCAATACACAAAATCACGCCAGAAAGACTCGAATCACCTTCTTCCATTACGCTATATAGTGTAGGACGACTATAACTACTTCCTTGTACTTAAAAGACTGTCAGCTGTGCACTTTTCACTCCCCAAATGCAATTTCAATAAATACAACAGTACAAAAACAGCCATCTGTGTGTGGTTATTTAGCGACAGCAAATTATGTCCTATTTTGAGTTTTGGGTCGGTGCAAAGCAGTACTTATCCACCTCGCGATGCCAAAATTCATACATGGAGTTATAATTTATGTGCCGAGGATGCAATTTATAATGTTGGGAATCAATCAAATTTAAGTTATTTACAACTTGAGCGTAATGCAAAAGTGGCAGGTTAAACGGTTTCTTCTGTTCCCGCGGTTTACTTGTCACATCAGAACATGAAGGAAAGCGAGATTTCCCTTGTACCTTCTGAGGTCAACAGCGAGTTTTCTGCCTCCTGATTCTTGATTTGGGCATCAGGGGGACTGAAGCAGGTTATTGGGAGTACATTCAATCCAAGTTTTCTTATATCAAAAAATAAATGCTAACAAATGTGGAGAAATGGACGTGGATATGCACGTTTACCGGTGAAATGCTCACGGCTGTGCCAAGTGGCCAATGCGCCCGCAGCAGGCTGTGTAGCACCATAGATATCATATAATAAAGGCTAGATGTCTCTTAAATGTCTATAAAATCCTGCACTCTCACTCAAAAAGTTGGGTCCGAAGTGCCTCCATGCACAAGCTTAATATAGAAGCTGCAGTTATGACCTGAGGTGGCAGTTGTAAGTATAAAATTACCAACTTGCATCTATCCCCCTTAATAACGTTTATAAGAAACCAAACCGTTTGTAAATCCGTCAAGATTTCAGCGAGATAAGAGGATTTGTGTTCGTACTTTACTTCAGATACCACAGAGCTCACCAGAAAGCTTCCCTGTGGCAAGATGGCCGCCGGTAATGCCAGAAGTGAGTGCACCTTAAGACATCTAGCCTTTATTATATGATATCTATGGGTAGCAAGACCTGGGGCGCACAGAACCTTTCGCCTCCACTAAACAATGCACCTGTCTTGTGTTTACCTCTATTCGGACTCTCAACATGTGCATACTCAGCTGGAACACCCTATTGAGCCCCAGGTTGTGTGCCACCTTCTCAGCCTGCAAACGGCACATTGGCCACTTGGCACAGCGTTGTTGTTAGCTCAGTACATAATGTTAGCTAAAGCGGTCACACTCTCTCTCCATCAATACACGATCTTGGTAAAAAGTGACTGCAACACTGGATCTGTTGCAGAAGCTTTTTGAAACAATGCCACAGCTTTGATTACAGCATTCACACATACAGCACGTGACCTTTTAGCTGGTGGCACCTTTAAAAATTAAAAATATTGTAAGAAATACTAAAAGAACATAAGGCAAATGTATGCTTTGTCTACCTACCCACTAACATGTTTCAGTACATGCTGTTCATAAAATATAGCCCTAGAATAATTGCATTAGTCATGAGAGCAGGATGTACTTTGCGAGCTTTGACTTGCAGCCACTTCAAGGTAAATCCTACACTTATAGAGAGTAATACACCACTTGTGTACACTATCTTGATTAGACCACAACGGCGCACGATGCAAGCCCATTCTGATATAGTGTTTATGTTATGAATAATTCTCAAAATATAAAATTCTTTGGTTGAGCTTCATCAGCTGGTCGACCTTACTTGACATCAGAATTTACCCTAAAGTCCACTGGAGCAGCTTGTTTATAAAGAGATGTTCTTGATTTGGGCGGTTTTGCCTCTAAGCCAAAGCGTATCCGTACGGCCAACAGGGAACTCAGTCTGCTGCTTGATAACTTTCAACTAAAGAGTCGATTGAAGTAGTTTTCCATTTTCAGCTATTCAACTTGCCACAATTTGAATATGTATTAGCTAAAATACATGCACATTGCTTTACTCTATTGTTTTTCAGAGTACAACCCGAAATGGTACAGCCCGTTTTTCTAATCTTTAACCCTCTTTTGCGATGGAGCCCTGGCTTACGTTGATGAATTCACTGGCTAAAGCATTACAGCCTGACGTCTTTCCCCCATCACCACAATATGATCTGAAAGGTTATGTCATAGCTCCACTTCCTCCATGTTCAGAAGAAGATTTGAAGTTAAAAGACTCTTCCCCAACATCCGAAACAGCAGCCCACATCTGTTCAACTCCTTCCTCCCCGGATCGATGAGGACAGGACACCGGAGCCGTGTGTTGTGGGGAACGGGGTCGCTTGCAACATCCGTGACGGAGCACTTTGACAGAGCTCTGAATTAATAAAGGAAAGCTGCGGAACGTTTTAATATTGAAACATGTGCAGTCATTAGAAAGTCAAAGCGACACCGACTACTTTTACAGGAGAAGTCATTTGTTTCTGTGCTAAACTTGACAAAACTATACGAGTGCCCGGAATGTGCGTGTAGATCATTCCGTTTTGTGTGAGCTAAAAAGCAAAGACAGTCTTCCTTTGTTTTATTGTTAGATTAAATTGGTTAAAAATGTGTGCAGGGAGTTTACATTGATTAAACAGGAATCTGACCTTGTGGCCTAATCCACTGCAGTTGCAAAATATTTGATCTAGTTTTTTGGTTGAAGCAGACACAGCTTTCCGCTTGAGGCTGTGAGTTTTATCTGATCTGAGGATGAAACACATGGGATAAAGACAGAAGGAATGTGTTTTCATAAGTTTAAAGTGAATTAAAATTGCAGAGTGAGATCGATGAAGTTCTCATAGTTTGGCTGGGGGTGTGACTTATACTCAGGTGCGACTTATACATCTAAATATATAATTTCACATGTTTGTTATTTACACACTGACAGCCGCTAGAGGGCGCTCGAGGCTTGTGTACCAGGATCTGCTACTCCTCTTCCACTGAATATTTAAAGAATGGTAATCAAGATGACAAGTGGGGGTTGCTCTTACTGCAATGAAGAAAACAAAACAACACTAATCGTGGACTAAAAGCTCGATGGCCACAGATAGAGGAACGAGTTCGCAAATGGGTTCTTGAACAACGTGATGCCGGGAGAGGCTTGTAAACGGTGCAGTTACGCCTCCATGCCCAGATAGTTGCCAATGGTGCGACTTATAGGGGTGGAACCTCTGGGTACCTCATGATTTGATACGATACACGATACATGACTCACGTTAACGATAATCTCACCATACGCCGATACTGCAATAATCAATATATTGCACAAAAATAACCTACGATACATGACGATTTTTAAAGAAACATGCAGTTTTTAACTTTTTTTTTTAACATACAACATATTGTTCATGATTTACATTTGTTTTCATGTACATTAGTACCCTAATGATCACAAGAAATGATCACATGATGACACACTGAAAATGGGTCTAAGTGGCATCAATTTTTTACATTTAAATAAACAAGAAACCATAGTCCTGTTTCAAAAGGAATAAATCAACCCCAAATTAATCTTATTCATTAAAAGTAATGCATCTGTGTGACAGGCCCAAGTGAGGCCCTTGACTGTCCAGACTGAATTCTCATTATTGGCCTTTATTGACTGAAAGTGGGAGAGCATTGCTACTGCATTAATACGCATGATGTCACTCATTAATATGCATGATGTCATCAAAAGTATTGATATCGGAATAAAAAGTATTGGAAAAACGATATATTGTCACACCCCTAGCGACTTATACTCCAGAGCGACTTATAGTAGTGTGGAAAATACGGTAATTGTGTAGTAGATCTTTGTTGGCCTTCAGTCCGATGTCCAGGCTGAAACATTGTGCATAGCCATACATCCCATGCTGCTCTCTGTTCCTGAGGTCTCATGCATGGAGCCTTTGTGCGCACCATGCACATTAAAGGTCCGCGGTGAAGTCCAAACCGCGGGGAAACAAAAGGATTCTTTCTTTGGCACTCACACATTGGAGCGATCTCAAAGACAGCTGCTCCCCTCGCGGGTGTCCCCTCCTCTGTCCCCGTGCCATCCCTGTACCCCCACTCTGATTTATGAAAATATTTTTTTTTTAAAAAGAGGCCACCAAAGAGGAGCTTGTGCAGGGGATGTGTTTGAATTCTCTCCTTGTCCTTAGCTGTTCAGAAACACAATCCAGCTCAAATGAGTGCGGCTCTGGGGTGGAGGATGCAGGGCTGTCACAAGGCGCTTCTGATCAGGCCGGATGACTTTTCAGCACCCTCCATATGTGACTCTGTGGCGGCGCTGTGTGTAACGAAGGAAGACTGGCGTGTAAATCAAAGTAGCACACACCATCTGCAGCATGTGGTTTAGCGCTTGAGGTAGCGGCTACTCCAGTTCTACTGCTGAGGATAGGCAAAGTATCGACAGTGCAGAAAGTAAGGTGGGCAAGAAAACAGTTCAAAGGAAAGATAGAGCTGTGTTTGAAAAAAGCCTATAATTGGACTCTGCAGAAAAATGTGCAGACACTGAAAATTAACAGAAGTATTCTGCTCGACTAAAGGCTCAATGGAAAGTCCAGACTTTGTTATACCATGTTGCAACAATCAGAAGTTTTTGCATTCCCAAATGCCATGGCTCATGCAAAAACTATCCTGGAAAAATGAGGTCGAATTCAGGCTTTGACCTGGCAGCTCACCACAAAAGCAGCTTGTTACATGGAGATGGGCCACAGTCATTTGCCCCTGCAGCTTGGAAAAGTCTCTGCGCTCTTTAGCAAAACCCAAGGTTTACTGGCAGGTTTAACTCTTATAAACAGGAGACATATCGGGCGTCCAAATATAGGATTTATGGCCCCTCTAAAGGCATCTGGTGCAGTAGAATTTTGTGAAATATGTAAATACTTCAGTGAAAAATATACCATTGCAATGTGTTGTAATGAAAATTCATTCATTGTTACCTCAGACCGACCACACGGCAGCACATTATCACAGGCCTAAACAGAAATGTGGCCTGAGCTACTCATCATTTTGATGCGCTGACTGCAAAGGCCTCTGTTTTACATGAATAGCTGACTTCCGTGTTACGTCTTAATCCCTAATGAGCAGCGGGACACACAGTCTGTAAGCCCTGCTTATGCATGTGTAGCATTCATTCTCTATCACACAGTGCACAGGCTGGTCCTGGCACATCCACGAGCATCGATCAGCTGGCTCAGCTCGCAGGAAAACTGCAGGGAGCGCAGCAAAATACCAGCGCCGCATGGTCATTTATTGCAAGCGCACCTTGTGACAACAAGACATTACAGCTACACATAAATAAGCTACATTCAGTGGTGCATTAGTAAGAAATGCATGTTGTTTATGTTTGGTCTGTGCGCCCCGTGTTTATGATCGTCAACATCACACTACATGGCTTGGCCAGAAAACTTGTCAACAAATCCATCTGCTTAGTTCTGTTCAGTCTGGTAATATATCCCAAAGTCGACAGCCCTGGCCCTCTCAGATGTTTACATATGCAATGAGCTGAGCAGATATTTTACTTGGACTGACACTCCATACAAAACTGCTTATCTGTTATGGCAACGCTGGCAAAATGTCACACTTTGATAAAATGATGGAAACAGATAAAATAGTCTTTTGTTTGTGAAGGATGAGGTGGTGTCTCTTCCTTCTGCTGCCGTCTTTTGGAAATGGATCTGAGGAGGGTGCGTTTGGACGCGGTGTTGGTTGCACGGTGGCTTCAGGTATCGCCTTGTGGAAGGTCGGCATGTTCCCACATACTCCAGCTATGTTGACAGCTCAAGAATGTTGTGTATAGGTTTAACTGGCAATGTGTTGTTTTATGAGCACAACAGCAACAGCGTGCAAATACCAGCCTTACAGCGCAGGCAGATCTGGGAAAAGTCAAAAATGTATGAAAATGAAGCACAAGGGGAAGATTGCTTTCTGCCAAGGCACTGTTCGTGTAATGCCAAATACCTACCTACCTACTAAACCATACCAACTAAATTAAATCATTAAAGCTGCATCACAAGCATAGTCATTGTACGTTGACGTGAGATGGAACCATTTGCTCAATCGCTGATGTCATTTTTATTTCAATGCTAGAAATGTGCTCCTTACACAGAACTAACCTTTTTTTTTCTCTCTTCCTTTCTCTCTCTTTCTTCCTTTATTCCATCAAACCGGGGAAAATCACCTTGGATCTCCTTCTACTGGCTCCAGGTATGTCACTTCACATCACTCTGTTTAACCGATGACTGCTTTGCCAGATGCTGCTGTTCGCGTCCAACGTGTGCGCAACAATATGTCTGTCTCGCGCTGACAAATGCGACATGACACTGAGTACAAGTCGCGGTTCCCTTTTCAAAGATATTTGGTCTTGCTGCTCTGAATATATCCTACCCCGACGCCGTGCGAGGATTTCAGATTTTGAAGGAATTTTTTTGCTAATTAATATGTAATGCAAATAAACACTCATTTAGCTTCAAAGTCCGCAGTGGGGACTCTAAATGAGGCTTTGAAGTGGCCCAGACTACCGCAGTCTCCTAATGTTATTTTCCCCTGTCTGTGTTACACATCCAAACTGTGCTGGCACCGCTTCGCTGAATGAATGGCTTTATAGCCCCTTAAGCCCCTGTGTACTGTATATCTGCACCGTGTAATTGCACTGCACTTTTCAACCAGAAAACTAGTGTTGCATCCAAAGTTTTAGCACCATGGATTTACAACGGCGTTGACAGTAGTTTCGCAACGCAGTAGTTTTACGAAAGTGTATTTCAACATTAAATTCAGACTAAAAATGAAAGTTGTTAGGTATTCCAGCATTTCCTTTCATTTCCCTCAGGGTCAAGGTTCTGATTTCCTTCACCAAAAGACGGCGTATTGACCATCTTTGGGGTGGGCTTTTCTCTAATGCACGACACGAGGCAGAGAGATCAAGTGAAAAGACTTCTAATCCCGGGGTCTTAATAGGAGGATTTTGGCAGCCAGCTGAGCTCTGCAAACAGCATCAGCCCGGCCAATCACAAAATAATCTCATCAATCTGCTTGTTATGGTCATTACAGCTCGGATTAGGGTAATGCAAATGATCCCTACTTATGGTATTTTACCCATTTCCCAAGTGATATGCCCTCGTTCAGACTGATGGATGCTGGATATTGGTTGAGTGGGCTACTTAGGAAAGAGCTGTTATAATATACAAGGTTTCATGATTCATTTTAGATAAACCTCTCTAACGGAACTGTAATGGTCATGGTAATGCAACACCTTGAAGTAGCTTTCCCTTACTTTTCAAACTTCTCGCCATGTGGAAATCTTTATGGTGCAATTTCTGTTATCCATAAGGCGTTAATGAACCACTTGGCTGGTCACGATAGACTGATACTGGAGTCCAGTGAACTTCATCAACAGCTAGTACTGCAAGTTCAATAGATTTAATTAAGAATTTACATACGTACTTTGCTGCTTTCTCTGTCCAGTATCATTTCTGTCATTTTGAACTTTTTGCCGGTCCAATAGATACAGACGATATCTCTGTAACCCCCCTATGGTCATGTTTGAAAACAGTTAAGGGGGGAAAACAATTTGGAAACTAAACTTAGCTTTCTCTGATTATTCAAAAACTACTTTAACAAATTATTTATGAATATAAAAAAGATACAAAACTGAGGCACTCAAAGAAAAGGTGCCGGTAAAAGGCCTTTATTGCAGCATGGCCATTAGATTGAAACATTGCCTACGCGTTTCAGCCGTATAGGCCTTCGTCAGGGCAGTACTATTTATGAATATAGTTTTCTACTAAATAAAGATACAAAGACATGGGGAGGAGCAAAGTGGTTCAACAGCACATAAAAAATGGAGAATGTTAGTATCGTGCTAATGCGACGACTTCCGTTTTTTCACTTCTACTGAACAATCTGCTGTGAATGAACATCCATATGAGCCGATTTAGACTTGACTTTATTTGTATGTGATAAAAAAGTTTATATTTCGCCGGAAAACGGCTAAAAAGTGTGAAAAACTGTGTTTCCCAGAAGATTCTATTTTCCCCTCGGCGAAGCCACCGCCCCCTTCTATGACGAGATGCTCTGTAGTGATAGTCAATGTATTGAAACACTAAAGCAAGTGGGTTACTGTTTGGTTTTACGATGAGACTACACCTTTATTCAGGCTTGGAATATCAGAGCTTACTTTTGATTGAGGCTATTGTTGTTTAAGTTTGATTTAAATAAGCAAAAACTGGTATGGTCGAAGTTTGGACACTCCTGCTCTTTCTAAATCCTGCATATTGGCAGCCCTATAAAGGTTGTGTAGTAAAATTGCCACCATATTTCACTGCCGTCTTGTCAAAATCCCTTAACCCCATGTCACCCATTTCCCCCTTGTCAATCATCCTGTTACACAACTCTCCCCACCCCTCTACAACTTCTTCATCCCCCCTTCAGTGACTATATTCTCTCTATAAATAATGCCACCTGTTGGGTATTGGACCTCATTACACTCGAGTCAGTGTTGGGGGCCAGTGTGCGTGGTTTGTATTGGCATGGCGAGGCCTCCCGTTGGCACGGAGAGCTACGTCTGGCACGCCCTGACTAATGCGTTTGCCATTAAGACCACGGGGAGAATAGCTGGAGCATTGAGGCCAAGGTTAGCACAACCTCTGGTTCCCTCCAGAGATAGCAACGCACATAGCGCATGATGAACTGTGGAGTAGGCGTTAGAACCGGGGAGTTTACTATAGTGGGATAGCGATAATTTGTATATTTATGCAAGTTAAAGTGAGGGTATGTATGTATTTTTTTAACATTTCATTATATTCCTTATTATTCTGTGTCCCCAGAAAAATGTTGAAATGAATTAATTATTTTACTGATAAGATTGGTTATTTTTAATTTGACATTCTTGGACGTCTGAAGCATTGTTTACTCAAGTTAAAAGTCTGGGCTTTGTTAATTCTGGCTTCGTTTTTACAAATTCTTATCAGAAAGAACCAGCTCAGAAATACAAGTGAACGACCAGTTGATTTGTATGTTTTCTGGAGTTATCAAAGGTCTTAAAACCTTTTGCAGTGAGTCGCCATGGTTACTGGCCTCCATTTGACATCAGTGAAGACCTGTAATGCCAGTTTATTCAGGATTTACACACAATGTTAAAGTTGTTTGAGCTTATTTTGTGAGTAAAATAGCCAATCAAGACATGAAAAATAGCCTTTTTGTTGCCAGATCCAATAGCTAAAACCAGTTTAAGCAACAACTAAAGACGTCTCTCGTTACCATAATTAGTGCTACAGCAGGCCTCCAGTTATAGTTTCATTACAGAAAGATCCAAGATTTCAAAGGATGTTCGCCAATTCTACATAGTGAGATTGTAAAGACGTGTTTGTGGCCTTTTGATATGCATCTTAAGGCAACTTAAGTTCAGTTTTATCGCGCCATTTTTAAACCAGTAAGAGTGCACTCTAAATATCCTTCCGTTAAAGCAGAACTAAGTAACCTATTTACCTCAATAAATCCTGTTCATAGTCCCTTCATCTAGTCCCTTCCCTTCATCTCTCCTTGGTGTCTCTGGCCAGAAAACCACACTTGTAACTTTCCCAGCACCAACTCGGAGGCGCAACACACACTAAGGGAATCACGAAGACGAAGGTAACAGGCTAACGGGCAAAGCTGTGAGTGAAAAAAATACATCTCCATTGTGTAATTGGGTTGTGGCACAATGTACAGTATCACTCTCTCTCTCTTTGTGTTTTCTGTCAGCGTAGTATTTACTCTCACGGACATTAATGAATAAAAAAATGCAACCTGCTACAACACCTGCAGAGGCACTTGAGTTACTTAGTTCTGCTTTAACACTCAAATTTGACATCCTCACCACGGAAGCTCCTTGTTTTGCGGCGACTCCGCAGGCCCGTCTTCAGGGTTAAAAAGCCGATCTCTTGAAAGCACGCACAGCGGGACACAGCGATCGCGGTGTGGGTGACTGGGGTCCAAGGTCAACTCTCTCAAATAGCCCCCCGAAGAGTACAGCGTCCGTCGGCGTCTTGGGGCTTTGAAATGGAACGCGGCCTCGGGATGCTCGCAACATTCTGGAGCGGCTTTAACATACCAACGCACGCCCATTCGCAGAGTGGCCGTGTCAGGTGTCTTCTGAGCAGAGGGGGCGCTATTTTTAAAGATGAGGGCAGGACGAGGCATTTACGGGCGCATTCGATCGTCACGCGCTCCCGAATGATGCGTGATCAGAGATTTAACGTGGCTACCGGATTACCACACGCAGAACGAAGTAATGCCGGTGTAGTAAAATGACTGATGCTTCAGGCACGCTAATATCCAGAGCCTAAGTTTAGCACGCTGTCACTTGTAAATACAGTGGAGACTCTTTTTTGGTAAAATGCCTGCATCTCTGGCTTTTGACCCCTTTTCCTTGAACTGTCCTAGTAAAGGCTATGTACGAAAATAAATCTAATCAGCTTTAAAGGACCTATATCATGCAAAATGGAAGACTTTTTGCCATTTTGTAAAGGTATTTCCTTCCTTCCTTCAAAAACACCCCCAGAGTGGTTTTTGGCTTAATTCACGCAGTTCTCAGCAATCCTCCTGAATCCTGCTCTCTGAACAGCTGCTCCGCCCTCTCCTGGTGAACGACTGACTTGTGACACTCTGACGTTTTTTATGTCTTAGTGTCAAACAGGAGGAGCCCAACGTCTGTAATGTAATGCCTTACGGCCTGGTTTTACTTTATAAAACAGCTTTTTCATTATTTCTGTTGTAATACAAAAAATAATAATAATAAAAAATAAAAGGTCAGCACTGCCCCTGCGGACAAAACAAACGCACCCCCTAACCGACTGAACAGATGTCATGTTTGCACTGGAAGTTGTGAAGAAGGAGCTCTTTCTAACCTACTCTGGACACCCCTGTTCTTTTTTCTTACCTAATGATAATGTCACGGAGGAAACAAAAGGCTACTCGCCAGAAGTTGGAATTTCTTTCTGGGATTCAGCGACTGTGACTGTCTCTTGATGGATGTTTGGTGAACCTTCACCAGAATCAAAGTGGATGAACTTTTATTACCAACGCGGGTCACATAATGTAAACACTCGATGGACCGTGAGTCAATCAAAACGCGTGTTAGCTTGTGTGTGTTAGCCATTTATGAAGCTGTGTTGCAGATGTCAACTCCTTATAACTGCATTGTGAAGTAACTTCACTTATTGCTGTGATATTTATATTTCTTACTGCTATTAATGCATGGGCAGATTAGCTCGGAGAGAGGGGGCGGAGGAAACTGAATCAAACCATCTTGTCTTCCAGGTTTGCAAAATACCCCCAGAAAATACTTATATTTCTCACAAAAATGAGTACTCCATAGTGGTAGAGGTACAATATATCATATAAATGCCTATAGTTTACTTTGGGATGGCTAAAATAGCATGATACAGATCCTTTAACAACCACTGAGGTTTCCTGTCTAGGACCTGTGGCATCACAAAGAATGTGCAGCAGATTAAATGGTTCACATTCAATTAATGACGTTTTAAGTTTGTTGCATTTTAGATAACATCAAAAACTTTGCTTGCTAATGGCTTCTACATACTCAAGGTCCATTAAAGCATTAGCATTTCTGTCTTGTGCATTTGCAAGTATACATGACTGGTGACTTTCGGAGGCCGCTTTCACCCTTTTTTTTTTGGAAATGCGCTCTGGTAATTAGCTCTTGATAGACAGTGAAATAGCAGGTGACGAGCGGGCTAATTCACAATCACACATTGGGGATGACACTGTCTGGAGGGCACTCGCGCTAATTGCAGCCCGGAACATCGGCGTAGGAACTGAGACGCTCCCCTTTCCGTTTTTCAAAGTCGGCACCATGTCAGCTTGTTCGGTGTGTGCCAAATAAATTAGTCATCAAAAGTCACCGGGAGATGAGCAGTTAACCTTTATCTCCATCAATATTTGATTAGGCCTCCCCTCTTTTCCTCGTTCCCTCGCTGAGTTAAAATCACTGAACGCTCGCCTAGTTAAAGTTCATTCATTTATTTATTTCGGGCAATGGCACAGAGGGTACTTGGAGTAATCACGGTATCAACTGAATGGTAGATGTTGGATATTTAGTGGTTTTAGAAGTAGAAGGAAGTTGTGATGAAAGTAGATGTTTCGGTTGCAAAGTAGTGAGCTGCAAGGGTAATTGCAATCGAAATATAGTGAGCCCATTGATGAGGATAAAAGGATACCAGTCTGGTGCTGGAAAAAAGGTTTAGGTACTACTGGTAAAAAAAAAGGAATGATATCAAAAAAATCATACATCTTTAGATCCAAGTTTTGATGCTGTTGGTCCAGGGACAGCATTAAAGGAAGTGACTTGGTTGTTTCTGCTCAAATAAATGTTTGGGGTTTTTTTGTACCCATTATTTGCACCGATTCTTTCCTCATTTTTGCTAATGTTTTATTATTAATATTTAATTTATTCCTTTTTTCTTTTTTTTTACCCAATTTTTCCTAATTTTTGCCACAATTTCCCCCCAAATTATTCCCAATTTTTTCCCCACACATTTCTTGACATTGGAGGTGAACCCTATATTGTACATTTGCAGATCCTCCACACATTATTGTTCTGTTTTCTGGTTCTAGATGACAAATATGTAAGTATAGGTATCGGGAAAAGTATCGGAAAAAGTATCGTTCAGGTATCGGTATCGACCCGCAAAGCCGTCAAAATCGCCAGGTACCCTACGCACCCATCACACAGGAAGGAGACTGCGGAATCTACGGGTCAGTGCCAGTCGACTGAAGGACAGTTTCATTTACAAGGCCATCGGGAAGCTGAACTCCCTGCCCTCCCTCCCAATCTGGAAAACCAAGTACAGATATCAAACACAATGTAACGTTACCCAGCCCTATCGATGAAGAATATTTGTTCTTGAATAGAGGGTATGCAGATGATGTCACCGCATGTCATCTGAAGCCCAATGAGTATCGGTGTTGAAATGAGTGTTGCTTTGGCAGCCAGTTTCTAATGTTGTCAATTATAGAAAAATATGTAGTCCATGAAATAGTCTGATAATACTACGGGCTTGGATAACCACAAAAATGCCGTTTGCAAATTTGCTGGAGCGTCATGTTAGTAAATGGCAAAAAAAGCATTTTTTTTTTTTCTGTAATGTTGGGAATACACGCAAAATGACTTATCTCGCTCGAGCTGGAAAATCACTTAGTCCAGTCCCCATGAGGCGTCGCTTAATACACTTTTGCAGATTAGTCACTATAAAACGGCGAAAAGAGGCAAAAACAAATTGAACAGGCAACATTAATGCCGCAAAACGCATTTCAGGAAGCCTGACTATAGCTCCTGGTGGACGAATTCACATACTATACAATTCCCCCGTCTGCCTGTAATGACATTCCTTGCGCTCATGTCCCTTCCAGTTACGGCGGCTCTGAAAACCGGTCCCAGCGACAGATTCAAAGTGAACTGTCTTCTTTACGCCGTCTCGCTCAGATTGGGAGAGAAAGGTTGCACTCGGGCAGAAAGCAGCTGGCTAATCAAGCCTCTTACCTTGGCTACAAGCATGTCCTCACTTCCCATGGCTTTTCTTTTCTTTTTTCTTCTCCTTCTTTCCTTTTCCGAGGATGCCTGAAACCACTTACGGCAGTCGTATGACAGGATAATACGGCCCCGAACTTGGACTCATTAATATCCGGCGTTGTCAGCACCCACATGAGAGGGAAGGCTTCGTACGAAATCAGCGGGAAAAGCGGCGAAGAGAAGCGGCTGCGAGTTATGCTCCTATAAAGCTTTTAAAATTGACCCTAAAATTACAGAGTACGCAAGAGCACTGCTATTTCTCCATTAAGGACGTTCAAAGAAATGTCTGGAGTGTCAGTGTTAATATAATACCGGGGACTGTCAGTAAAAATGTTCAGCTGCTTTGTGCAAATATCATTAAGCAGACGCGGGTTGTGAGTTATGGGTTAGGTACAATGATACTTTCACTTTTTACTATATTCAGCTGTGGAGATTGAGTAACTTCTCTTCCCTCTTCCACTCTGGAGTTGTTATGGAAGAATGGCAGAACGCCGCAGTTTATTCCCCCTCTCTGCTCTTCATCTTGTGTACAGGCCCTGCACCGACTCATTAGCAGCCGCACAATTTGCCGAACCGAGTCAGTCATGCAAACGAGGAGCGGCTCGCATTGATGGGCCGCGTCACCTCGCATTATCCCTCACTGCGAAGATTAGACAGAGGCGACCGCCCCGAAATTCCTAATGATTGTAACGCGCATCCTGATGAGAGGCGGGCGGGGAGAGACATGCGCGCCGCTCGTTTTGTGCTACGTCGGCTGAAAATGATGGGGAGACAAACTGGGATGTTTGATGGATTTGGCTGTAGCACATGGTTAACCTTATATTATTGCTCACTTTGCTTGCTTCTTCACTTATGTGTAATCCTGTTCACCTTGGTTGTTTCTTCTTCTACTGCTGAATTGCGGCGATCTGTATTCCCTGGATTTCGAGTCACAGATGGAACGTGAAACTTTTCTCGACGGTTTTAAAGCCCATAAACTGAGGAGTTTTATGCCCATGTGTTCATTGCGGTGCTATTGATTTGCTAGCATGCCATTAGTTTAAAGCCACACCGTGTAGAATTTTACCCAATAAATAAATTGAAATATAAGCAATTGTTTTATGACAGACATTTTCATGAATGAAAAATACTTCATAAATGTACAAACAAACATTTATGACGCTCACCTCTCCTGAGATTTGACTGTAATCTTTACCGGGAGTGGGTACTAGGGATGGGTGATACCAAATTTTTTGGAATCGATACGATACCGATTCTTTTGAGGTCATTTTTCTCTATAGCGATACCGATGCTGGTCATTTAATATGGGTGAATGTATTTCAATCAATATACTTTTTAAAAACTGGTTATTTTATATAATTAATAGATAAATTACAATTATATTACTTTAACTGGTTAATTAAACAATGTTAATGTGAAATTAAATGCATAAACAAAGTTTAAAATTGATACTTTAATGGCTGGCTTAGTTCAATCCCCTGCTGCTGTGGACTGTTTCGACTCAGAACAAAGATTAAAATCGTCCTTTTATGTTTAAATTGCTGCCACGCCTTTTTTTACATATGCAAATTACTATCGATACTATTTGCCCAATATCGATACTTAAAAAGTAGCCATTTGGTATTGATATATCGATACTGTGATATCGATCCGCCAACACCTCGTGGGCACGTCTCCAGCTCGTCTCCATGGAGATGTGACGAAAGGCAGTGGAATTTGAGATTTTATTAGGAGCATGTTTTGTTTTGACGGCAACAGTATAGTCCAAAATGTTACAAAGTGTACCTTTAAGATGAATGCATGTATTCACTTTTCTATCACATGTCATTGACAGTGCTGCCTGCAGAGGGTGCTCCATGGCCAATTTGAAGTCCTGACCAGCCCAGTCTCACTCCTTACTGTCTTTTCCATATGGACATTACTTCATATTGTCAGACATAGAATATCAAGGCTAAGGCGCCACAATAATATTTTCTTCTATCCTCAATCATGCGTGATATGTCCACCTAAACTGTAAATGGCCAATAGAAAAATCAGAACAAAACAGAAAATCCGATCACCTTTTTAAGGGTTCAGTAAATGCGTTCAGTTTCCTCATTTGGAAAAGTCACATTGCATTGATTTGGTTGCTTTGATACGCGAAAAGTTTGATTTAACGATTTAGCGAAAGGGTTAGCAGTGGGCCATGATTTTTTACTGTGGAACACTGTCACAAACCATTCATTGCGAGATCAAATGAAGCTGTTGGCATCACAAGTCTAGATTTCCATGCAAACAGAGCGGAATACGTTAGACTTTGTTGAGGATTTGCAATGTCTTACTTCAACATCACGGAATACACAGTTCTGCTTCAGTGCCCTGATGATCTCCAAAAAGTTTATTCTGGATTCGATTAACTTCTCCTCACTTGGGTGTAAAAATGAGGTACTTTGGTGAAAAGTCACAAGCTCCTAGCACAGACCTGTCAGAAGTTTTCCTGTGAATGTGTGATAGTTTCTGATTAATATTTTAACTCAAGCCACTTTCCTTTGGAGCCCGTCCTCGAAGCACTCCGCTATCGCCGTTAATTAATTGAGTTTTGAATAAACCACCTTCAGTGAAAGCTTTGTCACGCTTCTGTTGGCGCCAAGACACTGTGAACGGCTCTTCATTTTCTCCTTCACATTTTTATTATGAGTCATCTTCCTCTTATTGATTTTTATATATATATAAGAGGTGAACTGTTAATTAGGAGCAGTCTGTTTTGTTGAACTTTGCTACGGTAAATTCATCTGTATGATTGGCGTAATGAAGTGGAAAGAAAGAAAATAAACACAGCTGAGGTCTTTGCACATTGTCTACAGATCTTATTGAAATGGTAAAAATTCAGTTTGAAAACTTCCCTTGTCCTCTTTAGTTACAGTTTTTCTTTATTTTTGTGTCGAAGTTATTCATGTTTTTGTCCTCCTTAGGTCTGGTATTGTTTAGAGAAACTTTAGTGATGGTTTAGTCCGACTTTGGCCCTTATGTTGTCCTTGGTTAGATGTTATACAGTCTTCTTGTAGTCCAGGTGTTGTCCTGTTCAGATCTTGTGATGCTCAGAATGACTGATGTTTTGATAAACCTTTGAACACATCTGTATTTAACCAGATAATCCCACTGAGATTCAGAATCTCTTTTCCAGGGGTGTCCAGGGTGGTTGCTTTTGTACATGTTTTAGTGATGGGGAAACCTACAGGCATTGGGAGAACATGCATTCCCAAGTTAATCTCTTATCCCCCCCCCTTAACCAAGTGCATTTAACCCGGTTCAGGTTTACCCAAAGGTCAAAGGTTATTTATTATAGGCCAGTGTAACGGCTCATTTGAAAGCTAAGACCTACAAAACTCAATCTAATCAAATGTTTTTCCTTGCATTGTTGCTGCGTTGTCATCACTTTTTTGGACATTTTTTTCATTGCTTCTTTGTCACTTTTTCATCACTTTTTTGCCAGTTTTGTCACTTTTTTTTGTCACTTTTTCATCACTTTTTCGAACACTTTTTTGTCATTTTTTCGAACACTTTTTTAATCACTTTTTCGTCAATTTCTCATCACTTTTTTGTCACTTGTTCATCACTTTTTTTGTCACTTTTCTGTCACTTTTTCATCAGTTTTTCATCTTTTTCATTTTCTTTTCAAAATCTTTCTTGCTATTTTGACACTTTTTTCAGGAAGCTTCTAGATTTGGGTAAAACCAAATGGGTAAAAATGTGCTCGGTGGTTTCATGGGTTAAGAGGTTAATCATTGCACTGTCGGTGGCATAAGTGCTACATAAATAAGATTCTCTTCCCAAACTCCCCCCAAAAATCCGGGAAACAAATCCAGACCCTTTATGCTGTGAGGCGAGAGCTCTAACCGCTTTTTTACTCAGCCAAAACAGTCCATCAAAATACATCATCGCAATATTCATCATTGCTGTTGCATGTTCCTCTAATGCTGCACAGTCCAATATATCTGCTGAAGCCATCAGAGCAGTGTCCATATGATTTTGTACTTTATATCCTGATCCTGAACAGAACGCTACCGAGCAGATGAAATGACATCGCTGGTGTGAAGCCCCAGCCGTAAAAGCCGTGTGAACCATTCGCAGCCTGTGATTTGAGGTCGATGAGCGTGCGGGGGGTTCGGCGGGGGGGCGGGAGGGCGCGCACCCGTCTGCTCGTGTTTTAAGCCACCCCGAGTGATTCATTAAATAATATCGGCGACCCAAGGAGGGTTTTTTTTCGAGGTGGGGGGGGGGGGAGGAAACCACAGCCGCAGGCATCCCCACCGCCGCATTCCCATCTACCATTAACATTAAAAGATGAGACGGAGAGCGAAAGCCTCGCCTCAGCGACTTTCCCTGACTTCATTTTGTCTGCTGAAACATGCCTGGATCTTTTGGACGGACACATGTAATGCCGAAAAGGTCGGCCTATTAACATGTTTCGTCTCTCATCCCGGGATAAGTCATGCCTTTTACAGTAGAGCTAAACGCCCCATGAAAAGGCCTCGGGAGTAAAAGTGCCAAAGGAGCTACCACTTTGAGGCTCTCTAATCTCGTTGAAACCCAATCTCAACACGGGGCTTTTTTTGTGCACAATCGGGCGCACTCAGCCCCTGGAGTTTGTGGTCTGCATTCCCCCCTACCATAGACACAAGCTGTCTAAATAAATGCTTGGCGCTGCCTCTCTATTCTAGTGACAGCTTGTTTTTTGGTGCCCCTTTGCCATCATGCAACACGCTTAGTTATGAACGTAGAGTAATGCAGTAGCTCGGGTGCTTGGAGATCAGACTGGTTGGCATTATGTTCCACACAACAATACGTTTTGATTGGGAGGATAGCGTTGCAGCTTGTCATGGCATCATCAGCATACTGCACAATTGTTAGAAAGATCTGGTATTTCCTTCACAAAGAAAAGTCACTTCTGGTGATAATTACAGCCCCAATCTCTCCATATGGAAGTTTTCATTCATTCGTTAAAGGCATAGGCCACAGTTTTTCCATACTGAAGTATGTTCTTACCTGAGCTTAGACAAGTTGATGCGTACCTGTCTGGTCTTTGTGTGTGCCCGTGAAAGAGTGTGGTCGCTTCTAACTTCCCCTCATTTAGAGCTTTAGGAATACACTGGGAGAAGCCAAATGCTAACAAAATCTTAGGTCTTTTTGCGTGACTGAGCGCACTCACAAAGACCAAACAGGTACGCATTAACTCTAAGCTAAGCTAAGGTAAGAACATATGTCAGTATGTTAAAATGGTGGCCTGTTCCTTTAAAGCAGGGGTAGGCAACGTCAGATCCGGCCCTCCAGCACAGAACCTCTGGCCCCCAAGATGATTTTGAGAAATATTATTATGCAAATAAGAGATGTCCTGTCAGAAAATCCCGCTTTGGTCATATATAATGTTAACATTATATATGACCAAGCGGGATTTTCACTGTTTAACAGTTTAACAGTGATTCTCTACTGGTGGGTCGGGACCCAAAAGTGGGTCACGGAACCATTTTCAGTGGGTCACGAGTCTATAGGGAACTTTTATTCAATATTTTACATCTGAAACTGCATGGAAACACTAACTGTGTCTGTTAAAATTAATGCTATTGGGTTGTTTTGATCATAATTTCAGTCTTAAAGGGATATCTACTGCTTGTTCAACAAGAACTTGCGTGGAAAATACAATATTTTTTACTATATATGACAAATTACAGGTTTTTTTGGGTCCTCGGCTTGTCATCCGAGGGTAATGGTGGATCCCAAAGCCCTGCCACTTTGGAACCACTGATGTAAAGCATTGGCATTTGCAGAAAAATTGTTCTTTACTTCGGCCCTTGGGTGTTTCGGCAATGAAGAAAATCGTCCCTCCATGACACAAACTTGCCTACGCCTGCTTTAAAGTGTGTTCTTACTGGTCGACATAGGAACTTCATTAGGACCTGTTAACAGCTTGCTTCTGCTACTGCTACATTGCCATGTGTTTACTCCCGAGCTCTCAGTCGGTGCTTATGGTCGGCTCACACATGTGTGACCTCGTGCGTTTAGTGTTTGTGAACGGGGTCAGAAGGGCCGTAGACAACATCTGCTTCAACAAGGGTCTCCAACACTCAAAGCTGTCAGTGCTCTTACGACACTTCCACAGTTGAGTGTCCGAACTGGGCATCGACCTGCTCAGAGAGATCACAGTTGGCTGAATGTGGCTATGTTCTGTATATAAAGCGTTGGGACCACTGGGACACCACACCAGAAACTCTTCACCACCTGTACAACGAGAGAATACGAGTGAAGTCCCATCCAGTTGCCGTGCCCCTTCGTGTTTACCGCGCCCCATGCTTGGATGTTGGATTCGCCCTCATTTGCTTGTAAATCTCTCCCTATTAGGCCAGCTCTTAGCACGTATTGTGTGGTCTCCCCAAAAACATCATGCAACATCCCCGGGACCCCACCCTTTGCTCCGAAAGCCAAAACATGTCACAGACGCAAGGAAGGCCTGACAGGAAAGCGTTTCATTTCATCAGCAATAATTACGAGGAGACCTTCATCCCTCACATAATGAAATAATGACGCCCAAACGCAGCCATCCAAGAGACACCAATTTGATTTTTTACAGATGTTTTTTTTTTTTTAAAGCGACTTGATAATCGTCTTGAATGCATTGGGGGAAGGCGCTCTCAAATGATTGCCCCGCTAGAGCCGTGTTCGGTGCTTCCAGGATGCGAAATCGGCGATAAGGTCGGAGGTGAATTTACTTTACTCTTTGACAAATGAAAGAAAACATACTTGCGCAGTCCCCGAAGAGGTTTTTGATTTCAGGCGGAGATTTAGCAGCGAGAGAAACT
The DNA here is from genome assembly GCF_951799975.1 of Gobius niger. Classification (NCBI taxonomy): domain Eukaryota; kingdom Metazoa; phylum Chordata; class Actinopteri; order Gobiiformes; family Gobiidae; genus Gobius; species Gobius niger. Next base: position 14,999,310 of record NC_136872.1, on the reverse strand, counting down.
GCATGATAATGTGGTTTCGCCGTGACCCGTTCTTGACTTTCCCACAATGCGGCAGTTTTGCTTTTGCACTATATTTCCGACGTAAAGAAACTCGGAGAAAGTTCATCTTGGAGTTTCTCTTTCTGCAAAAAGTGAAGGGTTTGTCTGACAAATAAAGTTGTTGGCTTAGAATTGTGTTTTTTGGATGGATCCGTTTGCTGTAAAGTTCACCCAATTGCTAAAAGCTTGACAGTTTGAGCTGCTTTCTCGTCTCCAAACTTTCTTAACCTCTTTACCTGCCGCCTGAACTGAGCACCTTTTCTCCATGTCCAGCCTATGGGCCGATACGCCTCATCTGAAAGTAGGAATGCACTGATACCACTTTTTCTAAAACCAATACGAGTACGAGTACTATGATTTAAGTACTTGCCGATGCCGAATAACGATACAAGTACAAGGCATTTTCTTCAACATACTTTTTGTGAATAGACGGTTTATCCTATAGACTGACTTTTCCACAGCAGATTGGTTCATTAATTTAGCTACTCATTGCTTGAGTACAGTAGGCTACACTTTTAAGATAAGTTATATCAGAATTGAACAGATGCCATTTTATTTTATTTTTATTTTACATTCAAAATTTATTTTTATTGCCTCTCCTTCATAGACAGAACAAATGTCCAAAAGCTCCTTAATGGTTATGCTTTATTCATTTATAATTTTTGTATAAGAATAGAATTGAGATGGTTACTTATTACTGCAGTCTCTTTTCACCTTTACTACAGCTCTGTGTATATTTTCCCACTTAGCGAGTTGCTACAGGAATTTGATTGCTTTGCTGCAGCTCATTTTCGCTCAATGTGGACATGCTGTATCTCTTTATTTTGGATTTTCTGAGTACTTTTCATTCGCTGGGTTAGTTTTTCAGATGAATAAACCCCTGGGCATAAAACGCTATAAGAATCGGCAGAAGTGCTTGCCGCAAGTTAGCGGCTAGTTAGCAACATTAGCCTGTATCTTGTAAACACTGCAGACTCCACGCTGCAGCACTAACAACATTTAGCAACATATAAATAGATTTAGGGATTGTGGTCTGTAATAAAGTCAGCTCTATGTGGAATATTGTATTTCCACTAAAGAACTCTCCAGTTTGTTGCTATTTTCTCTCCTCAGCGGAGAGTGGTATCGGTTTCTGGTATCGGGACCTGATGAATGAGTACGAGTATGAGTACAAGCATGTGGTATCGGTCCGATCACCGATACTGGCATCCCTATTTGAACGCTAAGACCGCATTGTTACCGCATCGTCACTTTTTTGTTGCATTTCTGTCATGTTTTGCCATGTTTTTGTTTTTTAGTAACGGCTCGAATGCGTTTTTTTGTACCATTTCTGTTGCGTTTCGTGCCTTGTTTACGTCTCGTTTTCATAGCTGTTTCGGTGTTTATTTTCCAGAAGCTTTTAGCAGAAGACGCCAAACTGGAGAAAATGTGCTCAGTTCAGGTGGGAGTTAAAAGGTTAAAGGCCTGTTGAATACTTTCGCCGTGTCTACTGCATTTGAGGTGCACCCTGTATAATTTATGAACAAGAATTTATGTCTTAAGCTTTGTGGGTCGTTACCGATGCTCACATTGCGTCCCATGAAGCTTTTAGGCGAGTATAATTCTTTCAAAGAGCGCTCCAAAACACGCTGTTACCTTGGACTCTTCCCCGCGCAGCCCCCTCCTGCCCCGCGCCACACAGACACTGCCAAAACCTCCCATTGACCCGGTTCCATCGCTTGTCATCGGCTCTCATTAAAGTCTTCGGCGTAGGGGCCCCTCGAGCATCTGTTTTGTTTGTTTTTTTCTAAATAGGGGCCAAAATTGCCTCGTTGCGTCTCAATTTGCTGTGTTTATTTACTCCATGTAGGCATTTTCTTGAGTGGGTTTTGTTCATTACGCATGTTTGCACGTTGTTTGGTGAAAATACTCGGTTGAATCAGGCCCAGATGTGAGGGGGGGCTGCCGTGCCAGAGCTATAGGTCTTGGCAAATGGCGCCCCACAGTCACAGTGCCTAAATAAATACGTTTTTTATTTTTATTTCAAAGGCATATCAGTGATTTCTGCCCGTCCCGCCAGAGTCAACAGTCGTGTAAGAGCAATATCTGGCAATTACTTGTCCAGGAATTAATTTGATCATAAGTCGAGGCTGGAAACATAAAGCGGTAATGGTGTTGAGTTTTCACTGTGGGTGTTAATGACTTGTACCAGATGCATGTTCAAAGATAAGTTCCACTCTCCCCAAAGTAAAGGTTTCAACACTGCGTCTGGGAAGTGCCAATCCAAATTTGCACAACGTTTTGATTTTGAATGTATGTTAAAGGCGGAATGGTCGACTAAAGATTGGATCTGTCTTTCGCCCTTCCCGCGAATCGAGCAATAAATGTTTTCAGACCGCATTTGGATGGCTCTTTCGGTGTTGGGTAACTGCTAAATATCATTTTCCAAAGTTGTGACTTCTATCACTTTGTGGCATATTAGAAGCTGGCCAATGATAGAGATCCTTTACCCCATTTTATTTTTTTAGTAGTGGAATGAAATTTTTCCTGTCCTCCTGTCATAGGATATTGTAAAAGTACCTAGACATTTGTGCTGTGTTATTAATTATAAAGCATTTTGATCTTAGCAGAGTTAGCAGGATAGTTTTTAGCATCACCATGAAAGGACCTCCACTCCCGCCTTAACCAGGTGCATTTTCTCCTGTTCATTTGACCTAAATGTAAAAGGTTACAGCCTATAGGCCAGTGGAACCCGTCATTTGAAAGCTAAGACCTACAAAAGTCATTTAAACTGATCTTTTTCCTTGTGTTTTTGTCACTTTTTTTTTGCCAGTTTTCTGTTTTAATCACTTTTTGTCACATTTTTGTTTAATTTTTCATCACATTTTTCTCACTTTTTTGTCAAATTTTTCATTACATTATTCTCACTTTTTGTCACATTTTATCTCACTTTTTTGTCACATTTGTCTCACTTTTTTGTCAATTTTTTCTCATTTTTTCTTCACATTTTTCTCACTTTTTCTTCACATTTTTCTTCACATTTTTCATCACATTTTTCTCACTTTTTTGTCTTGTTTTGTCACATTTTTCCCACTTTTTGTCACTTTGCCCTTACATTTTTGTCACTTTTTCATCACATTTTTTTTTTTACTTTTTCCATCACATTTTTCTCACTTTTTCATCACATTTTTCTCATTTTTCTCACATTTTGCCACATTTTTGTCACTTTTTTGATGCTAGTTTTTGAAAGTTTTTTTCTTTGGGTAAAGCCAAACTTAAGAAAATGTGCTCAGTTCAGGCAGAGGTTAAGAGGTTAAACTTGTGTGCTTACAGACTCATCCCAGTGAAGGATTGTGATGAATGTGTTTGGAAAGTTAGGGATCTTGACCACAGTTGACCACATTGTTCGGAAATAAAACAAGTCTTGCACATTGTCTTCATGAATCTGAATAATATCCTGTGTCCTGAGTGTGAATTGATTCTGATATTGACTGATAAACTTACACTTGTAAATATAATAACAGTTTTGTGGTCGATTCTTCACCATGACATGTTTCAGAGGCTCATTTGAAAGAGCATAACCCATGAACTAAATGATGTTTGTGTTTGAGGTCAGGTCTCTGCCCTGTATTTACCAAATATTTAAAGAAACATTCACTGGTAAAAGTGTTGCAATCCCCTGGAAATTGTTCTGAAACCCACTTTTGGATCCCGACCCACCAGTTTAAAGCCACTGAATTAAACAAAACACCACACAACAAAAGAGAAATGTAGGTTCACAGACAAAATTAAGCTTTGGACTCCACCTTTATAGAATTTCTCTTGGCATTTTTGCAGACTTTTCTTTTCACAAATCTGTATTCCCCTCATCGTCTTATTTCCCGGCGATTTCCTCGAAACTTCTCAGACGCTATAGCATTTTCCGTCAGCTTTGTTTACCTTGCACTTCTTGAGAATTTGCGAGCCCACGGCGGAGGTCTCCCGGTGTGGAAGTCCCAGGCGTCTGCTGCCACTTCCTCCGCACATATCTCTTTATGCATCAGCAGTCTGATTTTAAAAGGGTCAGAGTCTGCCTGCTTATTAATGTCAACCGCATTTGCACAGTTGCTCCTCGCCTGTCTGAGCGCCCATGTCGCCTTTCTCTCCGCTCAGCACTTTTGGAAAAATAAACAATGTTCTTGAATGTTTTGAAGGGCACTCGAACAGCAGCCTGGAAGAGCACGCTACATGCTACAAGGTTTAGGGAGGAAACTAACCGCGTAGTTCTGACAGCACTTTCTCGTCTGATAGTGGGTGCAATTTGTGTGGGTTTGAGAAGAACTGACACAACGGACGAGAAAGGGTAAAAATTGCTCCAGCAGCTGTCCCCGCGACCTGGAAACGGAAAAGTGAAAGAAAATGGATGGATGGATGGATGGATGGATGGATGGTTATTGATCTGTAACATCATGACAATATCACTTTCTTGATCTTAAAATGGAGAAAAGAGTCAAATAACATTTTCTTTTAAGCAAGTCTCTTTTATCGGAATTTGGTAGATACTCAAACCCCAGTATCGGTATCGGTAGCAATAAAGCTGGATCGGTGCATCTCTAATTTTCACACATGCCTCCACAGAGTCCAGATCTTGACCCCATTGAGAATCTTTGGGATGTGCTGGAGAAGGCTTTGCGTTGTGGTCACACTCTCTCATCATCAATACAAGATTTTGGTGGAAAATAAATGCAAGACCGGATCTTTTGACTTTGCAAATGCTTATTGAAACAATGCCACAGCAAATGTGCTGCAAGCAAAGCACATTTGATTACAGCCCATTTGCTAGACTGTCTATTATTTTTTACAGTCTATGGTAAGGACGGTCGGATTGGGCAAATGCTGCTGAAGCTCTAGTTTCTAACTGCATATTGATCTAACAGTTGACCATATCAGGATCTTACCTTGGATCAGGACGTAGAACTACGTATTTGAGGATTTCGGGTGGATCCAAAGTCTCTTAGTAGCGGTAAATATCGGATATCGGCAGATGCTCAAACCCTAGTATCGGTATTGGAAGCAAAAAAGCTGGATCGTTGCATCTCTGGAACATATCACATCTCACACCGATAATGATCTTCACTAAAACTGTTTTGTTTTCAGCCCCCTTTGTTTTTCTAACTCTTGCCTTCAAAATGGAGGTCTATAGTTTCCTTTTGCATTTTTTAGACTGAGAAAGTGAAGAGGTCATAGAGGTAACACCAGTGTTTATCATTTAACATGTTGAGCAAATGCTTCTCTTGGAAACGACTAAGAAAACGCACCGCATCCACTGGAGAATAATCACCGCATACTTGTTTGCTCTTACCTCTATGATTCATGCTTACTCAGGACCATTGCCTTAATAATAATTCGCAAACGTGCCTGTCTGAAATTTCCAAGCAGACGCTCCATTTGCAGCCAGCATGAGAGAGCGCTCAAGGGCAGGCGGCGCTGCACCAGAACCCGGCCCCGTCGATAATTTCCCTAACCCCTTCTCACTTTGCAAAGTAAACACATGTCCGCTCCCCAATTAACTACCGCTACAGCTCCTCTGGTGTTTTTGCGCTGTGAGTAAACGCTGCCTACCATCACTCAGGAGCGATCCAACCTGCTCCGCACCGGCATCGCAAGTACAATAACATTTTTCTTCGCCGCAATTATCACACAGGAGCAGTAGGCACGCGGGGATCTCCGAGACTCGGCGGGCAATTAGCCTCTTTGGAGCTGACCTCGCCCGATTATAATGTGTTTGCACAACCTTTTTAATAAACCATAAGAGCGAATAGGCACAGCATGCGTTTTTTTTTAGTATGTAGACTTTCAATATTTATGATGTTGTTGTTGCTGCGGGAAAGTAGAAATTAATAGGTTATCCTTTATTAGAGCTCAGCATAATGTTGTAAACATGAGAGAATGGCTATAGCTAGCTGGTGCTTAAAAGTTAGGAGAATCGTTACTTTTGATTTGGGCCATTTGTTTTGATAAATTCAAGCCTCAAGGTTCGTTCTCAATTATGAGGATAAGTAGACAGCAGTATCTGGAGGCCAAACAGCAAATACAATTGGAGATACATTATTAATGTAGTTTCCTGTCCAGGTTTGTCTTTGTTTTATATGGTTATATAAGGTGGAGATTGGGTGACGGTGGAGCAGCATTATGTCCTTGAGCAAGACGCTTCCTGACCCCTGTGAGTAAATCTGTGAGTGAGTGATAGGTTGTGTTTGGAGGCATTTGTGGAGCAGATCGGCTGCATTACTATTGTGTTGATAGATGAGAGGTACAGTGCTTTATTTCGGGAATCGTCATGGCGACCTGTAAACAAGCAGCAACCTCCCTCTCTCTTGGTACAGCTGTGTGTTTTTTCCCTCTTTCTGCGAACTGCATTTGTGGTTTCTGTGTTCCACATTGTCTTACTGGATACTTTTGTACATGCCATGTTTTTGTGAAGTTAGGCTGATTTTTTTTTTACTGCAGAGAGTCCATAATGGTCCTGAGGAAAGCAGCTTTTTAAAAGTAAACAAACAGCTAGCTTATGAGCTAAAGACATTTGAGACCTACACATTTCATCTTCTGAAACATGGAAGAGGCACCAAGAGTCCCCCACACCTGCAGCATAGTTGAGGCGTCACAAGAGATGCTACAGGAAACGAGGAATGGACAAAGGGGGAGGTATCCGGACAAGACAGAACAATTGTAGAACATAGAACAATAGTAGGCTAATTGTTCTGGCTAATAGACATTAATAGACATTAACTGGAGAAAACAACAGATTAACTGCTAAGCTCTTCCCAGAAGATGTGAAAGACTGTTATGGAGCGGAGGGAGCTGCGCAGCAGGAAGAGGAAGAAGGACACCATGCTCTGAAACAGAGACAAACCCAGGAGGCGGTGCACCGTTTCAGAGGGTCTGAAGGCAGCCAGCCAGTTTTCCTTCAGGTGCTACGGTTTCCTCTTTCCTCTCCAAGAGGTTGACCCACAGTGGCGGTGCAGCTCAGTCGCAGCGGCTCAGGACTAACACCTGAACACTATTTCTTTGTATGGTTTCACAATGACAAATGAAACACTTACTTACTTGCTCACTTATTGTTAAGCGCCATCTGTATATTCCAGTGTGCAACTACGTTTACATGATGAAACCAATGGTGTTTAAATGCTTTGTGTTTGTGGTTAGGATATAAAAAGAAACTAATTAATACTTGAGCATACAGTATGGTTCCCAAGACAACTCAAATCAACTCTTGAAGATAATATCGTCACAGATTTACTCTTGTTTTATCCCAGCGATGTGACTGTTGTTTTGAAATAGCTGCACGGTGCCGTCTTGATGCGCACTTGTCAATACCCCGCTCACCCTCCTCTCTCTCCCATTCCATCCAATACTCATTAGTGGCCGGGCTCTGTCCTTATCATCTCAGCCAAATCTCCCCTGACCGCCTTGTTTACGTCGCGCTCCTGTCTCCAGGTTCGCCCCCGTTTTCATAATGATTTTTCTTGCCCCTTTGAGCCTTTTCAAATCCTCCGCCATCGCTCATTCGGTACGGCCTCTCAATCTCCTCTATCGCAGATGGTACACAAAGCCATTAGCACCCTCGTGACCGCTTTAGACAACTGCTGTCAGGCGCTACGGTTCGGGACGGTGCCATTCAATATGCCTTCCCAATGGCGCAATAAAACAGGGGAGCATGCAAGTGCCAAGTCGAACCCTAATTTGAAGCACATGCGGCTATGAACAAAGACAACTGTGTTCCCCTCCACCACTTCCCAATCACGGCCCGTAAAAGACGCAAAAAATTCATTTCCCCCTCTTCCTCGGCCGCCGCGATGAAAGACGGTGATTGCCAGTACAAAAGTGCGAGCGCGTCTGGTCGGTTTCCGAAGTGTAATCGATATACGTGCCTGGGTTCAACCAAGCCTGTGATATCGGCGTCAAACCGGCAAAGCTAATTGGCTTCCTGTACAACGGACGGACTAATCTTAATCACTTTTGGCCACTTAGACTTTAGGTGGTCTGCGTTTAAGATGAATGGACAAATGGGTGTGTTTTTGTGGGCGGATTCTGGCAACTCTTAATGATATTATACAATGTAGTTGAAGTCAGTGTGTGTTCAAGCCTCTGCTGCTTTATTGATGTGATATTGAATCCTCTTGTGAAGCTGCATTGAGACAGTCAGCCTTGTCATTTGGCAAGATCGTAATTGTGGCGCGACTCTAGCGTTGCATGGGAGAATGAAATGACCGGCAAAAGAGCAAAAGTCAAAGTTGGTGCGACTTTGCTGGAGGTGAACACGCGCCAACACAACGTGACTCAATGAGGAGATGAAAACTGACATGCCCACTCCCTGCCACTTCATTGACAAGCATGTAAAAGTGATTTTCATACAATTTCTTTCACATACATAAGCTCTCTTATTAATTTCCATTTATCTGCAGTCTATTCTGTGTAATGGTTTAAGCCTTTTGCATCTTTAATTAAATGGCGATAAATGGTTTTACTATCCGGGTCCCGCATCTACATTAACATGGTTTAAATGTTCACTCCCGAATCATCATTTATTCATTCAACACAAATAAATAAAAACAATAAAAAATATGTTTAATATTTTACACTACTTTATTCCAATTGCACTTTGCAGACGGCTTTACATTCATGCTCAAAGCCCTAACGTCGCACAGCTTCAGTTTTTCTGTCGCTTTACGTGTTATGTCTGTATTGCTGCGGACAGATGACTTGGCATGTTATTAGCTCGACTCAAAAGGATCATACCTTATCTCTGCTCAGGCCCGGGACAAAATGCAGCAATTACCTGGTGGGATTGAAATGTCAAGACGCGGTTAACATTTTGATGCAATAGGAATTGGATTCTAGACATGCATTCACGCTGGATGGTTGTACTCATGTATTTTCAAATGGACATTCGCAGTGTAGTCGAGGGGCATGATGCTGTGGTTTATGTAACGTTTTGACCCGCAATGATCAAGTCTACCAAGTCCATTTATTACGTACTTCAGTATTACATAGAGTGGGGCTTTAGGTTTAGTTCAGACCCAGTTTAGTTATGATTAAGTCCAGGTTTTGGCCCAGATTGAAACACTTTTTGTCCTAGTTTAACAGTTGTCCGTCCCTGATCGTAACCAGGAAGTGAAATATTGAAAGATGTCACTTGGTATGAATAATTTGAGAACAACCTGAAAACTTACATCAACCTTTGGCAGCTTATGATTGTCCTTACTTCATACAACGAAGCGAAATATCCATCGTTTATACGGCCTTAGCCAAACCAAATTCAACTGCTGAGTGTTATTTTTCCTGTTATTTAAAAGCGATCTGTAAAACCCTTCAGGTCTCTGTGTGTTTCTAAATGAAGTGACGAAATTTAAATGAGCCGCACTCTAAAATTTTAGACATCAACGTCCGTCTAATTAGCAATCAAACCTCGGGTTACGAAGGGCGAAAGAGGCCGCGACACTTGGGACTAATTATTTTTTTTGAGGGCTTTGGTTTTTAATAGAGCGCTTTGCCGCGTTTTATCAGGTCAGCTATAATTACCTCCGTAACCATAGCATGCATTTGCATTAATTTCTTCCATGGTTCAGGAAGTGCTTGTCTTACGATAAAAGCCTTAGGTCAAACAGGACAAAAGCTGGCATTTTCCGACGACATGAGTGGATACTTTGTTACACCTCTCAAGAAGTGGCACTTAACTCTATGAAAAGAGACATTTCTATATTCTATGCATTTTTTTTATTTACCTAGGGTTGTAACAGTAATAGCTAGACTTTCTGGCAGTAAAACATTACCAAAAAAGTTGGGATGAGTCAACAAAGAGTCCTATTGAAAACAGTTGAAGATTAGCCTAATACATTGTCCTTAGATGAATTGTCAATTGGGCATTAGAAAGGCAAGTCTATAGTGTTAGTTGATAAAATATGACTCATAAATATTGTATCCAGACCATAATTTGTGCATAGATAGAAATACCAAAACACAAAACCAAATTGAGCTTATATTAAGAGCTATTGCCCCCTGAGAGATGCCGATCCCCCTTTGCTTACATTCAGCTGTCAGCACTTGCCACAAACTCACTAAACCAGAGTGGCAAAGTCAAAACAGCCCGTGACCTCGTCTGGAGCATCTAACCCCCTAAGTCCGTCTCAGCGGAGTGGATCTGAGCCCATGGGATGCACCTGTCTCTGGCTTTCCCCCCATGCACTCCCAGGACAACACCAATTACCCTTACAGGAGTCTTTTAAAAAAGAGAGTCCGCTTTTTAGGACAAGGTTTCTGTCAATCCTTCTGGCATATGCTGCGGAGACATTAGACGACAGGACAGGAACAAAGCGCTTTCAGGGGGGAAAATTTAGTGGGGTAAGAGGAAATGTCTCCGGTATGGGATATGTCAGCTGTCCAGACATCTGCTCATGTATGCGTCAGCGGACAACGTGATGAATGAAGAAGACATGGTCAAAAAAGCACCAGGGAGTATTAGCTACTTTTGAGTTAAAATCAGAGCAAACGCAACATATCTATGCTTGTCAGAAAAGTCAGATTACTCCCTATAGTTTTGGAAGTGGCTTTTTTCCCTCAAACCGTATGTACGTTTAGCAATGATCCAGAAAATCATTGTATCCAGCATTTTCAACAACACTTTCTGATAATGATACTAATAATGAAACAACTGAAACATGCTTTAGGTGCTTTAAACTTTAGGTTTAAGTGAACAGGGCGTATGATCAAATATGGTGCCTGCCTTTTCATGCTGTAATTTCACTCTCATTTCATCAACTTACTGTGGTTTGCAAGTTATGAAAAGAAATGTACCATGAATTTAGCCAAACTTGGGGTTAATCTAATATCAAGAACAATATCACAGTGATTTTTTCATCCCGAGAAAGCTATATGGCACAGACTTCCTTTCATGTTTGTGTATAAATTAGGATTAAGGCGTCGTTCTGGGAGAGAAAGCAAGTTACATGCTGTTGCTCTAAGTAACTTTTCAGAGACAAAACTGACTGATGTCCCGGGGGGGGGGCTGCCACTTGATAAAAGACAGGCTTGTGCACATCCTCCTCTGTCCCTTCCTCGGCCCTTCTTTGTGTCTGGTCGAACGCTGAGCAAACACAGGTTGCCAGGTTGGAGACTCTTGTGCTGCTCCAATTCCCACACCCCTTGGTCTCTCTTATGTTTTTTTTTTTTTTTTTTTTTCCCTTTGCATCATCCGCTTGGCACAAAACTTAGCCTGTGGGCCCATGATCTTACTCCAGCTATCCACAAATCACAAAACAACAACGGGTGTTTGGGGCTTTTTTTCGTTTCGCCCGGTTGTACTTTTGAGACTACTGTGGTACGGTCACACATGCGTAATGTCTTCTGGCAGTGCCTCTTGTCTTGTGTCTTTTTATGTGACAGGATAACCACTGAGCTGCTTTTTTTTTTCTGTTTTACCGACGATGCAAGAAACAACTGCGAACAATCCGGCTTTTGTGACTTTGGACGCGCCTTTTTACGCTTCCAATGCTCTTACTGGAGTTAAGGAGGGCATTAAGGGGTTATTAGGTGATCCATCTTCGCCATCCCGGGGCTATGTCTGGTTTAAAAAGACCTGGAGTATTTCGGAAACGGCTGACTCAAGACAACATGATGTATCGGTCCGAGGGCAGAAAGGGAGGAGCGGTGAGGTAAACCTTGGTCAATGACAAAGAAGGGCTTATTAACCTAACCTGGTCATTGCTATAAAAGTCCACTCTGTCAAATGTTATGTGGAAACCATTGTTGCACGTTTATTGTAGAGCGACTGTAAATTGTGTGCACGTCTCATTATCAAAGAGGCCTCCCTGGCAGGGCTTTGGCACAGGGGGAACCCAGCAAACCGGAGTCCCACCATCTGCAAATGGGGCAAGGGGAAAAAGTAAAGAAGAAAAAAAAAACCTCCTCTACATGCCTTACAGAAGATTTTTTTCTCTTTGGGCCAAGGCCAAAGCCCGACGAAGTTTCCCAAGCTTTATAGGAAATGGTAAAACCTTTTGAAGCCCTCAGTTATGGAACAGAACAACGCTAGCTGCAGAAACTGAGATGATTGTGTGACAATAGCAGCAACTAATCAGTAGCATTTTTACATTAAACATGTTTTGATTGAACAAGCCTGTCCATGTTGCATTCAAAATCAGCTGGGAATTTGTGGACCAAATTGTTTTGCTTGCATGTCAATGTAACAATGACTGCTAGCAAAACTAAGTGGAGTGTTATGAGGTTATATTTGCAAAAACAAGTATTAAAGCAGTACTGAGCAACCCCCTAGAGGCCATAAGCGCCACTGCAGGTGCCGTAGCATGTTACGTTTTTTTTTACTCATTAATTGTCCATGAGAGTAAATACTACGCTGACAGAAAAGACAAAGGTAGAGAGGGACATTGTACATCCAATTACACAATGGAGATCATTTTTTTTCACTCAAACTTGGCTGTAAATACTGTTTAAGTGGCACTAGCCTGCAGTTTTGCCCATTAGCCTGCTAGCTTCTTCTTCATGATTCTATTAGTGTGTATTGCGCCTCCAACCCGGAGGCAGGGAAGTTGCAATTGTGGTTTTCCGGCCAGAGACACCGGGGGAGATGAAATAATAAAATAATAAAACTGCTCCCCCTTCACATTAATAAAACACGATTCAAGAAAGAATCCATAATGGCAGCTCAGTCACCTCCCAAAGAACACATACCAAAAAAAGCCAAAAAGGCGAGCGGGCGACAAAAAGACTCCACAGTTCTCCTGGGCCTGTCAACCAAAGCCCAAAGCTAAACCTTTAAAAATGAACACAACAAAAACAGCGTAGTTAAAAATATATCACTCCAGTTGTTGTGGGAGAAAAGTTTATTTTTAGAAACGATAAAAGCCAGTCCCCAGTGGTTTCCATATTATCGTGGACTTTCTGGAGTCGCTCCTTGCCACTAGGGGGTGGTATCGCAGCAATGTCATCACCCAACATGAAGACCAAAAAGAAGTGCTTTCCTCACCTGCTGGTCTTAAAATACACATTTAGTTGTAACATGGGAGCAATTGGGATGTCAGGAATACATTGTGAGAGCTAAAAACTATTTGTCCAAGTACCTCCATCTTTCACCATTTGAAAAGGGGAAACATCAAGAAACTAAATAAGGTCTAAACTTGCGATTGATTCATTTTGAAGAGACTTGAGATTTGGCAACAGTTCAGCATTTTCCTCGGAATATACTGTATGTTGTAATATTGAAAAAAAAAAAAATCTCTTAGATGAAAACGCATATATAGAAAACTTGCATGAGGAGCAGTGGCTACAGTAGTATTGCTATGTATAACCTGCGCTGTAGCTTCCGTGATAGATTCTGGCCCCGGAACATTTAGCCACCTCTCATGTTTGCTAATGCAGCCTGTAGGTGAAAAAGGCCAAGAACTCTCCCCTGAAATCCAACTTCACTGTCTAGACACTTCTCTTCCTGCACTTTCTCACATCTACACCCCCCCCCCCCCCCCCCCCCCACCACCACCACCACCACCAACGCCTTATTATGAATCCTGGCATGCTTCGACACTCGCGCCTTCTCACCGTCTGTTGTGATAATCAACTCATCTGAGCAGAGTTCCCTTCAGGAGATGCTTGTTAGAGTGAAACGCGGATGATATGTCAAAACAAAGACGAGGGGAGGAACATTGATTTGCGAAGACGGCTGCTGACGACAGGCTGTAAAAGAGGATGATAAGGCTGATTTTCTGATTGTGCCTTTGGGATTTTTCCTGCGTTAAAAAGTCTGCATCAAATGAAGGCGGTCGAAATCGATACTTTTCGACTGAATGACTTGATGGATAGTAGCTAGGATGAATTTGGTAAAAATGCACTGTTGTTGTTGTTGTTGTTGCAGAAATATTGCATTACATCCTCTCTTAAGCTTAGTTTAATAGTTTGGCTTTACTTTATCAACGGTAATAACTTGGTAATAGGAAGAAAATAGCATCGCAATCACGGACAACAAGGGGAAATGCATTCAGCAGCCCTATTCCCATATTATTACCAAGACAAAAGCAACAATGTTTCCTGGTAAATCTCCTCCTAGTACAGCCAAAAAGAAAGTTTTAGCAAGGATGAATAGATTTGTCCGTCTTTTTCTTCTTATATTTTGGTTCGGTAAGGACTGAGCGCATAAGTGAGTCGCTGTAGGAGTTGCTTTAGGAGTTTATAGAATTTCATATTTTGCCAACAATAATTTCATATAGTGCAAAGCCTGCCTTGCAATCCCCACTATTCCAGTGACATTTACAACTGAAAGCCCTCTTTATTACGGCTAAAGTTTAAGCAAATGAAAATCTTCTCATGACTCACTTTTATAATCCCCACACATGTGCGAATGTTTAATGTTTACGTCAGTCACACTTGCCTTTGAACGCACCGAATGATTGTGGGAGATTAGCCGCCCCGGCCCCTGTTCGGGCACGTTTCCAGGGCCGATTGATACAGTGGCACTGGTGGAAAAGCTCCCAGGCTATAGGTGTTGAGAGCAATTACAGGCAGTTAACCAAACACGCGACATACCGGCTATCCACATGCAGCTAACGGGCATGACGCAAGCTGGTAGAATCGGCCTGCCGCACGGGATAACCGCAGCGTCCCCGCGGCCACAGAGATGGTTAGATTTCAGAGAGGGATTGTCATGCTGTTGAGCGTGGATCTTCCCATGCTGGCTTTGCATAATTCAGCCGCACTTTTAGGAGCGCAGTAACACATTGGCGCAGTTCTTTTATCTGCTTCCCGCAAGTGCAACACGGTGACGGGCTCTCGTGGAACATACGCGGCAATGAACGGCGTAACATGGCAATTGTAATGTGAACAGCATGCCGCCACTCGCACGAGTAATTGACTTCAGCAGGCCCACAATCAGCACTGGGTTCTGGGGGAGAAAGGTTTGTACTTCTCAAAAGGCAAGTGGCCTGGATTGAGATTTAAGTTGTTTGCTACAGAGTTTCAGACTTATCCCACCAAATCTGCTTTTATAGCTTCTAACCATGCTTTGAACTATTGGTTTCAGTTTGTATGACCCACAATGGTAGTATTATGGCCAAAGTCTATTGCTTCATTATGATGTTCTTCCTCCGACCTTTTCATATAGTTACACAAAGGAAACATAGCTTAGTTTTTTACACGTTTGCTACTTGGGCATTTCTTTTCTATACGTTTGTTAAGTGGTGATGTCACAGCTCTACCTCTGGGGTCGTAGATGTGTGAGAAAGTACGAAAAACTCTTTAATACCACAATCAATATTTCTGAAACTCAACAGAAATTTACTGCATACTTATTTATCAGACCCATTAGCCAAAATTGCTGTACCTACTGCTATAAAAATAATATTTACCAAAATTGGTACTTCCAGTTTAGCGGAGATAAATGCTACCAGCGCAGCAGCTACGCTAAACCCGGAAGTACAGACGTTAGTAAATAATACTTTTTTAGCAGTAGGTGCGGCATTTTTGGCTAATGAGTCTGAGAAATAAGTTCAGTCACTCCCCATTGAGCTTCAGAAATATTGATTGTTGTATTAAAGAGTTCTTAATGGGGTTTTTTCTCGCATATTAGCCGGTATGCTAGGACCCGGAAGCGGAAGTCGTGACGTCACACTTAACAAACGTATATCACTCCACTGCAGCTGTTTCAATAGTAACGACAAACATTTGAGCTGGAACTATTTTCATGTAAAACAGCTTTAAACATGAAATAACTCCAGCCCCAGACTTAGAAAAAAATATTAAAAGCAAACAGGGCACAATGAACAGTTTCAGTTTGTGTGACCATGGTATAAGCAGATTAAACAATCGGAGCCGTGCGTTATACAGTTTTAACGCACTGTGTTCCTTCGCACTTCGCGAAGGAACACCACGACGGGCAGCCTCCACATCGTGCATTACAACTGTATAACGCACGGCTCCGATTGTTTAATCCTTTTTTATTAATCCCTTTTAGTTTTGTTATAAGGATTTGAAACAAGAACAACATATGTAGGGTGTTACCTGTTGAAAGCTGTACATAATAAAGATTTAAAAAGCAGCTTACACGAGAGGATTGTGCTAATAATTACTCTTGTGGTTGCATTTTATCATAAGAATGTTTAGCTTTTGGATGTAAACAGCCTTTAAACTTCAGGGAGGGGTGCACGTTATTTGGTAGCTGAGGCCAACTGGCAGCAATAGAGCGGCATTTTTCATGGAGTTTATGAAAACTCACAAATGTTTGAAATTAAAGACTGCCAATAATCTTTAATCTCTCCAGTAATGAGTCGCGTTAGAGTAGATCAAGCCCCCGTCTATCTGCCATATATCAAAAGAACACAAGCGAGATTCAATTCTTCTTGCTAGCTCGACATTAGCCGCATGGATATTACACCCTGCGATAGCGGGAGGGAACTGATTGTAAAAGTTGATTGTCTGCAAGAACTAAAACTCGTTGTCCAAAAATGGTAGCATTGGATGAAACTTTCAGACCACCCATTTGTGTCATTGCGGGCCAAAGTTGAAATCCATCAGAATACAATGTTCCTATTGAGTTGCTGAACAAAGCTGCGATAGGATCTATTCTGATTTAGAGCTAAAGACGGTCTCCTGCATTGAATTACCTGTGTTCCATAACCGATCATTTCAGGATGGATAGTAGTTATATCAATCTTTTGAGAAAAATCGTCCTTCAAAAATATGTTTTTTTATAAAGAGTTGTTACTTACTTAAATATGTTGTTTACTTTGAGTTACTGGCGAAAGAAGAAAAGGAAGAAGAGAGATATTCCTTAAGTAAACAATCAAGCTTCCTCCTGATTGGACCTGACAGAGACGGGAAGAACTCAGAGATCAATAAGTTCAGACAGTCCTTAAGTCGCTTTTTCTGTGAATACTGAAAACTTTTACTTGAGTAATTACCTTGTAAACAACCAGACAACCCACTTCTGACCATGCCACATATAAACGAGAAAACACAAGTCATTTTTCTCTGTCAGCCGCATGTCTAATGGTCCGCTCCCTTTCATGTCTGCAGAGCCTAAAACATGCATGTTGCTGTCACCTTTCACCAGCTTTTTGTTTAATCAAAGGCTTGGGCTGCTTTATTAAAAGACAGAATTAGGCCACAGACGATGACAGTGGGGGGAAAGTCGAAAACGAAAAGTTGGGCGGGGATCAAAAATGTGGCTTTCTCTGACCAAATAAAGTGACAACAACCGCAAAAACTGGCGTGTCTTTTGAGTCCATTTCCAGCGCACTAATGAAAATGGGCTCAGACAGTAGCGTAAGCCTGTGCTCTTGTGTAGGCCGCGACCACACATGTGACGACCGTGCCCTTTGCGTTCAAAGAGGACGAAAAGGCCACTCCGGTTAAGAGCTTTAATAAACGGGGACATTTGCAAAGATGCGGTGATAAGTGATGACGCTCTGTGATGTCTAAACCGCGAAAGAACACAAATCTGTACCTTCTGTTGGCCAATTAGGTTCAACATTTAGGACAGCCAGTCAATAGACATGTTTGTTTTTCATATCTGACCTTGTCTATTGAGTGGCGTCCAAGAGCTGTCTCGGGCAACTCTGAGTGAACTATTTCTTACAGCACTGGAGTATTAAGTAACTCATGCCCCTAGAGGCCATAAGCGCAACTGCAGGTGTCGTAGCATGTTACGTTTTTTTAGTTGTCCGTGAGAGTAAATACTACACTGACAGAAAAGACAAAGGGAGAGAGGGATATTATACATCCAATTACACAATGGAGATAACAATTTTCATACTGTTTAAGCGGCGCTATAGCCTTTTAAGTACAAGTTAAGTTTATGAAACAGGCAAATTTCCGTAACAAAAAATTGAGCAAGTCAAGAGTGAGGGATTTTGTGAAAGCGCCTCCAAATCTGCAGCTTTCGTTCGACACTCCTGCTCCGCTGTAAAGCAGTGGAAGAAAGCAAACGTGAATTAGGTGCGAGCGATGCACGCGGAGATGTTGGGCTGTGTGATCTGATTCAACAGATGAGGACCAGAAACTTCAGGGCTGCTGTGCGAGTTCTTTGAAAAATTGAATTTCTTCGCACATGCCATATCTCCGCAGACACCTCTGGAATCTAATCGGACAGCTTTATGGGCGAGAATCTGCTTTTATCAGCCAAAAGTTGTGTTAAACTTGTCAAAGCTCTCTTAAATATTTATACAAAACCTGACTTGAGTCGCTGCATAAATTCGCTACTTATGCAACACATGTGAGAGGGGTATAATGTTTACTCCTGCGAGGCCATTGCCATCTGTGGACTGAGCTGGTTGTTAGCGTGGCGGTATTTGTGGCGAATCCCTTCAGAATAAACCCATAATAGGAACAATGTGTCTTGATGAGAAGTCGGGCCCCACCATCTGCTCCTCCGAGGCCCTCACCCCACCTGAAACTACAGGTCAGGATTAGGGCCGTCCCGCGAGAACGTGCCCCCTCAGGCGACCCCTTCAGACCTTTGAACTGGTCACTCTGACTGACACTTTAGGTGGAAACATGATGCAGTGGCGCTTTGGCCTAATGCTCTCCAAACAATCACAGATAGATTTCAAGGGCCGGTGAAAAATCGGCCTTTCTCCACAGTTGGCATAGTGTTACCATTTCCTTATGATGCCTGCGGGCCTCTTGATGCCATCGCACTGGTATCTTCGCACCAGATATTTTAGTTAATACAATTACTCTAATTGTGTTTCTCGTGTTTCGCCGGGCTCTCCGACTGTTTTGATTACAGTTTAAATGGTGACGTGCTCCATGCGTTTGAACCCAGTCACGGCCTGAGAGCGGCAGACGCCAGCGTTCATGGTCCGTGCCTTTGGTTTGACTTGGTGCTGCTGATGTCAAACAAGACTTTTCTTATGGACAGATTCTGCGGTCTTTCCTACTCATTTATCCCATACTTAGCAACTTAATGCAAGGTTTGTCATCATCCTTGAACAGGCCTCGTGAGTTGGACTACTTGTTCTTTGAAAATATATCTTTGGGTAAGCCGCTGTACTGAATGTATAGGCTTAATGATGCGCACAAACTGTGGTTCATCAAAGATATAATCATGTCATGAGAACTTGAAGTGTCATTTGTGTTTGTGAAAAGTGATCAATTGAGCTCACACCTCGCCGGCTTTAGCTCTTCTAACTACAATAACTGCTTGCGTAAAAGGTCAGGCACTGATTCGCTTCTTCATTGGCCTCTTCGAAATAGCATTACATTGAATTAGCGTTTATAAGGTCTCCCTTTACACCACCGGGCCTGTTAAAGAAGCCTGTGGTCGGCGGGGATGACTCAGAGAACGCTTGGTAACTGAAAAACACCTCCTATTAAAGTGAATTACGGCAAAGGTGGGGTGTTTGGAAAGTGGACAGAGGTTACCGAACAGTAGCAGTGGTTCTTTGGAGGAAATTTTGGCTTGTTAGAATAATTCTTTTCCATTCTGAATTACAGCTCATTTGCACGAGCTAATTTTTTCTTTCGAAGACAAGACCGTGGATTGTGGTCCCCTATTTATTGATTCCGTTGTTTTTGGCTTGCCTTGTAGGTCAGTCGAAGGCCAAGGAATACATTTGTTTCAAACACATTAAGGAGGGTATTGTGCATAATTGTGACTGAAAAAACAATATTTGGGGACTGTTGGGAACCCTTTGGGGACTTTGGGGGACCATTTGGGGACTTTTGGGGACCTAGTTATTTGAAAATGCCAACTCAAACAAATACTTTGCCTATTAGGAGGAACTAATGCTCCACAAAGTAGCAGAGTAGTCAGGTTGTTTTCTGGGATGGGACTGGTGAAAAAACAAACAGAAGCAGTCATTCTTCAGAGGAAATTTTGGCTTGTTAGGCTAATAGCTTTCCATCCTGAATAACCGTTTATTTGCACGGGCTTACAGAGCACTGTGGTCTCATCGTTTTTTGTTTTTTTTTCTTTTCTTTTTTTGATCGAGTTGTTTTAGGCCCGGCTTGTGGGGAAGGAAGGAAAGATGCTCATCCGTTTAATTGCTTCGGAGGGCTTTCCCGTGTTTTGAAAATAAACCATACGTTGGGATTGTAAAGCTTGGGTTGACAGCTCGATGAAGACGTTTTTATTTGCGTTTCCAGTCTCGTGTTTTGTATAAGGGGCGTCTGGGCTCATTGGCGTGCTGCAAATTCAAGAAGGCAGGTAGTGTTTGACGCGTTAAGGATGGATGCGTGCAGACTTCCCGATGCCAAATGCTATTATCTGTCTTTGTTTTGACATTTGCATTCTTCCCGTTTGGTAACTGTACACCTAACTGTCCTTCACAGCGTCAGCCTCCCTGTGCAGGCTGTCCACACCTCCATAGGCTCCATATACTGTACACATGTTGAATTGCTCACATGTGATTTCAATGCACAGAATGATGAGAAATGGTTCTGTATCTGCTGGTGGGTTGGCAGTCACCTATAATAGACACTAGCTACAACTCAATAGAGCATAAAGGCAATAAATGTACTTTTATGGCCTGTTATAAAGTGCCCATGCTTAAAAGCCATGTCACATTATTCAAATGAATAGTTTTTATCACTTACATCAAATCCTTTGTGTTACAACTGGCCTGGTAAGTAATGGGACAGTTGGCAAGCAACGCAATGATGAAAGATTTTTTAATTTTATTATTCAAATTTTGTGCACTTTTTTCAACCCCTCACCTCCACCTTAATTGAGCACATTTTCTCCCATTCAGCTTTACCTAAATCTAAAGGCTTCTCGACTGGAGTTTATGGGCCAGTGTAACGGCTCATGTGAAAACTGATCGAAGATATAGCCTTGCGTGGTTGTCACTTTTTCGTCATACTTTTGTTGAGTTTTCATCACTTTTTTTTCATCTGTTTTATTGTGTTTTTATTGCTTTTTTTTTTCCTCTTGTTTTTGTCGCTATTACGCCGCTTTTTTCCAAGAAGCTTTTTTAGGTTTGGTTAACGCTGAACTGGAGAAAATTTGCTTGGTTAAGGCGGGGGTTAAGAGGCTAATGTTAGTGGAGTTTTTAAGTAAGTAACTGGATGGAAATGGCATGGAGCTAAAAAGTATAGAAAGCAGTAATTGCCCATGAAAGAATGAATACACTTTCATTCAACGTTATCTCATGGTAATATGACGAATCCAGTAAATTGCCATGACTTCCAACGATCGCGTGCCACATACTGAAGTCTGCATACAGTATATTTCCATTTTGCCCCAAATCTTTCATCCTTCCAAGGGGGATCTCCTCTCCTCTGTCTCCCCTCACCCTCCCTTTCATTATCATCAGCCTCTGCATCATGCATTTTCCCCTCAGCTGTTGACAAGCTCTCCATGACACAAAGCCCGTGTGCACCCGTCGCGCTCGCGTGCTCCGACTTGTGCTGGAATAATCCGGAGCGGGTCACGGTGCGCTCAAGTAAACACACCAGCCCTAAGACCACCAATGCGGGTTGATAAGTGGCGGAGAGTGAAAGCCGATCCCCCGCGAGCTCCGGGGATGAGATACAGTACGGCGCAAAGACAAAAGAAAATACAGCGTGCATATCTGTGGGGAAGATCAAAGGAGCGCGAAAACCTGCCCACATTGCCTCGGTCAGGAGGCCTGGCCCGCGACAGATGTTGGAAAATATTGTGGACGTTTTGACATCGGATCATTTAAAGAAAAATAACATGAGAATATAGACCCACGGAGATATCAGACTCAATAAAGAAGCCTTCTCTTTACCAATAGCTGGGATACGGCGCATGGGTCTTCGGTGTAAGCTTATGTTAACAATAAAACTCTGGCAAAAGGTTCACAAACAAAACGCGCCTGGCCGTTTAAACACTAGTGGGTTATAATAGCATTTTGACGTCCGTATATCCATACCTCTGGCGTGACTCCAGTGATTTTTATCTGAGCTGAGGAACTGCACTTACTGTCCTTGAGCGCTTTTCGGGGGCCCTGCGGTTCGCATGATATAGCGCTGCACCGCTAACGCTAAACCGCACGCTCTCAGACACATACACGTCCCGGGACAGCACTGGCTCTCACATCCCCGCGCGTCAATGAGGTCAGCCAGCAGTCATGTCATCCGCGAGCGCCGGGTATTGGGTTACTTACGATTTCAGGGCGACATCCAATAGCCATAAATGCGTATGAAGAATTTCATTTGAAGCCGAACAAGAGCGACGGTCAGAAGGCTAATCGTGCACCAAGTGCCTTGTGCGGCTTTCGTGGGGTCAAGGAACAATTCGGCTGTTTGAATGCCCTTCCAAATATTCCCGGCAACTCCCAACTCAGGTTTACATGATACAACGGCATCGGTTGGGGGCGCGTGATACGGGTATGCAACACGCCCTCGCTAAACCTCAAAAGCATCTGCGGTCCGAAGCCAATGAAGGGATCAATTTAAAAATGAGAATCCAAATTAAGAAGGTGAGGACATGATGGAGAGAGATCCAACATGAATGAAGTGGACACTAAAAAAATCTTGGTCTGTAAAATAAAATGCAAAAGTGTCTTCAGAACTTCTTTTTATCATTGCACTTTGAAACGTCTTAATATATTGAATCATTTGGATATGAAAATGAATCTATCGCACGACTTTTGACCTTTGAAATGATAGAAGGTTTTCTTTTGATTTGTTTTGATTCTCAAGCATGGATAAGCTTGAAAAATATATGAGTAATTCCCTGAGTATTACTGCTCTATTACTGTTCAATAAGAACATTTCTAAAGTAGAAGTAAAAGTATGCGGAGATTCCATTGCAGCATGCAAACCCAGTCCATCTTTGCATCTTCAGCTCTAATTAGGCCCATTGATCGACCATGGGAGGGCGTGGATCAGGGGCTTAAATCAGTCACTGCCGGTGGGTAATCGATGAGCGCTAGGTTAGGGCCGGGTTGTTTTTCCTGCTGTGCACATATGCTGAGTACATTCATTAATGCCTGGTCAATGTTAGCCCAGCTCAGTGTCTTTGAATCCCATGCTCATGCAAGTCTGAGAGCATAAATTACACTCAGGAGGAGATTGGTGGTGCATTGAGGCAGATGATGTGTGTTTTTTATCAGTTCGGCTAAGTAGTACGTGAGAAGTCAGACTCGAAAGCTTCACTTCAACTGTCCGCTCTGTAATTGTGGCTATGCATGTGCGGCTGAATATGTGAAGCAATATGGCCAGATACCTAACATAAAACGTTAGCGATGACAGTAAACTCAAGCGGCAACTTCTCATTTTACTGGGAAAGACCTGAGATAACCTTTTTTCGGTATCAAACTGCATACTGTACATTGTTCTGTAGGGTTCAGAAGCACTTGAGCCAAACTTTAGACAGTCATCAGTGAAGCCATTTGATAGATCCGTCAAAGAGGCCATCGCTGCCAATTTAACTGGCAGCCCTAAGCGATGGGAGTGGGCCAATCGATCAGCATATTACGGAGCGCTCCTAATCAGCGAGCGTGCTGTGCACCCATCTCCACCGCGGCCAGGATCGCCGGGTGGATAAATGCAGTGTGCGGAGGAGCATGGGGTGGGTCTCAAGTATCCCAGCAGTCAGCCTAATGCCAGAGGAAAACACATTGATCTCTGAAGGTGATGAAAAGGCTCTCTCCAAAGGCCCAGCATCCTCCTCCTCCTCCTTCCTCCTCCTCAGCGGGTTGTTCCAGCCTCCACACTGAACCGGAGCAAAGTGGAGATGATCCATGCATGCCTGCGAGCCATAGTCAGATGCAAACCATTTACCTTTGCATGCCGTAGACTTTTCAGTGTGAGGTGTAAAAAGATTGACCAGACTGCGAGCTGTTTGTCAGTGCAAAAACAACACGTGCAATTAGCATAGCAGCAAGTTGTCCAAAGGTGATTTGTGTTCCCAAAATACGGCAATGCTCCAGATTTCATATCAAGGCATTTTACATAATGTTTTCTGGCAACTATGAACCTTAAAAATGGATTTACACTGTGGAGGCTACTTTCATGGCTGTTCATTTTCACTATTTTCACTCAAACTATTCAGGTTTTTGGAAAGTTGAGGAAAGATTCACGCATTGCATTGTTACGATTCAAAGTTTTGGAATACTTTTGTGACTACATATCAGGCGAACGCTCCAGACAACATTCACCAAAAGCTTCTGCAATGTCAAAAGAGCCAGTGTTGCATTCATTTTCACCGAGCACTTGCGTTGATGTGTGGGGAGATAAAAACAACAACTGCTTGTCATTCATTCACTATGAGCATTTTAGATAGGGATGCACCGATCGGATATTGGAGTATCGGCTACAAATATCCGATACTGAACCGACACCAGTTTTGGCTCTGTGAATATCAAGTGAATATGGGCATGCTGTATATCACTGTAAAGCTAAAAACGAATGCAGAATGCAGTCACGTAGATAGTATTAACCTTTGCTAATGTGTTTTTGATCGCCACACAAAATTCTGCGGTTAGCAGTAGCATGCTAAAGCTAGCGGGCGCATGCTAATGCTAACAAAAACTAATCAAGGCTGGGACAGAAACTAACATAGAAATACCTAAAGTAGTCTAATAAAATAAAATATCCACCGCTGAAGCCAAGTGTTTGTATTTTAGTTTAAGAAATAGCTGATGTAACATATTTGTAATGATCAGATCACTTCATGTGAGTCATCCATGTTAAATGTTTATCCAAGAGCTTATCAATAGATATAATTGATAATTGATCTGTAGCATGACAATAAAATATGACTTTAATTGACTCTTCTCCATTGTAAGATCAATACGTTTTTCACTCAGAGAATGACACTTTTAAGAAAGTCTCTTGGCATCAGTAAATATCGGATATCGGTAGATGCTCAAACCTCAGTATCGGTATCAGCAGCAAAAAAGCTGGATCGGTTCATCTCTAATTCTAGATTCAACAATTCACCTGTATGTCATTGGATATCATGAGAAAAACTGACTTTCAGCTCTTGACAAGTTAAGCAACCATCAGGAGCGGTATGTCCGGCATGATTGGACAGACTGATGGGTTTTAATCCAGTTTTCAATCTGCCTGATGCGGTGTTAATGGAGCCCACAGTGACAGACACATTTCTCACCTCCTAATGGATGGACTCTGGTGCGTAATGAACTGATAACTCGCGAGCGGAGTCAGGACGGACCGAGCGTACCAATCGACATATTCACAAACGCACGCATGAAGAGCTGAAATTACCATATTTATCAGGGGGTGTGTAGCGAAATCACTCCATTCAGCTGATAATAACGTCCTCTAAAAAATATGCTTCGTTTACTCTCCGTAATGAGTTGCAATTTTCTGCCATGTAACGAACACTGTTTTGTATAATTGCCTTCCGACTCCTGCTGCCTGGCGCCGCAAGCTTAACTGACAATAACAAGTGTCCTGTTGTTTCAGCGAATTAGCCCCAACCCGCGCTGCAAGAGCTTCCACAACAACTTTATCGAAACACTTTCATGTAGCTGTAATTGAAAACTGCGAATCGGAGTGTTCCATTAGGACTGGTGCGGTAGGCGTCACCGCTCATTGCCCCTCATGACTGTTTGTTAGATTAAATTTAGGCCCTAATCAGCGAGACGTCTTGCTTTACGGACATCTTATAAATCAAAGGCGGTATTTCCAGCTAACTAATCATACTTTGGTCCAGCGCTAATGTAAACATGTCTCTGGGCGCATAACAGTCCATTCATAACGACCAAGGGCGAAGATGGGAACTGAAATTTTAACAACGCCGCCCGCCGTTGAGCAAATCAGAATTTTAAAGAGAACGGCGAAATCTGGGCCACACATTGTTTGCAACTGGAACAGATTATTTTGGAAATGGCTGCAATCATTTGATTCCTTGAGGAACTAATAGCTTTGGCACAAAATAACGACAGATAATGAAGATATACTGTATGTCACAGAAACATGAACTTTCTTTGAAAAAAAAAAAAAAACTTTTGTGATTTCGGTTTGAATTCATGTCAAGGCAAAGGGAGCATCAAATTATCCATCAGTTTAGTGTAAAAAGAGCATCTTTTATTTTATTTCCAAACAGTCTTTCTCTTTGAATAGTCGGTAAATCAAAAGTACTGCTTGTAACGTTTGATGATCGGGTTACTCCATAAAATTGATCAATATTACACGCTAACTATCCCACTGCAATCTGTTCCTTGTATCAGTTAACCACAATGGAGAAAGATATGTTCCCCCTTTGACGATTGTTCAATTATCAACTACGAGCCTCATAGCACATGGGACGCCTCTCACGACTGACAAGGCAAACTTTGGATGACCTGTTGTAGCAGCCGCTAAATAGATTGTGTTGTTTACACTGAGTGGTTGACAGTGTACCACTGAACTACGTCGAGTAGGTTAACTGTACTTTGTCATGCTATTTCCATTTGAGGGAATTTTCTGGTATTTCAGGTCATATTTGAGGTCGATGGGACTCGCAGTGGCTCGTGGAAACTCCTCTTTGTTCTGCCTGCCATCACTTCATCTGCTAAAGTTCAGACTGAAAGGTCTATGGAAGTTAAGTGGTTAGCAAAATGTCGTTAGCGAGGTCGTTTACGGGGCCACAGGGCTTCTGTTCAGGAGCTAATGTCTGACTGTTGACACTATTGCTGCTTTGGAGCGATCTTATTGATGTGATACAAGGTTAGCATGAGCGATAGGTTTTCTGCCACTTATACCCATTAGGGGTCATAGTGGAAATGCAATTAGAATGATTTTAATTAGTAAATTGCAAAGATTGGTACAAAAGCCTTTACAAACAGCCGAGTATGTACTCCATTAGATTTATTGTTTTAATATAATATAGTTCAACACATAGTAAAGGCCATTCCACTTTTGCTGTGATCCTGTCACATCTCGGAAACTAAGTCGGGTATGGTCTGGTTGGTACTTTGATAGAAAACCTCCGGGGAACACCAGGAAGCCTGGGTGAATGTGTGTGTGTGTGTGTGAGTGGTTGGTGGTGATCGGGGGGGCAGACGGCGCAAATTGGCAGCCTCGCTTCCGTCAGTCTATCCCAAGGCAACTGCGGCCACAATAGCAACTTACCACCACCAAGAATGGTGTGAATGAATAATGCACAGAATTGTGAATCAACTTTGAACATCTGAAAAAGCGCTATCAATTATCAATATCCATTGTATATTGAACAACCAAGAACTCCAAGCTTAAAGGGACTAGATGCAAGTTGGCCATTTTATACTCACTACTGCCACCGCAGGTCATACATGCACCTTCTATATTAAGCTCGTGCATGACGGCAGTTCGGACCCGAAATAACAACTTTTTGAGTGACAGTGCAGGATTGTAGAGGGAGTTGTGGTGAATAGGTCATTCTACACATTAGGACATTGCTGGAACATGTAGGGGGAGGAAAATACATAGTCTTAACATTTTTAATCTCTTCCTTGAGCAGCAGTTTATCTTGGTCAAAAGCTGCATGTTTTTGTCTTGTATTATAAATCTTCTAGCAATAGAGATATAACTACTATACTGCAGACTTTACGCTTGATTCATTTGCAGTGTGTTGGATCACATCTTCCTGTGCATCTCCAGACTTTGTTTAGGCCTTTACTGAAAGAGAGTCAAGCAGCCAACATGTCCAATAATTCTTACGTCAACATTAGAAACATGACCAAAGTAACTTCCTTCACCAGCAAGACGTATTGTATGAGAGTGGATTTCCATATTTCCCCTTGAACAGTAGAGCCGCTGTATGAATGAGCATTTTACATGTTGATTTATTCATTGTCATGCATGGCAATAAGGATCTTGGAGCACAACTGCTGTCGTCATTGCCAGGACGTTCCCACAAATATGTCCTTGTAAAGTTAAAAATGATTGCACGGTAAGGGAGGCCAGCATTCGCACAGCTTTAGTTCCCTTTGCCTTGGATTCCCCAAAGTGTTGCCAGGTTTAATAAACTCATCCATCCATGTTGCGAGATTAAATGAACTATAGTGAAGCCCTATCCCACTAAATTTTCCTCAATCCCCTCACTGTTTTTTGACGACACTGATAGATTTTGAGGAAATGCGCTTTCAACTGGGCTAATCCCGCAGTTTCCAAAGTTATTGTGGAAAGTCGATTGGATGTCAAAAGTGCACACAGGTTGTAACGGCACTTCTTTTGACAGGCCATTCATTTCCAAACAGCAGCTTCGGAGACAGCATTATTGCCGTAATTTTGGTGGAAATGGATTACCACCTCATTTGTGCATGTCCAACTCTGCAGCTACCTTTTTTTAAGACAGACTCTACCAGGACCAACTCACAGTACATCCACTCTGAAAAACAGAAGTGGCATGGTTGAGTAAGAGGCTTTGGTCTATGTAAGCTTGCGTCTGTGCTGCAACTGGGTGTTTCCTATCCACATGACAGGAAATTAGCTCAAGCGCGGACACACGTAAATGATGGAGTAAATGTCAAATAAATAGCCTAAAAAGAATGTCCTCCCTGTGTGTCTGGTTGGGTTTCTGAATCCTGGCTCAAGATTTGGGACGGTAGCATGGTTTTTAGTGACCTCACAACACAACAAAAGTACACCTTAACCTTAATGTGCACAGGCCCCCATGTTGCCAACTTTGATGATTACATTGTGATTTTGATTCATGTGTGATTAATTGTGCGGCCCCATAAACTATACAGAACTACATAAATATAAGTCGCATTAGCCTCGGCAACTACCTGGGCATGGAGGCCTTACTGCACCGTTTACAAGCCTCTTCCGGCATCACGTTGTTCAAGCTCTTACTTGCGAACTCATTCCTCTAGCTTTGGCCATCTAGCGTTTAGCTCCCGATTAGCTTGCTTTTCTTTCTTCATTGCAGTAAGAATAACCACCGCTTTTCGCCAGTCCCTCACAAGTTTCTCTCTCACTCCAAACTTTCTTTCTGCTGCTCGATTACTGTTTTTTAAATCTTCAGTGTTACAGGAGTAGCAGATACTGGCACACAAGCCTAGAGTGCCCTCTAGCGGCTATCAGTGTGAAAATAACCAACATGTGAAATTATATATTTTGACAAATAAGTCGCACCTGAGTATAAGTCGCACCCCCAACCAAACTATGAAAAAAGTGTGACTTGTAGTCTGGAAAATACGGTAAGCAACTACTTCCACGGTCAAAATGTAAACTATTACTCAGACATTTTACAAATGTAATCTTCCCATTCCTCTTCAAATCAAAAGAGCCTTTTTTGAGAAATGTCATGTTTCACGCTGAACTGAAACCAATGACTTTATGAGCACGCACCACGCGGCTCAATTTATTCATATCTTCCCCAGAAACAATTTAGCTCGGTGCGAAGTACAAAAGCCAGCCTCGTCGAACCCCGCTTCCTTCTGTCGGATGTGGGCCTGTTATGCTTGGCCTGGGCTTTCCGTCTGAGTAATAGCCGTATTATTTTGAGAGAAGTTTTGAGTGGATTGATTATGTATATCGAGGTCTAAAACAATGATGCTTTTGTAAAAACGTCTGCCGCTTCACATCCGTCTGATTGATTTGGTGGAATTTGAGAATGGAGCTGTTAGCCTTTTAACCGCCAGTCAATTCTTTATGGATAATTGTATGTGATAAAGCATGGGTTTTGTCCTGTTTGGTTATAAACTTCACAATCATAGCGTCGGGTTGTGTTTGACTTTTAACAATGTGAGTTTAGTAAAACAACAAAGCCGCCCAGCATGCTTCACAAAGCTGCCAAATTCCCTTTGTGCCAAATGGTATTAAAAAATGACTACTACTGTCTGTGTCCCGGACAAAAGGCTCATTGTGAGGTTGTGAGGATCCCAGTTAGCTTGTTAAAATAGCAGAAAAAATAGTACATTTACAAAGGAAATCGAGACCATTGTGCAGTTGTGGGTTTATGCTATTGTTTGGAAGCCTGTCATAATGAATCAAAGGGGTTTTGATGGATTTTTCTCACTTTCTAACTTTCCAACACAGGTGCACTTCATAGTCCTTGTGCGTTTGTATCTAAATATAAAATATAGTTACTGTGTCAGTGCTTTGAATGCCAGCCCTGTGGGGAATTGGGTTGTTTGAAATGTGTTGGTAAAGTTGGGAATGAGTTTGAACCTGCTAACAATTAAAATGGTACAGGGCCTTTACTGCTTTGTTTACCGGTAAGTTAAGTATTTGTCATTGTATAAGTATGCAACAAAATAGTGTTCAGGTGTTTGTCCTGAGCCGCTGCAACTAAGCTGCACTGCCATTGTGGGTCAACCTGACCCGGAGATAGGGGAAACCGTGGCACCCGGAGGAAACCTGGCTGGCTGCTTCCAGTGCTACTGTGATCCTCTGAAACGGTGCACCGCCTCCTGGGTTTGTCCCTGTTTCAGAGCGTGGTGTCCTGCACTGGTCAGCACCTCCTCCTTCCTCTTCCTCCAGTGCAGCTTCCTCCATTCTCTCCCCTAGTCTTTCACCATCTTCTGGGAAGAGCTTAGCAGTTAATCTGTTTTATTCTCCAGTGAACGTCCATGAGCCAGAACAAAAGAAGGCATGTGTGGCGGAGCTGTGAGTCTCGCCCGGATACCTCCTCGTTTGTCCCTTTTTTTTATGTTTCCTGTAGCTCCTCTTTTGACACCTCCACTGTGCTGCAGGTGCGGGGGGCACTTGGTCCCTCTTCAGTGTCTCAGAAGAAGAGATTTGTAGGTCTCAAATGGGGTTTGCTGATAAGCTAGCTGTTTGTTTACTTTTAAAAAGCGACTTTCTTCAGGATCATTAGGACTCCGAAAGCAAAAAGCATCCATTAAAACAATGTGGAGCTCAGAAACCACAAATGCAGTTCGCAGAAAAAAAGGCAAAAAACACAGCTGTACCGAGAGAGAGGGAGGTTGTTGCCTTATAGGTGGTTCTTATAGGTGAGGACTGCTGGAGTGCCTGTCTAAATGTGGAAATATTATGGAAATTTCACAGCACCCAGGAATCGATTCCAGTACCTTCATCCATGCAATGATTCAACATGAAATCACGCTGCCACTGTGCATTCATGCCCTTCATAATCAGTTTAGTTTGGTAACCTTCATATAAACCAAAACAACCGAATGTGTGTTGTAATGATACACTGGTCAACTTGAAGTAACACAAATTGATCCATTACAAAATAAACTTTGAAAATTGCATTCAAAGACCACTATGGGGTTTGTTAGCATGCAACCATCATGTGGAATTTTTATATTACATCCAACTCTCCGCTATTTAACTTTGCTCTTTCATCATTTCAATACTCATTCCTGTTGTTTCCAAAAAATCTGATAGAAAAAAAACGACTGCCTTGATTTATTCCCATCCTAAAATTAAACCCATTGTCGAGGAGGAGACGGTGGTGACCCGGAGCACCAGCCACATTTTTACAAGTCGTTCCATGACCGAAGTTGGGACAGACTTTCAAAATCCAAATCCAAATTCCAATCCCAATGTTTTGGAGGAACTCTAGTGTTACCCACTGATGAGAAACTGAGCATCTCTCAGCACTTAAATCAGTGCTCAAGTATTCTTTCTTTAAAAGCAGTTTCGTGCTGTGATGTCAACTGTTTTGGCTTCTGCTCCAATTGTTTAAGTGATCCTTTCAAGAATTACATTGTGCTGCTTTTGGCCCCAATTTTGGCATTGTTGTAGTGAAATATCTTCTTTCTTAAACCGTGAAGAAAACCAAGCTGTATAAATTATAGATCATGGTGATACAAGAAATAATATGGTTCAATGGTATTTGTCCTGACCTCTGCGTTCCACCCATTGAGCACCAGCTGCCATATACAGGGCTGTAACTGAATACTTTAAGTGAGTACATTTTGCACTGCATACCTTTACGTCGGAACATTTGAAATATTTGTTGTTTACCGCAATGGCAAAGTGGGAGTATGTCAGGTTTGATGCTGTAGCTACAGGATTGGTTCAGTTTTTTTTGTAGATTTCCGATGAGCTGATATATACAGATGGAATCATTTTTTTTCTATATAGAGAAACGGTTGTACCTTGCCAGTGTTATCAGTCATTTAGTTGCTGATGTGCTGGTGGATGTTGTATGATTGAGGCACTGTAATGGCAATAGCAGGTCTTAAAGCAGAACTAAGTAAGTTTACTCATTAACTGTCCGTGAGAGTGAATACTACGCTGACAGAAAAGACAAAGGGAGAGCGACACAATGGAGATATTTGTTTTCAATCAAATTTGGCTGTAAACACTGCTAAAGTGGTGCTAGCCCGCAGTTAGCTTTGTCCGTTAGCCTGTTAGCTGCTGCTTCATGGTTCTACAAGTGTGTATTGCGCCTCCGACCTGAGGGCAGGGAAGTTGCAACTGTGGTTTGCTGGAAATAGACACCAGGGAGAGATGAAAGACCCCCAATCATCCCATTAACACTTGTATTACCCCAGAAGGACTACGTAAAGGATTTATTAAGGTAAACAAGTTACTTAGTTCTGCTTTAAGTAAACCATCAATCCCTTCCCTCTTATAATTGTGTTTACTATACCGTAACTCCTTCCAATCCCAAGTATTATGTTCATATAATAATACTTTAGTTGTAGTAAGTAATTCTCCACCTCCGACCAAACCACTCAATTCAAGAATGCATTGTTTCATCAACAGACATATCAACTGTCAAAATCTCCCATTTTGTTGCCAAGTGTTTTTTCTTCTACAAACCTCAATAACGCGCTCTTGCAGAAGCCGGGGCTGATGGGAGCGGTAGTAAAGTCTCCACCTGTGGTTACATTCTTCACACTGCACTTGGCCCCTCACTGGCAGCCTCTGACACCATCCTGGCCCCCATCCAACGGCCTGAGCCAAACAGTGGGATAGAACCCGGTCCGGAGCGTCGAGCAGAGGAGTTGTGCAACGTAATCCTGCTTTTTTTTTTTTTTTTGCGCCCCCGGTAACACGTCGGAGGACCCATAAATCAGCCAAGCACGGCGTTAAAGCCATACTTCTTTTATTTTGACTTCTCCCCGAAACTTCACAGATGGATACCCGCTGATACACTCAATGATCGATTTGTGTGTTGGACATATAAAGCCATCCGAGGTCGCCTGCCAACTTTTTTTACACATCAGCGCAGCGGTTCAGACCCGGACACACTTTGTTTACGAATACTGGTGTCTAGATTTGTAGATATTGACATAAATGTTGAAGATAAATATCATACGAATTATAAACCTGATGAAAAGCTTAACAAATATTTGGAAATTTGGAATATAGCCTGACATGTCGGAGCTCTATTGACCACACACAGTTGTTTGTCCAAATGAGAATGACTTTTTTTTTTTTTTGATTGGTTGTATAACTTGCAAATAACTTATTTTTTCTGTAATTTTCCTGTCCAGAGGCTTTCCAACCACACATATTAATTTGTATATAAACTTGACTCCTAAAACGGACCTCTCACTGTGTTTATACAGGCTTGGAACCGGCACAAAGGATGCCGCCATTGCCTGACTGTGGCATTTTGTTCACTTCTTCTATGAAATAACTAAACTTCGAGTTAGTTTACAAACAAAGCTAATCAAATGCCCAGAACAATTATGGAGAATATGCGTGCCAAGTAAGGCAAGAGACACTCAAGAGTTTTCTTCCACAAACTTCCCATCTTCCACTTTTGTTTTTGTTTTGCGGTCGTCAAAGTTTGTTTCCCTTTCTTGCCCATCTCGGCGACAGCTGTGTTGCTCCGAGGGAAAGAAAGCGAGAACCAAATTCATTTCAGGAGATAAATTTGTGAATCCGTTCTCCTGTCACAGAGGAGCACCTGTGTACAATAGCGAGCAGTCAGGCCTTGAGTGTGTAAAACCTGGCAAAGCGTGTAATTGTTTGCTCCTCCGGGCTGGAGCTCGGGTGCATTGTTCACAGAGAAGAGCCAGAAAATGAAGCCGCGAAGTAAACAAGCAAAGCACAAACTTGCAGCATCTTAAACAAACAAACAAACAAACAAAGAAACAAAGAAACAAACAAACAAACAAACAAACAAACAAACAAACAAACAAACAAACAAACAAACAAACAAACAAACAAAGATAAAGCCAGTATTTTCAACTCTTTTGCCAGTTTATTCCATTTTGTAGTGTTAATTTCTATTGTCTCCACAGTCATATATTGTGAACATTAGCATCTCTTATTGTATTTTTATAGATTGTTAGGAATCATGTGTCTCCCCAATTCACTCCAACAAAGCTGTGCACGTGCCTGAAACATGTCATTGTTCCACGTGAAACATGACTATGTGCGAGAGGTACTGTGAGAGCTAGGAATGAGTTGATGCGGCTCAAAATAGTTTATGCTCAACTACCTTTCACGACCTTTCAAAACAAACCACTTGTAGGGTTTGACTGAGAAGAATGTGTTTTCTCTCGGCATCAGAAGCAGCAGATGTAGTGGGAGTTGAGGTGCGTAGTAATTGGAGTGGGAATTTCTTAAAATGTTTCATTCATAATTTTACACTTTTAATGATCCCTGGTTGTCAAACATTTACTATGTTGTCTTATCAGTGTATGCGTACATTGGTGTGTCGATGAGAGTGCGAATGGGTGACTGGTTCTTTGCTGTCGAGCACGTTGGGCCTTAGGAAGGTAGAAAAGCTCTATTAACCCGGTTCACTATGTTTAGATTTCCACTGTTGTTGGATTTTCATGGAGAGTATGAAAACTAGGTATCACTTTATGTTCCAGTACCTTAATGCATTGTACCTGACTAAATTGATTACAATGTAATAACTGGTACCTATGGATTAGATACACAATGGAATATTAGTACTTTGTAGGTACAAAATGTAATAGGACACGAGACACTTAAGGTTAGGGCTTAAGGTGAGGGTTCGAGTTATGTCTTATTACATTATGTACCTACAAACTACTAATACATATTATACCACTGTGTATCTGACCCATAGGTTATAAGTTATTACACATTCTTACAGAGCACATTACATTGTACTGAATTTAGTTAGGTACAATGTATCAAGGGTAGTGCAAAATAAAGTGTTACCGACAACTATATATTATTGGAAACCTTATGGTATAAGCAATGAGAAAAAAAAATCCATTTGCTCTTGTCATTTGGTAAAATTGTGCAATTATATCATTTTCCCATTAGAGTAAATGGGGAGTTCTGGTCATCGCTATGGTAACGCCATGAAAAATATGACAAGGGTTTCAATTACTTTTTTGATTGGAACGACCAAATGGAACTTTCTGCCAAATTTTGTAAATTTCCCCCAAACTACGTTTTTTACTCCCCATATAAATGTTATTATTGATCTTTTACATATCAGAGCAAATGGAAACTTCAGAAGTAGTGGTAGCTGTAGCAGTGAGATTTGTGTTTAAGTTCTCAGTTGTAAAGGAGTTTTCTATTGTAGACAATTTGTATGAGATCAAGAGTTGCTGACGAAGCCTCTCAAGGTCCCCAAATGTCCCCAACACTTAGGCAACCCAGTACAAATGACAGCTTAAGAAATGTTTTATATCAGTAGTGGTGGTGGTCGTGTTGAGTGTACTGCTCACAGCAAAAAAATGAAAAAAATCACAGTTTGGAATATTTCTCTCACAGTAACGAACCATTGGAACATTCCTGCAACTGCAAGTAACAAACTGGACAAAGAACTGACACAACTGCCTCTGCTTTCTTTCAGGACCACCAGGGAAACGGGGAAGACGTGGCAGAGATGGAGAACCTGGTAAGTAATTTATTTCTATGTGGCCAACAACAATCACCATCTTCTCCAATTTCATAAACCTTCACAGAGGTCATTCATTCAAGCGTGTAAAGAACACTATATTACTTTCCGAGTTGAATCAAAATCACAATTTGCTGTAATTTTTCTGGGACTACAATGTCTTCTGTAAGCAACAAACTGTCTTGTCTCAAAGGGGTCTTACTTTGTATTTCAAATGTGCACTGTAAACTTGAAATATTGTTGGTATTGCGCCTTTCAGAAAAGCTTTACTTGGGCAGGTTAGTAATGCCGAGCGACGCGATTGGTCAAATGTGCTGATAAGTCCGGCGTTGCACCACTCACTCCAAATCGTCACTCCACGAAGCTGACTCGACACAAGCCCTCGGACCCACCGGAGAATCAAGGAGACGGACACGCCGCGCAGTGACAGCCCCACAGATGGAAAGTGTCGCCTCAAATTGAATCCACAGCGAGAACACGCGCTTGGCAGGAGGCAGCCCCAGCAGTTTGGAGGATACACCTGATAGCGGAGTGATAATGGTTTCTGGGGTGAGGCGGTGTTTCGGGGGAGGGAGAGGAGAAGTGAAAGAGCGATAGAAAGAGAGCGAGGAGAAGTAGAGGGTGGAAGACGAGTGTCCTTGTAAAGTACTGAGTCATGGCGGAGCAAAAGGGCAATACATTGGTCATAAAAGCCATTGATTGTCCATAGAAATGGAACTGTTGGGCTCAACTGAGGCGTCAATAAGTTCAAACAAAGCATATGGTCTGGTTCACTATGTAATTTCGAGTATCAAAACTATAGACTATACAGAAGACTTTATTAAATAAGCAATCAGAAAAACACTGTTTCCATTTCCTCTGAAAAAAGAAGGTGCGATAACAGCGGTAAGATTTATATGGGGAGTATAAAACGTAGTTTGGCGGAAATGTACAAAATTTGGCAGAAAGTTCCATTTGGTCGTTCCAATCAAAAAAGTCAATGAAACCCTTGTCATATTTTTCATGGTGTTGCCGTAGCGATGACCAGAACTCCCCATAATGGAATAATGGTATAATTGCACAATTTTACCAAATGACAAGGGCAAAATGGAAACATTGCCCTTGTCATACTCTCCACGAAAATGGAGACAGTGGAAATCTAAACATAGTGAACCGGACTAATAAAAAGAAGTGGAAATTGCATGACATTATAACTGAAAGTGATAATGTCAAGTTCCTTTTATGACTAGATCGCTTTTGCCTCAGTTTTCATTTGCTGACTCATCAAAGCAACTTATCACCGGTGTGCATTTGCTTCATAATTAAATGTACTTTTAATGTCAGATGCCACTCTATAAAACGTGTGGCCCCTGTGATTTTAAGAGTTGCAGAAGCTAGGAGTTGTCTTTAGTCCCTCTGAACCACTATGTATTTTGAAATAGACACATTAGCATGGTACTTAAAACACAACTTATCCCTGGTTTAGCTTTAATTGTAATGTTTATTCTTGATCCCTAGACACAGACAGTGAAACCAGGTAGAGGTAGAATGAAGGTAATGTGGGTGTCTGGCCCAAGAACACAACAATAGCACATCCTGGATTTGAACCACTGACATGACTTTGAAGTTTAAAACAAATGTACTTGTTTTTTTCTGTACAGAAGCACAGTTTTACCTTTATTTACGGCTTAATAAGGTAATAATAATGTAGCACGGGACCCTACGAGACCCTGTTTTGCATTTAGAATCTGGAGGGTTGCGGTGTGGGCTTTTTACGCCTTTCACTTGTTCCCATCCAGCGTGAAAGCCACAAATGATGGAAAGAACAGCAAATCCATTGACAGACGGACAATAGATCAATGTTTTGGCAACGCGCAGGTCTGAGCGCCAGTCGACTTTCCCGTAAACATCCACAGCACCAAGCCAGGGCTTTTTTTCCTTTTTTTAACGAAAACCCCATTGTTGCACAGACAGCTCTTCAGTCACCGATCAGGCCGAGCGATTGTGGGGGGAAAAGGGAAACGGCTCCCTCTTGACAAATCAATGGGAAACAAGCAAAACAATCACAGGCCACTCACGGCGGCACAAGTGGTTCTATTAAAGCGGACACAATGGAGAACAGCTGCTTGATGGACCGTAACATTTAGTTTTCTATAAGAAGGCCATTACGTTTGACCACAATACTGTAGTGTTATCAAATCAGACACGTTGGAACAAACCGGAGTGGACAGAGTGAAAAGGTTTGTCGCAGTTAAACCACCAAATGAGTAACAGGTGCTGGTTTGTGTCCAAATCCCCAAACTACCTCCACTGCAACAAGTACTCACTAACCAACAACCACTAACTAAGAAATTGTAGTTTAACTTACCCATTGGATCAGGTGCCCGAACTTTTTTTCGGTCTCTAATTGGCATTTTCATTACCATCTCCTTATACTCAGTTGGCAAGGACTATCGGAAGACAGTTAAACATTCAAAGTTATAAAGAAATGAGCATAAGCACAGAAGTATAGCAGCCCGAAGCCAGACTATGAGCACATTTGAAAACACATAAAACGCGCGACAGTCAGATTCAGTCCTTGATGGGCACAGGCGTACCGCTTTCTGCACTGTAAGCCTTCTGCAAATCCAATTACCCTCTTTAAAGTTTTCAACAGCGGCGAACGTCGGAGCGAGGCATATTTAATTCATGATTCGTTAAAACCCAAAAGTAACTAAGCCTCCGCAGGTTACCCCCCCCCCGTACCCCCGCGCAAAATCCATGCTGAGGTGTGAGTCTGTGCGACGCCTTTTACTCATCTACAAAGGAGCAGGAAGCCTCAGGTCTAGACTTGGCAAAGGCTGACAGGGACGACAAATAGGAAAAAGACATAGCGGTGTCTGCACATGCGCCCAAAGTCAATGGGATACTTCATTAGCCGCGTGTTTGTGTACCGCCGCCATACGGAAAGGAAAAGAGCGGCGGTAGGACATGGTTAGGATGAAGACGTTTTTGTGGAAGTGGAAGCCGCGCTTTGAAATGATTCAACATGCGGTCAATGCTGGAAAGTGTTAGAAGTGTCCTCGCGGCTTTCCACTGATCTGGAAAAGTTACTCCTTGTTTGCAAACATAGCTTCACAAAGGAGATCAAAAACGTCACATCGGCTGAATTTTTGAACTCATGTAATCAATTTCTGATGTTCTCAATGGGGATGCACCGATCCGATACTGGAATCGGATATCGGAGCTGATACTGAAAAAGTACGGTATCGACTACAAATATCCGATACTGAACCGATACCAGTTTTAGATCTCAACGCCATAAAAACACAACTTTTACCGCCTAAATCTAAGTGAATATGGGCATGCTGTATGTCATTGGAAAGCTAAGAGGAGAATTCAGTCCCTGAGTTAGATTCAACCTTGATCGCTGCGCAAACAATCCACAGTTAGCAACAGTATGCTAAAGCTAGCATGCTAACAAAAACAAATCAAGGCTGGGACAGAAACTAACATAGAAATACCTAAAGTAGTCTAATAATGACCAGCGTTCTATACATTATCCCTTACATAAACACCGCTGAAGCCAAGTGTTTGTATTTTAGTTTAAGAAATAACTGATCTCACATATTTGTAATGATCAGATCACTTCATGTGAGTTGTTTATACTAATGTAACCTAAAGCTTTTCATTTACCCAAGGACATTTAGTGTAGAAAAGTCCAGATACTCAAACCCCAGCATCGGTATCGGTAGCAAAAAAGCTGGATCAATGCACCTCTCGTTCTCAAACTGTGACAGATGGAGTTCGTTGAATTTAAACTGTTTGCTATGTCTCCAAATTGTTTCTTGCTCAGGGCCTTTCACACAACTCTTTGCACGGACCACTGAAATCATAAAAGTCATTCTTCATGCAAATTACTTCAGATCGTGGTGCTATTTTACCATACACGTAAAGACAGTGACAATAAATGTTTTGTGTTTTTGAGGAAATGCGTTCGGTAGTATCTAGGGCCTTTAAGACTTTTCCATAATTGCTCTTTGAACGCTGCCCGCTGAGTCTTTCAACACAGTGGGAATTGTCGGCAAACTCGCGCACCGGGGCAGGTTTATTAAAAGCTAAGTGGTCTACTGTAACTCAGCCATCCATAAAAAGCATACAAAAGAGCGGCAGGGCGAGCATCAAAAGGACAGCGCTCCTTGAATGCCCCAGCTGCAGGAGCCATTTGCACTTTCCCCTTAGTCCCAAAGAACTATAGTAAAAACTGACCTTAATTTTCAACAGCTGGGTGCCCACTTAATAGTGTTATTTGGGGTGTTCTGGAGAGCTCTGACAGTGATACAAAGCTTTGATAATTAGGGGAAAAGGAAACTAGCGACACCTCTTAAAAATAGGTAATTGCTTCAGTAAATGCAGGACAGGCAAACAGGGTCATACGCCATTTTAACTTTTGTATCAGTTCCATGAGCTGGTAAATAGTGTTGCGTAGGAAGATGGAATCTGATGTATAGTTTGCCAATATGCAAATCAATGTGGACTGAAAGACAGGTGCCCAAAGTTTATAGGTTTTGTATTTTTTTCTGTTGCCAGTTCACAAAATGTCCCACCAACATGTTCTCCTCAGTCTTTGATTTCTGAACGTCCTGCCCTGTGCTTCAGATGTGGTTTTACGGGGGACATTGATGATCTGCATCTGTTTGATTGCTGATTGAAAACACTAACCATATACTTCTTCTCTCTTCTGTTTTTTGTTTCAGGACCTCCTGTAAGTATGCCTGTTCCACATCTTGCACAGTTGGTCCCATATGAAGGTAAAATTGCTAAATAAGCCACATTTAAATGGACACCAGAATGGATCGAGGCCACTGTGTGTTACGACAGGAGTCCTTGGTACCCCAGTGCGGGAGATTCTCGTGCTGGGTTTGTTTGATCAGTGGGTTTTTCGTGTTATTATATGACTTTTTTTCCCTCTTTTTTTTTGCTATCCATAGCCGTTCAGACTATATGGTCCTTGTCTTTTCTGTAGAAGAGAAGTGGTCTAGTCTAGATAACACGGAAATGCCCATTAAGAGCCATTAGAAGAAATCCATTGATGGGCTAACCTGATCATTCAGGAAGTTCAGGTCATTCTTTGGGCTTTGGGTTCAGTCATTGTGTCACTGAAGCTCGACCTGACCAACAGCAGCAACCCCAGCTCTTATACACAGATGCTGTTGAAGTATCCCCAGGACTAGACAAATCAGGGCTAAAACAGGTCTAAAACAGGCCTAAACCACACCATGCAATGTAGTTCTAAAGCTAAAGGAACAGGCCACCGTTTTTCCACACTGCGATATGTTCTTTCCTGAGCTTAGACGAGTTGATGTGTACCTGTCTGGTCTTTATGCGTGCGCTCAGTCATGCAAAAAGACCAAAGATGTTGTTAGCATTTAGCCTCTACTCATTTCTATTCGGCCAAACGGGGTGAAGTTAGAAGCGACCAACCTCTTCCATGTTTTCCCTATTTAAATACAGTTATGCGAGTAGTTACACAATCCATGTATAATTACACAAAATATAACATTGATTTTTTTAAGCGAAAAAAAAAGGGGTACTATATTGTAAGGCGTAATAACACCTTCCCAATCCACACAGTAATATCTTCACTCCTATAAAATTCAATGCGGTTAAATGCTAACAATTCATCAACTCGTCTAAACTCAGGTAAGAACATATCTAAGTATGGAAAAACTGTGGCCTTTTCCTTAAAGTTGTACTTTCATATAAATAATGAAAAACTAATGACAGAGAACCCCTGGATTAGGTTAAATCAGTGACTCTGAGTGACCCATTACATATGAAACAGCCACTAAAACTAAATGGATACAAACAGGTAAACAAATGTGTTCTTGTATAGTCGATAACCCCAACCCTGAAATATCCCGTCTACTAGCCTGCACTCATGTTACCTCATCACCTTGCCAATGCCCTTAGCTCCTCTCCTCTTTCAGCGACTGGAAAACTCCAGATTTCTCCCCAAAACAGTTGACTCCAGAGTGGTCCATACATTCATGCGTAAGGCCCTCTGACAGTTCGCCGCGGTCCAGGGTCAAGCGGGCACTGTGCGTATGTGCTGCTCTGTTAAAATTATTTATGGCCCGGAGGCAAAGTGTGATTGAATGGGTGTAATAGCGTGTGCAGAATGAGCTATAAAAGTCGTAAGTTAATCCTCGGAGCCTCTCTGAGACACTCGCTCCCGGGGTTTCTGCGAAGTAAGTAAGTGCAGGTGGTCCGACTTTTCACTGGTACACTCGCCAGGCCTGCTCCACTGACAACAAAAGCTGGCTATGAGGAGGAGTCCAAGAGCTGTCTGTTCTTACACCACGAGAAGAAAATGTATAGGACACTTGCTTTTTTTTCTTTCTTTTATGAATCTGGCTCGTTCTGTCTGGGCGTGAAATGGCAAATTCAGGTCACCAAGACATGGCTGACGTTGCTTCAATTGTGGCCATAAAATCTCATAAAGTCATTATAGGTTGCAGAGGGGTTGTAAGCGGTTGGGGCGCTGCATTTCTGGCAAACCTGTTCTGCACCAATGTGAATGTGCACGATGTTTTTCAAATGTAAGAATACTAAGACATGTTCTTTGTAAAACATAAACAATAGACGATAATAGAAGAAGGCATGCCTGCTTGAATAGATCTCAAGAAAAGGTTGAAGCAGACAGTACTGTGCAATGTGTCTTTTTCCTGTGCTGAAATGGCTATCTTGGGATGTTATATTATCTTCATATTCTTGGGACAAGACGCTCGTAAACGTTAATGTGTTATCATTTCTTCCCAGCAGCCCAATTTATTCCAATCTTAATTTCAAATGGGGCATTATGCAAATTCAACATTTTCGAGCTTTTTATTACCTTGTTGATCCCGAAGTTTTGTTGCACAGAAAAGAAATGGAAACATTGCAGCCCCTTCTGATACTAGTATGGATGTCCGACAGTCTATACATCCGCAGACCCAGAGAGACAATATGTTTAGATAGAGAGTGAGGGTAGAAAGAGTGACAGGCCAAGTGAAAGTTTGAATTACCCGTTCCTAACCAACATAATGTAAGATAGTGATTAATGTTTGTTAATGTCAGAGCAAAACACAGACCAAACTCACTTTTTATGATGTTTCGCATTTTATAGACCCACATGTCGTAGTTTTTCAGGAAATCTCATCTTTTCCATGCCTATTCATTCACAAATATCGACATGTTTGGTGTCCACGTGTCGTAAGGCAACGGGATGACTCTGTAAAATATGGATCATGGAACTTTCAAAATCAAGTTTTCCTTCCACTCTTGGAACAACTTCTCCGCTTTAGCAGCACCTGCAGCCTCCAAACTTTCCAGTCTTACACTTAAGAGTCTTTTTTTTTTACAGAGGGATTTGTAATATGTAATTCCAAGCCAGATTTATTGAATTTTGAACCCCAACCCATTTGAATTTTACAGATATTTTAACAAGCTTATTAAAAACTAAAGAAGATATCCTAACTCCCCTCTGAAAAAATCCTTGGAACTGATATATCAACACAATAAAATCACAAATTCAAACCTGGCTTGACCAATTATTTAGATGTTTGTGAAAATATGGGCAGTTTTGGCCATTTTTATGCATAAATTGCTTTATCTTTAGTTGAAAGCATAAAATGACAGTAAAGTTTCACATTGATATTATTATTTTTTTCCCCCCATAGTGTCCTGCCTTAAATACTAAAGCTTTAACATACAGCTCAAACTTCACATCCTCTCGACAATGAGTCACTTCGGTCACATCATCACATTCAAAAACCCGAGAAGCCGGAAAAGAAAAAAAAAGAGACACCAGTGAGTGATCTCATCTTGTAATGGCTGGGGCGCGCCGACATGAATATTCAACGCGCCCCCACCGACCCCCCTCTTTAACTGGAGGAACAGTGTGTAAATTGTACACAGGCGGACTGACCCTGCTGAAGTCATTACAGCGCTTTGTGACTTAATTAGGCCCGAGCGGCCTGCCGTCGCAAGGGCCTATTGTAATCGCAATCACAGCGCAGTGCGCGCAGCGCACTGAACCTAAGTGCGCGGAGCGCACAAAAACAGCGCGAAGCGCTGTCCCCATGTCAACCGTAAACTCACCGTGTAAAACAGTGAAGCCCACACCAGAGGTGTGGGCCCTTTATACTTATTATTGCATTAAAATGAATGGGGGTATATAGTGTGAATGGGGGTATATAGTGGATGACGAGCGCGAAGCGCTCGTCATCCACCCAGGAACCCCACGGGTGCGTGCGGATCGTTGAAAGCTTTCCAAAAATGTATAATATGACATCGTCGCGAAAGCGACGATATTGTTTTTCTCGGAAATATTATTAGGCCCGAGCGGCCTGCCGTCGCAAGGGCCTATTGTAATCGCAATCACAGCGCAGTGCGCGCAGCGCACTGAACCCAAGTGCGCGGAGCGCACAAAAACAGCGCGAAGCGCTGTCCCCATGTCAACCGTAAACTCACCGTGTAAAACAGTGACAGCCCACACCAAAGGTGTGGGCCCTTTATACTTATTATTGCATTAAAATGAATGGGGGTATATAGTGTGAATGGGGGTATATAGTGGATGACGAGCGCGAAGCGCTCGTCATCCACCCAGGAACCCCACGGGTGCGTGCGGATCGTTGAAAGCTTTCCAAAAATGTATAATATGACATCGTCGCGAAAGCGACGATATTGTTTTTGTAAAAAATATTATTATTCTTTCTTCTTTCTTCTTTCTTCTTTCTTCTGCTCTTTGAGCAGGAATTTGACCCCCTGAACATAGTCGAAAACTCACCAAACTTTGCCCAAAATTCAGGTTCGGTGAAAAATTAATTAAAATGTGTGTTTCATATTGGGGAAAAAAAACATGGCGCGACAGCGCCACCTACAAAAGTGAAAATACATTACGCCAATGGGGGAGGGGCCGAAGAAAACTTTGTCGTAGAGCGACGAGATTCGGTACAGACATTCGTCATGTGACGACAAAAAAAAAATATTATTGTGGCCACGCCCCCTGACAAACCGGAAGTCCGCCATATTGACAGGAAGTCCGGAGAATGCTGAGTCAGCGTTTTCGCTGACATCGCATTTTAACGAACTCCTCCTAGGGCGTTTCA
Organism: Gobius niger; assembly: GCF_951799975.1. Classification (NCBI taxonomy): domain Eukaryota; kingdom Metazoa; phylum Chordata; class Actinopteri; order Gobiiformes; family Gobiidae; genus Gobius; species Gobius niger. The sequence continues at coordinate 14,954,538 of NC_136872.1, read as the reverse complement.
CCAAATGAGCTCAAAATCGCTCCAGCTCATCTCGAGATGTGGGGCATCAAAAGTTATCCAAATTTTATGGCTAAGTTTTACGGTTTGTTTGCGGCGAAGCCGCAATCTTTACGAAGAATTTTGCGATTCATCAAAAACTAAAAATCGCTCCCATTCGCACAAACAAACTCCGATTATAAATCGGAAATATACATTTTATTGACCTTTCACCCCTGGACACAACAAATGTGAAAAAGTGACATTGGGCGCGATGGCGCCCCCTCCAGGTGCAGAAGAAAAAATGCATTATGGGAAAAAAATTAGTTTGTCGGAAATGGATGAAATTCGGTACAAAAATAGTTGACGGCATCCCGATCCAAAAAGCCAATGAGACCCATATCGTATTTTGTACGGTGTTGCCATGGTGAATCAAAATACATTGCGTCGATGGAGGCGGGGTCAACGTCAACTTTGTCGCAGAGCGACGAGATTCGGTACAGATACTCATCATGTGACGACAAACAAAAAATATTATTGTGGCCACGCCCCCTGACAAACCGGAAGTCCGCCATTTTGACAAGAAGTCTGGAAAATGCTGAGTCAGCGTTTTCGGTGACATCGCATTTTAACGAACTCCTCCTAGTGCGTTTCACCAAATGAGCTCAAAATCGCTCCAGCTCATCTCGAGATGTGGGGCATCAAAAGTTATCCAAATATTTTGGCTAAGTTTTACGGTGTGTTTGCGGCGAAGCCGCAATCTTTACGAAGAATTTTGCGATTCATCAAAAACTAAAAATTGCTCCCATTCGCACAAAGAAACTCCGATCAAAAATCGGAAATATACATTTTGTTAACCTTTCACCCCTGGACACAGCATGTGTGAAAAAGTGACACTGGGCGCGACAGCGCCCCCTCCAGGTGCAAAATAAAAATTGCATTATGGGAAAAAAATGTGTTTGTCGGAAATGGATGAAATTCGGTACAAAAATAGTTGATGGCGTCCCGATCCAAAAAGCCAATGAGACCCATATTGTATTTTGTACGGTGTTGCCATGGTGAATCAAAATACATTGCGTCTATGGAGGCGGGGCCAACCAGGGCCAACGTCAACTTTGTCGTAGAGCGACGAGATTCGGTACAGATATTCGTCATGTGACGACAAACAAAAAATATTATTATGGCCACGCCCCCTGACAAACCGGAAGTCCGCCATTTTGACAGGAAGTCCGGAGAATGCTGAGTCAGCGTTTTCGCTGACATCGCATTTTAACAAACTCCTCCTAGGGCGTTTCACCAAATGAGATCAAAATCGCTCCAGCTCATCTCGAGATGTGGGACATCAAAAGTTATCCAAATATTTTGGCTAAGTTTTACTGTTTGTGTGCGGCGAAGCCGCAATCTTTCCGAAGAAGTTTGCGATTCATCGTAAACTAAAAATTGCTCCCATTCGCATAATCAAACTCCGATATACATTTTATTGACCTTTCACCCCTGGACACAACAAGTGTGAAAAAGTGACATTGGGCGCGATAGCGCCCCCTCCAGGTGCAGAAGAAAAAATGCATTATGGGAAAAAAATTAGTTTCTCGGAAATGGATGAAATTTGGCATAAAAATAGTTGACGGCATCCCGATCCAAAAAGCCAATGAGACCCATATCGTATTTTGTACGGTGCTGCCATGGTGAATCAAAATACATTGCGTCGATGAAGGCGGGGCCAGCGTCAACTTTGTCGCAAAATATTATTGTGCCCACGCCCCCTGACAAACCGGAAGTCCGCCATTTTGACAAGGAGTCTGGAGAATGCTGAGTCAGCGTTTTCGCTGACATCGCATTTTAACAAACTCCTCCTAGGGCGTTTCACCAAATGAGCTCAAAATCGCTCCAGCTCATCTCAAGATGTGGGGCATCAAAAGTTATCCAATTTTTTTGCCTATGTTTTACGGTTTGTTTGCGGCAAAGCCGCAATCTTTACGAAGAATTTTGCAATTCATTGTAAACTAAAAATTGCTCCCATTCGTTCAAACAAACTCCGATTAAAAATCGGAAATAAACTGACTTTTCACCCCTGGACACAGCAAATGTGAAAAAGTGACATTGGGCGCGATAGCGCCCCACCAGGTGCAGAAAAAAAATGCATTATGGGGAAAAAATTTGTTTCTCGGAAATGGATGAAATTCGGTACAAAAATAGTTGATGTCATCCCGATCAAGAAAGCCAATGGGACCCCTCTGTTAGGTGCGTTTGGACAGCGGACATGGAGGTACAAATTCCCTTGTGAAATGAAAAAGATTTTGGGCATGCTAGCGCCCTCTGTGGGTTGGAGCGGTTTTCTCACATGGAGAGGCTAAAATTTTACCTGAGAAAGGCAAAATGCACTGTCTCACATTCATACGTAATCTCGTCTCAAACAGTGACCAAACATATTGTTATTGCTGGAAAGTGCCACTCACAGTCACTTTGGTTTTTTTTTTTCTTTTTTTTTTTTACAATAATCTTCTCTGAACATTTATGGGAAAATATATTGACCTAATTTCATAAATGTTGACAGAAAATCCTCAACATTGTGACAGATTTTAGCCAAAAATCAAGACAAATTAAAAATATCAGCACATTTGGATGCCTTCATGAGAAAGTCATGTGATGTTAGTTCATGTCCTGAGAGAAGACGCTGGACCTTGGGACAAGTTTTCTTTCATATGGATATGTCCAGCCATAAACCAATAGTAATCATGTTTACAATAAAATTCGTAAAAAATTTGTTCTGTGCCAACTTGATTTTAAATTGTAGGCTGTTTTTGTGACATCATGAGAACACAACCTAATGATGCAATTTTTTTTTTTTTAGAAGTAGAAAAGATAAGACAGATCTTTATACAATGGAACCATAGACCAGAACACTGATGGACCTCACTAAAGTGCACTCAGTCTCTACCCCGTTTATCCCAATACCATAAGAAATGATCATAAACATGAGTTTATTTTAAAAGTACACCTTAAGTTGAAAAAGGATTACAAACGCAACTGTTTTTGCACTTTGCACCATGTTTCCACTGATCGTGGGTAAACCTGTTCTGCAGCCTGTTTGTGTGTGCCCTGGGAGTTTGGAGGCTGCCTGAGGAGAGAGTGAAGAGGCAGTTTCCTGGGTGAGTGGGATCCTGCAGTATGTTGGTTGCACGTGTGAGCAGTCGAGTGGCGTAGATGTTGTCCAGGTTTGGCAGAGAGGAGCCCAAGATCCTGTCTGCTGTCCTTATCACACACTGCAGGTCCTTCTCAGCAGCAGCTCGCACACCATGCTGTGCAGCAGTATGTAAGTAGTATGCTTTCTATGATAAAATGATAGGCGAAAGTGATCCTGAAAAGTGACCCTGCAAGTTGTGAAAAGAGCTGATTATTTGAAATAAAAATATCAGGTATAGGGACTTTAATAATGCAGGTGTTTACACTCCAGGTTTTTGGGTGTGCAGATCAGTGAGGACCTAACATGAAGTCTGAGACCCTCTCCACCTCCACCCAATCAGTCCACAGACCACTGTGAGGCGTTTTCTCGTTCTCTCCCAAAATCAATTATGACCTCTGTTTTCTTTGTGTTCAAAAGTTGCAGCTAAAATGGCAGGAAACATTCTAAAAGACCTGACAGATAAACATGTCATGTATCTTAAACACTTAATCTGCTCTATATGTCTGTGAATTCTTTCATCTGCTGCCTTTGTAATTTGTCATAAAATGTCTATACCAGAAAAATGACAAAGCCTTGAATGTAAGCAAAATCAATAACAAGTGTAACAAAACATTTATTGAGTTGAACACTTCTTTAAATTGACATTGACAAAACATTTATACACATGATTCAAACATTAACAACCGTCGCTTAAAATACAAACACAAAACATTTTCAATTTCTGTCACATTATTACAAAATAACTACTTTTTAAAAACTTTGTGAATACATTCAAACCTATTTACATCATACACAACAACAAAAAATGAGGATAAATCAGTGAAAACTTCATTGTAGTTTAATTTAATATGATCTGAACCACTCTTGGTCTGGCCTGTCACCTAGAACCTGTTTGCCCTGGGAGTCCCTACAGAGGCATAAAGCCCCTCACAACATAGCTCCTAGGATCCTTCAGGCGCTCAAACCTCTCCACCACGATAAGGTGGTGGTTCAAGGAGAGGAAAATTTATTAACATTATTAGTGTCATTACAATTGAATACATGATTTACATTCTGCTATCAATAATACATTATAAAATACATAACAGTACATAAAAATATACAATATAAATACAATACATACATTATTATTTGGCATGCATATATACATTACATAATTAATTGATCATTCGAGGGACCCTTTGAACCAGTCAGAATGGTTCAAGACCAGAGACAACAAACCTTACAGTATGTGTGCACGCATCACTGTAAGGTACAACACACAATAAAGCCAAAACTAAAACAGTAACAACAACTACAACCGAAAGCCCTAAAACTACAACGCCTAAATCAGCAAACACATGATCCAAAGCTGAGCAGTCTCTTCACAGACAGGTTTGTTTGTTCACCTGCTTTACAAGTTTGGTTTTCCTCAGAAACCTCCCTCTTCACATGATGTCACTGTGTAAAGGCTTGTAGTCTTCTAATGTACTTTTGTCAGACAAAATGGGAAAACTTTCCTGTCACAGATAAGTTTTCCCAGTCTGACAAGATGACATTAGAAAACTACAAGACTGAGCACAGCTTCACCTAATAAAGAGGACGAGAGGAGGAAGACCAATATTGTAATGCATGATTCACAAAAAACCTGTCAGCAAAGAGAAAACCTCTGCAAATAAATATCTCAAAATACTCCACTGAATTTCCATGATCCAACATCTAAAGCTATCATCAAAACGAACCAACACATAAATATATACAACACTCGAAATGTTTCCAAAGACAAACACACACAAAAGTCAGAATACATGATTACTGCCAATTATAAAAATGTTATATACAATTTTGACAAAGAGTCAATCCTGAATGCTCAATAATCAAGAGAGGAATGGACTGCTTAGGGCATAATGAAAAGGCATGGGAAGACAAAGTTGTAAGAGACAAGACAAGTCATATGTAAGGAGCAATGTGATGAGCCGACACAATAAACAGCAGCTGTCCATTTAAACTATGAAGTAAATCTAATCTAAACGCGGCATTTCAACGCATTTCCCCCTAAAAGAACAGACGATCCCTTCATGGTCGCTAAAGTATGTTGGCACGACTGAACAGTCAGTGTCGTAATCACTTGACTTTAGATAAAAATGATCGATTAATGTCCCTCTCTCAGTTGTGGGAGATGTAACGTATTGAACATAACCTCTTTCAACCATAAAATTGCAGAGACTTGTAGATTTCAATACGTCGTCATTAAAATCTCCCATCACAGCCACAGTGGCACAATGTGAGCTTAGCCAATTCAAAAACCTGTCAAAGTTATATTTGAATAGAGACATGGGATAAGACGGTGGCCTGTAAATTACTGCTATGATGATTTGATGCTCTGCAAAATAATTAACTAAACACTCCAAATCGAAATCTCGTACTGTGATTTCATAGTTAAGGTTTTCCTCACAGTACATGCCAACTCCACCGTACTGTTGGCCACGTAAACTAACCAACGCTGTGTGGTTACTGCGCTGGTAAGAGATACTACGGGGACGACTATGGAAGGTATAACCTTCAATTTGACAACCATCAAAAGATGAGTCTACAGATAACCATGTCTCTACCACAGCGATACAGTTAGGCTGCAAAAGCTGTGTGCGTGAAGCTAAGTCAGACACATGTCGGGCTAATCCCTGTACATTCATAAAAAATACTGTCAAAACATGTGCCTCTTGTCTGTGCCAGGGCAAACTGTCGGCCACGAAGGGAGGCAGGTTCTCTAACGCGGCTTTAATGTTGTCCTTGCAGTAAATGGCCTTTTCCGAAAAGTCTTGAATTACAAGACCCTCTAAACTCCGGACGCGACTTAAGGCCACATACGCCTGACCCGCGGTAAATATTTTCTTCAGGGACACCACAGCTTCATCTACAGTTACCCCTTGTACTTTGTGTACTGTACAGGCCCACGCGAGTTTAAGCGGAAACTGTCTACGCCTCTCGGTGCGTTTATTCACCTGTTCTTCAGCTGGTCCTATGCGGGTAGAACCAGTCAGGTCTGCAGGGGTACGGGTCTGTTTCCTTGTCTTCGCACCTACTCTATCGTCATCGAATTTCACGTAAATAGCTAAAGGAAACCTCTTGTTCTGGGGATCTTCGACTATATAAGTTACAATGCCACATACCCCATTTACTAGACCGTCAGAAAGATCTATGTTTTTACAAAGCATAACGCGTGCATTGACGCCGATATGCAGTGCCTCCGCCAAACTAGGTTTCATTTTTTTGGACTTATGGAAACACAGATGACCATGGAGTTCCTTAATTTTACCGGAGCCCTTATCAATCCCAAAATCACGCGCCTCTATGGTCATCACCTCTGAACAAACGCTACTAAGCTTTCTTAAGTTATATTCCCCAACATGAACCCTCCTCGCGAAAATATGCAATACGTCGGGCTCTTCGCCTGTTTCACGACGCTTCAATATATCTATGTCGCTTTGGAGCATGGGTGTCCCTCTCGTGCGCACTCTTAGCCGGTTTAAGAGGTCCGCGAAAGTACTATCCTGTTGTCTAACAACAGTTTTTAATTCCGCTACTTTAAACAAATCGTTGAAAAAATCGACGCCTACATTTTCTTTATACAGAACCTCCCCCCCAACAGGAGCTAACTGATAAAAATCCCCAACTGCAATAACGCAAACGTTTCCAAATTTAATCTCCTCATCCGTCTGTTTAATTTGACCCAAACGACCGTCAATCCACTCAAAAACCCTTTTGTCAACCATCGATATTTCGTCGATTACAACAATTTCAACATCGATGTATCTAGCGCGCAGTGTACTTAGCTTTTCCTCTCCGAGCTTACCATACTTTGCTGGAGGATTCGCAGGGATAGAAAACGTCGTATGGATTGTCGCCGCCTCTAAGTTATACGCTGCTATCCCGGTCGGAGCCGTTAATAAAACGCTAATGTTATCGGGACTATGACAAATAGGAGCCAATAACCGCGACGCTTCGTACTGAATAGCCCTAATCAGGTGACTCTTCCCGGTGCCAGCTCCACCTGATATAAATACGTGCAATGGCTCAGGGTTGTTACCGGCAACCTTGTCTAAGCACCATTGCCGTATTTTGTAAAAAATGGACAGCTGTTGCTCATTCAGGCTTCGCAAAAGTGCAAGACCCTCTGGACGACTCATAACATTTGTCCTTTCCAAATGACAAATGTCCTCGTTCCTTACAGCTAAGTCAGGGATGGGCTCTTGCTCATGCTCAGAGAGGACCTCCTGCAACATCTCCCTAAACTCCTCCTTCGACTCCAACCTTTCAACTTCCAGCTCTGGGCAGAGATCGGCCCATGCCTCTTCCAAAAGCTCTTCAGAGTTCATTGCCTCTTGGATCTCATCCAGATCCTCAGCCTCCACTTCAAAACGACACCTATTCGCATCAACTATCGCCTTCACCGAATGCACCGACCCGTCACTATAGCGCACTTCCCCATTTTCATAAAAGTCCTTATACGTTTCGTATGGAGCCGGCTTAAGGTCGGCTTCATCGCGATATGGTAAAAACAATTGAAGGATGCTTAGATGGAATAACTCTGAATCTTTTGTCTCTGAAAACCGTGCATACCTAACAATTGCAGGCTTGGTGTTCTGCCGTTTAGCGACAGCACCTAAAGAATTTTGTAAAGGAATAGCCTTTTGACATGTGTCTGTTTGACTAAGTACACGGTATTCAGATACAAAAGAAGCAATACACATATCATTAAAAGTACTATCGTTTGGCCTACTCTTAAAGCGATCTATAATGTTGGTCATCCAAATATCGTCCGCAGCCGAATCACCATCTAACTGACTGATAGGTTTGCTCAATCTAACAATGTTGTTTCCCGTCGGAATGAATTCTACTTTACGTGAGAATTCCTTAAGGTGCATGTTTGTAACGCGATAAACAGCTTCCTGCGCAGAGACATCACGATTATGCAAATAAACGCGTCCTAACTTTTTCAATGCCTCTTTTGCACTAACATTATCTTTGGAAGCTTCTTTTTGGGCAGCGCCCAAGAGCAAACCCATCTCCCTCTCTGCCTTAGAAATATATGAAATTATATAAACTATGCACGCCCACGCATCTACAACAAACTGAATATCCATATTCGCATCCCAAGCATCCAACAATTTCGCATTATAATTATTAATCCAGACTTCCTTAATCCCCCGCTTTAAAACTACATGAGTGTGACCGCCTAAAGCCTGGTACACCATTTCAAACGAGTCCTGTGTTAAACCGGCAGCTGCAAACAATGACTGCACACTATCAATGGGAACATTCTCATCTACAATAGCATCTTTAAGTGCAGTCATAAACGCCACAGCTTCCTCTTTAGGCATAATCGGTTCCTGTTCCGGGTCTACTTTTTTAATAAATGTACGCATGGACGGAGGACGTGGGAAATTAAAGCGACACTTCTTTTTTCCCTTTTTACAGGTTTTTGAGTGACGCTTTGAATGCTGCTGCACTGAAGTAACTTTTTCCAATAATTTTGGATCCGAGGGTAATTCACAACTAATGTACTTATCAATAAAGTCAATTACCTCCTCGTCTGTATTAACTCCGAGCTTGGGAGCATCTCTAACCCAATATAAACAATGGACGTGAGGGCTTCCGCGCTGCTGAAACTCTACACGATAAAAGGAATCTATAATTTCGCCTATCGGGTGAGCCGGGGACTTCAGGACGGTATTTTGAAATCTATGCCACCGCTGATCAAACATACGGGCGACAGTTGTGGGGTGGCGACGCAAAAGATCACATCTGTCTGCCCAATTTAAGTCCTCTACGCTCCTGGTACTACCTTCTATTTTTAACAGGGCCTCGAGGACTTCTGGCCAACGCATATCTGCCGAACTAAATGAACAAAACCATGTTGGAATACCGAGCTGGCGCACCATCGCGATTAAGTCTTTGAGTGTGGCTTGCCAGTATGGGGGCGTGCCTCTAATAGGCTTTAAAAAACGATAACCGCTATCAAACTGTAATAAATTTTCCAAAGATTCTTCATCTGCAGCAGCATTACCCGAACCCTGACACGCATGTCCCTTTCGTAAAGCTATGGAGACCTTCGATACAACCTGCTCTACTTCCAACATGTACAGAGCCATGAATAGAAATTTAAGATTACGCGCGAAACGACCGTCCGCGTGCAATAGCCTGTTAATGAAATACCGGCACAAAGTAATACGAACAGGCCTACGGGTGTGAAACGTATTACGCCCAAAGGGGAACTCTTTTGGGAAGCATTTTGCCTCATTTTCCTTATCGGTGAGCAAACTCACTGGACTGTTCCCCTCTGCCGGAGCCAAATTCAGTACACCCTGGAAGTAGTGGTCAAGAGCCTCCTGAGCCATATCTGCAGGCATAAAGAAGGTGTCCTGGAACATACAATGACGCTGACGGTCATGGAGATGCTCATCATCTAAATCTTCATCCTCTCCCTGTGCTGCCTGTCCCTGTGCTGCCTGTCCCTGTGCTGCCTGTCCCTGTGCTGCCTGCCCCTGTGCTGCCTGCCCCTGTGCTGCCTGCCCCTGTGCTGCCTGCCCCTGTGCTGCCTGCCCCTGTGCTGCCTGCCCCTGTGCTGCCTGCCCCTGTGCTGCCTGCCCCTGTGCTGCCTGCCCCTGTGCTGCCTGCCCCTCTCCCCCCTGTCCCTCTCCCCCCTGTCCCTGCCCCTTCTGTCCCTGCCCCTTCTGTCCCTGCCCCTTCTGTCCCTTCGCTGCGCGTACCTTTGCCGGCCGCCCCTTCGCTGCACGCCCCTTCGCTGCGCACCCCTTCGCCGCGCGCCCCTTCGCCCCCTGGACCTGTGCTTCCTGTCCCTGTGCAGCCCCCATCTGCCCCTGCGCCGCCTGTCCCTGCGCCTCCTGTCCCTGCGCCTCCTGTCCCCGCGCCTCCTGTCCCCGCGCCTCCTGTCCCCGCGCCTCCTGTCCCTGTGCAGCCCCCATCTGTCCCTGCGCCGCCTGTCCCTGCGCCGCCTGCCACGCCTGTCCCTGCGCCGCCTGACCCTGTTCCATTGGTGTCGCTCCCGTATCCGTAGCTTCCTCTTCCTGCCTCACAAACTCATTAACCCACTCTTCATCAAACTCTATGTCTAAATAATGCTGGTTGTTTGCTTTGAGAAATGCTATCGCGCTCTTAATGCGACCCGTGTCGACGTATTGATATTCATAATGGCCTTTGTAAGTAAGTTTCCGCTTTAACTTCACAGGTAATAACCATCCGTCCATGCTACGACGCGGTAACAGCTTAGTGGTGTCAATAATATTGGACGGCACACATGTGGCCGGACCATGAGTCCCCCCTTGACCCCCCTTTGGCAGAGCGTACATCTGCATAAACACTATATTGAGCGCCACTAAATGCTGTTCGACTGTGTTCAAACACGCGAGTTCAGGAGGAATATCATCTAATTGTAAATTGTTTATTGAGCATTCAGCCGGCATTTGACCCTTTTTAAGTTTGGAGTTACAAGTGTAGCAGATCCACAAACTCCCTCTACAATCAGACAGCGGACACGGTGACGGACAACTCTTACTGCACGTATGTAAATAGGCATCTGAGATACAAGCCTCAGCAACAGCAGCACATTTAGGATCAGCCATAAAATCATCCTTTCTACAAGGTAAGACCTGGTTGATAAATAATAATTTAAAGCACACGCAACAAATGTGTTCAGGACCGTGTTCAACTTCCCGCCAAAAGCGTTCCTTAACCAAATCAAAATTATCGGCCAATTGTTGCTTAATTTGCCTTTTACGATTTCTGTAAGCAACACGAGTTTGAGCTTTGTATTGCTCATCTTTGTGGTATTTCACTTTACTATAGGTTTTTACTTTCTGCCTATGTTTGGGACTATCTTTGTACTTCTGTTTACTGGCGGCCCTGACATCGTGTTTGTGCTTTAAGTTATCTTCATACTTTTTAATGCTAGCGGTCTTTTTCTTTTGTCTATACTCTGTATTAGCACAATATTTATGTTTATTTGCTGCCTTGATTGCCACTTTCCTTTTCTCTCTATAATCTACATCGTCTCTATATTTAACATTGACCGCAGCCTTCTTTTCCTCTTTATAAAATACATTCTCTCTATATTTTAGATTGACTGCAGCACTGCTTGCAGCCTTTTTTTGTTCTCTATAATCTACATCGTCTCTATATTTAACATTGACCGCAGCCTTCTTTTCCTCTTTATAAAATACATTCTCTCTATATTTAAGATTGACAGCAGCACTGCTTGTAGCCTTTTTTTGTTCTCTATAATCTACATTGTCTCTATATTTAAGATTGACTGCAGCCTTCTTTACCTGTCTATAATCTACATCTTCTCTATATTTAAGGTTGACTGAAGCTCTATTTGCAGTCTTCTTTCCCTCTCTATAATCTACATTTTCCCTATATCTACTTCTCAATGTTTCACGCAGTCTATCTTTAATTGTGGCATATTTGTTTTTTAAATGTTTATGCTTTTTGTTTTGAATGTACTTGGATAATTTAGTGTTTTGTACATTCGCTTCAGTGTTTGGACTAACCACTGATTGGGCATCTACCTGTCTAGACCTAGTGTTGTAACCCATAAGAATAGAACTATTAATTTGGCAGCTTGCGTAACAACTATGGGTCACAGGGTTTTTAACGCAAGTTACATTTTCATAATGAATATTGTTAATATTTTCTAGGTAGATGCCGCTGGTTGACAAAGGCCTGGTAGAACAACCATATTTAAGCCAACGTCCACTCAAAAACGTATATATATCTACACATAAAAGATCTGCTGTTGCTTGGATCTCTATCTCAGTGGCCCACGTGTTAACTCTATGCATATTACTATCGTTAATATACTGGGCCACAGAAGAGCAGCCATCGCGCAAAAGACTATTGTATTTTGATGCATTACTTTTAAGATGTTTAACGACCGCAAGTCTAAGTTTCCTATGATGTTTCTGTGTGCCACTAACAGCCTGCGAGATCGAGCGAAAGAAACAGTTACCGTCGGCAACGATTTTATCATTTGTACACGGCACATCTAACTTTAACGATCTCAAAGGATCTATTGTTTCTGGTTCTGCTACAGCGAGTCTCTCATAGTCAATGTTTAGGTTCTTACACAGTGCCCTACAAACATTCTCCTGAAGAGGAATAAAATCAAGAGCATCATCTGTGGCACCGGTACAAACAACATCCCAATCAACATCACATTCACGATCAAGCTTTGTCTTTTTAGGTGTGTGTGTGTGTTTGGGAACAGACGACTTTGCTTTAACTGAGCTTTTACGCTTCGGCTTTTGGTCAGAAGTGTCAAGCTTTGGAGGGGAAATGACCTCAGACGCTTCACACTTCAAACCAACCACCACGACAACAACACCCGTGATCTCAAACAACTTATACTCAAGTCCATAACACTCAGCTAACGCGCAAAAATGAGCATACACTTCATCCAGGCTGCTAAAGTAAACAACAACGCTTTTACCATCAGGGTCAACCATCCCAGTCGCACTACGACTGTGTGAGTCCACCACCGCGTATCTACCGCTGTCTTTAATGACTGCACAAGTGTTGCCACACATCGTCAGTAGACATGCATCATAGTGTGCCAACATCTCTCCTAAACCACCATCTAAGGTCACACAGGTACCGGAAACAATAAGCTCATGCTCCACTACATTTGCAGCCCCAGCGACCGGCCGACTGAACTCAAACTCAAAAGGTTGACCATCAATAACTGACTCTTTGGGCAAGTCAGAAGGTAGCAAGTTATCATTCCCATGAGTCAGGTCGTTACCCCTAAGCTCTGTGTAAATAGCATCACCAATCTCTAAAGTCCTGTCTAAATCCTTTTGCTGCCATGTAAACACACTGGACACAGTGTGCCTAGCTAATGCCACCAGAGCTATGGCTGCACACTGCACCCCTCCATACGGGAACCTGCCATCAGCCTGATGAAAACTACCCCTAACACAACTCGGAATATCAACGGGAACGCTATCCTCCATAACTATATCAGAAAACACTACAACAGGACTATCCACTGGAACACTATCCTCCATAACTATATCAGAACACACAACATCCAAATCGTCACATTCACGTTCACGTTTCACCCTCTTACTTGTGACTGTGCGTTTGGGAACAGACGACTTAGCTTTAACTGACCTTTTACGCTTTGGCCTTTGGTCAGAAGTGTCAGGCTTCTGAGGCAAAATGACCTCAGACGCTTCACACTTCAAACCAACAACCACGACAACAACACCTGTAATCTCAAACAACTTATATTCAACTTCATAACAGTCAGCTAACGCGCAAAAATGAGCATATAAATCATCCAGGCTGCTAAAGTAAAGTACAACGCTTTTACCATCAGGGTCAACCATCCCAGTCGCACTACGACTGTGTGAGTCCACCACCGCGTACCTACCGCTGTCTTTAATGACTGCACAAGTGTTGCCACACATCGTCAGTAGACATGCATCATAGTGTGCCAACATCTCTCTTAAACCACCATCTAAGGTCACACAGGTACCGGAAACAATCAGCTCACTCTCAAGTACATTTGCAGCCCCAGCGACCGGCTGACTGAACTCAAACTCAAACGGTTGACCATCAATAACTGACTCTTTGGGCAAGTCAGAAGCTAGTAAGAGCTCGTGCCCATGAGTCAGGTCGTTATCCCTAAGCTCTGTGTAAACAGCATCACCAATCACTAAAGTCCTGTCTAAATCCTTTTGCTGCCATGTAAACACACTGGACACAGTGTGCCTAGCTAATGCCACCAGAGCTATGGCTGCACACTGAGCCCCTCCATACGGGAACCTGTCATCAGCCTGATGAAAACTACCCCTAACGCAACTCGGAATACCAACAGGAACGCTATCCTCCATAACTATATCAGCACAAGCTACAGGACTATCAACCTCCATCTCTACATTGCTACTACCAAACGTGATAAGGCTTTCACTATCACTAACATCTATGTCAGACTGTGCACAACAAATGCAAGACTTATCTTGGTCCCTGGCGTCAGAAGCGCTCTCCCCGTGGACAGCTGGTGGAATGCTGCGGCGTGGAGAAGGCTGACTGGCTGAAAGGGGGCTGGTCCTCTTCATCTACAAGTCACAAAGAAAACACATAACCATTAGACATCTCTCAAACTAAAGCGGATCTCACTCTGTTCAGTGTAGCTGCTTTTGAAAATGATACATAAAAATCATCATCTCACCTGGTCCACGAAGACCACTGGGGCGTCGGGGGAACTGGTGAGTGATGCTCCTGGAATCACCCCCACATCCACGAACTCCAGCTGCAAAAAGAATAACGTGTTAGATACTACTTCATGACAGATCATAGAATGTCAATTAATAAAAAGTACACACACCTCCTCCTCCAGGAAGCCGTCCAGGATGACCACGCTGGTAGGTGACGTTCCTGGTGTCACCTCCACGACAGCTGCCGCCACCTAGAGGACAACGTTTGTTAATAATCAAAGAAGTTACAATGTAAAAACTTTTTCAGCCTCTTTAAACGACACTGACCTGGTCCTCCTCCATAGTAGACACGGAGCTGGCAGATGAGCCGGGTCTCACCGCCACAACCTCTTGTGCTGCCCGCGCCTACAATAAACAAAATAACAAATATGCATTAGTTTCTTTAGAACGTATAATGAGCACAGCCTTAAAAACACCTACCTGCCGCGTGGGCCGGCGTCTCTTTGGGGCAGCACGCTTGCGACGCCTCGCCCGAGACGTCTGCAAAAAAAAAAGACGTGTTACTTCACCAGCTTAGAAATCAAGATTAAACAACAACATTTCACACAAGATCTGATACTTACCTTCTTTCCCGAAGGAAAGGAGCCGATGCCCTGGCCACAGCCGCCGTGAGATGGAGAGAACCGCTCCATCTCCACCAGCATGGCAGGGCTGAACAGGCAAGGCGACAGGGGAAAGGAGAACACGGTCTCCACCTCAAAACAAAGGAAACAGACAGTTTAGTCACAGCACTCACAATCTAACCATAGCTTTATAGAGTAGAACACTAACCTCCTGCGCCTGCAGCAGTCCCTTGGGGCTCACGGGGGAGACCCCAGGCTGAGTGACGGAGATAAACACAAAGCAGTCAGTATAATGCAACTTCAGTTAACAATGCTTTAACAAAACAGGAACAGTATCTCACCTTGCTGCCCCGTCGAACCTCGGTCCACTCAGGAGGGGGTGGAGGTGGCACGGGCGGCGGCTCGGGCACCTCCACTCTTGGGGAAACCCTCCTGGTGACCGGGCGGGGCGGGGGAGGAGACACCGGCGCAACAGCGGCAGCGTCATCCAGCTCCAGCTGCATGTAGCACGCCTGCCACAGCAGCTGGACGAGGATGGGCATGCCAAAGTCGTCGCTCAGGTGAGTCTGAAACACATCATTCACCCACGTTAAATAAAACAACAGTCATTAAAATGGTCAACTTTAAAGAGAGAGACTGTACTTACACCATCCCTGGCCCACAGATGCCCTTTGCTCCGGGGAAACTTGTGTGCTACACGGAAGTAGCGGATCCGTAAAACAGATGTTAGCAACAAAAAGAACATGTTAAAGTATGCGCCACTCTAAGGAAAATAGTGATGACAGTTGCATTTTTTATACATACCCATGCCAACAGCGATGCGGTGGTACGCCTGCCGAAGGAGGGTCTGAATCTCCACCCCAGCGCTAAGCCGAGGTGGAAAATCCACGACACACACCTACGAACACAAAATTACAATTTAGACAAGTTAAATACAATAATGAAGTACTCAGACCTCATAGAAGTGAAGTACACACCTTGGGCCAGCGTCCACAGACGTAGGCCAGGAGCTGGCCGAACTCCCTCGCAGCCTGGTCCAACGTCCGGCACGTCGTCAGTCCGTTGCAGGGTGCCATCAGAACGACAAGAGCTGGCTCTGACAACAAGAGAAGGGTCAGAGGTCAAACGTGCTGAACTATATGAGACATTTCAAAAATGTAAAAAAAAAAAAAAAAAATATTTTTTTTTTTTTAAAAGGCTAAAATGTTGCTAGTACAACTGTACCCACCTCGGGGCAGGGTGGTCCCAGCCAGCTCCCTGTGGATGTGCGAGGGTCCACCACCAGGCGTCGCGCTGAAGCCGAAGGAATAGTGCCCCTCCTGCATCGGCACGTGCTGGTCCACGATGGCTCGCAGATGGGAGTTCCCGACAAGCAGAATGAACTAAGACCAAAAAAGAAACAATCTGTATTTAGTGATTGTCAGCACATCAAAAGTCACACATTTATTTCCTTCTCAAACTCATGAACTTGCCTTCTTGTCGGGAGACTCCTGCGGGAGCACCAGCCGGTGCTGCTTCCCGGACACTCCAGTGGGCCAAACCTGGGGACGGTGTCGGTAGCCGGGTCCACGGGCTTCAAAGACAAGAGAAATCATTGTAATATCAAACAGAATTAAAAAGGAGGTGGAAGTATTCTGAAATCCACTTACGTTCCTCGATGGGGGGCCAAAGAGGAGAGGGATCGAGCTCCTCCTCAGGAACAGCCGACTGCCCCGGGAGCAGCTCGACGGGAACAGCGGACTGCCCCGCAAGCTCCTCCTCGTGAACAGCCGACTGCCCCGGGAGCAGCTCGACGGGACCAGACGACTCCCCCAGGAGCAGCTCGACGGGAACAGGGGACTGCCCCGCGAGCTCCTCCTCGGGAAGAGCGGACTGCCCCGCAAGCAGCTCGTCAGGTACAGCGCACTGCCCCGGGAGCAGCTCGACGGGAACAGAAGACTGCCCCGCGAGCTCCTCCTCAGGAACAGCGCACTGCCCCGCGAGCTGCTTCTCCCTCCTCCTCTTGGCCGCAAGGGATCGCCTGGACCCCTTGCCGCGCGGCATCTGAAATACAAAAGTGGAATGAGTAAACAACACAATGGTCAAACAATCAAACCGAAGTAGCCATGTCTTAAACTAAAGTCAGACGCATAGAGAAACAACACTTCATATCATCCTAGCCTCAGTCTTGTGATGGTGCTGTAGAAGGTACTGACCTCATTCTGGCATCAATGGACTGAGGCAGAGACGACCACAGCATGGACTGGTATGACTCAGTCCACACTGTCAACAGCTAAAGATTTAATTCAGGTTTAATGTGAAACAACTTCTGTCCTCAGTGTCCTCACAGACAGGACCAGACATGGACCAAGCCAGAACCAGCAAAACCAAAACCACATGATCCTAGATGTATCTAGTTTAACACCAAATATAGCCTAAAGTGAGATTTAGTCAACCTGCCAGACACAGACAATACATTTCCAAATCTGACAACAGAAAACGCTCCACTTCCCAAATTTTCACCAAAGAGTAACAAAAGAAAGACCTTATCCCAAGCAGCACTAAGCCACTATCTCAGTTGTAGCAAGAAGACAGTCATTTACGGCCCGTTTCATCAAAACATTCCACATAACATGAGCAACTAAAAACTATTAACTCAAAACAGTCAAATGATCTAAACTGTAGAATTCATCTGAACTGTAGAATTCATCATTAGTGGGACCCATCAGGTATAAGGCAATAAACAAAAAAGACGTACACAAGACACAGAGCCACACCAAGTCTGCACCAACAGTGTTATCATCACTACATTAAACATGACGCTGCTCCACAACAAGAAAGAACCAACAGGTCTAATATATTGCCTTTAAACTGACAAATTTGGATGCTACAAATATGTTTCCGAAAGTTAGGAATGAGTTTGGCCCACAAACAACATTTTAATTTAGTGATTTCCTTTTCTGTGTTTGCAATCAACAAAGTCACATAGGGCCTTTAAACACAGGGCAGCAGCATCCCTCCTCCTACCACAGACATGTCACAAATACAAACCCTGCATCAGGTCTGAAACAGTACCACTCTGAGGCTGAACCCTAAGCCAGACCAGAACACTACAGTAAAGTTCACATGAATCAAGAAAACAGCCGCTGTCAAACACAAGGTCAAATACCCACAAATATCAACTATTTTCTCCACATAAAAGTTGCATAATGCAGCTTTAAGTAAGACACAAGGACATTAACAAACAGAACGAGAAACAAACCTTAAACTGAAACATCCGCACCAAGCTTGGACCAGAATGCAAACTATACAAAACATGTAGACAGTTCCACCAGGAACAGAACTCATTTAGATTAAATTCTTAGAGGAATCTATCAAGTTAAAATTAGCTTAAAATGAAAACAAATAAATCAAATCAACAAGACACAGAACCAAACCAAGTCTGCACCAAAACAAACATGAATACGCGACACAATGAAACTGTTCCACAACATGAAAGATGAGAAATCATGAACCAAAACATCTGAGACAAAATCTCTATCACACAGATGTGCTGTCACAACAATAAACACTACATCAGGTCTGAATGAGCACCATACTGAGGCTGAACCTTCAGTCATGCCAACACTCCTGTTCTTAACACACGCTCTCACAGCATCAATCCAACACAATAAAACAGAATGACCTGCAATACACACAATGGCCACCCAGAGCACTGCACTTCAGGGTCAAGGTCAAATACACACAAATATAAACTCTTTTTCCACATGAAAGTTACATAATGCAGCTTTAAGACACAAGGACATTAACAAACCTTACACTGAAACAACATCCGCACTAAGCTTGGACCAGAACTCCACAAACTACAAACAAACCATGTAAACAGAGTCCTCCCAAGAACAGAACTCATTTAGATTAAATCTAAAATATGAACAATGCACTTTTAAGTAAGACACAAGGACATTAACAAAGAGAAAGAACAAAACATTACATCCTCTTACATGACACGCTCTCACAAGTACCAGAACACGACATCAGGTCTGAACCAGAACCTGCGTACTACAGCACTACAGTAAAGTTCACATGACACAAGAAAACAGAGCCACTGTCAAATACAAGGTCAAATATCTACAAATATCAACTCTTTCCACATAAAAGTTACATAATGCAGCTTTAAAGCAGTACTAAGTAACTCTTCCCCCTAGAGGCCATAAGCGCAACTGCAGGTGTAGTAGAAAGTTATGATTTTTTTACTTATTAATTGTCTTGGAGAGTAAATACTACGCCAACAGGAAAGGCGAAGGGAGAGAGGGTTACAGTGCATCCAATTATACAATGGAAATATTTTTTTCACTCAAACTTTGCTGTAAATACTGTTTAAAGTGACGTTAGCCCGCAGTTAGCTTTGCCCGTTAGCCTGTTAGCTTCTTCTCCGTGATTTCATTAGTGTGTATTGCTTTCTCCGCACCGGTGGCAGTCAAGTTGCAAACATGGTTTTCTGGTCAGAGACACCAGGGGGAGATGAAAGACCCTCCAATCATCCCATAAACACTTCTATTACCCGCACAGGGACTACGAAAAGGATTTATTAAGGTAAACACGTTACTTAGTACTGCTTTAAGTAAGACACAGGGACAATAACAAACAGAACGAGAAACAAACCTTAAACTGAAACAACATCCGCACCAAGCTTGGACCAGATATCTACAAACTCTACACAAAACATGTAAACAGTCCCACCAGGAACAGAACTCATTTAGATTAAATTCTTAGAGGAATCTATCAAGTTAGCTTGAAATGAAAACAAATAAATCAAATCAACAAGACACAGAACCAAACCAAGTCTGCACCAAAACAAACATGAATACACGACACAATGAAACTGTTCCACAACATGAAAGATGAGAAATCATGAACCAAAACATCTGAGACAAAATGGCCGCTCTCTATCACACAGATGTGCTGTCACAACGATACACACTACATCAGGTCTGAACGAGCACCATACTGAGGCTGAACCTTCAGTCATGCCAACACTCCTGTTCTTAACACACACTGTCACAGCATCTATCCAAACATCACACAATAAAACAGAATGACCTGCAATACACACAATGACCACCCAGAGCACGGCACTTCAGAGAATATGTACTCCTGTTCATCACAAGCAATCTCACAACAGAGAACCAGAAAAAAGCAAACAAATAGGTGCCAACTGTATCAAAACTGGACATTTTCACACAACACTACAGGCTACACCAACAAAGACTTGTTCCCCACAAACAGTTAAACTACTAGAACAAAATAGTTTTAAATGATGATTTATTTGTGAAGTGTCACAGTCGAGCCAACAAGTCTAATGCAAACACATTAGCAGTATCATATCTGACACAAAATGGCGGCTGTCCTTAAACACACAGAACATCGTCCCTCCTCTCACAAGTACAAACCCTACATCAGGTCTGAACCAGTACCAGAACACTACAGTAATGTTGACATGAATCAATATAACATTACATTTATAGGTAGCACTTTATTTCACACTACCACTGATACATTGTACCTGCCACATTTAGTACAGTGTAATCTGCTCTGTAACCATGTGTTCTATGTAACCATGTGTTATTACACACCCATTTATATTCACATCATACAATAAAACCGCCTGAGCAACTGTACTGCAAGACACAAAATGGCTGCCTATTACAGTTTTGTTCTTTTAGCAAGACAGACGGTTTAGCTGATCTGCTTCACTAGTTTTGATCGCTTCCTGTGATCTTCCTCATCTTCCTCCTTCCAGAGGAAGATCACAGGAAGTGATCAAAACTAGTGAAGCAGGTAATCTAAACCTTCTGTCTTACTAAAATAACAAAACTGTAATAGACTTAACCTAACAAGACAGTATGAACCTTTTACAAAGACAAAATGGCCACCCACAGCACTGCACTTCAGGGTCAAGGTCAAATACCCACAAATATCAACTATTTTCTCCACATAAAAGTTGCATAATGCAGCTTTAAGTGAGACACAAGGACATTGACAAACAGAACGAGAAACAAACCTTAAACTGAAACATCCGCACCAAGCTTGGACCAGAATGCAAACTATACAAAACATGTAAACAGTCCCACCAGGAACAGAAATCATTAAGATTAAATCTTAGAGGAATCTATCAAGTTAAAATTAGCTTAAAATGAAAACAAATAAATCAAATCAACAAGACACAGAACAAAACCAAGTCTGCACCAAAAACAAACATGAATACACGACACAATGAAACTGTTCCACAACATGAAAGATGAGAAATCATGAACCAAAACATCTGAGACAAAATGGCCGCTCTCTATCACACAGATGTGCTGTCACAACGATACACACTACATCAGGTCTGAACGAGCACCATACTGAGGCTGAACCTTCAGCCATGCCAACACTCCTGTTCTTAACACACGCTCTCACAGCATCTATCCAAACATCACACAATAAAACAGAATGACCTGCAATACACACAATGACCACCCAGAGCACGGCACTTCAGAGAATATGTACTCCTGTTCATCACAAGCAATCTCACAACAGAGAACCAGAAAAAAGCAAACAAATAGGTGCCAACTGTATCAAAACTGGACATTTTCACACAACACTACAGGCTACACCAACAAGACTTGTTCCCCACAAACAGTTAAGCTACTAGAACAAAATAGTTTTAAATGATGATTTATTTGTGAAGTGTCACAGTCGAGCCAACAAGTCTAATGCAAACACATTAGCAGTATCATATCTGACACAAAATGGCGGCTGTCCTTAAACACACAGAACATCGTCCCTCCTCTCACAAGTACAAACCCTACATCAGGTATGAACCAGTACCAGAACACTACAGTAATGTTGACATGAATCAATATAACATTACATTTATAGGTAGCACTTTATTTCACACTACCACTGATATATTGTACCTGCCACATTTAGTACAGTGTAATCTGCTCTGTAACCATGTGTTCTATGTAACCATGTGTTATTACACACCCATTTATATTCACATCATACAATAAAACCGCCTGAGCAACTGTATTGCAAGACACAAAATGGCTGCCTATTACAGTTTTGTTCTTTTAGCAAGACAGACGGTTTAGCTGATCTGCTTCACTAGTTTTGATCGCTTCCTGTGATCTTCCTCATCTTCCTCCTTCCAGAGGAAGATCACAGGAAGTGATCAAAACTAGTGAAGCAGGTAATCTAAACCTTCTGTCTTACTAAAATAACAAAACTGTAATAGACTTAACCTAACAAGACAGTATGAACCTTTTACAAAGACAAAATGGCCACCCACAGCACTGCACTTCAGGGTCAAGGTCAAATACCCACAAATATCAACTATTTTCTCCACATAAAAGTTGCATAATGCAGCTTTAAGTGAGACACAAGGACATACACACAATGGCCACCCAGAGCACTGCACTTCAGAGAATATGTACTCCTGTTCATCACAAGCAATCTCACAACAGAGAACCAGAAAAAGTAAACAAATAGGTGCTAACTGTTCAAAACTGGACATTTCATCCAATGCGAACAGGCAAAACCAAGCACAAAGACTTCTTCACAACAGTTTTAAATGATGGTTTACTTGTGAGGTGTCAGAGTAAAAACAGATTAAATGTGTGTATTTGACCTTGTAGTGACCCAGCGGCTGTATATGAGTGGTCAACATGGCACCTTTACTTTCCACCACAGTGGTCTTTAAAACACTCCTGGATCAATTGTTAAGTAGGTTCCCTCCTGACCGCCAGAGGCGGTGCTGTAAGCACTAACAGAGAAGCTCTGGCGGTCATCCGGGATTCATAGAACCGTAGTTACATACGTAACTTTCGTTCTATTTCATCCCTCCTGACCGCCAGAGCTTCTCGGTCAGTGCTTACAGCACCGCCTCTGGCGGTCATCCGGGATTCATAGAACCGTAGTTACATACGTAACTTTCGTTTTCTGATGAGGCTCAGTCAGCAGTGAAAACCTTTTAAACAATTGATCCTGGAGCATCCTAGAGACCACTGTGATGGAAAGTAAAGGCACCATGCTGACCACTCATACACCCACTGGGTTACTACAAGGTCAAATACCCACAAATATAAACTATTTTTCCACATAAAAGTTACATAATGCAGCTTTAAGACTCAAGGACATTAACAAACCTTACACTGAAACAACATCCGCACTAAGCTTGGACCAGAACTCAACAAACTACAAACAAACCATGTAAACAGAGTCCTCCCAAGAACAGAACTCATTTAGATTAAATCTAAAATATGAACAATGCACTTTTAAGACACAAGGACATAAACAAACAGAAAGAGAACCACACATTATATCCTCTTACACGCTTTCACAAGTACCAGAACACTACAGGAAAGTTCACATGAATCAATACAACAAAACCACTGTCCTGTGAGTCACAACATGGTCACAGCACCACAGAAACAACAAGAGTAAACATAATGCCCTTTTAAAATACAAAGCCTTAGAACTACTCCTGTTCATCACACACAATCTCACACAGAGAACCAAAACATACACAAACAGATCAACTTAACTGTTGCACAAAACTGTACAGTAAAAACGTGTCACTACAGGACTAAACAAGAACCAGAACTCTGCAAGGCCTACACAAACAATAAGACCCACCAGGGTCAGACTTTATTGTGAATAGAAGACCTGCCATATTAAAATGATCCCCAAAACACAGAACTAAACCAAGTCTTCAACAAGACTGTCATCATCACTGCATGAATAGTCACATGACTTGGTAAAACAGCAGCTGCACAACATTTAAGATGTTTAAATCATGAACTAAAACATCTAATGCAAACACAGCTCAGCACAGACGTGTTCAAACATGAACACGTGTGAAACATAACCTTAGTCAGAACATTACATTTATATCATCACACACGCTGTCACAGCATTTATCCTCACTTCACACAATAAAACAGAATGACCTGCAATACACACAATGACCACCCAGAGCACTGCGCTTCAGAGAATATGTACTCCTGTTCATCACATGCAATCTCACAACAGAGAACCAGAAAAAAGCAAACAAATAGATGCCAACTGTGTCAAAACTGGACATTTTCACACAACACTACAGGCTACACCAACAAAGACTTGTTCCCCACAAACAGTTAAGCTACTAGAACAAAATAGTTTTAAATGATGATTTATTTGTGAAGTATCACAATCGAGCCGACAAGTCTAATGCAAACACATTAGCAGCATCATATCTGACACAAAATGGCGGCTTTCCTTAAACACACAGAACATCGTCCCTCCTCTCACAAGTACAAACCCTACATCAGGTCTGAACCAGTACCAGAACACTACAGTAATGTTGACATGAATCACTATAACAGTACATTTATAGGTAGCACTTTATTTTACACTACCACTGATACATTGTACCTGCCACATTTAGTACAGTGTAATCTGCTCTGTAACCATGTGTTATGGTTACATAGAACATTACATTGTACTAAATGTGGCAGGTACAAAGTAATCAAGGGTAATGTAAAATAAAGTGTTACCCATGTATATTCACATTGCAATAAAACCGCCTGAGCAACTGTCCTGCAGACACAAAATGGCTGCCTATTACAGTTTTGTTCCTTTAGTAACACAGAAGGTTTAGTTTACCTCCTTCACTAGTTTCGATCGCTTCCTGTGATCTTCTTCATCTCCCTCCTTCCAGAGGAAGATCACAGGAAGTGATCAAAACTAGTGAAGCAGGTAATCTAAACCTTCTGTCTTACTAAAATAACAAAACTGTAATAGACTTAACCTAACAAGACAGTATGAACCTTTTACAAAGACAAAATGGCCACCCAAAGCACTGCACTTCAGGGTCAAGGTCAAATACCCACAAATATCAACTATTTTCTCCACATAAAAGTTGCATAATGCAGCTTTAAGTGAGACACAAGGACATTAACAAACAGAACGAGAAACAAACCTTAAACTGAAACATCCGCACCAAGCTTGGACCAGAATGCAAACTATACAAAACATGTAAACAGTCCCACCAGGAACAGAAATCATTAAGATTAAATCTTAGAGGAATCTATCAAGTTAGCTTAAAATGAAAACAAATAAATCAAATCAACAAGACACAGAACAAAACCAAGTCTGCACCAAAAACAAACATGAATACACGACACAATGAAACTGTTCCACAACATGAAAGATGAGAAATCATGAACCAAAACATCTGAGACAAAATGGCCGCTCTCTATCACACAGATGTGCTGTCACAACGATAAACACTACATCAGGTCTGAATGAGCACCATACTGAGGCTGAACCTTCAGCCATGCCAACACTACTGTTCTTAACACACGCTCTCACAGCATCTATCCAAACATCACACAATAAAACAGAATGACCTGCAATACACACAATGGCCACCCAGAGCACTGCACTTCAGAGAATATGTACTCCTGTTCATCACAAGCAATCTCACAACAGAGAACCAGAAAAAGCAAACAAATAGGTGCTAACTGTTCAAAACTGGACATTTCATCCAATGCGAACAGGCAAAACCAAGCACAAAGACTTCTTCACAACAGTTTTAAATGATGGTTTACTTGTGAGGTGTCAGAGTAAAAACAGATCAAATGTGTGTATTTGACCTTGTAGTGACCCAGCGGCTGTATATGAGTGGTCAACATGGCACCTTTACTTTCCACCACAGTGGTCTTTAAAACACTCCTGGATCAATTGTTAAGTAGGTTCCCTCCTGACCGCCAGAGGCGGTGCTGTAAGCACTGACAGAGAAGCTCTGGCGGTCATCCGGGATTCATAGAACCGTAGTTACATACGTAACTTTCGTTTTCTGATGAGGCTCAGTCAGCAGTGAAAACCTTTTAAACAATTGATCCTAGAGCATCCTAGAGACCACTGTGATGGAAAGTAAAGGCACCATGCTGACCACTCATACACCCACTGGGTTACTACAAGGTCAAATACCCACAAATATAAACTATTTTTCCACATAAAAGTTACATAATGTAGCTTTAAGACACAAGGACATTAACAAACCTTACACTGAAACAACATCCGCACTAAGCTTGGACCAGAACTCAACAAACTACAAACAAACCATGTAAACAGAGTCCTCCCAAGAACAGAACTCATTTAGATTAAATCTAAAATATGAACAATGCACTTTTAAGACACAAGGACATAAACAAACAGAAAGAGAACCAAACATTATATCCTCTTACACGCTTTCACAAGTACCAGAACACTACAGGAAAGTTCACATGAATCAATACAACAAAACCACTGTCCTGTGAGTCACAACATGGCCACAGCACCACAGAAACAACAAGAGTAAACATAATGCCTTTTTAAAATACAAAGCCTTTGAACTACTCCTGTTCATCACACACAATCTCACACAGAGAACCAAAACATACACAAACAGATCAACTTAACTGTTGCACAAAACTGTACAGTAAAAACGTGACACTACAGGACTAAACAAGAACCAGAACTCTGCAAGGCCTACACAAACAATAAGACCCACCAGGGTCAGACTTTATTGTGAATAGAAGACCTGCCATATTAAAATGATCCCCAAAACACAGAACTAAACCAAGTCTTCAACAAGACTGTCATCATCACTGCATGAATAGTCACATGACTTGGTAAAACAGCAGCTGCACAACATTTAAGATGTTTAAATCATGAACTAAAACATCTAATGCAAACACAGCTCAGCACAGACGTGTTCAAACATGAACACGTGTGAAACATAACCTTAGTCAGAACATTACATTTATATCATCACACACGCTGTCACAGCATTTATCCTCACTTCACACAATAAAACAGAATGACCTGCAATACACACAATGACCACCCAGAGCACTGCGCTTCAGAGAATATGTACTCCTGTTCATCACATGCAATCTCACAACAGAGAACCAGAAAAAAGCAAACAAATAGATGCCAACTGTGTCAAAACTGGACATTTTCACACAACACTACAGGCTACACCAACAAAGACTTGTTCCCCACAAACAGTTAAGCTACTAGAACAAAATAGTTTTAAATGATGATTTATTTGTGAAGTATCACAATCGAGCCGACAAGTCTAATGCAAACACATTAGCAGCATCATATCTGACACAAAATGGCGGCTTTCCTTAAACACACAGAACATCGTCCCTCCTCTCACAAGTACAAACCCTACATCAGGTCTGAACCAGTACCAGAACACTACAGTAATGTTGACATGAATCACTATAACAGTACATTTATAGGTAGCACTTTATTTTACACTACCACTGATACATTGTACCTGCCACATTTAGTACAGTGTAATCTGCTCTGTAACCATGTGTTATGGTTACATAGAACATTACATTGTACTAAATGTGGCAGGTACAAAGTAATCAAGGGTAATGTAAAATAAAGTGTTACCCATGTATATTCACATTGCAATAAAACCGCCTGAGCAACTGTCCTGCAGACACAAAATGGCTGCCTATTACAGTTTTGTTCCTTTAGTAACACAGAAGGTTTAGTTTACCTCCTTCACTAGTTTCGATCGCTTCCTGTGATCTTCTTCATCTCCCTCCTTCCAGAGGAAGATCACAGGAAGTGATTGAAACTAGTGAAGCAGGTAAACTAAACCTTCTGTATTACTAAAAGAACAAAACTGGAATAGACTTAACCTAACAAGACAGTATGAACCTTTTACAAAGACAAAATGGCTGCCCACAGCACTGCACTTCAGATATTATAATATAAACACCTGTACATCACACACGCTACCACAGCAGAGAGTCAGCAAAAAACACCACCACACAGAGGCTAACTGTGCTCCAAATTTCACCCAATGCAAACAGGCAAAACCAAGAACAAAGACTTCTTCACAACAGTTTTAAATGATGATTTACTTGTGAGGTGTCAGAGTAAAAACAGATCAAATGTGTGTATTTGACCTTGTAGTGACCCAGCGGTTGTATATGAGTGGTCAACATGGCACCTTTACTTTCCATCACAGTGGTCTTTAAAACACTCCTAAAAGTTACACAATGAAGCTTTAAGTAAAACACAAGGACATTAACAGAACGAGAAACTAGCCTGAAATGTACAGACCATCACTTTAAAGCCACACAGTGGGAACATTCCAGATTATATGAGCAACTGAAAACTATTGCCAATTTCAAACATTCACAAACAGATCAGATAAGCAATTGCAAAAAGCGGACTAATCAGAAATACACGATGCAACTTAAAACACAAAACACCAACTCAATCTTAACCTAGAACATCAGAACTAAAGCAGAAATCTTCATAGAGAACATGTGCAATAAATCTGAATGTTCCACATCATGAAAGATGACAAGTCATGAACCAACAGGTCGACAGCATTGGCTGCAATAACAAACAGAGGAGCAGCATCCTCCCCCTCACAGCAGGTCTGAACCATAACCTTAGTCAGAACATTACACAATTACATTACATTACCTTCACATCACACAATAAAACAGCCTCATCACACACGCTCTCTCAGCAGAGAAACACAAAAAAACACATCACCACAGAGGATCTAACTGTTAATAACTGGACCATTTCACCTAATGCAAACAAGAAATAAGAGTGTTCCTCACTAACAAAACAATTCAACTTCAATAAGATAGTGATTTGAAAAGGATAGAAAAGCCAACTTAATCTCCATAAAATCAGTTTTTAAAAAACCATGCTATTTTGTTTAAGAAACATTAGGTGTTAAGTGACACTATAAAACTGTTCCAAAACATATTTACAACATCACGAATGAAAAAAGATGAACCAGCAGGTCTAATGCAAACACAGTCCCAGAATCAAAATGGCGGCTCTCCATCACACAGACACCTCTCACGAGGAGGAACATTAGGTCTGAACCAGTACCACACTGAGACTGGACCATGAGCCAGGGTCAGACTTTATTGTGAATAGAAGACCTGCCATATTAAAATGATCCCCAAAACACAGAACTAAACCAAGTCTTCAACAAGACTGTCATCATCACTGCATGAACATTCACATGACTTGATAAAACTGTCCACAACATTAAAGATGTTTAAATCATGAACTGAAACGTCTAATGCAAACACAGCTCAGCACAGACGTGTTCTTCAAACAAGGACAAACACGTGTGAAACATAACCCTAGTCAGAACATTACATTTATATCATCACACACGCTCTCATAGCATTTATCCTCATGTCACACAATAAAACAGAATGACCTGCAATACACACAATGACCACCCAGAGCACTGCGCTTCAGAGAATATGTACTCCTGTTCATCACATGCAATCTCACAACAGAGAACCAGAAAAAAAGCAAACAAATAGATGCCAACTGTGTCAAAACTGGACATTTTCACACAACACTACAGGCTACACCAACAAAGACTTGTTCCCCACAAACAGCTAAGCTACTAGAACAAAATAGTTTTAAATGATGATTTATTTGTGAAGTGTCACAGTCGAGCCAACAAGTCTAATGCAAACACATTAGCAGTATCATATCTGACACAAAATGGCGGCTGTCCTTAAACACATAGAACCTCCTCTCACAAGTACAAACCCTACATCAGGTCTGAACCAGTACCAGAACACTACAGTAATGTTGACATGAATCACTATAACAGTACATTTATAGGTAACACTTTATTTTACACTACCACTGATACATTGTACCTGCCACATTTAGTACAGTGTAATCTGCTCTGTAACCATGTGTTATGGTTACATAGAACATTACATTGTACTAAATGTGGCAGGTACAAAGTAATCAAGGGTAATGTAAAATAAAGTGTTACCCATGTATATTCACATTGCAATAAAACCGCCTGAGCAACTGTCCTGCAGACACAAAATGGCTGCCTATTACAGTTTTGTTCCTTTAGTAACACAGAAGGTTTAGTTTACCTCCTTCACTAGTTTCGATCGCTTCCTGTGATCTTCTTCATCTCCCTCCTTCCAGAGGAAGATCACAGGAAGTGATTGAAACTAGTGAAGCAGGTAAACTAAACCTTCTGTATTACTAAAAGAACAAAACTGGAATAGACTTAACCTAACAAGATAGTATGAACCTTTTACAAAGACAAAATGGCTGCCCACAGCACTGCACTTCAGATATTATAATATAAACACCTGTACATCACACACGCTACCACAGCAGAGAGTCAGCAAAAAACACCACCACACAGAGGCTAACTGTGCTCCAAATTTCACCCAATGCAAACAGGCAAAACCAAGAACAAAGACTTCTTCACAACAGTTTTAAATGATGATTTACTTGTGAGGTGTCAGAGAAAAAACAGATCAAATGTGTGTATTTGACCTTGTAGTGACCCAGCGGTTGTATATGAGTGGTCAACATGGCACCTTTACTTTCCATCACAGTGGTCTTTAAAACACTCCTAAAAGTTACACAATGAAGCTTTAAGTAAAACACAAGGACATTAACAGAACGAGAAACTAGCCTGAAATGTACAGACCATCACTTTAAAGCCACACAGTGGGAACATTCCAGATTATATGAGCAACTGAAAACTATTGCCAATTTCAGACATTCACAAACAGATCAGATAAGCAATTGCAAAAAGCGGACTAATCAGAAATACACGATGCAACTTAAAACACAAAACACCAACTCAATCTTAACCTAGAACATCAGAACTAAAGCAGAAATCTTCATAGAGAACATGTGCAATAAATCTGATTATACCATGGTCTGGGTGAATACTCGATTCTGATTGGCTGGTGGGTGCTAACAAGCGTGCATTATTTTCGTATAACCGCACACGTAGTCCGGTAGTTAAATCACTGGGATATCACTCCGCTGTGGGCATCGCCATAGCAACGCATGACACAGCTGAATCAGATAAACACGTAATTAGTGACTGACAGGAACGTATGAGATGGATTTTGTTTAATTTCAACGTGTTTGGCCAAAACAAAATGTTTGATAAATGTGAAGTAGAGGAGAGTGAGCAGCTAGGTTAGCTACTGTTAATAAAATATGAGCTTTCCATTTCTATTGAAAACGGTTAAGGCACTATTCATGATTTTCAGGCGTACATAAAATAATCCAGCATTTAAACATATTTGGCTGGATTAGTAAAGTCAATCATAAAAGTTTCAGTTCGTGGGGCTCTGGTGTAGGCGGACTCCACCGCAGCTGTTTCCATAAACAGTTGAGCTCGTTGAGCTAGCTAGCTAGCTTCAGGTTAAACAGCGTAAAAGTGAAACAACTCCTGCCCACGAGTGCCGCACATCGGTGTTTACTTCCACGGAAAAGTGCCCGGTTAGTCCTGTTGTGTTGTGATTCTGGCGATGCAGCGTGTGCTTATGTTGTTTGGTTGCGCCTGACTGAGATCCTCGTAAAAGCTGCGGAGAATGACTCGCTCTGAGACGAGCCTTCAGTGACCGGCTAATAATCCACAGAAAATAGTCCCGGTGGTCTGGCATAATTAGTGAGTTTAGTAAATGAAACTTATACTTATTATAAATGTTACGTTTGTGGGACCATGGTATAAGCGGATTAAACAACTCGGAGCCGTGCATTCGACGGTTATAATGCACTTCGCGGAGTAACACCACTCCGCTGCGCGTCGTGGTGTTCTTGACTCCGCGTCGTGCATTATAACCGTCGAATGCACGGCTCCGAGTTGTTTAATCCTTACATGTTCCACATCATGAAAGATGACAAGTCATGAACCAACAGGTCGACAGCATTGGCTGCAATAACAAACAGAGGAGCAGCATCCTCCCCCTCACAGCAGGTCTGAACCATAACCTTAGTCAGAACATTACACAATTACATTACATTACCTTCACATCACACAATAAAACAGCCTCATCACACACGCTCTCACAGCAGAGAAACACAAAAAAAACACATCACCACAGAGGATCTAACTGTTAATAACTGGACCATTTCACCTAATGCAAACAAGAAATAAGAGTGTTCCTCACTAACAAAACAATTCAACTTCAATAAGATAGTGATTTGAAAAGGATAGAAAAGCCAACTTAATCTCCATAAAATCAGTTTTTAAAAAAACATGCCATTTTGTTTAAGAAACATTAGGTGTTAAGTGACACTATAAAACTGTTCCAAAACATATTTACAACATGACGAATAAAAAAAGATGAACCAGCAGGTCTAATGCAAACACAGTCCCAGAATCAAAATGGCGGCTCTCCATCACACAGACACCTCTCACGAGGAGGAACATTAGGTCTGAACCAGTACCACACTGAGACTGGACCATGAGCCAGGTCAGAACACGACAGTAAAGTTAACATGGATCAATAAAACAGAGCCCTGTTACACATGAGACACAAAATGGCCGCCCGTGTTATGCAGATAATAGCACATGGAAGAGACGTAATGGCCGCCGGAGCATGAGACGCAACTTCAAAGGCACAGTGAAAAAAGCCTACTAGCCGCATTAGCATATGAAGAAAACATGAGGCTTTCATCCACAACTAAACGAAAATCAACCTAAAGCCAATATTAATGAATGTGGTCGACCTACAACAGCGTGATAGCACATTTAGCATCTTTATGCCATTATTTTAGCTCTATTATGTGATCACTGAACACGTTGCACAGGGCACAGTGACATAGAAAAAAAGCCTGCTAGCTGCATTAGCATATGAAGAAAACACGAGGCCTCCATCCACAACTAAACGAAAATCAAACTAAAGCCAACATTAATGAACTCTGTCAACCTACAACAGTGTGATAGACATTTAGCCAACAATAAGCATCCAGCAGAAGTAAATTAAATCACACAAAAGCCAGCCTTAATGCACGAGGTCTTCAAACACCACCTGCTAGCAACATTAGCATCTGAGAACAATAGGCTAACAAACAAAACTAAACTTAATCACAAAAAAGCTAGCACTTTAACCCAACATTTGAAATAAACAGCAATAAAGAGAGTAAAACATTGTTTTTTCTTACCTTCTCCTGGGAAAGTGGCTCTTTGCTGAAGTCAAAGACGATCAGACGGTCCTTTCTCCAGCCGAAGAAGATGTCCTCAATCCAAAAAAAAAGTCCACACAAAAGACGATAAAACTCACAAAAGACTACAAAAGACTAACAACCAAAAAACAGTAATCCAATGATCCGATGATCGCAAAGGCAAGCCAAAGGTAGAGAGGACAATTCTGGTTCACTCACAAGTGACTTCTCCAGAAGTCTGGAACGCTCTGTCCTCTCCCCCTTCTATTTATAGACTCCAGTGAGTCACAGATAGCGCCGTCTCTCCACCAATCAGAGCGGAGGGAGGGGAGGGTGGGGCTCGTGGGGGAGGGGAGGGGCGCTGTTACTGGGCAGAAAATACACAGGGATGGGAGGGGCTGAGGAGACGTGCTCTGTGCGGAGCAGAAACAGACACAGAAACAGCCTCCGTTTGGACATGATTAGTTTAGTGAGTTTCAGGACTACAAATATAAACCAGGACAGGAGAGATTATTTGTTTCTGAGATACTTATATCTGCACAAGAGCTGTGTGATCAGGGGAGAGTTATTTTATCACAATTCTTAGTAGATTTCTGTTTGTCTTTGGCTCAATGGTTAATCACTCAGACTGGAGTTTGAGAGATGTAGTTTCTAAACTGGGAGTTCTTTGTACTTTATATACAGATATTATACAGATATACTTTTACTCCTGTGATGACGTGATTTCCAATAATTAAATAAGACATGTATTATACTGATGGAAAATATTTGCTCTTAAAGAAAGGACAGAAAGTGGCCAGAGAATTGCATATTTGCATTTGCAACAATAGCATGACATTTATTGAACATGTAAGTCGTTTTTATTGGGTTTACTCAAATAAATCAACACAGAAGCTAAATCTGTGGAATAGTGGTTCATTGATGACTGGTGGAGATGCATAATGAGATCCTACATGTGTTTGCCTGATCGCTCACATGATTTAATCACACTTAATGTAAGTAAAGTCAGAAATGCCAGGCACGTTGGCGCCTTCTGTATGTGTAGTCACAAAGTTTTACCCAATGTTAAAATGATTTTTATTTTTTTTAAATATGTGTTCCATTTGTGGGAAATAAAAAAGGCGCGACAGCGCCACCTACAAAAGTGAAAATACTCCCATGAAAAAAAGAGAAACAGTATGTTGACCCTTCACCCCTGGACACAACAAATGTAAACCAATGACAGTGGGCGCGATAGCGCCCCCTCTAGTTTGAGAAGAAAAAATGCATTGGTAGTCAAACAATTAGTTTGTAGGAAATGTATGTAATTTGGCAGAATAATAGTTGATGGCATCCTGATAAAATAAGCTAATAGGAACCACACGGTGTTTTGTACGGTGTTGCCATGGAGACGACTGAGGCCCACCATGTTTTTCTGACGGGACAGACACATAGATCTCACATTATACAACATTACAGCGCGTTAGCGCCCCCTATAAGGAGCTTGTGGCCAGTGGTCATTGAAATACGGCCGTACAACGCTGCTTGTGAAACAAAAAAGATTTGGGGCGCGCTAGCGCCCACTACAGGTTGGAGCCATTATTCGCATGGACAGGCTAAATATTTAGTTTTGACAAAGATTAATGGCACATCAGGGCAATAAAATGTAGTTGGCGCGTTAGCGCCCTCGGTCGGGTTACAGAGGCGCGGCAATGGAGATGCAACAATCGAGGCACAGACGGTGGTCAGTGAAATAGAGCCCGATGCTGCTTGTGAAATTAAATAGATTATGGGCGCGCTAGCGCCCTCTGCATGTTGGAGACATTATTCACATGGAGAGGCAAAAAATGCCGTTTTCATGTTTACTGACAAAGATTAATGGCACTCAAGGGCAATAAAATATAGTGGGCGCGCCAGCGCCCTCTTCAGGTGGGTGCCATTATTCACAAGGACAGGCTAAAATGCAACTTTTCGTCTGTGTTTACTGACGGATTAATGGTACATCAGGGCAATAAAATGTAGTGGTGTTAC
The DNA here is from genome assembly GCF_951799975.1 of Gobius niger. NCBI lineage: Eukaryota > Metazoa > Chordata > Actinopteri > Gobiiformes > Gobiidae > Gobius > Gobius niger. Next base: position 14,919,517 of record NC_136872.1, on the reverse strand, counting down.
AGAGGCGCTAAAGGAGGCACGGCCTTCTTTCTTCTTCTTCTTCTTCTTCTTTCTTTCTTCTGCTCTTTGAGCAGGAATTTGACCCCCTGAACATTGTCGAAAACTCACCAAACTTTGCCCAAAATTCAATTTTGGTGAAAAATTAATTTAAATATGTGTTTTATTTTGGGGGGGAAAAAAATGGCGCGACAGCGCCACGTACAAAAGTCAAAATACATTACGCCAATGGGGGAGGGGCCGAAGTAAACTTTGTCGTAGAGCGACGAGATTCGGTACAGATATTCGTCATGTGACAACAAACAAAAAATATTATTGTGGCCACGCCCCCTGACAAACCGGAAGTCCGCCATTTTCAAAGGAAGCCCGGAGAATGCTGAGTCAGCGTTTTCGCTGACATCACATTTTAACGAACTCCTCCTAGGGCGTTTCACCAAATGAGCTCAAAATCGCTCCAGCTCATCTCGAGATGTGGGGCATCAAAAGTTATCCAAATTTTTTGGCTAAGTTTTATGGTTTGTTTGCGGCGAAGCCGCAATCTTTCCGAAGTATTTTGCGATTCATCAAAAACTAAAAATCGCTCCCATTCGCACAAACAAACTCCGATTAAAAATCGGAAATATACATTTTATTGACCTTTCACCCCTGGACGCAACAAATGTGAAAAAGTGACATTGGGCGCGATAGCGCCCCCTCCAGGTGCAGAAGAAAAATTGCATTATGGGAAAAAAATTAGTTTGTCGGAAATGGGTGAAATTCGGCACAAAAATAGTTGATGGCGTCCCGATCCAAAAAGCCAATGAGACCCATATCGTATTTTGTACGGTGTTGCTATGGTGACGCCCAGGGCCTCCCATGTTATCGTATTGGGACTGACACATGAATCTCACATTATGCAACACTCCAGCGCGTTAGCGCCCCCTGTCAGGAGCTTGTGGACAGTGATCATGGAAGTACGGCCCGTTAGGGCCGTCTGACGCTAATTGTGAAATTAAAAAGATTACGGGCGCGCTAGCGCCCTCTGCAGGCTGGAGCCATTATTCACATGGAGGGGCTAAAAATGTTGTTTTGATGTTTACTGACAACGATTAATGGCACATCGGTGCAATAAAATGCAGTGTGGCAATGCTGGCGCCCTTGGTAGGGTTGTGGCAACAGAGGCGCTAAAGGAGGCACGGCCCGCGAGGGCCGTTCGATGCCGCTTGCGGCTTTAATTCTTTCTTCTTTCTTCTTCTTCTTCTTCTTCTTTCTTTCTTCTGCTCTTTGAGCAGGAATTTGACCCCCTGAACATAGTCGAAAACTCACCAAACTTTGCCCAAAATTCAGGTTCGGTGAAAAATTAATTAAAATGTGTGTTTCATATTGGGGAAAAAAAAAATGGCGCGACAGCGCCACCTACAAAAGTGAAAATACATTACGCCAATGGGGGAGGGGCCGAAGTAAACTTTGTCGTAGAGCGACAAGATTCGGTACAGACGTTCGTCATGTGACGACAAAAAAAAAATATTATAGTGGCCACGCCCCCTGACTAGCCGGAAGTCCGCCATATTGGCAGGAAGCCCGGAGAATGCTGAGTCAGCGTTTTCGCTGACGTCGCATTTTAACGAACTCCTCCTTGGGCGTTTCACCAAATGAGCTCAAAATCGCTCCAGCTCATCTCGAGATGTGGGGCATCAAAAGTTATCCAAATTTTTTGGCTAAGTTTTACGGTTTGTTTGCGGCGAAGCCGCAATCTTTACGAAGAATTTTGCGAATCATCAAAAACTAAAAATCGCTCCCATTCGCATAAACAAACTCCGATTAAAAATCGGAAATATACATTTTATTGACCTTTCACCCCTGGACGCAACACATGTGAAAAAGTGACATTGGGCGCGATAGCGCCCCCTCCAGGTGCAGAGGAAAAAATGCATTATGGGAAAAAAAATTAGTTTGTCGGAAATGGATGAAATTCGGCACAAAAATAGTTGATGGCATCCCGATCCAAAAAGCCAATGAGACCCATATCGTATTTTGTACGGTGTTGCCATGGTGAATCAAAATGCATTGCGTCTATGGAGGCGGGACCAACCGGGGCCAACGTCAACTTTGTCGTAGAGCGACGAGATTCGGTACAGACATTCGTCATGTGACGACAAAAAAAAAATATTATTGTGGCCACGCCCCCTGACAAACTGGAAGTCCGCCATTTTGACAGGAAGTCTGGAAAATGCTGAGACAGCGTTTTCGCTGACGTCGCATTTTAACGAACTCCTCCTAGGGCGTTTGACCAAATGAGCTCAAAATCGCTCCAGCTCATCTCGAGATGTGGGGCATCAAAAGTTATCCAAATTTTTTGGCTAAGTTTTACGGTTTGTTTGCGGCGAAGCCGCAATCTTTACGAAGAATTTTGCGAATCATCAAAAACTAAAAATCGCTCCCATTCGCATAAACAAACTCCGATTAAAAATCGGAAATATACATTTTATTGACCTTTCACCCCTGGACGCAACACATGTGAAAAAGTGACATTGGGCGCGATAGCGCCCCCTCCAGGTGCAGAGGAAAAAATGCATTATGGGAAAAAAAATTAGTTTGTCGGAAATGGATGAAATTCGGCACAAAAATAGTTGATGGCATCCCGATCCAAAAAGCCAATGAGACCCATATCGTATTTTGTACGGTGTTGCCATGGTGAATCAAAATGCATTGCGTCTATGGAGGCGGGACCAACCGGGGCCAACGTCAACTTTGTCGTAGAGCGACGAGATTCGGTACAGACATTCGTCATGTGACGACAAAAAAAAAATATTATTGTGGCCACGCCCCCTGACAAACTGGAAGTCCGCCATTTTGACAGGAAGTCTGGAAAATGCTGAGACAGCGTTTTCGCTGACGTCGCATTTTAACGAACTCCTCCTAGGGCGTTTGACCAAATGAGCTCAAAATCGCTCCAGCTCATCTCGAGATGTGGGGCATCAAAAGTTATCCAAATTTTTTGGCCAAGTTTTACGGTTTGTTTGCGGCGAAGCCGCAATCTTTCCCAAGAAATTTGCGATTCATCGTAAACTAAAAATTGCTCCCATTCGCATAAACAAGCTCAGATTAAAAATCGGAAATATACATTTTATTGACCTTTCACCCCTGGACACAACAAATGTGAAAAAGTGACATTGGGCGCGATAGCGCCCCCTCCAGGTGCAGAAGAAAAATTGCATTATGGGAAAAAAATTAGTTTGTCGGAAATCCATGAAATTCGGCACAAAAATAGTTGATGGCGTCCCGATCCAAAAAGCCAATGAGACCCATATCTTATTTTGTACGGTGTTGCTATGGTGACGCCCGGGGCCCCCCATGTTATCCAATGGGGCTGACACATAAATCTCACATTATACAACATTACAGCGCGTTAGCGCCCCCTGTCAGGAGCTTGTGGACAGTGGTCATGGAAGTACGGCCCGTCAGGGGCGTCTGATGCTACTTGTGAAATTAAAAAGATTATGGGCGCGCTAGCGCCCTCTGCAGGCTGGAGCCATTGTTCACATGGAGAGGCTAAAAATGTAGCTGAGATGTTTACGCACAAAGATTAATGGCACATCAGGACAATAAAATGCAGTTCGTTCACGCTGGTGCCTTAGGTACGGTTATATAGAGGCGCTAAAGGAGGCACGGCCCGCGAGGGCCGTTCGATGCCGCTTGCGGCTTTAATTATTCTTTCTTTCTTTCTTCTTCTTCTTTCTTCTTCTGCTCTTTGAGCAGGAATTTGACCCCCTGAACATAGTCGAAAACTCACCAAACTTTGCCCAAAATTCAGGTCCGGTGAAAAATTAATTTAAATGTGTGTTTCATATTGGGGAAATAAAAAATGGCGCGACAGCGCCACCTACAAAAATCAAAATACATTACGCCAATGGGGGAGGGGCCGAAATAAACTTTGTCGTAGAGCGACGAGATTTGGTACAGATATTCGTCATGTGACGACAAAAAAAAAATATTATTGTGGCCACGCCCCCTGACAACCCGGAAGTCTGCCATTTTGACAGGAAGTCTGGAAAATGCTGAGTCAGCGTTTACGCTGACGTCGCATTTTAACGAACTCCTCCTAGGGCGTTTCACCAAATGAGCTCAAAATCGCTCCTGCTCATCTCGAGATGTGGGGCATCAAAAGTTATCCAAATTTTTTGGCTACGTTTTACGGTTTGTTTGCGGCGAAGCCGCAATCTTTCCGAAGTATTTTGCGATTCATCAAAAACTAAAAATCGCTCCCATTTGCGCAAACAAACTCCGATTAAAAATCGGAAATATACATTTTATTGACCTTTCAGCCATGGACGCAGCAAATGCGAATTAGTAACATTGGGCGCGATAGCGCCCCCTCCAGGTGCAGACGAAAAAATGCATTATGGGAAAAAAATTAGTTTGTCGGAAATGGATGAAATTCGGTACAAAAATAGTTGATGGTGTCCCGATCCAAAAAGCCAATGAGACCCATATCGTAATTTGTACGGTGTTGCCATGGTGAATCAAAATACATTGCGTCTATGGAGGCGGGACCAACCCGGGCCAATGTCAACTTTGTCGTAGAGCAACGAGATTCGGTACAGATATTCGTCATGTGACGACAAAAAAAATATATTATAGTGGCCACGCCCCCTGACAAACCGGAAGTCCGCCATTTTCACAGGAATTCTGGAGAATGCTGAGTCAGCGTTTTCGGTGCCATCGCATTTTAACGAACTCCTCCTAGGGCGTTTCACCAAATGAGCTCAAAATCGCTCCAGCTCATCTCCAGATGTGGGGCATCAAAAGTTATCCAAATTTTTTGGCTAAGTTTTATGGTTCGTTTGTGGCGAAGCCGCAATCTTTCCGAAGTATTTTGCGATTCATCAAAAACTAAAAATCGCTCCCATTCGCACAAACAAACTCCGATTAAAAATCGGAAATATACATTTTGTTGACCTTTCACCCCTGGACGCAACAAATGTGGAAAAAGTGCCATTGGGCGCGATAGCGCCCCCTCCAGGTGCAGAAGAAAAAATGCATTATGGGAAAAAAATTAGTTTGTCGGAAATGGATGAAATTCGGTACAAAAATAGTTGATGGCGTCCCGATCCAAAAAGCCAATGAGACCCATATCGTACTTTGTACGGTGTTGCCATGGTGATGCCCGGGGCCCCCCATGTTATTGTAATGGGGCTGACACATAAATGTCACATTATGCAACATTACAGCGCGTTAGCGCCCCCTGTCAGGAGCTTGTGGACAGTGGTCATGGAAGTACGGCCCGCCAGGGCCGTCTGATGCTATCTCTTAAATTAAAAAGATTACGGGCGCGCTAGCGCCCTCTGCAGGCTGGAGCCATTGCTTACATGGAGTGGCTAAAAATGTAGCTGAGATGTTTACTGACAAAAATTAATGGCACATCAGGACAATAAAATGCAGTTCGGCCACGCTGGAGCCCTAGGTACGGTTACATAGAGGCGCTAAAGGAGGCACGGCCCGCGAGGGCCGTTCGATGCCGCTTGCGGCTTTAATTGTTGCTTGTTCTCCGGGCTGATGAACGCAGCGGGGGGGGGGGTGCGGTTTGTGGACACAGGGAGAGGCGCTCCTCAATCAAATCAAGAGTGCTCCTCATTGGCAGATTGTGATCGGTGCTTCGACGTGTGATTCGCTTTGTTGACCTGGCTTGTCAGTGCGATTTCCTTGTGTTGTTATGAGTATTCTTTGCCAGAAGTTGTAAAGAGAGTTGTCATTCATATTTTTAGCTTTGAGAATAAAAAGAAAGTCATCATAGAAGTGGAGTCAGAATATTCCTGTCCTATATTACGAATTACCGTATGTTCCGGACTATAAGTCGCTCTCTGGAGTATAAGTCGCACCAGCCAAAAAATGCATAATGAAGAAGAAAAAAACATATATAAGTCGCTCCGGAGTATAAGTCGCACCATTGGCAACTACCTGGGTCTGGAGGCGTAACTGCAATGTTGACAAGCCTCTCCCGGCATCATGTTGTTCAAGCTCCCATTTGCGAAATTGTTCCTCTCGTCATGACCATCTAGCTTTTAGCCCGCGATTAGCTGATTTTTGTTTTCTTCATTCCACAAGAGTAACCTCCGCGTTTTCGCCAGTCCCCGACAAGTTTCTAGCTCACTCCAAACTTTCGTTCTGCTGTTCGATTACCGTTTGTTAATTCTTCAGTGGTACAGGAGTAGCAGATGCTGCCACACAAGCCTAGAGCGCCCTCGAGTGGCTGTCAGTGTGAATATGGCAAACATGTGAAATTATATATTTATATACTCAGGTGCGACTTGATATATAAGTCGCACCTGAGTTTAAGTCGCACCCCCAGCCAAACTATGAAAAATAGTTCGACATATAGTCTGGAAAATACGGTAATTAAAGAGTGAACCACCTCGTGACATCAACCAGTGGAGCAGAGCAATCAGGAGATACATTTTTACCTCATATTAAAAGCATGTTATTATCAATAGCATGTTATTATCAGTATACTATAGATGACATTGAGATCTTGGCTAGAAGTACAAAAGTGTATCAACTCTTGCCACTGAAATAGAGGTTAGAGAGGCCTGTGGGGTGATCCAGTCGTCACTTCTCATTTTTTATCGTATTCCTCATCTTCTCTGCGGCTCCTCAAGGGCGCACTGTGTCAAAACATCAAGCCGATGCTCCAACCACTGTGTGCGCACACCATTTAGCGCCAATCAAGCATAAAATACCATCCCCGAGACTGCACCTCGCTGCCCACTGTACCACCAGCCCCGTGCACTGCCTCTGCATGCCATAGTAAATTAGAATTATACAGGGTTATAAAAGAAGCCGCTTTGAAATCTCGGTTTGAAGGAAAAGGCACATATTTGAAAGCGATACAATGTTGGAAACACCAAAACCGAGTGCAGCCCGCTAAAGCATGCCTCAGTCCCACATTGGAGACGCATGCCAGGCCACTGCGCTTCGAGACTTCAAGTATGTTCAAGTGTTGCTTCTCTGCCGGGATTAAAGACCTCAAGTTTAGACAGTTTCCAGCAATTTGATCTGTTGTACTGCACTGGTACCAAGATTTTAAACTGCTAAACAGACATTTCCCGAGCATGTTATAATATCATTTGCTGATAAGTTTTGCTGTCTCATTCATTTTTTGAGTGATTCAGTCTCAATAGTTAAACACTGATGTTCCTATGTTTTGGTGGCAGGACTTCTTTGATCGTCGCTGTACTGATACCCATGTCTTTGCTAACAGATAATAAGTCATTTTCAAATGGATTCAGTCCAGGCGTTTTGTATGCTTGTAATTGTATGCTTTCCATAAACAAATACATTATGTAAGTTATAAAGCATGAAACACCACAGCCTGAGGTGTCAAAAAGTTGTTCAAGCATCTGAATAGTACATAATGTAGGACCTTTTACGCATGCAGGGGTGAAGCAAAGACTATGGTGCCCGCTATTCATCATGTGCTATTCATGGCAGCCTTACCATTGTTAATAAAACATGTCCCAGCTGGAGCCTGAAGGACAGCCGAGCAAGAGGTGCCAGTTCACTCGGAGTGGAAATAAAGTTGGAAGGGGTGCATCTTCCCATCGAAGACATCCATTGGTCAATTGGAGAATCAAATTTGCCTATAGTGAGTAAATGAAAGTTGACTGGATGGTATGCCCAATGTTCTACCAGAAACTGAAGGTTGAATCCCTGTTTTTTATAAACCTAAAACAGCACAGACTAAACCACACTAGTTCAAGATCAAGAGGTGGGTCTTTTAACTAACTGCAGTTGCCCACTAGTGACTAACAATTGTCCAACATGTGCCCAAGCTTGAACCCATGATCACTAACCGGGGTAATTGCCAACACTTATGTTTCCAATCATGTGGGATTCTTTATGTGATGAATTTGGAAACTTTTTGGCAAACTTCCCTTTCAGGGTGAGCCAGCAGATCATTTGCGTCATTGTATAGCCCTATCCTCTTCATCCTAGTACAGTATTCTCTTTGACTGCATCGCTCTCGAGCTGTTGGCACTCAATTTGACAAAACTCAAATGACCTTTCTTGACGTAAATGCTGTACCCATCCCATGTCTGTCTGCAAATGACAAGAAGCAGAACTCAGCCCAAATGTACGGTTTTGCGCTATGGTGTTGAAAAGCATCCGTCACTGGTTAAATTGACCGAATTCTCGCAGGGACGGCCACTACCTTAACTTGGTATAGGCCTTGGCACGGTTCGAAACTAATGTTGGAAAGAAACACTTGACGGCATTTGTGCTAAGGATAATTTTCCTGCATCTTCGTTCGACAAGAAGCCAGTGCGGTTGAAACTGAAGCAGAGGAGATACTTCTGCGAATGGAAAATTGTCCCTTATTCAAACCTATGACAAGGATACTGTGCTTGCTGTTGTCCAGCGAAAGGTTAGGTTTGTTATTTGGATGCAACGCCTACAATTTTGCTCAAAGCTGTTTAAACACCTCCTCTCCTCAAGTCCAAAATCTCCTTCTTTGACGCTACGCATACTGCATGTAACGAACACCTAGCTTAATCCCACCGCAGGTTTCATTGACAAACAACACGTGCACAACAATAGTCTTTCGGCACAAAAAAATGCATGCACACGCTCTCAGCTTCTCCTAATTGTGATATGCTGTGTATATGGGAACCAGATGCCACAGCGAAGTCCGCCGTTTCAATGTGGTTTTCTATCCCTGCCTAACCTCGATGTCCACATTTCCACCAGCCACTTGTGGTTGTCCGATCCTGCCCATTCGACTCTGATTACTCACATCCCCATCCTCCATTAAGTTGAAAAACTTCCCCCCAGGCAAAGAGCGAAACAGCTAAGGCAGCAGTAGACCTACCAGATGGAGAGACTTAGAGATATGTCACTCACAACGGGAGCGCGGCGGTATTGATTTATTCATTCAGCAAGAAAACGAAGAAAAATTGCACAAAAATTGCCTAATGACAACGTAAGTCAGCAGTCTCGTTGCAAGTCAAGATGTCAACAAGATAAAAAGGCAATGATTCTTGTTAACGTTTGAGTGGCAGATGAGATTGACAGGTCTCTTGCCCCCTGTCAAGTCGTAAATTGCTTATAGAATTTGGAATTATTTCTTGACTGGCAGCTCACGTGCAAGTGGCAAAGTACTTTATTCACTTCTTGCATAACAGCGAATCACTTGCTTCCATAAAGTTTTAAAACTGTGCCCCGTCTGCTCTCATGTAAAAGAAACATCATGTCGTTCTTCACTTCATTAAAAAAATCCTCCTTGGTCGCCTACAATTCACCATGCTTCATAGGGCTGCACGATTTAGATTGTGATTTATCTGAAAACTTCTGCTACTATGTACATTTTAAACAATTCCAAGAGCCCAAACATTTGCTGAACTCATAAAAGAGTCAGATAAGTGATATGGTACTAATCAAAATACATGCTTTGATTTTATTGTGCCTTATGTATGCCTTATGCATTTGCCAATGGTGTATCTTTGTAGTGTCCTTAAAATGTTTCTGAATTGTGATATAGGTTCTCTAACTATCAAAATACTTTACTACGAATTTAAATTTCCATTGATGAATGAATGATCAATGGTTGCTCATATCCTACCCTTAAAGGAATAGGCCACCGTTTTTACATACTGAGATATGTTCTTACCTTAGCTTTGACGAGTTCTTTAGGACCTGTCTGGTCTTCCCCCGTGCCTTCTATCACGTAAACACAGCGCAGACGGCGTTAGCATTTAGCCTCTCCTGCTCTCCACTATAGCTCCAAAACAGGTCAAGATAGAAGCTACCAAGCTCTTCCACGTTTTCCCTATTTAAATATAGTTACGTGAAGTGTTCCACTACAAAGTATAATTACACAAAATTAAACAATGTGGATTTTCTAAGCGGATAAAAGGGGGAACTATATTGTAAGGCGTAATAATACCAGGAGTAGTTTGGCATCCGCACAGTAAAGTGAAGATTACTGCGCAGTAAAGTGAAGATTACTGCGCGGATTTCGAACTACTCCTGGTATTATTACGCCTTACAATATAGTTCCCCCTTTTATCCGCTTAGAAAATCCACATTGTTTAATTTTGTGTAATTATACTTTGTAGTGTAACACTTCACGTAACCATATTTAAATAGGGGAAACGTGGAAGAACTTGGTAGCTTCTATCTTGACCTGTTTTGGAGCTATAGAGGAGAGAGGGAGAGGCTAAATGCTAACGCCGTCTGCGCTGTGTTTACGTGATTGAAGGCACGGGGGAAGACCAGACAGGTCCAATAGAACTCGTCAAAGCTAAGGTAAGAACATATCTCAGTATGTAAAAACGGTGGCCTATTCCTTTAAAGCAGAACTAAGTAACTAATGCCCCTAGAGGTCATAAGCACCACTGCAGGTGTCGTGGCATGTTGCGTTTTTTTACTCATTAATTGTCCATGAGAGTAAATACTGAGCTGACCAAAAAGACAAAGGGAGAGAGGGATATTGTACATCCAATTACACAATGGATATAATTTTTTTCACTCAAATTTGGCTGTAAATACTGTTAAAGTGAGGCTAGCTCACAATTAGCTTTGCCCGTTAGCCTGTTAGCTTCTTCTTCGTGATTCCATTATTGTGTATTGGGGCCTCCGACTTGGAGGCAGCGAAGTCGCAATTGGGATTTTCTGACCAGAGACACCAGGGGGAGATGAAAGACCCCCCTATCATCTCATTAACACTTGTATTACCCCCAGAGGGACTATGGGAAGGATTTATTAAGGTAAACAAGTTACTTAGTACTGCTTTAGTCCATAGATGGTATTTGGATTTCATACAGTAAAAACATCAACTATTAATGAGTGATGGACATTTAAATTAAACTTATATGGTAAGTCGAAACGACTACAATTGTACTATGAGAACAACACAAAATAAGCCTAACATGTTCTTCAAATTTGGCTCTCGCATTAGAGAAATTTATGGCTTCACCACTTTGTTTGGTATGTCGAGTTTATGAGAAAAACAGAAAAATAAAGTCAAAGTATGTTAACTTTTATAGCTATTTGCACAAATGGCCAGTTAATATTTTCGCTTTCGCATCAAACGAGCGCACAAGTCAGGATTTGGCCCCAGTCGGACGCTTTGCTTTGGCCCGTGTCCTGCTTTTGTGGCCAGTAGCACTCCTCACCTGCCCCTCTTCACTCACTCGCCCCTTTGTCAACACTTGCCGCCTCCTGGACTCCCTGCCCCACGGCTTCCTGTGTACACACATGTTTATGCATATTGTGTAGGGCTGCTTGTGAGAAAGCTGTGCGCCTGTAAAACGCAGGTTGTAAAAGCAGTAGTTGTTGGCCCTGGAGATGCCAATGCTCCGGGGTGAAATGATTGAATCCATGTGGGATCGGGTTCGACTTCGAAGCGGCTGCCAGCTAACTTGGCCCACTTGCTCCAGCGTGGATGTGAGCTCTTTTTGATAGATAGACTTTTTTGGATCCCGGGTCGCCATGATGAAAACTAATACAGCTCCGCTCCAGACAGGGGTTACAAGGCTATTCCCATTCCATGACTTTCCGTATTTCGTCGGATTAGGTGGATTGCTTTACAAGATTGTGCAGCCAAACCGTGGGGAATCATGTTGCTCATGTCAACAACAGCTAAATCAGTGGACGCGGGCCAGCTCCGTTTCTGCTGCCTGCGTCTGAGAGGATGTCAAGTTTTCATCTGTCACGTTCTGCGCAAAATTACCGGAGAGGAGGAATGAGGAGAATGGGCGTCCGGGATTTAAAGAGGAACCGAAGACAATGTGAAATTAGGATGATGGTTTACGAAGCAAATTTTGGTTTGAGTGCTTGGATGTTCAGCTTTATCCCGGCTTGGCTGACGGTTTACAGCACACTGACACAAAAAGAGGGAGATCCATGGAAGTCTGAGAATAGGTTTGAGAATCGAAATGCACATGATTTATCTTCAGCAGTGCGATTGTCTAAGCCAGGTCTAATCAAATCAAGGACCAGGGACCAGATGCAGCCCTCCAAACAATCTATTGATCTAGTCTATTGATCATTTTCTTCACTCAAAGTCAACTGTACTTGCTTCAATTCAGGTGCTGATTGTGGATTTTATTTGTGATAGCAATGGGTGTTCGTGTTTTATGTCCACCAGAGGCCAAAGCCTTCGGAAAAATCAGGCCCTCGGGCAAAAAAATAGTTTGGACACAGCTGGTTTAAGCATTTGTCTGTGAATCAGAAGGTCGCAGGTTCGAGGCATGGACAATACACTCATATTTTGCTCCAGTTCTTGTATGGTATGGCAGTTTGTGGCAGGATGGAAAGGCATCCGGTGTACACATCTGCCCAAACCATCATGCGACTGGTTCACTTTGGCGAGTAACGATAGAAAAGGCAGGATGACAAAATCAATATGGGTGATATCGTAAACTGGAATGTAGAACAACTTTTAGTACCACTATAGATGATTATGGTTAGAGCACTAGTTCCTATTATTTTCTTACCAAGCACCACCAAAGGAAAAACTGGAAATAAACCTGATCTAGAACAAGACTAGGTCAAAACCTCCGCTAAATCAGGTAAAAGCTAGGGCAAAACCTGAAGACCAACCCAAAAGGGAGCACACGCATAACTTGAGTACCACCTGAAGAAGCCAGTCTTCCAGCAGTGGTGCTTGTACCACAGTTTGAGAAATGCTGGGAAAGAGAAAGACGGCGAAGCCATCGCTAATCCACATCGTTTTGCTGTTTTTCGAACATCAACAGAAAAGCCGCAACACACTTGTAAACACAGAATGTGCCATTGTAAAAAGACTGTTTCCGCTGCTGCTCCATGGGAATGAATGCACTGCCGCATAACAGGCTCAGAAGTGACGAAGACTTCTATAATGATGGAGAAATACTTAATACATTCCCAGCAGTTCTCTGCAAGTGCTGCACTGCTACAGAATAAAGAATAAACAGTGCGTTTTGTTGTGGAAGAAAATTGCACTGGGACAAAGGGAGACTATTGACAAGGCGCGAGTGCAAACATTTGAATGGCCATAAGAAAGAAATACTCCCATTATGTGTTGGCACTTGAAAATAGTAAAGGAAAAGATTGGCCTGAGACAAACTGGCTGGGCATGAAGTGGAAAGAAATTCAGCTTTATAAGATTTTCATGAATGTTAGATTGTCTCGTAGCAACTGGAACAACAAAGAGATCAAATCCAATTTGAATTCCCAAATTTCGTCCAGGAACTGTGTCATTGTGGCACGTCACTATGGAGAAGAAAAAAGTCAGTCTGTTAAGTGCAATGTTTGTTTTACACATTTTGTCACACTGATAAATCCATGATGCTTGTGTCAATCAAGAGACAGAACAGGGTTGTTTCACTCTGTAGTTCTTCACGATTGGACCTTGTGCTGTCAAAACTGCTAAATATTCTAGGAAAATGCTACATTCAGTGCAATGAAACTAGTTGAAACTGGACCAGCAGACAAAGTTGTTCTGTAGCTCTTTTCTCAGTTTGTATGTGTTAAGGCTAATGTTTTAAAGCCAAGTCTCTGGACAGTGTTAGCTTGTTCCCCCTGAAATATCTTTTCCATTTCCATTATGTTGAATTCATAACATTCAATCTCGTTCTCTATTGCCCCTAAATGCAACTATAAACAAAATGTAGTAGCTTTGTTTCTTTCCCTTTTGCTGAACATCCAGTAACTATGGACTTAAGGCTGTGTAGAGCCTGGAAAAATGATGTTTTATGCTAAGGACAAGGTCATACTCTCACATGGTAAGCAATGTAAGTAGATGTACTAGATTTTAGAATGAACACATGCATGTCTTTGGACAGAGAGTGGATGAAAAAAAGAGAAAACTTGCCGACACCAATGGAAACATGATTTCAGGAAATTCAAAATATATTGTTTATTGTTGGTGTCAACAGCAAAAATAGCAATATTACTTCACCCTGTACTTAAACACCGTAGCTGAACTTTACTGTAAGGATAGTGAAGATACAGAAAGTCCTCGCTCCCTGCTTGCTTCCATCTGTCCCAGAAGCATGTGGAAATGTGGGAATGATTGGTAGCACGCTCCGCACCTGCTCATTATACAGCCCATCATTTGCACATCACTCAGACAGCAGACAGTATCCACTGGAGCGCGTCCAAGAAGTTTAGTGAGTACGGCAGGCCTTTTTATAGACACTATTAAACAGCCGTTTCACAAAAGACCGTTTCAAAGGAGCAAACAGTACATGGTGGTGGAGGCTGTGGGTTTAGTCTGCTCAGCGGAGAGAACCCAATCAGCACCTAGTAAGCTGTGGTCGTCTTTTACTGCCGCTGCTGCTCTGGCAAGTGTTCAAAAGGCACTTCGAGGCAGGTGCTCTAGGCTCATCTCAGTGTTTCTGCTTGACTAAAATATACTTTTGCTGAAAATGTTGAATTTACCCAACTGTATACTGGAATGTGACGATATGAAGCACATTGTAAGTTTAAGACTATTATTAGTATGATTCTGTGCTTTTCTGTTGCACTTTAAAGCAGTACTTGGTAACTTGTTTACCTTAATAAATCCTTTTCTTGGTCCCTCTGGGGGTAATACAAGTGTTGATGTGATGATTGGAAGGTCTTTCATCTCCCTCTGGTGTCTCTGGCCAGAAAACCACTTTGCAGTTTTCCCTGCTCTGACCCGGAGCACCAATACACACTAATGGAATCACAAAGAAGAAGCTAACAGGCTAAGGGGCAAAGCTAACTGTGGGCTAGCACCACTTAAACAGTATTTACAGCCAAGTTTGAGTGAAAAAAAAAGATCTCTATTGTGTAATTGGATGTACAATATCCCTCTCTCCTTTTGTCTTTTCTGTCAGCATAGTATTTACTCTCATGGACAATTAATGAGTAAAAAAAACGCAACATGCTAGGGGTCTAGTGGGCCTCTAGGGGTATGAGTTACTTCACTCCTAATTTCTGTAGAGTTTACATGTTCTCCTCCTGCGTTGGTGGCAGCATGCAGGTGTTGTGGTTTCCCTATTGGCCTGTACACAATTAATACTTTTAAAAGGTTTTCTGCCCGAGGATTAAGGCTAGCTGAATATAGTGAATGGCCAGATTTTTCTTTCTTGGTGGCGCAGACACAAGATAGCAAAGTGGGGATTTATTGGGCTCAAATGGTGAAAAATGTGGTCCAGGGAGCATGAGATGTCATTTTCACACATGGATTGGCCACCGCAGAGGCCAGACCTTAACCCCATCGAGGACGCTGCTGCCAGGCGCACAAAAGCCGGCGCCATGAGGGAAGAAGACAGGAGCCCTGACGAAATAGCCTGGTCGTTCATAACATTGATGGTCATGCAGTAATTATCCAAAAGGGAGGCCCCCCCTAAGTGCAAGTCAATGTTCTTTTCTCTGCGAAGTCTCTATTAAAAAAAAGTTTGATAAGAAATGTATCACTATAAGAATGATTGACAGATGATTTGCTGTGTCAAATCACCAAAGACAAGACAAAATTGACTTTATTATGTTCTTGTCTGTGGTTTAAAACACACACTGTACTGCTTTAATGCCATTGCACATAGCACTGAACACGCAGCAACTTCACTATACTCTCTTATTGGAAACGGCACAGCCACAAGCTCCATCATCTGCTGCTTTATCAAAAAAATATTTGAGGGTTAGAGTTTGAGTGTACGTGAAGACACTAGATAGAAATTCAGATGCATTTTTCAACCCCAGAATATACTTCAGCTTCTGGGGCCTGGCCAAACCGTATGTGCGACCACCAACTCCAGCAACGGCCCGAATGAGCTGTTGGTAAGAAACAAAAGAGTGAGAGAAAGATGTGAATAGGTTTGCCTGGAGATGTAAGAAAAAAGAAAAGAAAAACGATGTAGAAAACTCAAGCCAAAGCCGCAAGCAACATGGAGAACTCTGCCATCCAAATCTGACAATGTAACCAACTTCACTTTGCATTACAGAGAAGGAGTAAAAGATGTTCAGAAAAACTATCTTGGCAGTGAGGTGTATTTTACATGTGGTTCCAAAAAAGTGAGAATTATTATATGCTGGATTTTCTTTGGAAGTTTGGAACAAGAAACATAAATTATTATTATAACAGCCCTATTTCATGAAAAAATAAAAATGTTACAATGCCGGTATGAGTTGCTTGGCTGTGGTGTTTTCAGTGGTGGGAATGAAATTCAACAGTTTGCATTGGGCATCTTAAACTGTAATTAATTTTCCACCTATAGGCCTCAAGCAGCCAACACCCTACACAATGGCAGGCTTGTATATCAGCAAGGCTAACACGCAGATATATAAAGATATAAAGCGGGTAGAGGGATCATTTTCAGTGGGCGCAAACCAAAAATAACCATTGTTAAAGCAGTAATAAGTAACTCATGCCCCTAGAGGCCATAAGCGCCACTGCAGGTGTCGTAGCATGTTGCGTTTTTTTACTCATTATTTGTCCGTGAGAGTAAATACTACGCTGACACAATGGAGATCTATTTTTTTCACTCAAACTTGGCTATAAATACTGTTTAAGTGGCGATAGCCCGCATTTAGCTTTGCCCGTTAGCCTATTAGCTTCTTCTTCATGATTCCATTAGTGTGTATTGGTGACTCCTACCCGGAGGCAGGAAAGTTGCAATTGTGGTTTCCTGGCCAGAGACACCAGGGGGAAAAGAAAGATCCCCGATCATCCCATTAACACTTGTATTACCCCGGACTACGAAAAGGATTTATAAAGGTGAACAAGTTACTTAATACTGCTTTAAATTAGGTTACGGTTGATATCCTCAAAATGTTGCTGCCGAATAATTTTGATGCACATGTACTTCTATGTGAGTTATGTTGTTTAGAAGACCGTACATCTCACTTCCACCTCTGTCTATTGAATTATGAAATATACTCTTGATGTTGCTCTATGAGAGACCAGAGCACAAGTTCACAGCCACACGATTTAGATCTAAAGTGAATCCATTCATTCGCCAACACCGACGCTGCTAAACATAAACGAAAAGCTACGGATAGTTAAGTTTGTATCAAAACTAATGTCCAAAGGCAGAGAGCAGGCAGAAAGCTGGCTGCAGCTCTGTTCCCACAATGCACTGTGGTAGAAATTGGCTGAGGATAACTGCTGGCCTACCTCGGGTCTACACTATGTGCTGTGGAGATTTGGTTATGCTGAGAAGTCTGCTGTTCTGGTTCACTGGTCTATGGACGAATCCAGTGGATTACTGTCATAGCGTCTGTACAATGTTGGATGTCTATGGAAACCAACTAGCTATTATAAAAATGGCAGCACTTTCTCTTTATATTATTGACTAGTTGCCATAATACGTCTGTCACTCTCTTCTTATACTTTGGCTTTTACCATCACTGTATCATGAGGCTAACAATTTTTGCACACTTTTCTTAGTTGAGTGCATGAAAGTGTTCAATTTCTTAACTGATACAAAAACGTGGTACCTGGCTATTTTACAGAGCTTGCAAACATGAAATGGTGGATTTAAATGGCCTCATTCAGTGCTCATTATCCAAGACCACTCTACTGCAGATCCACGATAGAGCTTTGACTCGTTTCATAAACCACAATCTTCATTAGTAAGAAGAGGTTTGCCTCCAGAAGTAACTCAAAGGTCAAGATTATATAACATGCTATAGTGAAGCTTACCAGTTGTACATTTTAATTAGGTTCACGTACCGTAAGAATGTTTTCTGCATGAGGCACCTGGGGGCCACCACTGACGCTCCATTTTTCCTGTTTTCAAACTGCATAAAGGGAGTTTGTTCGGGGTAAAACGATGGAACTTTCCTCACGTATTCCTAACATCACGATTCTTTGTGAAGATTCTCAAACGTCTGCAAACACAATTCACTGCAAGACGGGAAAAAACAAACAAACTTTAAGCTGCCTAAACTTCCTCAACATGTCTGAGATGTTAAATTTAGACGAGCCAATCCCTTATAGACTCATAAAACAGAGATTAATACAAATTTTGGAATATTCCACGTGAAAGAATTACATTTTAAACCTCATTTTACAGTCTCTGGCAACTTTGTCCAATTTGTTGAACCGGCTGCTTTTGTAGAAGAATTTCAATTGTTATAGATGGCGCAGGACTTTTCTGCAGTGGCCCAGAAAGATTCTTGCAAAGCGGGTGGTCAGTTAGTCACTGCTGGACTAATGGCGAATTTTCCAAAAGCTTTGAGTTTTTTTCAAAAGTTGGACCTCAAACTAAGGCAAAGAGCCTGGTCCTTCGCCATCAGCCGTGTCCAAGTGGCTATTTTAAATCCTAAATCGTTACGAGGAAAGTGTATGGATACACACCTCATTCGATTCAAAATACGGAGGCCCACCCAAGAGTCACGGCATGCTGATTGAACCATATTGAAAGCTACAAAACCTATAGTTCTAGTGCACTGGATTTGAATCTCTTTTTTGTGAAGAAATTGGCAATATTTTCTGTATTTTTTGGTGAACTTCAACAAATACTTGATCTGTGTTATTGGTCCTGGTGTTGCATACCCTTGAAGCATCGTATCTTTCACCTCATGCTTGGCCTTTATGCGCCATCACTAAATCAAGGCTTAGCCAGATCTTAAAGCGTCTGAATCAGATCCAGTTCTAAAACCAAGGCTAAACTGCATGATTGTTCTTTCAAAACATGCCAAAAATATGTTGTAAGATTAAAAAGAAAGATTGAAAAATGACGCCAGAAGGAGCCCGTGCCCCATCAGTTGCATCATTGGTCTTGATGATTCTAAGTTGAATCTGTATTTGGTGCTGCATCATGTAAACATGGATCCGAGTTTCGGCCTCGTCTTTGGCTTTGGCCGTGCGTTTGTGTAAACCACCTATGATGATTTAGTTTCTGCCTTCCCAACTCATGACAAGAAAACTTAATCACGTGCCATCACACGAGTAAACAATGTTAGTTTAATCAAAACTCAATTTGTTAATCTTCAAATGTCACTGTTTGTGTCGAGTCTTGTTCAGCAACGTTTGGCAGTCACGTTTGGCAACCCAGGCTTGGCAGTTTATTTGCAATTTTCTACAATTGTTTTGCTTTTTTTTGTCCAATGGCACCGAACGACTGAAGTGATGGGAAAAAGTCCCAATGAAACAATGTCTTATTATGTTTTTGTTCTTTTCACAGGGTCCTCCTGGTCCAAGGGGTGAGAAGGTGAGTGACTGCCCACCTTTCCATAAGCTATTCCATTTGTCACAAAAAATGAATGGTATTTTTACACCCAGAACCAGCGAGTTCCCTTCAATTGATATCCTTTGTTCAAACATATGGAATCAATTGCAGCCTTATCAAATATTTCACCGTTTGTGTAACTTATAACTACTCACTCCTATACAATAACATATATCTTGGCCATTGTGGTTTGTAATCGAAAGTCTCGAGTTTTCAAATTCTAGTGACATTTACAAATCTGCAGCAGAGGGAATAAAAAAATAATAATAATGAGCGAAAAAGCCCGAGCCCCGAACTGGAGTCTTTTAAATGCCTCGCTGAGCACTCCTCCATAAAACTGCAGCGATCCATGCAAAATAAACCGCAGTGTCTCTTTATGACGCGGCAGGACGCGGGGACAAATGTGCGCCCGCGGCTTTGGGCTTAAAACTGTGAGACCAATGAGACCGCCATTCATTACAGAGATGATAAAAGCTCTGGATCAGGCAAAGGCAGTGGAAACAGGTGCATGTTTATGTCTCATATTCATGTGAAAGGACACGATGATCGGAGCGAATTTGCAGTAAATGTGTAAGCATTTGGTGAGCACAGATAAGGCAATGATACAGATACATAGTTAAAGGGGTATAGCAGGATTTTTGACATAGGGCCTCATTTCCTAGTTATCCTCGTTGTTGATTTCTGGAGATTTTTTATTTTTTTTTATTTCATGCAGTCCTTATATTTGAAGAGTTTTGTGGTAACTAGTAGCCTGCATTAAAAACCTCTTCAAAATCATGGGGTAGTCCTCCAAACGTTGCCATATCTGATTTGTAGAAAGCTCCTTTGTGAAATCCACGTGTAGTAATGCCGGCCTCAGGTAAACAAACTACTGTAGATCCGGTTTACAGATCACTCCGCCGCTGCGTAGCCAGCACCCAGGAAGCTGATGCTGCTCAAATATAAGTTACCTTAAATGCTAAATAAATCGGTAGTCTGGTGTTGTAAGTGATTTGCCTCAGGTGCACTGTGCTTTGGTCAGACATGCGCTAGCCTAGCACTAGCACTACAAAGCTCTTTAAATTAAAAAAATATATATATAGGAAAATAAATAGGAAATGAGGCCCTATGTCAAAAATCCTGAAATATCACTTAAACTTACATTGATAAATTCATCTATTAAAAATAATCAGTTACAATTAATTAAGATGATTGAGTGCATGCACGCACCTAAACTTCTCATATAAAGCACGCCATCTCGCCCTCACTGCAAACATTAACCGACAAAAAACAACAACAAAAAAACATTCCCACCCAAGATGAACCAAGCGTGCACCATTCACAAACATTTTCCCCATTAAAACCCCCACTTTTTTTGGACCCAATCTTCACGGCCTGTTTTTATTTGAAAGTGCCCAGGCCTCGCATTCGAGTTTGTGCGAGTGAAAAACTCCTGCCGGCGTGTGATAAGTTGTTGAGCTCATTTTACTGCTGCGGCCGGTGTTGTAAAGCTGCCAGCCCCAGCAGCGGAGTGCAGCAAATGAGAGGGGTTAGGGATGTTCGCTTATCCGTTCCGGGACAGATTAGGGATATAATTCAATGTCCAAGTGCGGGGCTTCTCTCATTTACATCTGAAACCAAAGTCCGCCAAGGTTTAATATGGGAGAAAGCTGCAGTTTTTTATCAAAGCAGGCTACAAAACAATGACGGTAATGTTTGCAGGATGTGCTCGAGTGCTTTAACCTCTCAACCCCCGCCTGAACCGAGCACATTGTCCCAGTTTGGCATTACCCAAATCTAAAAGCTTCCTGATAAAAAGCATCAAAGCGTAAATCAAAAGGCCACATAAGAGCAACAAAAAAGTAACATAAAAGCAACAAAAAAACTACAAAAAGTGCTTAAAAAGTCCCCAAAGAGCAAGTGATAAAGGAGCAACAAAAAAGCGGCAAAAGAACGTCAAAAATTTATGACAACACGGCAACAACGCAAGAAAAAAGATCCCTTAAAGCAGAACTAAGTAACTCATGCCCCTAGAGGCCATAAGCGCTACTGCAGGTGTTGTAGCATGTTGCGGTTTTTTACTCAGTTATTGCCCATGAGAATAAATAATACACTGATAGAAAAGGGAGAGAGGGATATTGTACATCCAATTACACAATGGAGATCTTTTTTTTTCACTCAAATTTGGCTGTAAATACTGTTTAAAGTGGCGCTAGCCTGCAGTTAGCTTTTCCCGTTAGCCTGTTAGCTTCTCCTTTGTGATTCCATTAGTGTGTATTGGTGGCTCCGACCTGGAGGTAGGGAAGTGGCAAGGGTGGTTTTCTGGCCAGAGACACAAGAGGGAGATGAAAGACCCCCCAGTCATCCCACCCCGAAAAGGATTTATTATGGTAAACAAGTTTTGTGGGTTTGGGTAAAGCGAAACCGAAGAAAATGCACTCGGGTTAAGGCGGGGGGGGGTAAGAGGTTAAAAAGTCATCGCAACTGAACTCTGTGCCTATGGGAAGACAAGAGCAAGATTTACTGTATCTGAAAATACCATTTCTCATTTGTGGCGTAACATTTGGCCTGGCAGTGTGACTTCGCCGCATTCACACACCAAACCGCTGCGTTCCGTCTCCCACTCACTGATATCCAGTTCAGCAGATGTTATCACAAGTGATTTAATCCCCCACCACAAAGAATAGTTTTGATTGCGCTATTAACAATATTTATAGGAATGGTTTAAAGTATTAGGCACAGTTTTACGGAAGCCTCAACTACAGGAGTGTTGATTCATGAAATTGGTGAAAGAGGAATAATAGTGATAGGATGATTGATATGCAGAAAGTTACCACCGGCCAAGATATTGATTGAGCCTTGTAATTATTCTGATTCAATACCGAGAAATGAATGTGAACTTCTTCTATTTCAATGGTAAATTTTGTTATACTAAGTGTTGTCTTTTGCAGGGGGATCAAGGAGACCAAGGACCCCGGGTATGTGCTTTGCCTGTGCATGTGTGACTGTGCATGTGATTTGTTTTTTTTGTTTTTTTCAAATAAAAAGAGGTTGGAGATGCGTGAAATTCCTAGGATAGTGTTCCTCCCATGTGGCCAAACGCAACAAGCAAATTTAACAGCGTTTTCCCCCCTAAATCAGCGCGAGACACCTTGGAACGATGCGGTACACTTTTTTTTTCTTCCTTTCACAACCGCGCAGAACTATCCCTTACAAATCTAACATAAAGCGACGTTTTAAGGAATGAGAAATTGACTTGGAAAGCCAACTGCGTCTGTAATCACTGACGATTCAGTCGACGCTCTGAGCACTAATCATTCCCAGCGATGCGGCTTGACGTTTCCATAAGAGTGCAGCTTCTAAACGGGGATATAAGTGCTCTTTCGTGCTCGACCGTGCTTGAAATGAATGGCTCAAAACACCAGAAATCATTTTTCTCCGTTATAAATGGACCTTTTTTTTTTCTCTTTGCGCAGGTTTGTTTAAAGTAGACTGCATTTACCCAGTCACGTGACGCGCACATTTTCTGACTTCTTCTCTATCTGTCTATCATCACAGCCTCTGGTTTGTTTTCAACCTCTCTAAATGATTCGGTTCAACACAATGGTTTGTCTTGTCAACTCGGGAAAAAAAAAAAACTAGCCATCTCCCAAACAGATCAGATCTTGGCGGCCACCCAGATCTCAGTGCTCTTTGCCCATTAACTTTGTCATCCGTCCTCCGGGGACCACTTGTGCACGCATAGGCATTTCTTATGATGTGGAAGTCTATACGAATGACCTTCCCCCTGCAAAATTTGATTAGTGGGCTCAAAGTGACAAAGTGCATCTCTATAATACCGCGCTTGAACGGTTTCCAATGACAGCCGGGAGATCTACAATCCTTATACTTCTTTGCCTTATGCCCGTAATAAAATCTGCCAACACTTTTCGCAGTTCCTTATTTAATTTTTAATGATATTGGGTTGTCTTACAAGTCGCAAACCGCCACAGTGAAGCAGGAAGGGTATAAACGTGCCCTCACAAAGGCTGAAATATCCCCGTTTGGTTCGGATTTCATGCTCGCCGCCATAATTTCTAGCCTTTTAACCTGTGAAATAGGGTCATCCGTCTCTATCCGTTGGGTGATTTATAGTTGAGAAACATTGGCGTGGCTGAAAGACTTGCAGCAGGGGCCAGCCGAGGCCTATTTGTCTTGTAGTGTAAATAAATAAGCTGTCCATTTGAACATTTCCCTAACTGACGGGGGAAAATGTCACCCACAAACAGAGAAGCGCTTGATATCGGCGATGTTCGATAACTGTGGGTGAATTTTGTGGCACAACAGCTTTGGAACAGGATAGGTCACCACGGAATCACATTACCGGGAACCGCAATATTGACGTTTTGCATTAGATTAGCCCTGGCAATGGCGCAGGGTTACATTAGCGAGATTTCCCTTAATAAATGAAGGCCTAACAGGACAAGCGTCGGCCGACCTTGGAGCTTTTGAATCCGCCCGGCTCATTTCATGCTCACTATTGGCTTCGCCGACTCAATCAAAGCCATATGGACAACATGTAAACAAGCCAGTGTGTCGTCCCCAGCCCCGGCGTCTGCCAAAAGAGCGGCCCCGGCGTAAACAGCCCGGACACATTTAAAGCGCGGCATATGCTTTTCTTGTATATAGCAGGGGATGTTATTGCTTGCAAATGTTTCGAGCGCCGTATTGAATTTTTTCTTTTTTTTTTTGCTTTTTTTTTTTTTTGCTTTCTCCGACCAGATGTGTTCAATTCGTGGACATGACTATTAATATCGGTCGATCCAAACCAACGTTTTTCCGGATCAATGTGGCAGAAACAAGGCATCAATTTGCGTGTTTCGATGTAAACAGAAAAAGTCTGTAGCTTTGGAAAACATGGAAAAATCTCAGTCATCGCTCCTCTGAAGATTATTTTCGGATTCTTATCTCAACGGAGTCAAATAAGAACATGCGTTATTTACGGGAAATGGTATTACTTTCTACAAAACGTTGCCACAGAACATTGGTTTCTTCTTGCACATCAAAACATATTGGCCTTAGTTTACCCTACACCGCATCTTCGCTTATCCCGCTCATTTTTCTCACATTTACCCTATGTAACCAATGTTGTTTTAAGCATTTGGGCGTCTACTGCTGCCAAACAACAAGTCAGACAATACACTCTCTAACTGGGACTTAAAAAAAGGCATAATGGTGCTTTAATACATAATAGTCTCGTGCTCTAATATACCTGATTGGCTGTTTGTTGCCAAAGCCTTGATCGACCTGAAGGATAGCTGACCATATGGACAGCGTTACTTCCTAGAAAACCGCGCTGTGCAGCCTGTTGGCCACATGTCACCCGCTTCCTCCGGCCCAAAGGTCAGAGTTCAACTGCACCAGTGGAAGGTTAACCAAGCAACAAATAATAAATTGGCTACGCTTGACAAACTTATGTGTGGCCACCGTTGGCGCTCCTCTGGTGGGACGTTCGTCAACTGGAGTTACTGTGATTACGGAAAGGTGTGTGGTCCGATTGAAGGATGGCACTGGCTGCAGCTGCAAGGAAGAGATTGGTGAGAAAACAACAAGAACCGTCTTGTATTGAGATGTTGGTTACTTGATGTGGTGGGTGAGAGTCCAGGTTTCTTCTGCGTGCTCTGGTTTCCCCCCATCCACCCTGGTTTGAGATCTGCTCTCCATGCGCAGTTGGCTTTCTGCTCCTTAAAGGTAGCGCTGAGGCACTGTCTGGTCAAACGCAATGGACAAATTTCCCAAGACTTTCCTGCCTTTGTTCATAAACTCACGCACGGCACTGTATGATGGAATTTAATCACTTAACAATTTTTGCTCCAAGATAAAGAGCCACGGATTATGCAATTTCCAGGACTAGATTTTGGACTTGCGAACAAAGGAGTGTTTTGGTCTTTTATTGTTTGCAGATGATATCAGAAGCCCTAAAATGAAATTCAGTTGAGATAAATTTGACGCTTGATTCTCAAGCCAAAGCTGAGGCTTCAAATGAATGTATTACTGCACTCCTAAGTACATTAAAGCCATCTGCATGCCGCTCGTGCGCAATGGGCTGTGGTTGTTTGGTGTGGTTGAGAAAGGCCAGTGTCTATGATGACTGTATCTGGCTTTTTTGTTTACTACAGTCACTTTTGCGCCGCGGGCCGTGCGCGCGCCGCTCCTCCCCGTCGTATAATAACACACATCCGATCTGGAGGAGAGAGGCAAAACAGTGCAATCTGTGAATGGTTAGGAATCCCCATCAACCGCATTGTCATTATCGTCCTCACACATAGACACCAGTGTGCACAGGGCCAACCCGGACCCCAGGGCAGAGATGAGATACTGGCAGGGCTTAAAAGCAACGGGGTACAAAAAAATTCAAACCACTGTCTTATGTAATCCAGACGCTTCATTAGATAGCGTTATCGTTTTTGCAATTGAAAAGGCGTCATATGGGTATTCTTACTAAAGCTAAATGGAAATTTGTGTTGCTAAATTATTGAACTTCTTAGACTGCAGAGCTATTGACTCTTTAACAGGGGTTGGGGGTATTGTACAATTGATATATTTTTGAAAGCTTTCTACCATGCTATAATGTTGCTCCCTCATCAGAAATATACCTTATGTTTCTAAACGCAGACTAGGCGCAACCTTTTTCGCATAGGAGGGGCACAATGTGAGATCTTCCTGCTCCAGACCAGGGGCTCCAGTGGCCAATGGCAATGTGATGTAGAACAACCTTTTTCCTCCAAACCAGACTCTTTAGTGGGACCGGTTGTACACCTCTTCCCTCGGGACACCAAACAGGGACAGTGTTTGACTCACAGTGGGATAAATAGTTAGTTAGACCTGATAGAGCTGATAAAAGCTGTGTTTGAGGACACTACACAGCGATTATTCACAATAAAATTTCACTTGCCACCCAATTCGTCCATGGCCCGACATTATTAGGAAGCACTGTCCTTACCTTATATCAAAGCCGAGGTAGAAATGATTAATCAATGATCTTTTGAGATTTTACTTTAGATAGATGGTTAGCATATAAAAGTGAGCACCAGGCTAAATGCTAAATCACATAGAATCAATTATTCAAATCAAATTTCAGCTTTTTGTGGCATCAGATACACATCCAATGGCCATTAAAAATCATAATGGCTTACCCTTGTATTGCCAATCGTTTGCTTTTGAAATGTCTCTCTCCCTCATCATTATTCCGTTAAATGGTGCCTTAAAGCAGTACTAAGTAACTCATGCCCCTAGAGGCCATAAGCGCCACTACAGGTGTCGTAGCAAGTTGCAGTGTTTTACTCGTTAATTGTCCGTGAGAGTAAATACTACGCTGACAGATAGAAGGAGAGAGGGATATTGTACATCCAATTACACAATGGAGAGAATTTTTTTGCTCAAACATGGTGGTGCAAGTGGTGCAAGCCCACGGCTAGCTTTGCCCGTTAGCACGCTAGTTTCTTCTTTGTGATTCAATTTGTGTGTATTGGTGGCTCCGACACGGAGGCAGAAAAGTTGCAATTGCGGTTTTCCGGACAGAGACACCACGGGAGATGAAAGACGTCCCATTAACACTTGTATTACCCCCAGAGAGACAACGAAAAGGATTTGTTAAGGTAAACGCGTTACTTAGTGCTGCTTTAAGTG
This sequence comes from Gobius niger, assembly GCF_951799975.1. NCBI lineage: Eukaryota > Metazoa > Chordata > Actinopteri > Gobiiformes > Gobiidae > Gobius > Gobius niger. The sequence continues at coordinate 14,892,713 of NC_136872.1, read as the reverse complement.
AACCAAACTGTGATACATTTTTGGAGGGAGTCACATAACCTAGCAAAACATAAGCAACAATTAGCATGTGAGTAACGATGGAGCCGACTTTAGTGAATGGTTGAGAATGACATCTGCCTTGTTCGAGTTACTTTTGTTTTTCCTTTTTTATTTAAATGAGATAAATCGCCTCGGATGGGGAAATTGCCCGAATACTGTGAATGCAGTCGCTCTGTGGACCACTGCCAATCACCCAAATTATGTTTCCTTCACTATTCACTTTGGCTTTATGCTGTCCATTCTCTTTGACCATAATGTTGCTTTCGCTCCTGCTTTTTGTCTTTGAGGTTGTAAATAACTTGAGAAATATTTTCACTCAATCCACAGCTATGGCTATTGTCTGCTGGGTAAGCCTATCCGTTTGTGAGTGGAATTGAATTAGCTTTCATCGAAATCCCTTTTCTTTTTTTCCCCCCCTTTTGGAGCCATGCTTTTTAAATTATCTCTGGATGGCACTGGAGCTCTGTTTGGGAAAGGCTATAGATTTTATCAGGCCATGTTTATGTAAGTGTGCCAGTCTTGGGAAGAACACGGTCATTGGTTTATTCAGGTGCAATGGCATCTGAAATTGGTATTTTAACGTAAACAATGAAAACTTGGGATTCAAATGTGCTGCGCTCTCCAACCTTTTTCATGCATGCAATAAGCTGTTAAGATTAAGGTATTTACAAAGCGTGTGTCGAAAAATCATCAAAATGGAAGAAAAGTTACTAAAATAAAAAAAAGAATGTGTATTAGGTTTGGCATCCATCTATAAACCATCCACTCTGTGCTTCATGTCACTGCTCACTTCTAGTGGTCAGATCTGTCATCTGTCACCGCGACAACTGGCAGACGTTTAATTGAATTCCCGTCTTGGTTTCTTCATGTCCTCAAAGACACAAAATTACAGTCATGTTTTAGCTCAAAGTCTGCTTTATGATAGTCATCGCGGCCAATGTTTACTGGAGAGGAAGCAACAGGAAATGCTTCACTTGTCTCTGAACCGACGGACACAGCGCCACAAAATAAACTTGGACACGACAAATGTAAACGCCTTGTCCGTTCGTCAACAAACAAGCGTTACATGTTGTTTTGGCTTTCGGTTATTTACGAAAGTGTTTGTGAAGCCATGTGACCTCTAATAATGATTCTAACACCAATAGGTTGCGTTCATGACATACAAGAATGTGATATTGCAGTATAAGATAAAGGACAGAGACCATAGAGTTTGGTCTATGTCTATGTAACATCATCTAAAGAATAGGGCTGTCATGATAATTACTATATCAACTTATCTTTCAGTAAAAACAGATAGACGATACATTTTTGGGCTCGATATTTATCGTCTGCAGATTTATTAGCATTCTCCCCTATTCTTTCCTTGTAAAACTTTTTAACTGAAGCAAATTCATTATAGTACATGTTTGTTGCAGCTTGTGTGGTATTTTAGGATATGATTATGCACTTTTAGAACAAAGGGTCATGAAATGCCTGAGAGTTGACAGTATCGTTAGAGTCAATAATATCGTTTTCTCAATATATCGAACTTCAAATTTATTATCATGACAGGCCTACTAAAAACAAATGCAAAGAGACATTTTATGTGAATAATACAATATCTGTACTAGGGCTGGGACAAAATATCGCATCGGACATGGATCGCAATACTTTGTTCTGTGATACCAAGTATCGATACTTTGTCAAGTATCGCAATGCTTTCAATACTTGTGTTTGGAGGCATGTTTTAATCATACACTACTTTGTTTACCAGTAACAGTTACACAGCACTTTTGTAAATGCACTTTTCAACACTAAACACTTCAGTAAATGTCAAATTGCATTTGGTTCATAAACATATCACTTGTTATAATTACTTACTGCATCGCAATACGGATCGGCCCCTGAGTATCATGATATGAATTGGATCGTGACAAAAGTGGATCATCCCAGCCTTAATCTATACATTTCAAAATGTCTTGCATAAACTAGAAAGGCCAGCAGGTATATTCTTTCAATTGAATATAGCTGTGTGATTGAATAATGCCAACTACTTTTAATCCTGTGGTAAAAAGCAGATATATAATCACCTTGGGTTTTTGCAGGCTGAGTAGAGAGTTAAAGCATCAGCACTTTGACATTTAAAGGCAAATTCTACTAAACAATTGTGGCTTGTCCTCTGCCTCAAAGTATAAACTCTTTTGTCTTATGTCACATGAACGCAACCTATTTGTAACATGTTTTTTTTTTTGGGGTGGATGTGATGTTTTGACGTAATGCATGTCGTGCTGTGCCATTGTGTGTTGTTTGTCGTCTTCAGGGATTGCCCGGGCTGCCCACGTTGGCTGCTCTGCACAGCAATCAGATCCTGACCATGAAGGTTTGTCGTGGCGGTGGTGCCAGGCTGTTCGGTCCGACCCGTCAGCCAAACCGCATCTCCTGACAATGAACCAAATAAAAGCTACTGTCCGATTCTGATACCCAGCCCTGGTCACCAGTTTAGAAAAGGACGCAACCCTAGTCCTCCTAGTAGTAGCAGTGTTCAAGCCACCAACCTTATAATGAAGGCTTTTACAAACTGAGCTACTGCTACCACAGTATAAACTTAATACTATCAAACATTCAAAAACCAATCCATGGTCTGGCTTGAGCACGTTAATGCATAAATGAATGGAAGGAACTCGAAATGGGAACAACCAAAGTGGCAAGTGTTTTTGCACAGCGCCTGCCCACGGCTCACCACAAATCCCTCCATCCACCGATCTGGTTCTTGGGGATTATTTTAGCGATGGATGAAGCCACTTAATACCAATGGACAGTAGCAGAATAATGAAGGCATTGACAGGAACAAGGCGGGAAATTAGCCTCAACTCCAGGGTCGAGCAGTGTGTGCCGCTCCCGGGTCGGACTCAGCAGCTCCGTGATGTCAACAGCGCTTTACAGAAAGGATAAATTCACATTTTTCTGGGGACCGCGAGTCAGCTGTGGCGCCCTCGCACCCCTGAGGTGGTAATTATGGGTTTGAATGCCAAAAAATAAGTCTAAACTTCCTCACTTAACCGCTTCTTTGGTGGAAAAGTGCGGATTTGTCCCACTGTGAAAGCCCTGTTGCAGTCCTTATGAACAAAGACCTTTAACAAACTTTATTTTCCCCGTTTCTTTCCTCCTCCTTCTTCTGGGATCTCATGCATCTTCAATCTTCTGTCACCTCTGACCTGCGATCTTTGACCTCACACCTGCTCAGATGGTCTTCCCTAAGATCAATCATGGCTTTCTTTCCGCTGATCAGCAGCTCATAAAGCGACGGCTCATTAAGGTAGTTCCTCTGTCTCTTCTGTCTGTGCACTGTGCCATCTTCAGTCTGCAGTCTGCATGTAAACCTCACACACATACGGCCTAGTATTATTAAAGACACTGCGTCAGAGCCAGCTTTAATGGTTCTGTCATTTATTGCCTTGGCACATTATTATGTTCTCTGATATTGAGCGGCTAATGTTTTGTTTTAATATTCATCATTACATGTATTATATTAATGGCCCACACGCACTGTGTATTTTGGCATAATGGCGAACACTTAGTTTGACAAATGCACCTTTTCTATTGAGTGCTGAGTCCATTACAGCCTCTGTTGATCTCATTAAGTCTACTTTGGATTGCATGCATTTTACAAGATTAACCCGTCAGCCTTAAATCTGATCAATTACTGTTGGATCATTATTGTTTTAGTGTCAAACATAAGTCAGAACTCACATTAGAATGAAGCTATAGCCTGTAGCCACTTTCTCATTATTACTCTTCATCTGCTGTGGTTCCAGCCTCAGTGCATCCAACAATATCAGACTCTACTCATGTCTAATGTCTGCGTCCTACAGGGCGACCAGGGCCAGGCCGGACCACCAGGGCCGCCCGGTCCTCCGGGTCCTCCAGGGCCCCGAGGGCCTCCAGGGGACACAGGCAAAGACGGACCCAGAGGAGTTCCTGGTCTGCCCGTAAGTACAGGTTAAATCAGTTAATTTGTGTAAAATCAGATGCTGATGTTCTAGCTGGTTCTGTGTAGGTTACACATGTTCTCCAGTTTGTCATTACCCAAATCTAAAAGCTTCTTGAAAAATGTGTCAAAAATGCAACAAAAAGTGATTTAGGAAAAGGCATGGGAAAAAAAGGCAAAAGTGCGTTAAGAAACAATCAAAAGGAGACAACACTGTGGCAACAACGCAAGGAAAAAATCAATTTAGATCAGTTTTGTAGGTCTCAGCTTTCAAATGAGATGTTACACTGGCCTTTAGCTCTCCAGTCAAGAAGCTTTTAGATTTGGGTAAATTCGAACTGTAAAAAATACACTTGGGGAAGGCGGGGGTTAAGAGGTGAAAGAACACATTGCGTCTATCCAACAAAAGTTGCCTCCAGTCATTGTTAACCATAGTTATTTTTCAGCTCAGGACTGTCCGATGCCCTTTAGTAGATATTTGTGTGTACTGTATTTAGTTGATATTTGTGTACTACTCAGTTGAATTGTTGGCCTTCAGGGCTTGACCCTATTTTAATTTGACTTTAACATCTTCACAAGAGCATCCTACTCGCACATCACTCTATGGATTTATGTTTATGCGTTTGTTACCCACATTATAATGTAACTTTTTCCACTCTTTAAAGTCTATCTTTGGCTCTGGTCTCATGTATGTGCTCTGCGCCTGTGTGAGAAAGAAGAAACAGAAAAGGCCTGTCAATTACGTCGAGCCGTAAACTCCACAGCGGTTGCAGCTGATCTTTATTGCCTTGGCAGATCTCGCTGAGTGCAAAAAAAATTAAGTGCTGTTTATCTGTTTGCGTCCAAGTGAGTGATGGGTGTAGTTCTCGGTTCTGCCAGTGGCTGCCTGAAATGCGTTAAAATAGTTGTGTTGTTTTTCCAAGAAATTAGACTTCACTTGTTGGAGCGATACAACTGCACATAGTTTATATGCCATGCTGTAAATCACATTCAGAAAGCATAGAAATGTGGATGAATGACTGGGATACAGTGATGTGATGTAATGACAGTCAATGAAATATTTGCTGAGGTTTACCATTAGGTTTGGTCTAAAAAGTGCACATAGTAAACAAAATAATATTGACACTTACTTTTTCTCTAATCATTGCTGTAGATCTATTTGTTTGTGCAAGCTCTTAATTGTCCAGGGATTTTCATTTGTCATAGAGGTTTTCCAAATTGTCAGCTGGAATGGAACAACTCCATTAGCAGCTGGGTCACTGCTGGTAAATCCGTCTAACTCTCTCGTGTCCAAATGCTTTTACATGAACAATTTCCCCAGGATTTGACATTTTAATAGCGTCATTGGTTTATTTTGTGGACCGCGCCAGAAATGAGGAGAGTTGAAATCCCTGCTTGATTCTCCTTCTGATGAACACGCAGAAGCTTCTCGGACAAACAACTCAAAACAACCCCTGTCCACTTTGAAAACCTACTAAAAAATTATGCAATGTAGGTCAGTCTTGGTACATGATTGACATACTTTTTCTTACTCTTTCTTCTTCTTTCATGCCTTGCCTCCTCTGTCTCTTCCATTGACGTCTTTATTGAGGAATACCAGAGCAGAACGCACACAGTGAATATATCATCAGCCCGTTATTATGCCGAGACAGTGAGTGTATGAGGGTAGTACAGGTGGCACAGCGTGATTACTGCTTATAGCCAACTCCCGAGCGTGAGCCAGTCAATGCTAAGCCCCACTTGGCGCGCGGGTCCCCGTGTTACTGTATTAGCCATAATGTGGAAAATGCACTTCTCACCAGAAATTTGGATGAACTTTTATGAGCATAGTTTGCAATGAATTTAGAAGTCGCGCAAGGCTGTTTTGGCCTCTGGTGCTGAAATGGCTGTGCTTTTTTTCTTTTTTGCAGGGTGATCCAGGACATCCAGGAGAGTCAGGGCCATTGGTATGTACTGACTTTGCTGATTTAAAAATATAGGGGCTACTTTTTTTAGATATGTTTTTAATGTGTACTTTTGACTTGACAATGACTCTTATTGATTATGTCTATGTGGCTGTTTGAAAGGATTTTGTTCTCTCATCAAGAACATACCTGGAGTTGTCTTTGGAGCCACTTGCGCATCTTTGAGTAATCTTTGGCTGCGTCCGAAACCATCAAATTATAGCCTCTATGTCCTAACCCTAGCTCCTGATCCTTAACCTTTCATGGGGTCAACTGTTAGATCTCTATGCAGTTAGTGAACTTCAGCAGCATCTGCCCAATTTGACTGTCCTTACCCGGGGGAAGGGGAAGTGACATCACCAACAGCTGCTGTTCTTCTTCTTTAAGGTTATTGGCAGACTGCAGGCAAACAAAAGCGCATGCTGCCACCTACTGTATTGCATATGCAACAACATAGTGTCCAAATAAAGACAATTGAAGAGAAAAACCCAAATGAGCCATAACATTTAGCCTTATTTTATCTCAACAGCTGTTTCATAAAGCTACAGTATGCAAATTAGCCATGCAGCTATGAAAGCAAATGCACAAACGTACGTATCCAGGAAGTGCTGTCCTCCCCTCTCGATCTCTTGCTAAGCTTAATCCTTTCATTGTGGAGTAAAACTCTTGCCGTAGCTTCACAATAGTCTCCTTTTTCTCTTTCTTGAAACTTGCTCAGCAAAGGGGAGCGAGGGTTGTGAATCAGGAAGTGAGGGTTGTCAATCAGGAAGTGAATCTACTGTATATGTGGTTTCAGCTGATTTATATCAACATTACACTTTCTAACCAACAAAGTAATAGTAATAAAATGTGCTGACTCATCTTTTTCTTGTTCTATACAAAAGCTATAGTCTAGGTTCGGATCTTATTTACCCAAGTTCAGATGAGCTTGACTGATAGGCAGATGGCAGATAGTGAAGCTGTTAACCCATGCCAGATGAGATATCAAGCTTCTGAGTCTACATAAATAAAGAATGGACCGGTCAGGAAGCTCATCTGGTACACAAACTGATTTTGTGTGTGATTATGTCAAACGCCTGGCACTCACTTTATTTCCGTTTTGCATCTGCAGTCTATTCTACTTTTTATTTCTTAATTTAATGGGGTGACTGAAGCAAAAGTCATTTTCTCTCAGTCGCCAACAATCTCCAGATTCTCAATTATTATTATTTTTTTGTCTACAAGTTTAACAATAGTGTCAACTCAGGAGACTGCCACCACTTCTAATGCGTGTTTAGTTTTCATCCAACTGTTTTGGAACACAGAAGCTTAATATAATGGCACGTTTTATGAGATGCCTGCAAGAAAATTGATTGTTTTCCTTAACAAAACCAACCGTAGTAGTAGCAGGGTACAGCGGCGGGGGCCAGTTCCATTCGCCGCAACTGGATACGACTTGTGGTGCTCGGCAAATAAAGAAGCTGATTAAAGTTTCCTCGTAAAAGCTACATCGAATCAGGGAAGCCAAAATTCCACGGCGAAAGCGGAGGACGGAAAGCGTGACAGGCCAAAAACACTTGTATATTTATACAAGTGCAGCTCCGAGCACTGTATATGCGGGGAAGGGTGAAAGGTGATTGCACACTGTGATCTTTGAGGCCTTCGTGTCTGGTCCTTTCGGTGGTTCAGAGGAAGTTGAGGGACAGGAGCTCCTCTAGGACAGTACAATTGTGCAGTAGTTTCTTTCTTGTCATTTTATCTGTGTACTGACAGTTTCAGTGGTAATCAGTAATACAAATACCAGAAATCAGAGTCTATATAGTAGCAGTTCAAAGGTAACAATACAGTAGTAGGACAGTTTGTGTTTTTGTCCCTGTAGTAGTCACAGTATAAGCAGCTTACAAGTACAGTAGGACACATCTTGATCTTTCTGGTGTAGTAGGCCTGTCACAATAACAAATTTGAAGTTCGATATATTGAGGCAGGAAAGTATCGCGATACACAATAATATTGACGATACTAGATACTGTCAACTCTCCGGCATAAAAATGACAGAAAACCTTTGTTCTAAAAGTGCATCATCATATCCTAAACTACCATGCAAGCTGCAGTTAACATGAAATATAATGTAACTCAATTTGCTTCAGTTAGAAAAGAAAGTTCTGCGAAGAAAAAATACGGGGGAAATACTAATAAATGTACAGACGATAAATATCGAGGCAAAAAATATATCGTTTATCTGAAATTTATTGGACGATAAGTCGATATAGTATTTATCGTGATAGTAGGTAGTAGTTCAGCAGTCAAATGTCTATATTTTATTCCATTGGTGTTGTCTTAGAAGTAATAATTGTGGTAGTACTAGGCCTGTCACGAGAACAAATTTGAATTTCAATATATTGAGGCAGGAAAGTATCGCGATACACGATAATATTGACTCTAACGATACTAGATACTGTCAACTCTAAAACATAAACCTTTGTTCTAAAAGTGCAAAAACAAAACCCTAAATACCACACAAGCTACAATAAACATGAAATATTATGTATCTCAATTTGCTTCAGTTAGAAAAGAACATTTTATTGAACGATAAGTCGATATAGTAATTATCGTGACAGCCCTAGGTCGTAGGTGCAGCAGTCAAATGTCTATATTTTATTCCATTATCTACATCTGGCATTTCTCTCGGACAGGAATAGCACTGGGATGAAGCTCAGTGTTTGTGTAGCAGTCGTAGTAGCGGGAGTAGCCGTACATTTCGGTGTCTTCCTCCTCTGATGCGCGTCCAGGCTTTTTCCCAGACACCTCCCCGTTGCGAGTGCTAATCTGCTGACAGATCTCCGGTGGCTGCAGGTGCACTCCCCTCAGCGCCACTCCACCACTCACTCCAGACAGCTGCAGTATCTCCCCGCAAGACAAATGGAGACTCCCATTCAAAATGAGCCCCGGTGTGCGGCTATGAATAAAATAGATTTGCCATGCACGGCAGGTAATTTCGCAGATAAAGTATTGAGTTTCACGAGTATACACACCGTGTGACACTAATGTACTTTTAACAAGGAATAATGTCATTGTTTAGAAATCTATCCACCTTTTAGTCAGGTCCGATTCCCAGTGGTTATATAAAGATACTATGAAATCACTGCGTCTCGGGTTACACTTTCTCCCGGCCAGTAGCAGTTAACCCGCAACTCTTTGACTTTTGCTTCTGTCTAGTTACGTGCGGTGGAAGTAGCTGTAGTAGTAATCGCAGTATTGGTAGTGAACAACTTAAGCTCCTAATCTAAAATCTTAGGCCAGATTAACGCCACATTTGAAAGCTAAGACCTGCAAAACTTATTTAAACAGATCTTTTTCCTTGTGTTTTTGTGGCGTTTGGTGACTTTTTCGGCACATTTTTGTCACTTTACTGTTATTCTTTTGTTACGTTTTTGTCACTTTTTTTGTTGCGTTTTCATCCTCGTTTTCTCTTCTTGTTTTTGTTGCTATTTTGACGCTTTTTTTTTTTCAAGAAGCTCTGCTCTGTGCCTCAATTGAAAGCTAAGACCTGTAAAACTGATGTAAATGTATCTTTTTCCTCGCATTTTTGCCCCGTTGTTGTCACTTTTTTGCGGCTTTTTTGTTGCGTTTTTATCTTGTTTTTGTCACTTTATCGTCACTTTTCCATCACTTGTTTTTGTCACTTTATCATCTTCGTTTTCATCTAATTTTTGTCACTTTTTTGCTGCTCTTTTGAGTCTTTTTTGTGTCTCTGTTTTCACCTCATTGTTGTCGCCATTTTGACGCCACACTAGAGAAAATCTGCTCGGTTAAGGCGGGGGTTAAGAGGTTAAAGCAGCAGTGGTGGAGTAGAAGTCCTAGTTCGAGTTTAGTGATAATAGCTGCATGAGAAGTAATATAGAAGTGTAGTACTCAGTCTTGCTCAAGATTTGATGGGATGAGATGGGTCCCATTTGCTGCACTGTGATCATTCACCTGAACTTGAAGGATGGGTCAAATGTGAAGAACAGATTTCCCTGTAGAGACATGAAAGTATCTTTCTCTGAAAAGTGTATAGTTATAGTTAAAAGCAGCAGTTGTTGTGGTAGCAGTAGAGGCTTTCTGTATCAGTAGTTTTTCCGACTGCGTATAACACTGATCTCCTTGGAGGTAAAATTTGTTAGGACAAGATAATGATTTAGAAAAACATTCTTTATAAACAATTATTTTGGGATCTGGAGAGGGAATAAAGCTGTATTCTGAAACCTGCCTCAGCCCGCACACTTGACAATCAGTTCAAATTAGACCCTTATGCGCTCGAGGTGCCTATATATTCTGTGATATTTTAGATCTAGACAAATTATCTCGAAGGAAGGGATTTTAAGGTCAGCGCCTCATCAAAATGCACTTTTCTCTTGCCCACTTTACACAACTCCTTGATTTTTTCTGACGCTATTGTTACAACAGCAAAAGGCAGATTCCAAAAGTTTTCCAGCAGCCGTCGTCCCGGGACATATGGAGCTGGTTAGGGGGATTAAGCTCTTGTGGGTGGGGGGAGGCGGGATACAAAAAGAGAAAGGAAATATTTTCAATTCAAAATCATCAGTGCCATAAGGCCTCTGGGGTAAATCAGGGGGTCTTCGGCTCAGTAAAGGTGGCTCGCAGCCTTGGTTTAGCTTCAAAAAGGCCAGATATGGAAATCCACTTGTGTACACTGCAGAATTCATAACAGAAAACATGCATCTGTTTCTTCATATCCAAATCAATACGACCCACAATGCATCTGGAATTCACCGAGCGATTTATTCATTTGCAGCGGAGGATGTACCCACATTGCAGTTGTGTTTTTTTAATCTTGAGCCAAAACAACAGAAGGCTTTAAATGTATGTACAGTAACTTTTCTGTAAACAAATGTGCTATTCTTTAGAGAAATGCATACTTTTTTATTATGTATTTTTATAATACCTTCTTATGACAATAGAAATTCGTGCAAAACGAAGCTTTTCTTTGTGGTATGTAAATAAAGAGTACATTTTTAATATCAAGACAGATGGTCATGGATGGTTTATAGATATAGATGTACAAATAGTTGTTTTGAAACATTACTTGTGATGGTTAAGAAAACATTATATTTTTCCATTTAATTGTTTAAAATATACCTTTACAGATTGGTACAATACAAGGCTCTTTTCAAATAGTTAAGTTGTTTTTGAATTAATCAAGAAGCTTCATTAGTTTCTTCTGGGTTCTGGCTCTTCTAGTTTGCAAACATTTGAGGCAGCCTCTTAGACAATTAACAATGGATTTTATACGTTGTAGAAAGAGTGTTCCTTTGGGTGGAAAAAAGCACCATGATGGAAAAACTTCCACTGATAAAACAAAGAAAAGGGTTCAAGACAAAGTTATATAATGGATACAATAAAAAAATATTTTTCTCCACATTTTAAAGAGGCTAGATGCAAATTGGCCATTTTATACTCACTACTGCCACCTCAGGCCATACATGTAACTGCAGCTCCTATATTAAGCTTGTGCATGACGGCACTTCGGATCCAAAGTAACAACGTTTTGAGTGACAGTGCAGGATTTTAGAGGCAGTTGTGGTGTCCAGATCTCGGCTCATTCTACACATTATGGCTGGAACATGTAGTGGGAGGAAAATACATAATTTTAACATTTTTAAACTCCGTATAAGTCCCTTTAAAGTTCTTTGTCATTCTTTTTCCTCTGTCTATATATCAAAGATATTATCCTTCTCATGTGGTTCTTCATTTGATAGTAAAAGTGATAGTAAATAATTATGGAATGATTAAATAATTATGGAATGATTAAAACAAAGTGTAGAATAATAATGTAAAATGCTTCAAATCAGACTGACTGCACCACTTTTTACAGTATATACTTTAGTCAAAATAGTATAACTTTTTCCAGTTAACTGTAGTCTTTGTTATTCTTGACAGGTCGCCGATCAAAAGCTCGTGTAGCAATGATTCGTAAGCCGCGGGTTCTGTGTACAGTAAGCTCCATATTATTGTAACCCACACCTCTAATAGACCAGCTTAAGAGCACCATTCCTCGCTCATGTCCTTCTTTAATTGGTGATTATATTGTAAGACAACGTCAATAAAGCTATGATATTGCCGAAAGTCCAGCAGGCTTTGACCAATACTCTCCAAATCTCGAGCTGTTCTTTGCTTTGATCAGAACAAATATTTCTCCTGCAAATGCCTCGTAAGGTACTCTGAGGAAGTACTTCAGCTGAGGAGAGTTCGAGTGTGGGAGGGGGACCGGACTGTCAGCTCAATTGTTTGTTTCCCGAATGAATGAAAGGTTCGGGCATGTAGTGCTTCCTGCTGTAGGCCTGAATAGTTTTGACGACACTGCACATTTGAAAATCCCTTGTAATAGATGGTCAAGGGTTGCTGATGCCGAGGAGGACTTTTGAACTTGGCAACGTCGAGGTCCAAGTCAGGATTTCCTCAATTGCTCTTGACTTCCGTTTGTCCGATCCTGAAATGCTGTCAGATTTATTCGTAGTAGTAGTAGTAGTAGTAGTGGAAGCAGTAGTACAAGCATTTTCTCTCATTCAACAGGAGTACATTTACTTGATTGGAAGGTCAAAAGGAAAATAAAGCAAGACTTAATTTTTACGCTGTTTAAAGATCGGTGTTTGGAAATAACAATAGGTGCCTCACATGACGGGAATGGGAAGGAGAAAGTACCATCATCCTATCCGTGTTGTAGTGCAGAAAACACACAAAAGCCCTATATATCTGTCCCATGGTGAAGCTGTTTCTCTTGCATTTCCATTAATGTCACGGTCCAAGGCGGGATTTTGTGAATGACTTCCTCTTCCAGGCAGTAGCCCTTGAGTGCTCTCAGATGTAGCCAAGCTAATTAGTGCACAGGCGAGTGGCACATGCTCCCACATACCTAGAGCCCCATAAAGATGTTTACCAAGGCGTACCGAGGATCGCTAACAAAGGCCGTTAAAGTCGAGCAGAGGAAAACCCTATTCTTTTGTTGGTCTGAGATAATGGAAGCTGTTCTCGGAGGTTTTCGTCGAAGTGCGAGTGAAATCCGCTGTGAAATGGCAACTGTGTGGGCAATTTCCCCAAATGTGAGAACTTTTAGTTGTGGCTTGTATACTGGGAAGGAAAGTTTTGGAGGAGCTTAGAAAGTACAAACTAAGAAAGCCAAGGTTCACATAACCATGGAAAATCGGAAAAAGTAGAAATCTTTCATATTTTTTAGAAGAGAGCACATAATCAGAATTATTCATGGTGATTGTCTCAACCCAAAGTGAATAGTTTACTTTAGACGGAAAGTTTTTAATTCTCAAAGAGGATTATGGGAAAAATGTGTGTGAACATTGTGCAGACACTTCTGTTTTCAGCGGTCATTATTTTTGTCCTTTTACCAAAGCCAAACATGCGCTTGGACACTTGGTTACTTGGCCACCCCTAAAGTGCAGCTTTTCACTGAAATCCACTTTGACAGTCAGACTTTTCACCCTGATTGTGTCCTTATATGATTCACTTCCTTTACATGGGAAACAAATTTGGTTCTTTGCCATTTTTACTGTATCACCACGAGTGGGATGACAGGATTAGAAAAGCGTGGGGCAGGGTCTGGACACGCACGGGCTGCTGATGAGCCAAATGGCGTAGTTTTCGGCAGTCATCAGTGAGATAACCATTGGCCACCACGATGTGTCATGGCAGCCAAGGATAAAGGTGTTGATGAGCTGTTGTGCCACTGCGAATGAGACCAGTGGAGCCAAGATGGCCACTCCTGAAGCACTGGGGAGACATCTATCCTGCTAGAAGTCTTATTTCATTGCATTGTTGTGAGGCCCTTTTGGTGTAAGCTCTTCAAGGACATCTTATAAGGACATTAAGTCGACGTAAAATTACTATGTGTACAGAAAGAGGAAAAGGAATAAATAGATCGAGTCTGATGGGGCATTTGTTGCACACAAAGTGAAACTTAACTCCCAAACACATCTGACTAGAGTTAAATGCAGATTGCTTTTTAGCAGTAACCTGTAATACTGTCTCTCTTCTGTGATTTGCCCACTTCAGCGAAGTAATGGAGTTCTTTTAATGTTGGACAGTAGACTGGGGAGTAGACCGAGTCCGACAAATGGAAAATTCAATTTCAGAAGTTTTGTTTTTCATTGCCCTGATCTGGGACGTTTTATTGTGCTGTTCAATAAGGAAGATAGTAATACTTACTCATTTGTAAAACAAGGATTTGTCATATCACTACTTAAAGGGACATTTCAGGATTTTTGACATAGGGCCTCATTTCCTAGTTATACAGCGTGTTGTTGATTTCTGGAGATTTTTTTTATTATTATTAATGCAGTCCTTATATTTGAAGAGTTTAGTGGTAGTGCTAGGCTAGCACATGTCTATGGTAACTAGTAAAAAAAACCTCTTCAAAATCATGGGGTCGTCCTCCAAACATTGCCATGTCTGATTTGTAGAAAGCTCCTTTGTGAATCCCACGTGTAGTAATGCCGGGCTCAGGTAAACAAACTACTGTAGATGCGGTAACCTAGCAGATCACTCCACAGCTGCGTAGCTTGCGACCAGGAAGCTGATGCTACTCAAATGTAAGTTCTTTTAAATGCAAAATGGTTATATTTAAAAACATGATTCAGTCAACACAGACATTTATATCAGTAGTCTGGTGTTATAAGTGATTTGCCTCAGGTGCACTCTGCTTAGGTCAGATTGTTTTTAACGCAGGCTACTAGTTACCATAGACATGCACTAGCCTAGCACCAATAAACTCTTCAAATATAAGGACCGCATGAATAAAAAATTTAAAAAAATCTCTAGAAGTCAACAACACTTTGGATAAAATCCTGAAATGTCCCTTTAATGGTTTCCAAGCTTTCTCAATCTGACATGTACTTTATGCCTTTGTAGGGACCAGAGGGGCCGCCCGGAATCAAGGTAAGGTCAACATCTTGTTCCCAATACTTTCCCACTGTTATCTGTTTCTATAGTGGCCACGAATATCAACATAACCTGCTTATTTTAGCAAAACAGAAAGTGTTTGGGCTTTCATTAGACTTCAACAGCCCATTAACAGCTGAAAAAGGCGCCGGAATTTGTTTACCTGGAGATTAGCCGCGAAAGGCTCACAGCCAGGGCAAGTCAATAGATGAGAAGGTGTGGAAAAGAGAAAAGGGAGATAGAGAAGAGAGTGAGATGGAGGAGAGAGAGAGAGAGAGGCTGATGTGGAGAACAGATGTAAGCCATATCCAGCCGTCAGGTAGCTGCCAGTGTTTGTTCAGTGTAACCCAATCACGCGCTTCCTGTCTGGGCCGTCCCGTCGGTGTGTGTGTGTGTGTGGGGGGGGGCGAGGAGGGGGTCATCGATGACACGCTGCAGTGTTAATGACTCATACACGCCAGGCCCGCAGGCGAAGCGCAATTAGACGTGCTGGTGTCTCGCACAGAAGGCCCGCTATTTGACTAATTTGTTTTTTTGCAAAGCCAGTGATTGATTGAGGACGTGGAATCAAGAGAGAGCTCGCACTTTGCAAATTGCTTTCATTAGAGTTGGATAAATAGAAGGACGGTGCCCAACTCATATGTATATTCAGTATTGGATCTTTGACTTCAAATCCCAGCGTGTGCATAATGTTACAAAGACAAAATAATGAGTAAAAGTCGTTTTAATCTTCCTACTTACTCGGTAGAAACGTCCTCAACACTAAGACAACCCAGTACAGATGCCATAATAGTTCTCATTAGGATTAGGGTTAAATAAATACATAAAGCTGAAGCATTTTCAAAATCCACCACAGACCTACAGTGATTTATATTTGTGAACTGTGGTAATAATAAGTCTCTTATATTATGAAAAGGGGTAAAATGCCAATGAAATCAAACCACGAGCTTGTTAGAACATGTTTACTGCAAACTAGAGACCAGAGAGTCGCTAAAATATATTGCATATTTCAAATCCCGCTTTGAAACTCAGCAAAATTTCACCCGAATCCCCCAGTCTACGGCCCGCTGCTGCTGCTGCTGCTATCGGCCGTAACTTCGCAGAGCCTAAAATATGACAGGGGATATTTATACTGGTAGGACTGTGTGTATGAAGTGCAGGAGAGTGAACAATAGACAGGCTGCTTCTGTGGACTGTTAAAAGCCACGTATGTTCGAGCCAACCTGTCCGGACTGTGTTTATGTCTGGGTTGGCGAGTCCAATGTACACTGATCAGGCAGAACATTATGACCAGCTCGGTAATGTGAATGAACGGTGCTGGAAACGTGTGCTGTTTCACCACCTGGCAAAAACCACTAAGCTAAGTATGTGCTAAAACTCTTAACTAACAGAGATTAAGTAACATTAGCTGGAACTGTTTAGACTGGTGTATTGGAGAGCAGCTATAGGGGCATTGTGTGACCTGAAGGCCGAATTGGGCTTACATATAGGCTGTGATGGCATATATCACATGGAAAAAAGACAAGAACACTAATGTTTGTCACCCCTTTCATCAATGTTTTGTGTTAGTTTAGTGGAGCTTATTCTCACAACTGATCTCTCAAGCTTGATCAATATCTTATGCGCCCCCACTTTCCCATTTTTTATGAATTAGTGGCGTGATGCGCTGCTCTTTACTGGCAGCCAAGTCTTTGGGCTCTTTTAAATATGAAATTTTAATAACAGCAGCCAGATAACACACAACATCTAAGACGCTATCAATAAAGGACACACTTTCTGATTTAAATAATTACAACGGGACTGATCTTTATCTATTTATTTATTTATTTGTTTGTGAATCTTGTGCCACAACTAATAAAAAGAGGCAGCAATTTTCTGACTAATTACTTTTAGCTTTGACTTAAGTGCAAAAAGCTTTTGCCTGTTCCAGGTTGTTGGGCCGGCCTTGAGTTTGTTTGAGGGAGTTCTGGATAAAATTGACTGAAAAAAAGATCTTTTTGCCGTTCAAAAGAGCCGATTGATCATGAATGTCACATCACCAATCCAGCTGCAGTTTTTTGCTCAAAAGTTGCTTGTGTTTAATTTGCTTTTGAATATCAAAATGTCCCCTCATTCCTCTGTTCAATGGAATGTTTTTGACTCTTAAGAAGTCAGAGAAGTAAGTTTTCCCTCTTTAGACTGACTGTGATATTTGTTTCCCATATGTATACTACATCCTACATAGATAAAGTATATATATTGATGTATTGATGTAATGTGTACATATTGTGTGTGCACTGGTATGTAAATATGGCAGAAATTGTCCAAAATGTTACGCTCAAAAGTCACTTTTTGTGTCCAATTTGCTTTTGACTATCAACATTTCACCTCATTCCTTTGTTTGATGAAATGCTTGCAAATCTTAAGAAATATGTACAGATTTGTTTTTTTTGCCATCGTGGCATTTTAATATAGTATTTGGACATTAAAAATGGCTCTGCCAACCCTGCCAACTTCTAAAACATAAACTAACCGGATAATCACTTAAGCTGTGCCATTCACTTCACCATCAGTGGTCATAATGAGTCCATTGAGCAATACCATTACCATACTTTGACCTTTATTGTTTTGTTTAGTTTAGTCTTTATTGAAGGGACAGTGCAGACATTAAGCTCAAAGACAGATATGCTTTGCACCAGATTACAGCCAAATAGCTTGTTTCTATCTGCAGTCCCTGGTTGCATGAATAATATATCCATATTGAACTTGTTTTTCCCCCCAGGGTTCATTTGGGCCTCCAGGTATCCCAGGTGTGGACGGACAGAAGGTGAGAGTCGATGAACCACTCACACGAACTTTAAAAGAACTGGCTATAATTTTCTTTGACAAAGGCTTTTTTTTTTAAAACCAGGAATGTCCAGCCCATGCCTTCTGACAATTTCAAACCACTCTCCCATTCACTCGCAATCCCCTCGGCTCCATCGAGTCAAGTCCGAACCGCAAAATGGCCCTAAATGACACAATTCCGGCTCATTTCTATATTAAAATGTTCTGCAAACTGCATGCGACACAATCACACGAAGAGGTAAAAGGGTGTATTTCTCCGCCGAGCTGTCGCAGAACGTGACAAGAGCGAATAGGAAAACGGAACGAGAGGCGCCATCTTGGTTAATCTTAAACACGGACGGGGGAGAGAGAGTGGCGGACATGGATGGATGGTTGTAATGGGAACCAGAGTAGATAGGTTTCATTTTTAGAGTGAAAAAGCCAACATTTCTATACCTCTATGGGGGTGCATTTTGCCCCGCGCCCATGAAATAGAAGCCCAGCGCCGTTATAAAACACAATCTGCCACGGTATGTAGGTGTCACTCATGCAGAAAGTCGAACTCCAAAAATATAGCCGGGGTCGCCTATACCAGCTGGGGCACTGTAACTGGCACGCAGCATTTTGATCAAACATAGATACGCACCCCCGTAGACTGCGGTAATCACAAAATGTCATCATGTGGAGCAGTTCCATATGTGAGCTGATAGGTGATAGGAGTGCGCTGGACTTTTGAGGCGATGCTAAAAAAAGACGTAATGCAATTTTTTTTTTTGATCAAGTGAAAATGTATGAAATCTAGTCCAGACATCAATGGAAAGAGAACAGTGTATGCTTGTCCGAATACACAGTTGTGCTTATATTTGGAGTAGAAGTCATTATTTTAACTAGGTGCATTCTCCGGTTTGGCTTTGCCCAAATCTAAAGGTTTACAGCCTATAGTATCGCCTCGTTTGAAAGGTAAGACCGACAAAACTCATCTCAACCGATCTGTTTCTTCACTTTGTCTTCATTTCACTTTTTTTTCATTGCTTTTTTTGTCGCATTTTTGTCACACATTTTTGTCACTTTTCCCTCGCTTTGTCGTCACGTTTTTGTCGCTCTTTTGTCGCTCTTTTGTTGCTTTTTCGTCACACATTTTCGGGACTTTTCCATTGCGTTTTTGTCTCGTTTTTGTCACTCTTTTGTTGCTCTATTGTTGCGTTTTCGTCACACATTTTCGTCAGTTTTTCATCAAGTTTTTGTCACTCTTTTGTTGCGTTTCCATCACTCATTTTTGTGACTTTTCCATTGCTTTTTCATCACATTTTTGTCGCTCTTTTGTTGCGTTTTTGTCACACATTTTTGTCGCTTTTTCATCACATTTTTGTCGCTCTTTTGTTACGTTTTTGTCACACATTTTTGTCGCTTTTTCATCAAGTTTTTGTCGCTCTTTTGTTGCACTTTTGTCACACATTTTTGTCGCTTTTTCATCAAGTTTTTGTCACTCTTTTGTTGCGTTTCCATCACTCATTTTTGTGACTTTTCCATTGCTTTTTCATGACATTTTTGTCGCTCTTTTGTTGCGTTTTTGTCACACATTTTTGTCGCTTTTTCATCACATTTTTGTCGCTCTTTTGTTGCGTTTTTGTCACACATTTTTGTCGCTTTTTCATCAAGTTTTTGTCACTCTTTTGTTACGTTTCCATCACTCATTTTTGTGACTTTTCCATTGCTTTTTCGTCACATTTTTCGTCACATTTTTGTTGCTCTTTTGTTGCGTTTTCGTCACACATTTTTGTCACTTTTTTGTCACATTTTTGTTACTGTTTTGTTGCATTTTCATCCTCATTTCTATCTATTTTCAACTCTTTTCTCCGAGAAGCTTTTAGATTTGGGCAAAGCCAAACTGAAGAAACTGTGCTCAGCTTTAGAGGCTTAGTTGTTGCCAGAATCATGTATCTTCTTTAATTGTAAAAACCCTCAGCATTGACTCCAGCAGACGTTTGTATTCGTTCACCGGCCGCATTGGTTTCTCTCCGCTCTCACTGCTGTCGTGGCTGGTTTGAAAAGGTCAAAAGGTTAATTGTCTTTGGCATCAAACTCACTTGAGGTCTGTTTGTCAGTTTGAAGTCATGCTACCCACAAGCTCGAACTAACCGCAGGCACCCGGACTCGACTTTCTACTTCTCCCCCCCCTGCATATCCCCGTTCGAACCAAAGATAATTAAGCCCCTAATCAGTTTGTTTATACGCCGTAATTTCTCATGCGGTTTTATTGAATTTTATGGGATTAATTTAGCGTTGGTTCATAACCGCGACAATCCGTTTTCAATGTGCTGAGAGCTCTTTCGTTGTCAAGTGGAGTGAAAATGTGCAACACCTGTGCCATAAGAGTAACCCCCCCTCAGTAAAGGTCAAAAGGTTATCTGAAGCTTTTGAGGAAAAACAATGTCCCGACCCGGCATCAGAGAGTTGTTGAAACAGCCCTGTGTGTTATGTTCTGCTCTCCGTAGGGGGATATGGGCTTCTCAGGGATGGACGGTATCCCAGGATCCAAGGTCTGCCGTCTGACCAATTTTATCTTGAACCCCAATTCACCCCTGCCCCGACATCAAACTTGTTTTTTCTGGCATTTTCACCGTCCCATTTCATAGTGTTGTGTTGAAATTTCATTCAGCACGTCCTAGGTGTGTGTTGCCTCAAGTACCTGCCATAGTACACCTCTGAAATGTGTTTATTTGCATTTTTTTGTTACATTATTTTATGCTGGATGAGTAAGGGCATTAACACCAACTATTCAAACACTTGTACATTTCTCTTTTGGCTGTGATTGATTTAAGAAATTTTATTAAGGGTATTGAAATTTGAATGCAAATGCCAAGCCCTGGTAAGTGTAGTCGTGTTTGAAGGTTTTTAACCCCTTAACCCCCACCTCAACCAGTTCAGCTTTACCCAAATGTTAAAGCTCCTTGACTGGAGTTTAAAGCTTATAGTCCAGAAGCTGTTGTCCCTTTTTGACCTTTTTGATGCTTTTTGACCCTTTTGACGCCTTTTAATGCCTTTTTGATGCCTTTTGTGATGCCTTTTTTTTTACCCTTTTTGGCGCTTTATTGTCAAGGTTTCTTAACGTTTTTTTGACACAACTTTGTACTTTTTGACACTTTTTTGATGCGTTTTTGACTCTTTTTGATCCTCTTTTTACCCTTTTTGGCTCTCTACAGTGAAGATTTTATTACACTTTTTTTCGTTTTTTTTTTACCTTTTATGACGCTTTTTTGGACAATTTTTTGACTCTTTTTTACTGTTTTTTTTGGCGCCTTTTTGATCCTTTTTTTTAAACGTTTTTTTTTGCTTTTTTTTTACATTTTTTGTTGTTTTTTTGACACTTCTTTGATACTTCTATGCGCTTTTTGACCCATTTGATGCAATTTTTTTACCCTTTTTTTTTGTCTTTTTTTCTTTTTTTTAACCATTTTTTTTTTACCCTTTTTTGGCACTAAAGCCAAACTGGAGAAAATGTGCTCGGTTCAGGCGGGGGTTGAGAGGTTAATTGGTGAAATCTTCCACCTCTGTCAAGGCTTTTCTTCCCTGCTTCTTTTTTTGTCCCATAATACTGTACGTACATTGCCCTTGATATTCCATATGACCCAATGGTTGTTAGATCCCACACATGAGATTGTCCCTAATCCGTGCTTCTTTTTCCCGACAGGGCGAAATGGGAGATCGAGGTGAAAAGGTAACGTGCTAACTCTCATCTCTAAACATTATTCTAAGCGTGAGCCCGAGATCCCCCCAGTGTTTGAGCAGCTTTCGACATAAAATGACTTGACTTTTACCGAGCGCCCAAAGTTCTGACCGCTGGTGAGTCAAAGATGTCTATGGACTAGTGCTGTCTGCAAGATTTATACTTATCTGTAGCAATTTGTAAATAAGTGAAGTAGGGCTGAATTGAATCCCTGTATACCGGCTGCCTGCCCCACAACGCCACCAACAAAATATACATATATGTGACTTGTTTCTTTGAACAGATGAAGCTAGACTGCCTGAAACATGATGAAAATAGAAAAGTGAGGCTCCTGCTGAAGTCGTGCGTCATCATGAATATTAATCGAAGTGGACTCTAACATTGAAAACAGTAAAAAAAAAAAAAAAAACTTCATAAAAAAGTCACGGTGCGCCTTGCAGCAGTAGCTCGCATTCAGCGCCAGCCATGATGTCAGATTAGTACAGCTCATGATTTAATACACTTATCATCTTCCTAATATAAAATCATCAGGATTTATTCAAATTGAAAAGCTAACCGAGTTGCCAGGAACTGCAATAAAACTCAAGTTTCATGCTCGAAGTTTTCACTCCAGAGCTTTGTAAGTATGCGAGGAGCCAGATGCATCAAACATAATGTGCTGTCTTTGGCTGTGGGCGGCTGTAGCGAGTAAGTTCAGGTAGAAATCGAGGCGAGCACCGTTTCCAGCATGACGTCGTCTAATTATGGATCTTTATGTGTGTGTCATCACAGGGCGACATGGGCGAGGATGGACGGAAGGGAGAAATAGGGGAGAAGGTATGTAAAGATCATCAACAATTATGATAATTAAGAAAATTAGCCCAAAATACCAATGCTACTTTAACCTCTTAACCCACACCTGAACTGAGCACATTTTCTCCAGTTTGGCTTTACCCAAATCGAAAAGCTTCTCGAAAAAAGCAAAATGGAGACAAAAATGCTGGAAAAGTAAACAAAAAACAAAACAACAAAAGCACAACTTTTGAGATTGATGGAAAAGCAACATGAAAGCCACAAAAAAACGGATGAAAACACAGCAAAAAAGCATTGAAAAAAAAGAAAAAAAGAGAAAAAAGAAATTTTAGAAAGTGATGAGAAAGCAACAAAAACACGGAAAAAAAAGTGATTAAAAGGAGACAATGTGAGGAAAAGATCTCTTAAGATCAACTTTACAGCTTTCAAGTAAGAGGTTACACTGGCCTATATGGGCTTGTAAAGCAGGGGTTAGGCAAGTTTGTGTCATGGAGGGCCGATTTTCCGAAACCCACTATTGTAGCCCAAAGTAAAGCACCATTTTTCTACAAATATAAGTTTTGCACATAATATAAGACCTAATGGGGTGTTTTGCTGGGAAATTTGAAAATACTGACAGAGTCCTTTTCACGTATTTGGTCTCTGATTTATCAATAACTGTTTCTTCAAAATTCTCTTGGGGGCCAAAGGTTTTATGCTGGAGGGACGAATTTTGCCCCCGAGCCTGACGTTGCCTACCCCTGCTGTAAAGTCTCCAGTACAGAAGTTTTTTCGATTCGGATAAAGCAGAACTGGAGAAGATGTGCTCAGTTAAGGCGGTGGGTAGGAAGAGCCATATCAAGCAAAATCAACTTTGTTCGCTCTTTTTGCCATGTTATAATGTTATTTCCTCATCAAAGGGGTTTCTCTTCCTTCACACAAGACTCTGTGTAATCCTGTTTACTGACTCTCTGTTTTGGATTTCCCGCATTTCTTTGAATAATAGAACCCATTACATGTTCCATACGTCCATAACCAGACCGATTCTGAGCAGCTCTTGTCTCAAAGTATGTTCAATGTACGCTTTATCTGGTCTCCGCGCTTGTACCTCATCATCTATGTGTTGAAGCGTTGCTCTGTAGAAGCCTCTTGAACGCATGCACCAGCTCCTCTGGCCCGCCTCGTGTGCGGGATGTAAGTGGAGTGGCATCAGCTGTAGCGATCTCACACACGCCGTCTCCGCTCTCGACACTCCCTTTTGTGCTTATTGTGGACTTAATT
Organism: Gobius niger; assembly: GCF_951799975.1. Lineage (NCBI taxonomy): Eukaryota > Metazoa > Chordata > Actinopteri > Gobiiformes > Gobiidae > Gobius > Gobius niger. The sequence goes on along the minus strand of NC_136872.1, from coordinate 14,869,252 downwards.
GCGATGCTACGCCGGTGCTACCCTTTCTGCTCGGATGGCGGCTGCATTAATTCCGAAAGCATTTATCACGGAGACAGCCTGTCACGTTGGGATTCCAAGAAACGCAAAGAGAGAAACGCCGGACAGATTGTACAGGCTTCAAGCTGTAATAGATTCATGTTTGTATCCAAGATGAGATGTTGTTTGGAGGATACTTTCCCAAATTTTGTTTAGTGCAACAACATCACAGCCAAAAGAGCAATATGTTCCATCCATAACCCGCCACATTGACTGCTATTATTGTATCAAAATGGGTATTTATAGGAGAAGAACAAGCTGGAAGTGAAAACAGTTCAACGTTTTGATTCCCATGGATGACTTCTTGACAGAAATCGTAAGCTGTTAAGCATTGGAGAAAATGATTACCAAATTCCCTGAAATGTTTTTTTGGTCAATTTAGCAAAACAGCGCAAGCCAAGAGCACGCTCCAAAAGTGTGCGCTTCAGAAAAAGCAATAACGCAACCGGTAAACCGTGGACTACAAAGAGTGTGCTCAAAACGTCAGCATCAATTTATGGCAGCCCGACGTGGAAAAAAAACTTCTGATAACTTCGCACTTTACGGCCCGATGTTTTTTTTGGTTTTTTTTCACCGCTGTCGAGATACATCTGCCAAAGAGACACCATTTGGGGAGGGGGTGGGCGCAGATGCAGAGATGCCATGTGTGGAGGAAAGAAAGGCGATAAAACTTTCCTCAGCTGTGCTTGCCGTAAAATATGGTAAAAAGTTGATTTTTTTTTGGTTGTTGTTCAGAAAATAGGACAAAATGACAGAAGGTGCGACACACGCTGAGAGGGTGTCATTGAATAGCATAGCCTCATTATATTTGTCAATGTCAGTAACCCGAACATATGGCAAAAACAATCGGACTTCCCGTAAAGGCATAACTTAATACCCGACCCAAAGGACTTTAACAGATTGGGTCTATGAGCAGAATGTAGTCTGTATTGGACATGTGCGGGACAGAGAGGGGGAAACCGGAGAGCGGACGGGGGGATTGGGGGGGGGAAGACGGGGTGAGAAAGCGTCTTTAATCTTTCGAAGGCTGAAGATGCCAAAGTTAACAATACGCAGCACGCACCGGTGGGGAGACGGAGAGGTGAGAGGTGAAGCTGTGAAGGAGAGATGCCATAATACAAAAGGGGATTGTTTAGACTGCAGGGGGGCCGCGGAGTGAGACCCTGTGATAGAAGGCAACGTCTGGGAGATTGCACCAGTACTGAGCTTTTCGATTTGTAATTTCAGGAGTGCGTTGTAAGAGATAATCCACACATTGGCGGAAACAGCTCGAGCCATAATTCACAGCTGACACTCATTTGGCTTCTTTTGCCATGTTGCGACATCATCTGCATTGTGGGTCATCAGAAAGTTGAACATAATTACTTAATGTCTATACTTTTTACCCTTTTTTCCAATTGATTTAGCTTTAAAGTGGTCAATAAAGGCCAATTGAGAACCAAACCCCCATTTTCAGTGGAGTCCTGCTACCAGAAGGTGCTTCTTGTAGTGCTAGGGGAGAAAACACTAAGTTGTGATAGGAAAATGCAGTCTTACGCGAAGATCTTACAAGGCTAGAGAATGGTACCCTAGACCTTCTTACCATGAGGCACAGGAGATACATTTAGTTAGTTAGTTTAGTTTATTTTTTAGTTTATTTAATCATGCAGTATAACATCCTCTTTGATGGGAGCAGGGAGAACAGGTTATTATCAGGATGTCTGGTGTCCTTCACGATCTTCACTGCCCTGCGTCGGCATTTCTGTGCCGAAATTTGAGTGTAAATGTCATCCAATTTAGGGAGACTGATCTTCAGAATCCTCTCTGCCGAGTGGACAACTTTCCCGAGAGCCAGGCAATCCTGCTCAGTGTAGCCTCCCCTCCACACTGTGATGCTGCCGGTCAGGACGCTCTCAGTGGTGTAAAAGGTTTTTCAGGACCTGGGGTGAGAGTCTAAAGTCTCTCAGTCGCCTGAGATGGTACAAGAGTTGGCGAGCCTTTTTTACTGTTGTCCAGCTCAGGTCCTGAGATATGTGCACCCCCAGATATTTAAAACTGCCCACTCTCTCCCTGGTGTTCTCTCGATGTTCATAGGGTGGTAGTGTTCCGGCCTGCTCTTGCGAAAGTCCATTGTGAACTCCGTTGTTTCAGGTTGTTGTGTTGACACGAGTCTATCAAATGATCTATCTCCAAGCGATAGGCTGTCTCGTCATCGCCAGAGATCAGACCAATCATAGCTATGTCATCTGCGAACCTGACAATAACAGTGGACTCTGAAGTGGACACACTGTCATGAGTGTTAAGTGAATAGAGCAGGGGACTTAAAACACATCCTTGTGGGATTCCAGTATTGAGGGCCAGGGGGGAGGAGATGTGATGGCCGACCTGCACTGCCTTCTCTCTGTCAGTGAGGAGTCAGGAGATACATTTGCCCAACTAGTTTGCTAGTAGTGTCTCAATAAAATGCATCCCATTGAAATTTAGATGCAAATGACTGAATTATTCTTGCCTATTTCAGTCGTTATGTAGTAAGTAGATGCCACAAATTTACAGGCAGCGACCAGCGTGTTGTAGAACATTAATATCACTCTTGTTTATTTACATTTTTAATTGCCTCGCCCGCTGCATTGACGCCATAATCAGCTAGGGCTATTAATATTTAATCACCGGGTCTCACTAGTAGCACATCCATTACTCACCACTTTCTGCTGCTGTGCCCGGCCCTGTATTTAACACTGCAGCTTGCAGAAACACCCCGTGAACAACTACGAGCCATTAAAAGGTTGAATCGTATTTTTTCAGGAACTTCCAGGCATTTGGCCGTGGACCGGCGTGGCACAGCAGTTGGTGTAATTTCGGAGTGTAAAGATCCGGTCCAAGCTTTCGCGAACTGGTCCCGTGTCAGAGGCTGGCACGGCTTTGTCTTGGCCTCGGGCGCCACTCGTAGCGTGTGCTGCCATGCATATATTGTCTAAGGTCACTGACAATACTCAGCTGCTGCGATTGCTCATCTTTGGACCAGAGGTGGCGCACATGCCGAAAATAAGCTTTGATATTTTATGTTTTATGACAGTATATTAGTTCAGTGTATGGAAAGGACAGTTAAACAATACCTGAAAAGCATGCCTCTTTACTGTGAGCCGACTTGCTTCTCCTCGGGCACTAGGGAAATATAACCTGGATGATTGGTTTTAAGTAGATGTCATGCCGTATGCACCTCCTCTAATGGCCATATCATGACATAGCGCGGCTCCCATTAGTCCAAACAGCTGTAAAACGTCCCTATATTTGCACACATTACTATATCATTACCCCCGGTGCCAATAGCCGTTGATGGTTGCGGCTGACTGTAATGAAGTGGGAGTGCGGTGACAGCTCTCGTCCCGTTCGGTTGCGGTTGGATCTCAGACCGGAGCCTCATGGGCGATAATTGGCCCAAGCGGGACTTTTCAGCGCTATACACTGTGCCACACCTCCGCTCACCTCCCAAAATCCACCGCTTTTTTCCGCCGCGCAGAGCCTCATTTGGAAAAGATTAAAGCGATGATTAAAGCCTCCCCTCAGCTCCCTCGGTCTTGTGTCACTTGCAAAGAAATGTAGGTCTAGCGTTTTTCACTGAGGTGGTTTGTTGAGTTGCTAAGGTAGTCCTGAAGTGCATATGCAGAAGTGGTTAAGCTTGGTTATTGCTATACCATTCCCAATACCATAAATGCAATAATTATAGTAACGTAAATGTGTCTGAGCGTGCTAATAACAGAGCAAGCGTATAGTCGTTAACCCTATGTAAAATTATTTCATTTTATAGTCCCATTGGATATAATGTTTTGGAGTAACTTGAGCCTTGCTGTGTAATTAATAGGGCAAAACTTAATCTTGGCTTTGCATTTCCAAAAAAAATAAATAAAGAATGGCTGTAGTTGAGGTGAGATCATTTGTTTTATTTGCTGAAATTCAGTACAGATGTGGCATTCTTGCGTTGCAGGTATAATCCCATTTTGGCTTTGACAGATTCAAACAACTTTGGGTTTCAGAGCGGATTACCTCAGTGACTGTTGTTTTGAAAGCACTCTTTCGTTGCCAGACCAGTGCCAGTTTTGGAACAGATATGATGCTATTTCTCTCACATGCGTTACACCTTTGCTAGTTTTCCCATCCCAAAATTTTGCACTAATTTATCACCTGACCATTAAAAAAAAAACATTTTGGAAGCTTCAGATGAGCGCAAATCTACATTATCTTGGCTAGCCCTACTACATGAGCATAGCAGCTTTCCTTTCCACAACCTTTTTCTATGCCTACCCCGATATCTATGTGTAACTGCACTTTTGATGAAGTCCAATGGGTAGATTTAGTTTTATAACTTATTAACCTGCCATTGATTTCACTTCCGTTTCCAAAGCACACAATCCAAGCACCACATTCAGAAATGGCTTAAGGTGCGGTAACATGATGAGAAACTATAAACCTCTTTCATGCTTTTGTCTCGGCCCTCTTATGAATGTGAACAAACATGTTAAAATTCCCATATAAAATCTAGAATGGCAAAGGAAGATGTGGCTGCGCTCAAAGCTTTCGCTGTAAACATTAACACGCTGTTTACTGCCTGGAAAAAAAGCATACATTAAACGTGCCCATAGTGTGCAATGTATCATTAGGACATCATAAAGTTGAGGCAGTGAGTTGTATAGTGAAACCGCAGCCTTGCACCAGAGATTGAAACCCCTATTTCCCACAACCACCACTACAGTAAACATAGTTATTGCCCCAAATGGTTTATGCCTTTACAATAGAATACACAGGGATAGACTTGAATGGGGATGTAAAGAAATCACTTAAAGGTCATATTATATACAAAACACTTTATGACAAGATATACTATACATGATCTTCAGATAAAAAGCGTTTGCTCCTCATGTACCTTTCTGTCGTGTTATTCACAACACAAGGCTCTGGTCCCGACAATTAAAAACAATCACCGTAGATGTAGTTGCAAAACAAAATGGCTAAACTGTTCGTGAGAGGCCAAAAGGACCATGTGAAATGGCAGAAAAAAACTCGATATCAGAGGTTTCCCAAAACCACCCAGCAAGACATTTTTCTCTTGTTCAGACAAATTGCCTTCCTTTGGTTTCGCCTTAACTGGTGTTATTTGTCCATTTGTGCTTACAGGGAGACGCTGGCTCCTCTGCTGCAGGCATCAAGGTGAGTGCAAAAGATTGGCCAGGATAATGCACCTACATGTGGATTCATACCTTAAGCAAAATAGCAGATGAGAAAAGTATGTGTTGTTGTTTTTTAGGGTGAACCCGGTGAACCTGGACGAAGTGGACACAAGGTAACTCGAGCTCTGTTGTTTGATGGGCACGGTGTGAAATCATTAACTTAGCACATTAGCGCATTCTCATTCAAATATACTATTGAGAAATGTTGTCCTGGTCACAAGCTTGGATGTGTGGAGAGGCTTGTGTCAAGGAGGGCATCTCGTCGCCCAATCAAGGCTAAATCGATATTTACTGAATTAAAAGAAGGTCTGGGCTAAATATTTGGCTGCCCAGTAAGGACAAAGGAATTGGTTACTGCTGTCAATCATCCTCCTGTTTAAGACAAAGCTCTAGACTAACTTCTTTTTATGGAATAAGACAGTTAAAATGATAGAAAGATATTGTCAATTTTCTTCCTCTCTCTATATGGATGGAGAGTCTGATTAAAGCAGTACTAAGTAACTTGTTTACCTTAACAAAGCCTTTTCATAGTCCCCGTGGGGGTAATACAAGTGTTAATAGGATGATTGGGGGGTCTTTCATCTCCCCTGATGTCTCTGGCCCAAAAACACAAAATGGGATCACAAAGAAGAAGCTAACAGGCTAATAGGCAAAGCTAACTGTGGGCTAGCACCACTTAAACAGTATTTACAGCCAAGTTTGAGGGGAAAAAAATGTCTCCATTCTGTCATTGGATGTACAATATCCCTCTCTCCCTTTGTCTTTTCTGTCAGCGTAGTATTTACTCTCACGGGCAATTAATGAGTTAAAAAAACGTAACATGCTACGACACCTGCAGTGGCGCTTATGGCCTCCAGGGGCATGAGTTACTTAGCTCTGCTTTAAACAGTGTTTCCCTAAATGAAATCGATTGAGGCGGTAAATCACTCCAGAGTCAACCCAACAGTCGCTCTATCCCAGCTTATTGGAACAGATGAAAATGTTGTAATATTTTGACATAACGCAGGGGAAGGCGGGCATTCCTGTCATATTTGGGCCCGTCTAAAGTGTGGCGCAGTCCATGGGAGGCTGGAGCTAGAACTTCGGTCCATCACAGCATCCCGACTTCAATTACATTTGCTTTGGCCCCGCAAATGTTTTGATCCAGTCTTCTGTTTCTTCTTGTCTTTGTAAAAAAAAAATCCTCACAGATAGAGGGAAAATGCTGAATGCCTTTTTGTTTCGGCCCACGGTTGTCACATTCTTACATCTGCAGGACGTCGTGTTGCTCAGTCCAGTTTGTGTTGACTTTAGCCTGTCTTCCAGTCTCTTTTCATCGAGTCTGATATTCATTTGGGAGACAAATGGAGACGATATTGCTGTGTAAAACGCTCGCCGAATAAAAAACCCTTTGCAATGAAAGCGATTGATGTTAACGCCGTAGAAAAGGGATCAATCAGACGTCTGTTTTGGGTTGTTTCAGTGTTGAAGATGTTTCGGCTCTCAGCTCAAGAGGCTTCATCAGCAACTAACAATCATGTCGCAGCTAGACATTGAAGCAACCCCATACAGAAGACAGACTGAATCGTTTTCTACGATGGGAACTCCGACTCATTAGGCTGTTTGGCTGAAAAACTATGCTACATCAGTGTGAATTTCCTTTGCGGTGTCCATCGTAGAGCGGGAAATTTCTCCCCACAGATTGAGCCGTTGCCCTTTGGTTGGCATTTGGTTTCGCGTTAGGAGTTCACGAGGAAGACATTTACTCATGGATTTGACACTTCTTTTCACAAGGCATACTGAAAATTTACAGCTCTGTTTCCAAATCCCCCAGAGTGTCGTTGCAGTTGATCATTCCCACGCGGCAACGGAGCTTTTCTTTTCATATGCCGTAAATACAATAGCATTCATAGAGCGTTAAATTATCTGCAGTCAGAAAGGGTGTTTTCAAAGACTCCCAGCGGCCTCGCATGGGACCTGACCTCTCGGATTTTCCGTCGCTCCACCGTGTTACTCAAACTCGCGTGTTAACAAGAGCCGAGCTGACGGGGGTTTGACCTTGGTGAAGGAGGAAAGTCTCCAGCAGCACTGCCAGCTTCTTAGTGACATTGAAGACTTTTTACACGTTGGAATTTAGAGCACCACAATGCAAGTTCTTCAGACTTCAGAAGTCTTTATTCGCACTACCTAATGGGCTGCATTCATGTTACAGATCATTCTAAAAACTATGGATGGGTTTCAGTAACTGTTTTTTTTTCCTGGAATGGCTATTTCCTATGTATTCCTTGTCCTAGTGTGATATAAAAGTTAATATCTGGGCCATCCACATGAAAACATGGCATGAAGTTCAATGTCTTTCCTGTCAGCAAAAACAGACGACTGAGCTATAGTTTTAAAAAAGGTTGTGTGCCATTGTTCAATCTCTCACAGGCTCAGCAGTTGTCAATATGGTAAATTTGTAAACCCAATTCCAAATGAAAAAATGATATGGTTCTCATATATGGTCCTCCATTTGACAATAACAAAACAAGTTGTGGAACATTGAGAGTGCAACCAGACTAAATTGGGTGGTACTGATGATTGGATGACCTTTTTGTCTGTTGTCACTAACCTTGATGGTAAAAAAGTAACTGTCATGGGTGCATGGTTATTGTTATGCAGTTGTGTAGCCATTATACAGTGCATACTATACTTTGGATGGTGCTAGGGTTGACATGTTCAAAACATTTTGTGTTTTTTAGCTATTTTGCAGTTCCTGCTGATCTCAGCTCATACAGTGGCCTAAACCAGTGATTCCTAACCTGGGTGTCAAGTCCTGCAGTTTGGCACCCCAAAACTGACTCCCTGTCAAGTTATGTGGTCCTAACCCCAGGGAACCCCAGTGGGAGAATAGGAAAAAACATTTGACTGCATTTTACATGGATTCTTTTTCTATAATGTGATGTGTTTGGTTAACTTAAATGACTTCATTTTTCTGGCTGGAAAATCCATCCACAGGTGAAATAAAAAAAATTAGCGCTACAGGCCTAAACAATACTTCAAGATAGTGTATTCTAAAACAATTTATGACTGGACGGAAAGCCAAATCCTCCATCTAATGGTCAAAGCAACAGAAGAACAGAGACCGTTTGAAACGCTTGAGTGCCATAACAGCACTAATCACTGTCGAGCTGCATGAGATGCTCCGAACGTGCATGTGCAGTACCTTCTTCTGCCTCATGGTGACAGCAAACCATAGTAGGCTGCTTTTCCCACTGTAGTAGTTAGCAGGCGATTGCAGAGACACAGTACTTTGAAGCTTGTAGACTCCACAACAATGGCCTCCAATAGGGTCTTCTCAGCTTAGCTTGGCTCGGCGGTAACGTGTGCCACTCTTCCTGTGTAGGGAGAGCCAGGACTTCCAGGGCTGCCTGGACTCCCGGGAATAAAGGTAAATGCTCTGCTGTTTCTGTCGCTCCCCCGGTGTTGTCCCCATGTCCATTTGCTTTCATTGTTGAAGCATCTTGAAGGCAGCTTATAGACGCTTTGTGGACTTTTGTCACAATCTAGACTTGGTTCGACTTTAGTTATGGTGAAAAAACCTTTAAACTAAACTAAACATACTGACAGATATTGGGTGTGCATACTGGATTGGGCTGCATAGTTCAGTAGTTCAGACTTATTGTTAATTTATGTATAGTTTGGGGCTGGTTTGAACTTGTGATGCTCTCATTCCCACATGACTGCTTTGAAAATCATTACTGCCATGCCAACCAGTTCAGAGCATTCATTATGAAAAGGTGAATAGGAAATAATGTTCTTGCATATACAAAATCCGCAAAAAAATAATGAGCGGAAAATAGTTGGTGAATCTGTGTACGCTCCTGGAAGTGGCATTTGGTATCTACACACAGCAGGGTTTTTATGGTCTTCCCTTCAGGAGATTGACTTTTACAGTGTCGTATAAAAACACTGGAAGATGGTGAAACTATAAAGGCCCGTATTAATATTACGCTGCCATCTAGAGCAGCTATCAAGTCAGTGGACCTTAGAACTAGCCGCTTCACTGCTCTGCGAGGAATGCTTAAGAGATGCTTGCTGCTGTTTTGCATTGTTTTTCCACTCTTTGCGTGCTGGCATTGTTAGTAAAAAAAAAAGAAAAACACTTTCATTCTACTTTTATACACTCCTGTTTTTGCTTATGGGCCGAACGTTTGATCTAACTGCATTTTATTAACAATGCTTTCAACTCATTCGCATGTGCATACCTTGGCCATTCATACTGTAACGCAACAATGGTGAAAGTTGAGTTTATTAATGTATTAAATGAATGGTTCTCAGACTGTGGTATGTAAAACAATGGTGGATAAAAGGGGTCTTTTGCAGATCAGGTTTATTGTAAGGTTTAGTTGTAATTTTGACCTGGCTTAGTCCTGCTATATTCCAGGTTTAGACTTGGTTTGTAGTGAATTACTGGTTGAACAGGAAACTCAGACATCCAGGATGATACATCGGCTAAAAAAAAGCCCATCGAGTCATCATATCAAGCAGACTTTGGTTTATAAGAAAAGCACTTGATGATCCGATAGCAGGTGCCTTGTGTGAAGAGTATGAGTCAAAAAACACGTTGAAACGGACCGTTCTGATCTTCCAGACTATTTGCTAAAAGGGATACATTAACACTCCTGTGTCCATGCGTTTGCATGTCCCCCAGTGTCTGTGTGCATGTGCCTGTGATCTGTCAGGCCAAGCGTCTTGTGTCTCCAGCTCATTAGCACCAACTTGGATGAAGTGCTAGTGCTCATTGAGAGAGGGGGGGTTGTGGGAAAGTGACTAATATTTGCTGTGATTATTTCCAGGGAGAGCCCGGGTTTCTGGGTCCACAGGGAGAGCCCGGGCTGCCAGGACTCCCAGGAACTAAGGTCAGTGCTTTCAGTCATTCTCTGCAACAGTGTGCGGATAATGGAAAGAAATGGCTTTGATTAGAGGGTGCGTTTACATCAATAGGATCTTTATTCAGCTGGAAATAGAAATCCTCTGAATGGAAATCTAGAAAGACAAAAGAAAGAGGTGGCTTTTCTATTACATATACCGTAGTCAGTATGGCCTATACCTGTTTAATCTAGCTGCAGTTGTTGTTTGTTACAAAAAACAAAAGGAAACCTGGATCAATTATAGATAGATTCTGAATATCACTGATGTGCCTTAAATTATACCACAGCGCCCTCTTTTGGCCTTCTTATCTCCCTTCAGGTAAATGACAGACCTCCATTCAAGTCGCGAGGGGCTAATCCGAGGCCAGATATAGGTGTACAGAAGTGTTGTATCGGGAAGGGCATCTGGTTTAAAACATTCAGAAAATGTTGTGTACTCTGCTTCAGTATCAGCTGATCATTTATTGTGGTGGGTCACACTCTGCTTTTTAAGATATGTAAAGCAAAGAAACAAAACATTCGCATGACTGACCTGATGCTGAGTAGATGCGTATCACATTGTGCCTTTTCAGATAAATAAATAATTTCAGACTTAAACACACGTTACCGTCTGTAAAAGCGCTTAGTGCGCACATTCCCGCCCGAGACTTGAAGCCGTTGTTGTGAATAAATCTACACTCAGCAGCTCTCTGTGATATTTCAATCAACCTCCAAAGCTCCAATGTGTACTTTTGAACAGGGCGAGAGGGGCGAGCGCGGTCCCGCAGGAAAAGGGGAACGGGGAGAAACTGGACTTATGGGACCAAAGGTTAGTTCATGTAAAGTACATTTTCTTTTCTGTGCAAAAGGAAGAAGGTGCTTTGGCAAAACCAGCAAGGATAAATCATTGTTAATAGATTCTGTACCAACACACTATTCATGCAAGCTGGAGTGTCTCATATTATTTATGTCGTTGCCCTTTGCTGCCCTCTGCTGCCTCCCATCCATAGCTACATTGACTTCATCTTGACGCACACAGCATTGAACAATTCCCACAGTGGTCATTTATCCAGATCCAGCTGTGATAACAAGAGCCGGCAAAATCATTACGGTTAAGAACATTCAGGTCTCTCCCCCGGGGGGTTTTGTTAGAATAAACCAATCGCGGGGAGGTTTATGACCGTTTACATCTGGCTGTGATCCAGCAGGTAGCTCCGCGTCTAGTCTAAACAAGGACAGGCCACAGATCTGGATCTCGCCCCTTTCTTTATCAACTGGACAGTTCAAATAAGCACTCTGACTATTGTGTGGCAGCTTTATCAAACTGAATGCCAGATACTGTATTGAAGAGAGACAAGAAAAGTGTGCGCATATATCAGTTTCCAGTTGTGGGTTTAAAGTGCAGAGCTGCTTTGTCAACCGTAGAGTTCATTTTACACTTAAACACCAGGTAGCTGTAATGTGTTTCTGATGTTTGACAGGGTTCACCAGGAGAAGGTGGCATGCCTGGTCTTAAAGGGTCCAAGGTAAGAATAGGAGTGTGTTTTGTTTTTTAAATTTGTGCATAAACGTACACTGTAGAGATTTGTAGGAACAATAAAGCTGGCAACACAAGTACATGACTAATAATATTCTAAATTTGGCATAGCAGTTGTAGCCTGTTTGTTTTTTTTCTTCTTCTTCTTTTCACCTCTATCCAACCCAAGCCCACGCAAGTGCTCAAGCACAGATCCACCGACACCCACCCACTGTCTGTGTTTTTAAAAAAATCAGAGGTGGAAAGTTATTAATCAATTACAAATAAGTTGCTCATGGCATTCTGTATTTATTTTTCCTTTCCAAATAGCCAAAATATCCCCCATAATGGCTAGTACAACAATTACAGCTCTTTGTACTTCCTGTTGTCTCATAGAGCAAATTTAGCAAAATTCTTCACAATGTTTGTCACTTCAGGAAATGAAGAAACACATATTTATTCGCTTGACTTTACACATTTTTAGAAAGCAGCATTTTGTGAACCGTACTGTTGAGGAAATGTGTAAGACAATGTGTTCTTTACAGGGTGAAACTGGAGATAATGGCGAAGTGGGAATTATTGGGCCGAAGGTGAGTGTGGGAAGACAGCAAAAACCTCTTGTTGTGTTTGACCTGTAACTACCACCAGGGGGCAGCACTCACAGCCAACTGACACTGTTATATTCCTATAGTCTGACTATGTATATTTATAATATAGCTATAACTTCAATTGTTTTTAACGTTAATTGTTTTTTTTACAGGGTCCACCAGGGCAGAAAGGCGACCCAGGTGCCACTGAAATAATCGACTATAATGGAAACATACAGGAGGCCTTGCAGGTTAGACACTTATTATTTAATAGATATTGAATGTACAAGCCTTTGGAAATAAAATGCTGATAAATCAATATAGATATAGCCTTTACAAGGTGATAATAGGGTTCTAATCTTCAGCGTGTATAAATTAAGCCGCGGTGTACAGTTTATGGAGTCTTGTGAAACAAGCTGACGCAAAGGTTTCTTCTCTCCACAATCTTATCTCACCTCCCTATGCTTCCACTCCTTTGGCGCTCTGCAGAAGATTACCACTATTACTGTGACGGTAATAAACTCCTCTGTGTATTGTGTCATGTGAACCAGCCATTCCTCATTGTCGTTGACATTGCATGGGCCCAAACCCTCAGACTATACCGCTTTTGTCCTGCTCCCAAACACCCAACGTCAAACCTAACAGGGATGAAAGTGCAGGGCTTGGCTTTGGTTTGGCCCGGCCGATAACCTGTTGTTGTTGTTGTTGTTGTTAATTCATTGTTTTGCAGAAGAACATAGTGTGACTTGGCATGTGTTCAGCCTTATGTTCATGTTTTATAACTGTGTACTAACAGTTTTGTGCATTGCCAGTGAGTAGTTAATATGCTTTACCTGTATTTGAAGACATTTTTTCGTTTTCAACAGGGTCCTCCTGGGCCTCCTGGAGCAATTGGGCCACCAGGCTTAAAGGTAAAGTGATTTTTTTTTTTGGATAAGATTTTTAGCAAAGATAAGAAGTGTTTCCCATCAGGTGTACAGAGCCCCTGGCGGTACATGGATCATTTTCAGTTTTTCACCTTTCATCCAAGAACTGAACTGAAGCCTTTTGGAGGACAGGGGAAATATCTTCAAATTCTGTCCTGTTGTCTACCTTTCTTAAACTTATATTGCTTTGGTACTTTTCTTGGGCACTGACGGGATAATATACACACATTGGATTTTGATTATTACATCAAGCTTTTCAATAACATTTGAATATCATTTCAGGGTGACCGTGGCATGCCTGGCCTCCCTGGACTGGATGGTGAAAGAGTGAGTTTCTGCAACTTCTACAACTTTGACAAAATGTTAAATCAAAAAGCTGTTTATTATGAATGGCCAATGAGCGAATATGGACGCAATTAATATAACACATAATCTAAGTAGATCAAATACTAAAAATGAAATTGTGCGACCTGTTTTTGCCCAGGGTTACAAAGGTTCAAAGGGAGACATGGGAATGCCAGGAGCTTCAGGCGACAAGGGTGTGACAGGTCTGCCCGGTCTCCCTGTAAGTCAGAGAACTGCCCCGAACGCTTTGAGCATGAGATTGATGGCTGCTAAAATGTGGGTTTCTAAACGGTTTTGTTTCAGGGCACGAACGGAGTGAAAGGGGATAAAGGCGATGCCGGCCTGACAGGTCCACCAGGTACTTCGGTAAGTTCATGGTTTTCTTGCATCTTAGGTTTTGACGTCAGTGATCACATCTTGACAAGGGTTTATCAGTTCTTAATTGAGAGTGTACTGATATTTCACATAGTCTCTTCGTACTAAAGGAAACAATTGTACTAAAGTAAGGTAGTGCATTGTCTCAGTCATGAGATCTTAGATGACGATAGCCATCCACTGTCTCACCACTTCGGGCTCCTGTCATGACTATAGAGATACAGAATTCCTTATGCCAAGAAAATGGGTTCAGGAATTTGTCGCTGAGTAAGTTGTAGCCCCCCAATGCCATTCAGTCAGTTCCGTCCCATTTCTTTTGATGAGGTTAATCTGCTGCTGTTGTGTCTGTGTTTCTGTGTGGAGTTTGCATGTTCTCCTCATGTCTACGTTTCCTCCGGATACTCCGGTTTCCCCACCACTAAAAACATGTACAATTGGACAGGATGAATGATATGTGTGCATGGATGCGCGTTGGTGGTCAGAGGGACTGTTGGTGCATGATAGTCTCATGTAAAGCACTTTGTGACTAGTTTGTCTCTGAAAGGCGTTATGCAGATAAAGTTCTTCTTCTTCTTCTTCTTCTTCTTCTTCTTCTTCTTCTCCTCCTCCTCCTCCTCCTCCTCCTCCTCCTTCTTCTTCTTCTTCTTCTTCTTCTTCTTCTTCTTCTTCTTCTTCTTCTTCTTCTTCTTCTTCTTCTTCTCTATTCTATTCTATTCTATTCTATTCTATTCTATTCTATTCTATTGATAGACATAACCAATAACATTATTATTATAACTGCTATTGGGTGAGGTGTAGTATTAGATTGGATATAGTATTTTAATGTAGTGTCACTTTGACTTTTTTTTATAGATCATTGGACCTTCTGGGCCTCCAGGACCCCATGGACCCCCGGGACCAATGGTGGGTTATCCAAAAAATGTCAAAATATGAAATCGCATAGACCACTGGCTACATTAAGTCCACCATAGATTGGCTCTTGGAGTACCATCAGATCTAAACCAAGTCTGTGACAGGACTAATCTTATGCTGAGTAAGGCCTCAACTAGATCTGTTATGATATAAGTAGGACTAAAGGTGAATAAAGTAATTCTAAACAAGGACTATCCCAAAAGAAGACAAAAACAGAGGACAAATTTCATTGTACAGTTAAAAACAAATAAAGCACCTGACCTTACGTTTCTCTTCTATTAAGAATGAATGATACATTGGTAATAGGTTGCCAGTTTAATTTGGGCAGTTTCGGTGGTCTTTCACATGGCTTCTTTGTCTTTTGAATTAAAATGTTTTTGTATGATGTGTTTCAGGGTCCCCATGGCTTCCCTGGTTCAAAGGTAACATCCGCATAGCACTAAACTGTGGTGTAGAGCATGGTGTTGATCTAACATTAACACTAAAGCCACACGCCTCATTGCTTTAGTCCCATTGAGTGTCTAACCTAACGCGGGTGTTGGTGTTTTAGGGCGAGGCAGGGTTGAATGGGTTGAAGGGTATTCGAGGGGAGCCAGGCCACAAAGGGGATCGTGGACCACTGGGTCTCCCTGTAAGTACAGACTCAGACAGTACTTGGATACAGCAGTGTATTTACAGCTACTGAAAGTGAAATGTGTGCTGTTTGTGGCAGTAATTCAGCAATGCCTTTTTTCATGTTCTTGTGCTCATTTTCATGTGCCTGAACTGACCGCTGTAACATGGTATAATAGGTTGAGTTCATGTGAAGATTGGGGGGCCCATAATAACTCATGGACAATTCACTGTTTTTGAAGGAGACATCCACACAATGTTCTGTTTTTTTTAGATTGGGTCCTCAGATTGATCTCTTTAGAAGATAATGTTAAATCTATGCTGTATATGCAACAAAATCTTCCACCTTAGTTGATATTTTCTGATCAAATAGACTTTAAAATATATGACGGCAGTTTTTATTTAATGAGGGTTGGCCCTGCAAACACATATTTGTAATAAACCAGGTAAAAAAAACAACAACAGCATTTTGACAAGGAAGCTGGAATCAATTTGAAAAAAAAAAAAAAGTCTTTGGAGTATTATGACGTGAACGCAACCTATTAAGTTATTGAAAACCCTGCCATCAACCTGTCCTAATAACAGTGTTCATCTGTACTAATCCCGCCTTGTTCATGTCACTCATACCTCCATAACCACACAGGGAGCCTCCGGCTTGGACGGCAAGCCCGGCATTCGGGTGAGTGTCATGCGACCAAGAGGCTTCACCACCTAACTCCAGCCTCCCTCCCCCTCCCTCCCTCATCACACCCCCCTTCCCCTCAACACCCTAGACCATACAGCTACTTCATCCGATTATGAAAAGAGAGTGTACACCAAGTAGACATATAGACATATAGAGTTACCTGTCAGACGCATAATGAAAGCTCTTGTCTGTCGTTGTGTTATTAACTCAGCATTAACAAACACTCATATATTAACTGTGTGGGCAGTGCTACAAATGTCCTCTGTGACCGATGCACGTGCACTAGCAGCTCTGTGTGCTGGTTACATCACAAATGTATCACACACATCTGGATCTTGGACATATCATTTTGTGAACTGGCTTTGTCTTTAAACCTTTCATTCATGCAGTGATTGTGGTGTTACAGGGTATGGATGGGCCTGTGGGTCCGGCCGGTCCAGCTGGGCCAAAGGGCGACAGAGTAAGTCGCTGTTAAGTGTTAGCAGAGCCTTATAAGGTTTGTTTAAGCATGTTTATTGGTGTGATAATAACAAGGCGTGCTTGTGTTGTAGGGTGAAAGGGGAATAGCTGGTGAGCCTGGACCTAGGGGACCTTATGGACTTCCTGTAAGTACAACTATGTAAAGGACAAGACACAGTTCAGACACTTTCCCCCAGTGAACATCAAAAATACATGTACTTGCCACCGTTTAAAAGAGGAATGGAAGCGAAGATGAGACTTAATTGTTTGTTTCTGCTGTTTGCAGGGAGCGGCTGGTCAACCGGGCCAGGACGTAAGTCTTTGCCGATAGCCACAATGCGCAGTTACAGCTTCACTGTACATCTCCATTTATACATGTCAATAATGCGCTGAGGCTTTAGATCAGAAGAGTGTCCATTTTCTGAGCCGAGCGCAGAGTCGCAGTAATAAAGTGAGTTGTACTTTCACAGGGGGTTCCAGGATTAAGGGGAGAGAAAGGCGACGTTGGGGAAAGAGGAGAGAAGGTAGATGTACAGTAGATCTCTGTAAAGTCTCTAAAGCCTTACAGAGGACTGATGTCAATGGACAGTCACAGTGGATACCTCCTCTCACTAGGGTTGGTCGTGTCATAGAGTACTGCGCAAAAGCTTCAGCAAGATCTGCATAAATTAACAACAAAATCCTTCACTTTTTTGTTTGGTTTATCAGTGTTTATTAATGTACATCCAGGTCACTGTAGATCATGGAGTCTCTTTGAAATGAACCAAAACAATGGGACTATTTCACACACACAGAAAAAGCTAAATTTCCACTCAGTTTTTGTTCCCACCTTTCCATATTTGTCACCTCATTTCAAAGTTCATCACAAAGTGTCGAAAAACACCTCGCAGATGTCGTTGAAACATGTCCATTGACAACAGGCATAAGGTGCATAACTGTTTTCTCTTTATTTACATGCATGCACATAACAATTTCACCTCTTGTAGCCTGAGCTTTAGCGACTCGACTGAACGTTTCCGTATTCCTAGCTGCTAATAATACATGTGTAGTCTAGGCTTTACTTTGTTGTGAAACTGTATCCCGTTCTTTGACGCTTGGAATATACATTATGCAATAACAGAAGTTGTCCAAATGTTATGCTTGACCTGCGTTTGGCAAAATTGCATGCCGTAAGACATTTTAAATCTAACAAAGAGCAGAAATTGTGAAAAATGTGCAATCCAATGGTTTTCTATTCACTAACTGTCTGGCTCATGTTGCATATAAGCTTAATCCTTTGCAAGATAAGTGGTTTTTTTGCTAACACAAATAAGAAGGGATACAGTTCAATGATGTAACCCTGTTTTGCAGAGGTTTTTTCCTTGCTACACTTTCTCATCCTTTGTGCCCTTTGACCTCCCTCTAAAGTGTCCTCTCCCTGCTATAGAACGCCCAGTCTTCTATAGCACTTTCCTATCTAACTCCAATTGACCACCTCTCCTTTGGCCTTAAAGCTTCCCCCCCTTTTTAATCTCTCCCTTTTCTAATAGCAGTGCCGCCCCGTTATCTTTTGAAAGTCATTCTTGTAAAAAATCTGACCACTGCGTTGTATTCACAGGGGGAGAAGGGAAAGAAGGGCAAAAAAGGGCCTAAGGGCGAGAAAGGAGAACAGGGTGCGCCAGGATTAGATGCACCCTGCCCATTGGTATGTCTGAGCTGGAAACCACCTCCTGTAGCTGGGTCTAAACCAGGATGAGTGCCCTGTGGTGACGCTGTGCCAGTCTTTATGGGGAGACCTCTTTGCAACCTGAAATAAGGATGCTCTTTTTAGACACACAAGCATGACATTATTTCCAAACACTGTGCAATTGGGTTGGGTTGAGTGGTAACGGCAGCTACAGGGCAGCTCCTCCTCGCACCTCTCTGTGTCTGTCCCAGTGGAAAGACACAGGCTAAGAGTCCTCCGCCTCTCTCCCAGTAACACTCCTAGGTCATCTTTGCAAACAGGGTTTCCGGGGATTTAAGGGTGAAAAGGGGGAGCCAGGGCAGCCAGGTCTGGATGGGCTGGATGCCCCATGCCAATTGGTACGGTATTTCTCTTTTTTCCTGCTACCCATTTGCACCTTTTCTATGCATGCGTCCCACCTCCAGTCACCCTGGAAGCTTTAAAAAGAACAAAACAAAGTATGATAAAAGTCATAAAAGCATGGCGAGCATGTTACCACCAAAGTTTACTTCTCATTATTTTATTAACATCACACCATCTCAGAAAAGCTGACAATAAGAGCTTTTGATAACCAACAAAGTCATGCAAGTTTCCATATCAACTAAGTGCTGTTTAACAAAAATACCTTGTTCCTTTGGCAATATAATAGCAATGTTTATCCTTCCCTCTAATTCCTTCATAAACCTACTATGACTTCTCGCTAACACTCTCCTGGAGACAGTGAAACACCCCCCTGTTAACTTTCCCATCCTCCTGTGGATACTATGTACCAATTGGGCCAGACCATGGGAACGTAAGGTATCAAATACAGTAGTGTAGTGTTATAGGTAAGTAGCTCATTAGGATCTCATTCATTATTGTCATGTTGTTATTTTGACGCAATTATACAACATACTTTGCCTTCATTTGTTATAGTGCCCAGATATCGCTTCATCAATGACACAAAACTCCTCTCTGGGCACTACAACAGCATTTACATGTTGCTTTGCATGACACATCATTTGCAGTGAGAAGTGCATGAAGAACATACATAAGCTATTTATAAAGTAATAGTTGTGACAATAAAAAGTAGCATTTTTTATTTACACTACTTTAAAGGTGCACTATGCAACTTTTGAAGTGAAAAAAAAAATCTTAATATTTCTGTATATCTGATCTTGTAGTGACTCAGTGGCTTTATGGGTGCAGCGTGGCTCCTTTGCTTTCCCTCACAGTGGCCTTTATGACACTCCAGGATCAGGATTTGTGTGGGTTCATACCAGAAACTGGCCAGAAACCCCAAAACAATTGATTCTGGAGCATCATAGACGCCACTGTGAGGGAAAGTAAAGGTGTCATGCTGCACCCATAACGCCACTGAGTCCCAAAAGGTCAAATATACACAAATATTATGATTTTTTTTTCACTTCAAAAGTTACATAGTGCATCTTTAAGTATAAGAACATAATCACTGTTTTTTAAAGGTGCATTATGCAATTTTTTATGTGGGAAAAAAAAGTTGATATTTGTGCCTATTTGACCTTGTAGTACCTAGCGCCTGTATGAGTGGTCAGCATGGCGCCTTTACTCTCCATCACAGTGGTCTCTAAGACCCTCCAGGATCAGTTGTTTGGAAGGTTTTCACTGCTAACGAAGCCTCTCACCAGAAAACCTATGAAACAATTGATCCAGGAGCATTGTAGAAACCACCGTGATCGAAAGTAAACGTGCCATGCTGACCACTCGTACAGCCGCTGGGTACTACAAGGTCAAATAGGCACAAATATGAACTTTAATCCATTATAATTACATGTACATACTTATATGCAGCAGCTCAACTGGTCTTCAATATTTAAATGTTCAGTCCTAATTTTTTGTCCTATTGATTATCAACAGGGTCCAGATGGATTACCGATGCCTGGATGCTGGCAAAAGGTGAGCCTATGGACGTTTAAACATTTACTACAATATTTATTACTAATTCAATGCTGCAGAACATTTATCTTTGAAGCTCCTGTACCTATACATTTTCCTCCTAGAGTAATATTTATTTGCAAAGATTCTCAAACTTTTCACACCAAGTACCACGTCATCATATATTTGACCTTAAAAGTTCAAGATCAAATCAGGACAAAAGTGGATGTAAAATAGACCTAAATTGGAGTAAATCATGTCTAAGATTACTGTAAACCATGTTTAAACCGGAAGAAACGCCCAGTATAAATGCATTACTAAAGCATAACATTGAATTTTAATTAAAGACGAGTTTAAGACGAGGTACAGCAGCCTTAAGGTGTAAAATGTCACAAATCTTAGAGTGAATATTTACTATGTCAGCATGTTTTTTCATTATTGTGTGACAGTGTGAAGTGTGTAAAATAACTCACTAATGAATTCATATCCATATCTCTTCTCCCCTGTGTTTTTTTTTTTTCTCTGCAGTGATCACTCTAACCCCAATCGCATGGAGTTTGTAAATAATGCTTCTTTTATGGTATTTATAGTTTTTTAATGGACAAAAAAAATATATCTACGAGAAAAGAAGTCTATGTGTACAAAAAGAGATAATCGTCCTGAAGCTGCTTCTTCTTATACTCACTTCGCCGTGCCGTGTGGAGAAAAAAACAACAACAACGCGTGTGTGTGTGTGTCCACTCTCATGACGTCGAAGTCGAGATCCCGGGCTGGCGGCAGAACTTTTTTTCCCTTCAGTCTTTGCATGGTCTAGACTGGAGTCCCGTAGCCCAGCCGTGTTCACTGAAGATGGAGACGTGGAGCGTGAAAAAGGGGGGTGGGGGGGGGGATCTGACTTGGACTGGCTTGCTAACACCAAAACGCTCGGTGTTTGTGTGTGTTTTGTCCTGTCACTGCAACATTCACCATTTTCTTAAAGACTAAAAGAAAAAGAAAAAAACAGACTGTGACAAGCAGGACATTGCACCCCTAAAGCATGGATAAATAGTGAGTTTATTTATAGTATGTGCTGTACATACGTCACTGTTTCGTGGTTGGCTTCTGCGGTGTGTAAAAAAAAAAAAAATGGCATGGACGTTAACAATCCACGCTTAAAACAACTGGACGTTTGTTCTTTTCTTCTGATCTCAAGGGAGTCACACCATGGCTGGTCGCCTGAAACGCCGAGAGAAAGTAAAGTCGGTCATAATCGCTTTATCGTGGTGACACCTGCTGATGTGATACATACAAGCAGGTTTTTTTTATTCTTTCACCATTGAACGCACCGTGCAAGCGCCACGTTCTTGGTTTGGGCGAATTTCCAGTGATTGGAAAGCTTGTCTCCCGAACTCGAGGAGGAGGACTTGGCAGGCTGTGATCCAACAGCATTTGGGAAACGCATTAAGGTTTTTTTTTTTCTATTTTGGAGGGGAGATGCGTTCAGGACCCCCTCCAAGCGTGGGAATGGACAGTGCTGTAGACATGAGTGGTCTTCTGGGAGACCAGCTGATTTGGAGATCTGCAGAGAGCTTCAACATGATGCAATCACTTTCTTTTTTTTTTCATGTTTTTTGTTTTTGCTCTGATTCTTAAGCATTTTATATTTTGTGTATGATAGCCTTTGTGCCTCAAGCTTTTATTCATTCCTGTGTAAGCATTGTACATTAACAACATTGGATTTTTTTTTCTCCCCACTCAGAACATATGAAACATTTTTACACTTTAGGGCGTTAAATCAACATAGGTCATAGCTTTCCCAGAGCATACACTCACATGAACAATCATTGAAGTGCTCATCATATCCAGTGCTGTTCCGTTACTTTCACATGTGCTTCTTGTTGACGCTGGATTTGCTGATGAGATGTTTCTTGTGCAGTGGATTTGCTGCATGCAGAAGGACTTTTTACACAATATTAACATACTTTAAGTAGGGCTGCTCAATATAAGCAAATCACGCAAAACAACTTATTACCGCAAACAATATGCGTCATGCGTTTCCAATGACATCACACATAGTTCCGGCGGCCATTTTGAATACCGAAGTAGAATTATGCAGTTCTACAACATGTAACAATATCTCTACTCAGGATAAAAATGAAAGACAACTGATTGACAGTGGCATTTTTATATACTCATAATCATTGCTTCAGAAGACAACAGTGAAAACCCGGCCCCAGAGACACACGTTTATGTGATAAAACCAGCAAATGTGGCACAGACGTAGCAGCTCTGTCTGTCAAGCTACAGCAGGATTTACTAAAGATCTTCTTCACTCCTCAGACTAAATTAACACATCAAAGAGGAAACAGAAAACCTTTCTCTGTGATTTTTACAGTTTGTCATGTCAACAGAGTCTCAGTCTGAGTCAGGTTTTAAGCTGCTCAAGATGTTAGCATGCTACCAGTTAGCAACTGTCATCTGTCAATGGCTTCAACACGATAAACACATGTGTGGCTCATATCTATGAACACTGAGGAAATACTACAGTAACAGCTCACAAGTTGTATCCAAGGTTATGTTTGTGGTTGCTGTCGAAGCTCACTGCTAACTGGTAGCATGCTAACATCTTAAACACTGACTCACTGGTTTCTCCACATAAACGTGCGTCTCTGGGGACGTGTTTTACCTGTTATCTTCTTGAGCAATGATGACGAGTACATAAAAATACTACTGTCAATCAGTTGTCTTTCATTTGTATCCTGAGGTATTGTTACATGTTGTAGTACTGCATAATTCTACTTCGGTATTCAAAATGGACAACACAACAACAACAGTCACCGATGACCGAAAGGCATGTATAGGTTGACATACCATATGCATGAGCAAAAGTTTAAAGGTTAGACTGTCTTTCAGAGTCTTGCACACTCTCTTATGGATAGTGGTAATATATATATATATATTGTGAAGCCCTAGTTTAAGATTCCTGTCAGTTAAAGTGAAGTACATTTCCCTGACAAAAAACACACAAGCAAACCAGAAATAAACTAGTGCAACTTGTGGCCAGTTATGTCACATTCCCTTTTGAACAATCAGCAACACCGTTATCAGTGTTTTTTTTGTACGGAGGTTATGGAGTTGTGGTTGCAAAGTCATATATACATATGGTCAATGGTTTCGAGTGAGAGCGAGCAACCGGTGTTTCTTGTGATGCAGCTGAAACCACAGGTGGATGAGTCTCACGTCATCAAAGTGTTCTGGTAGTGGAAGTAATGAGAGCTCCACCCGTGGGAACGTCTGCACACAAGTTTCTTTATTGTCGTCGGTTGCTTGCTTGGTTTGTCCGTGTAACAATTTCTGTGCATATATTATGTGTATTGTCTCCATATTTTAAACTTATTTATTTTTCTATGATTTCTTAAGCGAAGGCATTGTTTTGGTTGTGAACAGCATTCCTTCCAGTTCTTTTTTTATACGTCCAGAAGGTTAAGATGAAGAAGCTGGAAAATGGTACTGTGTGAATAGGTAATTTTGAGTTACTTTGTGCATTTACTTCTGTGTATAGGCCTTATCATGGGGTACGTTTCTTTAAAATCGTATGTATAAAAAAAAACTGAATATAGCCTGGATGTATGCAGGCTCAAGTCAATGCAGTCACCTATACAGCTTTGTCACACATTCGTTCATTTCTCCATCTTCGCATTGAATGTAGTTTGATATATGTACAGTGGATTATTAGGTGTATTGTTGAAATGTGTGCTCATTTTGACAAAAGTGCAATTTTTCTTCTTTGGTTCATGCGTGTAGCACCAAATGCAGCTAAAACGTCACAGCGTTGTATGTGATTTGGATAGCTCTGTGTGCTACCTTGTATACCACTACCTGAAAACATGCTTACTTTGACATTAAGGAAGTTCACCGTGTTTCTCTTCTTAAGTTTGTTGTTTCTTTTCAAAATATTTTTTTTTGTGTCTTCACTTTGTTCTCACAGGTGCTGTATCTATAGTGAGTGCAGCTATTTTAATACATTTTAGAGTTTTTTTTTTTATTGGAGTTTTAATGTTTTGTTCATTGTAACATGCTGAAGTGCCAAAATATTTTACACATTTATTACCATCAGTATGACAATAGTGAGTTGGCGAAAAGCTACAATTCTTGTTCACGAGTTTCTTTAACAAAATAATTGAAGTCCTTTTGGCATTATGATAGATACATCCAATTATTAGGCTTTTTTTTTTGTTTTACAGTGAAAACAGGAACATATGTTACGTTCTTTCTGATATACTTTAATTGTATTTCTGATTAAAAATGATAAGTATTTCTTTCTTCATTTCTTGTCTCTCCATATTGGCATTGCTTTGACACAATGTTCACCATAATTTCAAGTGACTTCATTTGACTGTACTGTTGGAGCCAAATAAATGCAGACTTTCAAATATACAACTTAATATTGTTATTGTGTCATTGTGTGTCATTGTGTGCTAAGCTTTATTCACTCATTTACATTTTCTTCTCATATTATTATTTATTGATTTGTATAGATTTACGTATATGCATGTTGATAGTCAGCATTCTCACTTATCGCCTGGAGGTGGCAGCACGAGAGAGACGCGCTTATATAAAAAAGCCGGCCCATTCCTGCGCTTAGTTGTACAGTCAGAGCACCGCGAAGGACCGGGAGGTGAGCCTCTGGACAGCAAGATGTCTGGCGTGGAACTTGAGAAGAGCAGAACGATAGACTTGAGGAAAAAGCATATAGGGTGAGTCGAAACAGTTACTTTTTTTTAACGTTTTTTTAAATTATTTTTTTTACTTCTTCCGACTGAAAAATAAAGGTTGTGAGTCTTTGCTATGACATACACTAAGAATGTGCTGTAGTATTTGTTTTATCTAATTTTCAAGCGACAATTGTGCCAAGTTAATAGGTGCTTTCCTGTAGACCCTCGTGTAAGATCTTCTTCAGCCATGACCCCATCAAGATTGTGCAAGCAAAGGGCCAGTATATGTACGACGAGAACGGACAGCGCTACCTGGACTGCATCAACAATGTAGCTCATGGTAAATCCGCAGCCACTGTACTAATAGCAATAATATGACAATAGATATGTAGCAATAATGGGGTGAATACAGTTTTAATATACTTTGATGAACTTCAATGACTACTGTAACCCATATAAAAACTTGTAGTGCCAACTGGTCGGCTCAGTTGGCTGGAGCTTTCATCCATGGATCCAAAGGTCAGCGGTTTGAATCCCAACTCTGACTGGTACAAACTGATGTGCTGCCCATGGGCAAGACACTCATGCAACCTTAAAAACAACAACAAAAACTGTCCCAAATTATCTGAATTAACCCTGCCCGTTAAAGCTATTATTCATTGTATATAAGTACTATTACTTGAGTGTGTCTATTTTCTTGACAGTAAGTAAGTAAGTAATGTTTATTTATATAGCACCTTTGACAGACAAAAGTCACAAAGTGCTTCACAAAAATACAACATAGAAATACAAAGTACATTTACATTTACAGTCACAAAAAACGTGGTCATGAAACAACCCCTATTCCACTGGAATTTAAAATGCTATAGGAAATAGTTAAATTTCCTGTTTCTTGAGAGCTGATAGATCTCCATTGTGAGATCAGTAAAGTCTTGTCTTATCTTATCTTATCGCTTGAACGTGAATTTAGTTTGGAAGTGATTGGTGCAACTTGGGGGTGATCGGAGAGGCCAGTCACTCCCAGGGCGACTGCGGCTACAAGTAGCAGCTTAGTACAGAGAATGGAGTAAATGAATGACTACGTTGTACATTGTAGGACACTGAAAAACATAAAAATCACTATGAGACTATAGGCCACTACTCCGAAAAGCAAGTGACCGAAAGAACTCATTATTTTTCTTCTGTACTTTTAAACTAATAGTCCATTTGTGTCAACACATGTTTAAAAAATAAATAAAAATAGTTGCAATAACGCAGCAGTTGTAAGTAACCCTTTCCCAGAATTAGGTCATTTAATTCACGCTGCCCAATCCATTGCCTCATATGATTTGTTATAGCTTGCCTTTCTTTGACCCAACGTTCTGCTTTTTGTAGAAGAGTAGTGTCTAGCTCTAGCTTCTTTTTCTTGTTTATTTCCCCAGTGGGCCATTGTCACCCCGAGGTGGTGAAGGCGGGCGCGAGTCAGATGGCGCTTCTCAACACCAACTCGCGCTTTCTGCACGACAACATTGTCCTTTTCGCCCAGAAACTGCAATCCACGCTGCCGGAAAAGCTGTCTGTCTGCTACTTTGTAAATTCTGGGTAGGTGCATGAAACTGCTTCAGTCGCCTTGCAAAAACAAATGGCAACACAAGCTTTTGTTTTTAAGGTGTGGACTATGGTGGTTGATTACATCGTGACAGCTAGTAATTTCGCTTTGTATATTTTGTGTGCAGAATAAACAAATGTTAAAGGTGTGGTGGGTGTATGGAACCTTTTTGCCACCACTTTATGTTCATGTTATGCAAAACATAACGCAACAAGTGGTAACAAATAACAGTGGTAACAAAACATGCTGCAGAGTAAGTGCCATAAGTGAGACATCTATTACATTCCTAAAATATTTTCAGGGGAAATGTGCTTTTAGTGTTGCATAAACTCATTGACACTATGATGCTATTTGCAAACCTTAATATCTAGGCACTTTCAGTCCATACAGAGTGATTGTGGCGGTTCATTTGAGATTCCTGTTCTTGTTGGCGTGGACAGTGCGCTCAAACCTAGTTACAAAACAAAGCTTGCAGAAAATGCATGGCTCACAGTTTTGTTTACCCAAGCTAATCCAAGTCTTCATCGCCTGTTTCTGATTGATTGTTGTATACCCTTCAAATAAGAATCTATACCAGGTGTTCCTAAACGTATCAGATCCCTAAAATGACCATCCAAACCACCTGGGAAATGATCTCAATTCATACAGCGCTTTCATCCATTCACTCTCACATTCATGCACCAGTGGGAATAAAGTGTCTTGCCCAAGGACTGGCGCATGGGATTAAAAGTGTGGATAACTTAAGATGGCATTACTCCCACAGTGAAATGTAACGAAGGCTCAATCGTGATATTTTTTCCCCCCGCCCAAATGCTGCGTCAGTGCTTCCTTTATTTAGACGTTATTTATTGACTCACCCAGGCGTCTTCAGTGTGAACCGGAATTAGGCAGCCACAGCGCTGTCTGCAATAACATGTTTTACAGTGCTATATGTGAGCCCAAGGTGTATCCAACCCTTGGCGTCCTTATCACTGGCTTGATATAACAGCACCTGCGGCAAACTTGGTTGAAACTCTCTACAAGTAAACACTTTAGTGCCAAGTGGGCTATAGATAAGAAGCGCGACAATGGCACGTCCTGTACGGAGTCGGCCGACAGGTCTGCGAACTCATTGAACCTACCAGTATGGACAAAAGAGACAAAAAGATAATGAACTGCTTTATAACAATATTAAACACCATGAGTATTTCACAAAATGTTGTATGACCTAATTATATCTTATCTTATCTAATCATATCTATCTTTTTTTCTCACTTTCAATTTTTGTTGAAGATGTTCCCTCCATCCTCCAATAAACCAGCTCTCCACTACAAACATGAGAAGATAAGAACTTTCCCTCTTCCTTCCTCCCTTCCACTGATCAACGTAATTGTAATAGCACTAATAAATGTGGCCTGTTGTCACCCTCGTCCTGGGAAGTCAAACAGTGCTTGCCCTGTGTGTTCTGTAGTGACTCTTTAACTCACGGTTACCTTTGCTCTTTGAACTTTCAGCTCAGAAGCCAACGACCTGGCCCTGCGCATGGCCTGGCAGTACACGGGGCACAAAGACGTCATCACCCTCCAAAAGTAAGTCTGGGAAAAGTGCTTCATCATTGCCAGATAATGTTTTCAGGGACTTTTATAAGGGAAGGTAATGCAAGTTCTTTTTTTTTTATTTCCCTTCTAAAAATAAAACGATAACCTCACATAGAGACTAGCCAATTATTGGTATGTGTATTTTGTATTTTGATGCCTATGTGTTTTGTGTGTTTGCAGCGCGTACCACGGTCACGTCTCGTCGCTCATTGACATCAGTCCCTACAAGTTTCACCAGCTGTCCAGTTACGAGATGAACCCGTGTGTACATGTGGTAAGTGCCGGCCTGTGTACACTATTAAACAGCCATGACGTGACATGTTGTGGCAGGTCGCTCCTCTCCAACTGCTTCATTTAGGTGCTACAGACTGGGGCTTGGCTCACTCCCAGAAATGTGCACCGACTTGATTCTTGAGGAACTTTGTGTCTCTCTAAGAAAGAAGGCCTCATTACCTTGTCACACAACCCTCAAAACAAGGTCAAGTGCTTTATTCGTTAAGGCACGGTAAATGGTGAAATAAAACAAAAATAACACAAATGTACAATATTTACATAGTTTTCATGTTGCATAGGAGTGGATAAACTGAGTTAAAGGGACTATACAGAGTTTAAAAATGTTAAAAGTATGTATTTTCCTCCCCCTACATGTTCCAGCCATGTCCTAATGTGTAGAATGAGCCCAGACCTATTCACCACAACTGTTACTTCGGTCTGAAGTGCCGTCATGCACGAGCTTAATATAGAAGGTGTAGTTACACATAAGACCTGAGGTGGCAGTAGTGAGTATAAAATGGCTAACTTGCATCTAGCCCCTATAAACAAACTGAGTTAATAAGAGAGAGGACTTTCCAAAGCATTGAAACTTCCATTGACAGTATTAAGTTGAATTTCCCCTCTTGAACAGGCTCCCAGTCCAGATGTGTACAGGGGTGAATACAGAAGGGACCACCCAGATCCAGCAACAGCATACGCCGATGACGTGAAAGACATCATTCACAAAGCTGAAGAAAAGGGAGGAAAGGTAGAGTACTACTGTGCATAATGCCTTGTTTGGTTGAAGGTTGGGTAATATTGTTACATGTAAGTGTTCCCGTAGCTTGGTTTGTTGTTATGAAAGGATAACATTTTGTAGATGTCAGAACGATGAGTTGCTTTTATGAGCCAGGCTTACATAAACTGACACAAAGCGCTTGTTTTCACCAGATCGCTGCCTTTATTGCGGAGTCGCTGCAGAGCTGTGGTGGACAGGTCATCCCCCCCGTGGGCTACTTCCAAAAAGTGGCAGAGTGTGTAAACCAGCAATCCACTTTTTTGGATTTTTCTCAATTTTGAAGAACAAACTCTAAATACTACTATACTTTCTCTTACAGGCATGTCCGAAAAGCTGGGGGTATCTTTATTGCTGATGAGGTCCAGGTGGGATTTGGCAGAGTCGGTTCGCACTTTTGGGCCTTCCAGCTTCAAGGAGAGGATTTTGTGCCCGATATTGTGACCATGGGCAAACCAATCGGCAATGGGCACCCTCTGTCGTGTGTGGTCACGACTAGAGAGGTGGCTGAGGCCTTCATGGCTTCAGGAATGGAGTATTTCAACACAGTAAGTACAACAACAGTAACAACTTTTAAAGGAATAGGCCACCGTTTTTATATACTAAGATATGTTCTTACCTCACTTTAGTCGAGTTAATATATCCCCGTCTGGTCATTGTCCGCGCGCTCTGTCACGCAAACGGAGCACATACGCAGCCTCTCCCATATGTGACATAGCTCCGAAAAAGCTCACGATAGAAGCTACCAAGCTCTTCCACGTGTTCCCTATTTAAATAAAGTTACGTGAAGTGTTTTCATGCGAAGTATATTTACACAGAAATGTAACGTGTCGATTTTATAAGCAAATAAAAAGGGGGACTATATTGTGAGGCGTAATGATACGAGGAGTAAAACGTCCGCGCAGTAACTCCTAAAGGTTATTGACGGAAGTGAGCGGGGGGAAGTCTTTAGGAGTTACTACGCGGACGCTGTGCTCCTCGTATCATTACGCCTCACAATATAGTCCCCCTTTTTATTTGCTTATAAAATCGACACGTTACATTTCTGTGTAAATATACTTCGCATGAAAACACTTCACGTAACTTTATTTAAATAGGGAACACGTGGAAGAGCTTGGTAGCTTCTATCGTGAGCTTTTTCGGAGCTATGTCACATATGGGAGAGGCTGCGTATGTGCTCCGTTTGCGTGACAGAGCGCGCGGACAATGACCAGACGGGAATATATTAACTCGACTAAAGTGAGGTAAGAACATATCTTAGTATATAAAAACGGTGGCCTATTCCTTTAATATGAGAGAAAGACTTATATTTTAAAGATTTATCTAACCTTGTCATTTAGCCGCCACAAATAACTTGCTTGTGCATCAACTTCATGTGATATCTGTCACATTATAATCATGCATTGTCATCCCATGATGCTTCACTCGCCTGTCGGCCTATGTCATGTGTGTGGTTTAAGTCTGACCAAAACGCGGCGTGGCTGTTCCTCTCTGATGGGTTTTCGATTTCACAGTTTGGCGGTAACCCCGTGTCGTGTGCCATCGGCCTGGCTGTGCTCGATGTGATTGAGAAAGAGGATCTCCAGGGCAATGCACTGCGTGTGGGGGGATACCTCTGCGGTCTGCTGGAGAAACACAAGGAGAAACACCCACTGATAGGTGATATCAGGTGAGGTACATGTACAGTTACACCAGGAGCTATAGGTCCAGTGCATTCAACAGATAACAGACCATACATTACCTAAGAAAATTAATCTTTAGGTAGGGTGACTGCATTTTCCACATTAAAAACTGGGAAGCATCGGGAGCTTGTGGGGGGGAGCCAGGTTTTTATTTTATTTTTTTACCCATTTCACCAAACTTCATGTTTATAAAAGTCTATTGTCAATTTAATGGACCAATTAGCATTGAGGTGATAGACTTTTAGCTATTTAAGTGGTGCAATCACTATGGAAACTGGGACAACTCAATGGTTTTGGAGAAATCCACTGGGACATGGGACAGAGGGCTCAAGACTGGGACTGTCCCGGGTAAACTGGGACGCCTGGTCACCCTATCTTTAGGTTATATATGTTCTTGAAAGCAGCCTACATGTGTTTAAAATTATGGTGTTTCCCTCAGGGGCTGTGGCCTTTTTGTTGGCATGGAACTGGTGAGAGACAAGCACAAACTAACCCCAGCTACAGCGGAGGCACAAGAAGTCATTTACAGGTACACATACTAAAAATCAATTTAACAATACAAATTTGAAGCAGAGAATACAGACGACCAATGAATGGCTCTACTTAAAAATGTGTCAGCGATCTACAGTAGGGTCATGCTAGTTGTCTTTACAGATTGTTATGATCAGCTTAGCAACCACTCAAATCATGTTTATCTGCTTTTACTGTTTAAGAGAATTACCTTTTTTTCCCTTAGGCTAAAGGAGCAGCACATCCTCTTGAGTGCAGATGGACCTCATCGCAATGTGCTCAAGTTCAAGCCGCCAATGTGCTTTGCTAAAGAAGACGTTGACTTCGTAGTGGAAAAGATTGACCACATTCTCACTGGTATTTATCCAATGCCTTATCATTTATTTCTTGGCGGCACTGACCTCTTTTTGTCATGTTAATAATTAAGTATCAAGGTGTAATGATAGCTCATGGTGCCTGAAAGAGCTCAAACGATTTAACATTGTTTACAGAAATTGAACTTGCATTGGGCATGACGAACAAGCAAAGTGTCAACAATGAAGGAGGGAAAACAAAGGCAAGTTAAACCTGACTGCCAACATCCGAGTTACTTAAAGAGCAAATCTTAATGTCTTATATCTGTCATGCTGTATTTAAGGTATCAGATGAAAACAAACATCACCACAGTGTGATCTACAGCAACGGAGGCAAGAAGGAAGCGGTTCGAAGCAAACGGATCAAAACATAATGCTGCTTTGATGGGAATAAATCCTTTTTTTTTTTTTTTAAGTAAACTGCAATACTGCTGTAAGCTGCACATATACAAATGAAAAAGTGTTAATTATATTTCTCTTCTTGATGGTCCTGCCTATTTATGAAATGTGAATATTTTTAATTGTATTAATATGAATACATTGCACTAAATGCAAAATGCTTTTTGAACTAGAGCTGTTTTAAAAACATGTATTAAACTGATGTAACATACATTTCATTGTTTGCTGTCTAAAAAAAGCTTAGAACGCCACCTATTGGAGGATTCTTGCATTGCACTTAATACTTGTTTCCACTGTAAAGGTCTGTCTAAAACAAGAACAGCAACAACATCTGAAAACAAGATTTAATTTATCTCATACAAAAGTGTATTAATTCGAAGCATTACAAATAATGCTATACAAATGATGTGTAGACTGGCTTTCAATAAGACACAGATGGGGCCAAATAGTTCAGTTTTTACAGTATTGACCCTTTTGTCTATGATCAATATGAACACAAGTATTGTTTACAATATCAGTGCCTTTGTCTCCAAATCTACAGACTGCAGTTCATTTTCATTTCATGATCAATCCTTGGATGGCTTCAACGGGTGGCAGTGTGCAACTTTATCCCATCAGGTATCCTCTGGAAGAAAAAGAAACACAGCTTTTAATGATAATATTAATCAGACTTGTATAGCGCTTTTTTTGAACACTCAAAGACACTTAACATTGTACTGGTGAATCAAAAAAAGCCAGTAGGTGGGTTTTGAGTAATGCTTTGGGTTTCAATATTAACTAATAATAATATGAATCGAAATAAGGACAAACAAAATAACTTACGGCAGCTTCATGCGCATAAACACTCTGGCCATGAAGAAGCTTAGGAGCACACTCACAAAGCCGATAAACAGTAACAGAAATCGGTTGAGTTTGGGAATGTTGGGGGCATTTGATCTGTCCAGGATTATGAAGCCGAGACCTCCCATTGTGAAGAGGAAGCTGGAGGCCAGCCCTTCCATAATGTATTGCCCGTTCACCCTGAAAATCAAGTGACATGTTAAATATTAAATAATCATAACATGTTAAATAATCACAACATTTCAAGTGCACAGTCAGGGGGATCGTGTGGGTAATACCTGTAGGCCAAAAAGGCAACTGGGCGCTGATGTCCATGTTCATCAGTCATTGAACCCACACTTGGAGGCTCAACAATAACGTCGTAGATAATTCCTACAAAACAAGGGGTATTTGACACATCTTTATAAATGTGGAGATGAAATTACTCTACCTTAGATCACCATGGGAAATCCTGTGGTGCTAAAGTATGTAAGAAAGCAGTATTATAATGCGCTTGACTGATGGGCTATCAACTAGCTCTTTAGCTTTCTGTATTTTAGGAAAAGCTACTGACAGTATAAACAACGCATTTTGAACATGAATTTCAAAAAACAAAACAAAAAGACAGCACAGTGAACATACTTTAAGTAGCTATATGTTTTTAGATATGTTCATTGCAGATTGGTTAGCATAGCATTATTTACCTCCAGTGATCAGAAAGTAGGACACAATGACCACCGCATAGACGGTCATGGCAGACGGCATATGCAGCCAAGAGGGTTTCTTCAGCTTTACGTTTGGACATTCCAGCACTGTAAACGGTACACTGTACAGAGTCTCCATGGTTTATATTCCCAGACCAATGTCCCAGATGCACGGTTCCTGCAACTGGATGGAGACGTGTCCCGGAAGCACACGAAGCGGCGACTACGTCTGACGTCAATGCGTAAAACATGATTTACGTTCGTGTAAATATGATATAAAATCAATATACAAACATGAGCGGTTATTTTGTTTTGTTTTTATTTGCGTTGTTTCCGTATTCTATCAAATGGATAATGTTCACCAATTTTAATCACTAATTACAGTCACTGAATAGCACTTTGCACGAGCAGTCAAGAGGTGGCAGCATTTATGTGAGGCTCAGCTATTCATGAAAAAACGTCGAGCTTGGATATGTGAAAGTAACTATGACATTAATATCAGTGATTCTGAAGTGGGTCAGGACTTGCGTGCCTATTTCAGGAAATGTAAAAAACTGAAATTCCCATCTGGAACTGCATGGAAACACTATCGGAGTCTGTTAAATCAATGTTATTGGGTTCATAATCTATAGCTTGTTCAATAAAAACTTGAGTAGAAAATACAATATTTCATACGATTATGTGTATTCATCCTCTGGCAATGGTGGATCCCGAAGCCATACCACATACAATTTTATAACCTTGAAAATACAGAGAATATAACTCATCATACAAAATTAGCTGCAGTGTAATGAACCATTTGGACAAACTATGACACAAGTAGCATTTGTTTGGTGGATTTTATTTTCATTGTACAAACACATTTCACTTTTTCTGGCTTTGTGCCTGGGCCTTCAGCACCTTGACGACGATCTTCTGCTCCTCAATCAGAAAAGCACGCTTGATCCTTCAAATGAAAAAGAAAAAAAGTTTTAGTTTATCATTTTAAAATGCACTTCAGTGAAATAATGACGAGCAAAACTTTCACATGGCTGCTTACCTGTCTCGCACACACTTTGCGCACATTGAGCCTCCATAAGCTCTGCTGACGTGCTTCTTTGTTTTGGAGAGCCTCATGAGAACCTGTGGTCTGACGGCACGGATCTGAAAACAAAGGACATTTTATTACATATTCGGAAAGATCCCCTTCTTTGCCTGTGGTTTTGCTGAAAGAAAAGCATTGTCATGACTAAACAAATCTTCTGGCAAATGATGTTTATCAGAAATGTTATATTAGTTCTACTGTCGAAGCCATGAATTTAAGTAAGCAATGATTAAATGCCTCATCACAGCCAAGCCATTTGTTTAATTTCATCCAAGAGGCTATTTTTATAATGCAACCTCAGTACAACCAAAGAGCTTTATTTTTAAAAGCCATTAGAATGCTACAATAATTGTAGAATAAATTAACACAATGTCCCTTTTAAAAAACTTTTGAATGACGTGATAGTTAATTACTAGTGACCAAAGGTGGGTAGTACTTAATTACATGTACAGTGCTTGAGAAACAATTTGACATTACTTCTTGGATTACAGTTTACTTGGAGTACTTTTACTTGCGTTACCGTAATTCAAGGAAACACTCTTATGCGAGTTCAACATTTGGTTACTTTTTCTACCGAGTGATTCTATGACAAAAGCTTCACGACATATACAAATGAATCAAAGTTTAATTAATCTAAACTGAAAGGTTTTGTATATTCATTTGATTTCAACAAATTAGACTTGAGCTCAAATAGTCACTACATGAAACCATTACTTTTATTATTCCCAGTTTGTATATACACAGTACTCCAGTAGCAAATCCACCAAGTAATTTGAGTAGAGTGACTATTTGAGTCTTCAAGTTTCCCTTCTACTTGAGCAGAATTATTTGCTCTTAAATATTTCGGCATCTTTATCCACCTCTGCTGATGAGCCATCTGTAGATGCTACCAACGCAGTTTGTTTACATTTACAGATGCAAGAGTGCAGCACTTTGTACAAGCATTAGTAGCCAAAGGTCATACAGCCTTTTCATTTTTCACAGCCTTATATACATTTTAGAATTTCCTACTTTGTTTAAAGTAATCCATTTGATAGAACATGGGTTGTATAGGCCACACCAGACCAACGGCAAAATCTAGCCTTTTAACATCTGCTCAGGCCTCTCTAGATTATTTTGATACCAAAGCACACTTGTTAAAAGTTCTCCAAAAATATATAAAAAATGCCCATCCCTTTCAGAAAAAAAAAAGCCTCCATCCGTCGTTTTTGGTCTGAATGCTGAGAGTTTTGGTCACCATCCACGAAGGGGGACAAATCAGGCCTCCATCAAGCAAACTAAGATGAAGCCAAGATGAAGTCATCATCTTAGATGAAGCTAGCACGTCTTAGCTTCATCTTTCCAGCGGATCAAAAGAGCTCTCATGACCATTAGAAGGCATTACAGCCTCCCCCAATTCTTGATAACTGCCACCCAATGAATGCAACATTTTCCCAGAGATGCAACAGCTTTTAGACTCCTGTAAATAATCGAGAGGACTTACTCCACGCAGTCTTCCTGGGCAGATGCCACATGCGGACTTCGGGGCTTTGCCGACCTTTTTTGTGTACAGGTAGA
Organism: Gobius niger; assembly: GCF_951799975.1. Lineage (NCBI taxonomy): Eukaryota > Metazoa > Chordata > Actinopteri > Gobiiformes > Gobiidae > Gobius > Gobius niger. Next base: position 14,833,093 of record NC_136872.1, on the reverse strand, counting down.
CAATACGGTTACCAGGGGTCCGAGACCTATAAAGTGGGACACGGATGTTTTAAAATAAGTCCTGATTGTGATAATAAAACACATGTGCTTCTGAGTACTTACAGTCTGGTTTTGTTGGAGGCTGTGTTGTAGGACAACCTACGACGATACGTCAGGCGCTGCACCATCTTGAAGCTACAAAAACACACAACTGATGTTATTGAGAGGGAACCAGCCAAGATGCGAAAGCTAAACGTTTTACGATGGAGCTGCTAATACAAACAGTAACCGAAAATGTGTGCATTATCTCCCTATTACAGTCATACATGGTGGGAGCGCATCAAGCGGCCATTATAAGCCCCTCAACATCGCCAAAATATCACGTCTTACGGGCAGAGTAGAACCACAATTATCGGGGGGATCGACCCGTATAGGTTTATTATCTTAATCGGCTATGAATATTATCCACATTTATTGTCTCCACCTGGAGATTACTTTGGATTTCAAGTAGTCTTATGCCAGAGTAACAGAAGCGTCGCCATACCTGCTATAGCCGCGACCGGAAGAGGAAGAAAGAAGGCCAGGGAAAAATTATTTAAGCCTTCTCCCGCGAGTCTGCCCCCTGTTGGTATTTCCATTATATTACAATTTCAACTTAGAAATCATTGGTAAGGTAAGCAAATACAAAACAATCTCTCTAAAAAAAAAAAACATCGTGTTTAAAAATCATAAGATAATATAGCTATATGCTTTCAGGTTTTCTTGGGAAATAAACAATAAAAAACAACAAAGTCCTCACGTTTTTCGTTATCAACGTATTGTTTTTGTTCCAACTGGTGTGTTTTGTGCGTATTTTATGGTTGTTGTTTTTTTTTCTTTTTTTCTTTTTTTATCTTGCCAAATAAACCTAACATTACCATCAGAATATATATGGAATATTTAATTCGAGTGACAGGTATGCTAATTAATAATAGCTTAACTAAATACTAAATACTAAATTTCACCGTCGAAAGAACTCTATGCGTAGATATCCTGTAGGTGGCAGCATTGCATTGTCTGGCTGAAGTAGAGGCTGCTCTAGTAATAATCATCTTTGAGTAGTTTAATATTTTTTCTTTGTTTAAGTAGTGATATCTCCTTGGGTTCCTGGCTAATCATTGCACAACCCAGGTCGGCCTGTCACTGATGGTATTTCAACTGTGACATCAAAAGACCCTTAAGACTTTCATGAGAGAGATTTCTTTGATTTCATATAAACTTCTCCCCATCCCCTTCAAGCACCGTTTGGTTAACAGCAACATAAGAACGACTCCCTGTCAGATATGACATTATACCCCATCCCCAAGCACTGATGGCATTTCAACTCTGACATCTGAGTAGGCCTACTCAAAGACTCCCAAGGTTTGCAGATACATTTCAGTTTTTGTGAATATGAATTTGTGCACGGTATATGGATATCACACAATAATGTCCACATAATTTTACTACAGATTTTGATTTCTAATAACTAATACTCCCAGTTTGCTTTGCTCTGCTTTTGGCATGCCATATTTCCGATATGGTATACTGAACACTGAGCATAAACAGCCATGTGCACGAAATCAAAAATGATCCAAGTGGTAAATGCTGTGAGGAACAGCACAAAATGGCTCCTGTTCAAAGAGGCACTGTGTCACAAGCGGGTATTTGCCAGACTCAGCCAACAGATGGTGAGCTTGGCAGACCAATTTGGTGAAGGCAAAGTTCAGTGGCAACACAAGACTGTGTACAGTGTAATATTGTGTTTTGCACTCATCTATTTTTATACATGGTGTATTTTTACACTGAAATGTTTCAAATCTGTCTCACTTTGGGCCTCTCCCCAGTCAATCTTTTGTGTTAGACGGTGACCTTTAGAGCCTGGAGCATGCTCTGGTAACGGATGAGTTTGATTAAGTCCAGATGTGTCACTTGCCAAGGTTAACCTGTTGTGACACAAAATCCTTTTTCAGACATCTGCTGTTTCTTTGTCTTGTAGTTCTTGTCAAATTATTCTACGAGTTCGCAACAGTAGCGCACCATCGCAATAAACTATGGTCGGGCAACAGTTTGTTGATGTGCCAGGGAGTTTACAATCTCTGCACCTCAGCTATGTTCATGTTCTTTGTTTGCAGTCATCAGTCTGGGTACCAGGAAGTAACATTGCTGTCTTGCAAATGGAGCCATTGGAGCCGGAACTGCGGTATATTAAGGAAATGGACAGAACCCAAACGGGGCGCATGCTGTGACGTATCGCACTGCTTACACTGTGGCCGGAAACATATTTTAAATCCATCCAACACTGTGTCCAGTCAAAGATGACCCATATCACCTTAAGTGACATGATTATGTAAGTCCCTTTCAACCCCCTGTCCACATCTCCTTGGACCTTATGTGTAATCTGCTGAGATTTAAACCTGCTGCTCCTGTTTAATAAATCCACAGCGATTAAAATAGGATTACGGCTCTGCTTTCGCCGTTCGTATGACATCACAGCATGAACAATTTTTCAACTCCCCCCCCCCCTTTACAAACCCCTTTTCCATTGCTGTTTTGACTGCCTTGTCCTGCCGAAAAACACGATTTTCAGACGGTTCAGTTCAGTGAAACAGGCATTGGATTATGTTTAGAATACAGTGACGTCGTGTAGACTTTGCTCCACTGCAAAAGCAACATTCCACTCTTCGGTTTCCTGTTCGTCAAGCTGTCCCATTAAGTCAACCACAAATTAGATTCCAAGGAAGAGTGTTATTATTTTTCACCTGAATGTTTAAAAAAGGCATGCAGAGTACCCGGTGTGAAATGAGGGATGAACGCGACAGATCAATACAAGCCCATTTCCTTGTCTTTTTTGACCTTCCCTCACACTGGCCTGTAATGGTTAACCGGTGTATGGTCGCGCCAAGAAAAGAAGATCGATTAGACCTCCGCCAATCATTCAAGAGAGAAATGTGTCACACAAGTACAATGTGAAGTAAATGAGAAGGCCTCGAGACTCATTGTTATAGCAGGACATTGATTTCATATATAAAGTTACATGGTTGCATTGGGCTGTTAAAGGTCTGTTAAAGAACGTGAAGAATTTGAGATTGCTTTCCTAATACATTTGGCAGAGCCCTAAACTAGCTAGCAGGTTGTATACAAGGTCTATATGTTATATTATTAAGTTTTTGTCTGTATACATGCGTTTCCAATGACATCACGCATAGTTCCGCTGGCCATTTTGAATACCGAAGTAGCATCATGCAGTACTACAACATGAAACAAAATCTCTACTCAGGGTGAAAATTAAAGTGGCATTTTTGTATAATCTTAATCATTGCTCAAGAAGATAACAGTTAAACACGGCCCTAGAGATGTATATTTATGTGATATAACCAGCAAATGTGGCACAGACGTAGCAGCTCTGTCTGTCGAGCTATAGCCGGATTTACTAAAGATCTGCTTCACTCCTTAGACTAATTTAACCCATCAAAGAGGAAACAGAAAACCTCTCTCTGTGATGTTTACAGTTTGTCATGTCAACAGAGTCTGAGTCAGTGTTTAAGCTGCTCAAGATGTTAGCATGCTACCGGTTAGCAACTGTCAACCAACTGTCAATGGCTCAACACTTACCAGAAATACTACAGTAACAGCTCAACTCTGACCACTGTCACATGTTGTATCCAAGGCTAGGTGTTTGGAGTGTGGTTCAGGTCTTTCTCTTGGAGAGGTCAGAGCTGCACTGATGGAGCTAAATGCTAACCGGTAGCATGCTAACGCCTTAAACACTGACTCACTGTTATCTTCTTGAGCGATGATTACGACTACATAAAGATGTCACAATCAATCAGTTGTCTTTCTTTTATATCCTGAGTAGATATAATGTTACGTGTCGTAGTACTGCATAATTCTACTTCGGTATTCAAAATGGCCACCATAACAACAAAAGTCACATGACTGAAAGGCATGTATATTTTTTGTTATGAAAGGCGCTTGAGGAGCAACGCACTGTGGAAAGCAAACCTGAGGAAACTTGTCCCCAAAGCATGATTTTCTGTCAGGTTTTCACTGTGATATTGGATGCTGGAGTGATGTGATGCATCTCCAGTTCCGTGTTTATTCACACCATCCAGCAAAACAAGACTCCACTTTCACACGTTTCACTGGATTTGATGAACAACTTTCACCTCTCATTCGCACCTACAGTTTGTGCTCAAATATCCTCCCGTTCAACACGACATTTTCTGTTTTCCGCCTCATCTAGATTGACAAACACCACCCAGGATGGAACACCTCACAGGACTCGAGAGAGGCGCTTACCAGCCCACTAAAACTGCAACAAGTTTATACTGTTCGCTCACATTTCTGGTTAATTCCACTATACGCATCTTTCCATTCGGTTGCAAATTGTTTAGATTGACACATTTTTGAACGGCAGGCGGTCTTCCCCAAGCCTCTTTAGGTTAATCCACGCAAGTCATTTATAAAACACATGTGGTTTTGCACTTTCACCACTTCCTACAGCAATATTTTGTTGGAAGATTCTGCTTCAACTCACTCTGGCCTAGCTGATCCCTCTTCACCAGAACAAACTTGCTTGGTTATCATCAACCCTGTACCCACCGCCACCCCTGCCCCAATGCTGACAAATCCATACAACTATGTGGGGCACAAAGGCTTGGATTTAGCACGCCTGGCGGGAGGGGGGTGGGGCATGGAAATTTCTGTTGTTTTGTCCCAGGACCGATTTCAGACAAATCAACACAACAGGCCACAGTGAGTCTTCCAAATCCCCTCTCTTTCCTGTGGCACGCATGACCTGTCAATAGTCATCACTTTTAAGCTGGAAACAGAGCCAGATCCAGCCTTAACCCATGGCTTGGACTGGCGCACTATTGTCGGGGGGAAAGAGCTGACAGACTGGCATGTCAGTTGATACAGGCAAACATATTGGCAGCTGTAATTTGTAGACTTGGGTTCATATTCAGGTCATTATCCTGCTCGCAGCACACATTAATATTCTCTGCACAGGAATGTGGAATCATATGAGAGCTAGAAAACAGTGAGACAATTGCACTAATTTGTCTGACTATAGCAAACGCTCTGCTTGTTGGCACAATGAGTATGAGGCAGACTTTTTTAGTATAATTATAATACTTTATTGTTTTGGAGACAGCCACTGCAGTCACCACCAACTGTGTCAGCAGCAGTTGCATTGTTCATCTTTTGTTGACTTTACGAAAGTTTCTTATCACAGTGAAAGAGACAATCAAGACTGTGAATTTCTGTCAGTTTGATTATTAGAGCTATAACCCATAGGGTGATTGTGCTTCCTGTTAGGTAACAATGACAGCTCCAGTTGGTGGAAGAGGACAGAGAGGGGCCAATCAATGAGGTCAGTGAATCATGATTTATTATACAGCACGAGGCCATTAGTGTCACACATAGTTTGTCACAGTGTGTACAGATTGCATGTGTGGTTCTGTCCTACAGGATTGGACTGTCGATTAATGTTAAGTGGTCTAGGAGGGGTTTATGGCGATGGAACTACGCGGTCTGAAAGTGCGTGACCTTTTAGTGCTTGGACTGCGGAGCGATTTGATGATGCGAATTTAAGTGTTGTTCGGTGTGAATGAGTATAACCTTGAAATGACCCTAGACGTGCTCGTAAACCAGCAAATGAGCTGAAGCAGTGTCCCCAGCTCGTCATCATCGGGATGGAAAAAAAAAAAAAAAAAAAGTGTAAATCCAGCCTTTGCTGTGTAACCACGGCAACTCCTCCCTCAAAGCGCAACATCATCGAAGCTCCCGCTGCGTGCGCCTGGCATAAGGGGCTGGTTGTCTGCAGTTCACCTGGCTTTATTAATACACCAGCCACTCACGTGATCAGCCCTGCCCAGCGCAACACGGCACCGCTACATCAGCGAGGGCACTTTTCCTCTCTCAGCGGACACACGGAGATGCTGCCGCTGCCGCCGCGCTGATGTGAGCACACAGAGGCGAGCGCAGTTGGTGAAGCGTTTCCCCCCCCCCACACACACACACGCACACCACACACCAAAGCTCATCCTCTGTCGTCGGAGAGCAGTCACAGCCGCTCAATGACAGCGAGACGCCCCTGATTTCCACATCTAAAACTGCGACCCAACCTGCTGGTGCTGTTTTCTATCACTACAAAGGTAAGGCTCCATCCACACCAGTCCGCGCGTCATCATGCCACCGGATCGATCGCGTGTATAGGGATGGTGTATCTATCAGACAGTCAGGGGCACAAGGCAACACAGAAGGACACGTAGTCAGAGTTGTCAGATGTTGAGTGTAAAGGAAAGAGGCTGCTGCAGAAAAGTCAAACAGGTCAGTGTGTTATCTTGTCAACCTGAGCAGCGGCGTCATATGTTTATTGCTTCGGCCTAATAGGTGCATCACGTTAGATGATTTACATTACGATGTGACACATTGTTATTTTACTACTTGATGAAGCACTATGCTATCGATGCGTTTGTTGCTTTACTTTTACACATAGTTTGAACTATGTGAATGATCGCTTGGTTATTTGCTTAACTGAAAATGTGGGTCTTGTTGAATTAAAGGGCAACTGCGTGCTCTAACTATTTTTTTTTTTTTTTTTTACCAGGTTAATACAGCATACATATGACAAACTCATACATGTAGGCTGTCGGGCTACTGGTTCTGTGTTAGTTTGTTGCAGCCTATGAGATGTGTTTTATGTTTGTTTTCTTAAAGGCTTTTTTGCACTGTATCATTGTTGGTTGTTGGTATGTAATGCAGCCGAGAATCACAGTTAATTTGAGCTTTTTCATTTGTTTTGTCTTTCCAACAGATTCTAGAATGAAGTCTTGGGTTGGCAAACCTGACCCTGGGAAGCATGCTGAATCTGTTCATCTGATTTGAAGAGGACAACATGACCATGCAGTGTCTCCGGTGATCGGCTCTTGAGAGTGAGGACACGGTGCTACAGACATGGATAAGCCCTGTGTGGAGATGTGTGAGCAGGGTCCCCCCCTGGGCTCTGCTTGCAAGAGGCCGCTCAGCCGATGCGTGCGAAGAAAATTCAGACCAGTGCGGATCCTTGGCTTGGTCTTCAGCCTTTTGGCCCTAAGTGCTGTCTCCTTTTGTGCCTTGAGCTGGACTTCAGGTGGCCTCAATGACCCAGCACTGCCTCGGGACAGTCTCAGTCAGACTGCCCCCCACAGGACTCTACTTTTCTCCCAAAACCAGAGGGATCCCAATGTGTCAGTGGACATGCCAATAGCCATGCAATCTACAGCCAATAGCAATCACAGTCAAGGTGATTACCCTCCGGACATTTTCTCCCTGGAGAAGAGGCGCCAGGGCGCAGTCGTCCTACACATGTTTGGCATGATCTACATGTTCATAGCTTTAGCCATAGTGTGTGATGAGTTTTTTGTTCCTGCCCTGACAGTCATCACAGAGAAATTTGACATCTCTGATGATGTGGCAGGGGCCACCTTCATGGCGGCAGGTGGCTCTGCCCCAGAACTCTTCACCTCCATAATAGGGGTCTTCATCTCTCACAGTAACGTTGGGATTGGGACCATTGTGGGCTCTGCTGTCTTCAACATTCTCTTTGTCATCGGGATGTGTGCCATTTTCTCTAAAGAGATCCTCAATCTGACCTGGTGGCCACTGTTTAGAGATGTGTCCTTTTACATCCTGGACCTCATCATGCTCATCATCTTCTTCCTGGATAACTACATCTCCATCTGGGAAAGTATCTTGCTGCTGTCTGGATATGCAGCCTATGTCATCTTCATGAAGTGCAATTCACAAGTGGAGGGCTTTGTCAAAAACTGCATGAACAAGAACCAAGTGGTAGAAGTGGAAGTGCAGCCCAAGGTGAGTTGGTTTCCTCAGCATTACATGTGCCCAGTTACTGATAATGCTGAGTTACAAATAACTCTTCTTTGAAATAAAAAGCAAATACTTTTCCTAAATGTTCAGACTGCCACTGATCCTAAATCGTCGCAGACAGGTAAGATTCTAAGGGAGTAGTATCTGTTAAGAACTGATCTCTGCATTAAAATGATTGGACTCAGACTGCGCTGATCTGTCACACTGTGTTCCATGGAGGGATTAATAAACCAGTCAAATGTGTAATTCTCTTCAAATTCTACTCCAGTTTAGCAAATCAATCCCTTAGAGCTCCAGATCTTCTATCATCTATCATCTCTGCTCTAGTCTATAGATTGTTACTAATATATCGCATGTGAACTGTGAAATTTAGTCTTGTAATTGTTTTTGATATATGGCACTTGGCAGTTTGATACTATGTACCGATTACCGAGGCGGATTTAGATTTCTTTGTGACATGAGATGGAAATGAAAAATGCAGATAAAGTTGTATCATCAAGCTTTTGTTAAATCTGGACTTTCAGGATAATCAAATATGTTCAGACCGCAAGTCACAATGTTTTTTAAAAATGCAGTTTTGTCTCGACAGTGTTAGGAAAAAGTATGTTGTGAGGTGCACTGACTGTTTGCCAGGAACATTGAAGTGACCTTGAGTCGCAATTACATTTGGGGAGTTCAGCCAAGAGAGACGGATGCATTAACAAACTTTTTTGGAAGGAAACAATTTTGCAAAGCATTTAAGAAAATATTATACCTCTAAAAAGCTGGAAATGCATTCAAGTATATCGATAGGTCGTATTGTTATGGGCTCAATCTAAAGGATGAATAGGGGACGACTTATTATTAGAATGTAATCATCTAAACACCATTTTAATCGCGCATTGACACTTGGGGGCATGTGCGATGATTGAGATTAAATGTAGTTTCGCCTGCATCGTGTGTATAGTCTCACATCAGAAGCGAAGACACACAAAACCAAAAACAGCCAACTTAACAGATGGGATTCACTGAGTTAATACCATATTGCCTTTGTTAACTGGAATAGTTAATTTTCTTTGTGCGCGTGAGCTTTGTACAGGAAAAAGAGACAGTTGCTGCAATGGCTACAGACTAAGCCTATGATTAAAATGGGTTTCCCTTTGATTATTGAAGGCATTAGAGAAGTGGGATGTTCCAGTCGAACTGCTGAGGTCACCCTGAACAAGAGGCAGCTGACATGATGACATAAAGATATATAGATTTGTTTCATGAGCCGTTATAACGCCATCTAGAGTTTTGTTTTTCTGTCCTTTGACGGTGACACAGGCCCAATAGCTGAGCCTATGTCACGGCATACTATATTATTGCTTTTAATATGATCATTTCTATACTTCATTTTTCAATTATATTCTAAGTTATAAAAGCCTTCCTTAGAAATAAAAGACTAAAATTTACAACATCAATAGCAATTCATAGTTTAATTCAACTTCTCACAGACACACTGCACAGACAATGCACTTATTGTAATATGCAAAAAAAAAATGTGCAATGCATCTTCTAACAAATGGAAGCAGTCCTGTGCAGTTGATTTTGGAAGGTTACCTTGACCTAATTATTCTGCTCTGAGTGGTGCTCAGAACCTTTGTGTAGTCACAAGTGTTTTGGTATGAGGGCTATTGTAAATCTCAACAATTGGGCTATTGTGTTTTAATCTCAAATTGCAACAGTCCATTTTAACTGTCAAAAACCATCAACGAGCAACTCTGGGTACTGCGGTTTAGGAGATTTGTGCAGGTTGTCAGTATTTCTCACAGCATATACAGTACGTACAGATAAAATGTAATGTCGAATAGATGTGTATGTTATTTAATAACTATAAAAATCATATATACTATAAAATCATGACAGTATTGGCAGTTTTAATACATTGGTGTACATTAGCCCATGATCATTTTAGGGTGCATACATCTGACATCATTCCACTGTTTCCTCACTTTAATTGTATAAAGCTAAGCCTCTTAGTCTGGCCGTACAGTTTGTGACTATGAGACGGACAAAGATCTGATTACAGAGCACTAGGTCACCCAGTGCCAGTTTACGCTTTTCCTCCTTTTCACTCGTGCAGATATTACGCCCACAAAAATAAGAGCTGCGCGTAAACAGATCGTAACCGAGTCTCAAAATGGGAGAAAGTTTCTGCGTACATGTGTGTGGATTCTGTAGCTTCAGTATGCAGAGGATAGACATTTACATTTATAGTAGACCATTTGTTTACATCATTTCCTTCTTCTTAAAAACACACGTTTAAATGCAATGCGTAGTGAGGATCCGAGAAACCTGTTGAAACCATAACTTCTCCGCAGAGACTTCGAAAGTGTGCGTCCGGCGACATTATCAGCTGCTACTGTAATGCTGCCTAAGCCAACGTGTAGTAAGGCAGATGTTGGTTCTGCTGAGATGGAAGGTGCAACCTCTGATGCATTACTGATCTATAAATAGCGTGACGGAGGCGAGATCTTCCGTCGGGATGCGCTTCAAAGATCAGTTACAAAGCGGCTTGTGTGCAGGGAGCAGACTATATTTGCGTTGCCTCCCCGCGGGTTTTGACAATGATGCACCAACTGCTGACGCCGTATAATATTGGCACATACAACCTGTTTTCACACGCTGCTTGTCTTGCTATTTGTATTTGCACACCTCGATCCACCTCGCACGCTCATCCCAGCTGGGTATTTTAGTCTTTCATGACGCACAGCTGAGATGAAGTAAAGCTAGTATTCCACCATATCCAGATGAGGACGAACAAGTAAAAGTGCGTCTGTAGACTCAAACTCTCTTAGTCTGGGACCAGCATAAATGGACATGATTTGAAAGGGCATCTGGTATTGTAGATCATTACGCTCATCAACTTGGAGGCAGATGACTTGTTGAACAGGAAAAAGGCCTGAAAGAGATTCGCACGGCCAGGGTCATACTTCTCAGCCCTCCTTTGCTATGGACTGTTGAATTCAGTCACAAGCGTTTCTCATACAAAGTTGTAAGAATGTCCTTGATGAAGATGAATCATTGTCACTGTTGAAAAGTAGTTCAAGGTTTGTTTGAATTGACTACAAGGTTTTTCCTGTAGAATACTGAGCACAGTAGCGGGCTGAAAAGAAGAAAAAAAATGACACAAATCATGACAAAGTGTTTCTGTGACTAATTGAAATAAGATATGTAAATGATATGGGGGAAAGTTGATTAGTCAGATAAGTGTTTGGGAAAAGCGGCGGCTACTGAATTGGAGTAGCTTGGGGTTGCTGGTCAGTGTCTATCGGCGATTCCAAAGGAAAGTAGGTAGTCAAAATATAGTGTTTAATATAGTGTTGAAAGTAGTGATAGTAAAACGGCTCTGTTTAGCCTGGAATGACCGAGTGAGCTGATGTATAGTAGTCATGTGACGTCAAACGCTCTTCAAAAATGAATAGTTGGATTTTTATTCTCTGCTTTCGCTGAACTGCCCAGTCCGACCTCTAATTTAATATAGTGCCATCCATTCGTGTTTCTGTTTTATTAATTATCTTAACTGTATTGTCTGGCTGTTAGACTAGATTATTATGTAGAATCAAGTCAACAGTAGGAGAGGGGGATGTAAAGGTGACTGGAGTGGATAGAGTAAGCCTTTAATCTCTTCTCTTCACATGTAGGTTTATATTTGAAAGGTATGGTCAATTTGTCTAATTCACAAAGAACGTAATATTTCAGCCATTATTTTCCTCTCTCCAATGTGTCTATAATGTTTGTTAAAAAGTCGGGTCCAAGAACTAGTTTGTTTAACTTTATCTTACATATAATTTAAAGTTTTGGTCCATATTCCAGCACCATGGACAGCACCGCAGTGTTTTAACTGCTGAGATGGATCATACTTATGCAAAACTTATATTACACATGTCTCCCAATCTAACCCTTATCTTCACACATCTCGTTTGCCTAGATAATGTTTTTACTTATGTTATTTCTATGTGCTCTTTTTTCCATACAAATCTGCTGTTGTGAATAACCTTAAGTTATTATCCACCATTCCCTTGTGAGTGCATTTTTCTCAAGAGGTCTGTGTCATTGATTAGTGAAGGTTGCCCGGATACCAACATACATCATACAAATCATCATACATCTTCAAAGTGCATAGCAATTTCGCTTTGCTCAATTGTTTCATGTAGTTTCATTAATTCATGTATTCAAGTATTCTCCCTATCGCCTTATTAGTCTGATTTATCGTGTAGAAATACTTCTTATCGGTATATTTTTGTTAGCTCCTTAGTGTCACATTTGTGTTTGCCATTCTCCCTGTAATGGCCCCGGGAGGGTCCAGTGTGAGGACATGAACAAGTCCGATCGTTCATAAGCCAATGAGTAGCAACAGAAGCTGTATTTAGTCTCACGGGCGTTTTGCTGCGTACTCTACTGTCTCCAGGTCTGGCTCCAGCTGTATCTAATGTCTGCTCTCGCAACTATTCTTGTCCGGTGTTATTTCTGCCTTTCTGTAACGGTAGCCCAAAGGCTCGGTGTGTGTTCGAATAATCGAAGAAAAAAAAAACATGGATTGACTGACCATTGTGTACACATACATTACATGACACTCAGTTTGTTACCGGTTTGGGATTGTGAAGGTCAATTTACGTTTGATTTTGTAATCCTTCCGCTACATGAGAGTACAAAACAATCTTGGAAAATAAAAGATGAAATTAGATCTCTTCTTTTTCTTCTTCTGTCTCTCTCAAAGGAGAGAGCCTGAAGGTGAAACGTTGCTAGAAGCTCTATCGATCAAGGAGCTATTTTTGAGCGCGGGGTCGAATTAGCTAATGTAACTGCGCTGAAAAAGCATCACGGGCGGCACAGAGATCCCTATCTGTCTGATGGCCAGCGTGGAAGTACAGGATTGGTAACTTACTATCCTATGTGGGGCGTTTTAGACGGTTGACTGGCAATCTTAAAAGCATAATGTTATATCAGATTTCTGCTATACCCATCATTTGTTAAACACAGGATTATGATTTCTGTAAAAGGTTCTCTATGTAGATCACAGCTGCACACATACTCGGCAGAAAAAGGAATTTAAAGCAAACTCTTAAAATGGAAGTGATTGCAATCAGAAAGTCTCTAATGAGCTAATTAGGAGCTGTGCTGGGGCTCGATGAATCTGCTGAAAGCCCCCGTTCTCATCAGAATGGATCATCCTCACGTCTGTATGAAAGAATAGAAGCCTGACAAGGTGACCTCCGCGGCCTCCATGAGCGCATTACTCAGTCAATATGACCACATACTACATGACAGTGATGGCTTCGGACAGATGTGCAACCTCCGTGTGTTGAAAAAAACGCCATGACAACACATCGTGGTTGTAATGCTTCTTTGACCCGAGAATAGATACAGTACAGTATGTTCATTTTCTTTCGAGTTGGTTGTTATTTTGATGTGAAAAGCAAGTGCTCATAATCAAGTAACCTACAAAAAAAAGGTGTCATGAGTGTCAGGAGTGCATTAGGAATAAATCCATTAAAATAAAAATATTAACTCAACAACAACATAAGAAAAAATAAACTAATAAGACAAATGTAAATGAGCTTGGATTGTGTTTTTTTAGCATTTGTTAAAAGGGACTATACGGAGTTTAAAAAATGTTATATTATATTATATACATGTTCCAGCCATGTCCTAATGTGTAGAATGAGCTCAGACCTGTTCACCACAACTGCCTCTAAAATCCTGCACTGTCACTCTAAAAGGCGTTAATTCGGGTCCGAAGTGTCAGTCATGCACAAGCTTAAAGGAATAGGCCACCGTTTTTATATACTGAGATATGCTCTTACCTCACTTTAGCCAAGTTAATATATCCCCGTCTGGTCTTTGTCCGCGCGCTCTGCCAGGCAAACGGAGCACATACGCAGTCTCTCCCACATGTCATATAGCTCCAAAAAAGCTCACGATAGAAGCTACCAAGCTCTTCCACGTGTTCCCTATTTAAATAAAGTTACGTGAAGTGTTTTCATGCGAAGTATATTTACACAGAAATGTAGCATGTCGATTTTATAAGCAAATAAAAAGGGGGACTATATTGTGAGGCGTAATGATACGAGGAGCAAAACGTCCGCGCAGTAACTCCTAAAGACTTCCCCCGCTCACTTCCGTCAATAACCTTTAGGAGTTACTGCGCGGACGTTTTACTCCTCGTATCATTACGCCTCACAATATAGTCCCCCTTTTTATTTTCTTATAAAATCGACATGCTACATTTCTGTGTAAATATACTTCGCATGAAAACACTTCACGTAACTTTATTTAAATAGGGAACACGTGGAAGAGCTTGGTAGCTTCTATCGTGAGCTTTTTTGGAGCTATATGACATGTGGGAGAGACTGCGTATGTGCTCCGTTTGCCTGGCAGAGCGCACGGACAAAGACCAGACGGGGATATATTAACTTGGCTAAAGTGAGGTAAGAGCATATCTCAGTATATAAAAACGGTGGCCTATTCCTTTAATATAGAAGCTGCAGTTACGCATAAGACCAGAGGTGGCAGTAGTGAGTATAAAATGACTAACTTGCATCTAGCCCCTTCAAAGTCCCTATGCCAGAGGCTTTTTTTTTTATATCTATTTAAGTTGAACAAAATTTGCATTGTCCTCCTTCAGTACATTGTAAACTCAGTGATTTATAGGAAAAACATTGTGCATCTCATTATAAAGCATTCTTATCGATGTTGTGAACTTGCAGGCTAGTTTCTTAGCACTTCTGTGACAGTGACCCTGAGAAGAGACCCAGTGAAAAGTGTTTACAAACTCATCCCTGTGAAGAATTTGGAAGTTAGGAATGAATTTGGAAGTTACTATAGGACAAAACCTCAAAGTGACATTAGCCATCACCTTGAACACATGCACTTACAAACATGTTTATCTGCCGGAAAATGTCTTCTCTCACGCAGTGTTTAAATTTGCATTTGGCCAGACTTGACTTTCTAAAGGGCTAAAACAAGGACAGGAAACAGTTATGAGCTCAGGACGTCCGCTGGAATGAGCGATGTTCCAGAGTGAGCGATGTTTTTGTGCACTTGTGCAACATTCCACGCGTAGAGCCTATTACTGGCATAAATTGTAAGATAATCCAGATATGATGTGCGTGCCGTGCTTTTTGGCTGTTAATTTGGAAAAGGCCCAGGCAGCCCATTTGCCTTTGGGCGACCTGATGCGGGACATAATGATTTATTTTTGTCTGGTTGTCTGCGGCTGGAGTTACATCACAGTGTAATATGTTTGACTCCAATAGAAAAAGTCTGTATGAAATACCTAGGGTTTTCTACCGTGGAAGTCGACAGAGCATGAAGTCAGTGGAGAAACTCTTCAATACAGTGAATACAGTGACTAGAGTGGTGAAGTTTGAGCTTGCGTGTGCTCCACCTCTGGGAGATATGACCACATACTACATGACAGTGATGGCTTCGGACAGATGTGCAACCTCCGTGTGTTGAAAAAAACGCCATGACAACACATCGTGGTTGTAATGCTTCTTTGACCCGAGAATAGATACAGTACAGTATGTTCATTTTCTTTCGAGTTGGTTGTTATTTTGATGTGAAAAGCAAGTGCTCATAATCAAGTAACCTACAAAAAAAAGGTGTCATGAGTGTCAGGAGTGCATTAGGAATAAATCCATTAAAATAAAAATATTAACTCAACAACAACATAAGAAAAAATAAACTAATAAGACAAATGTAAATGAGCTTGGATTGTGTTTTTTTAGCATTTGTTAAAAGGGACTATACGGAGTTTAAAAAATGTTATATTATATTATATACATGTTCCAGCCATGTCCTAATGTGTAGAATGAGCTCAGACCTGTTCACCACAACTGCCTCTAAAATCCTGCACTGTCACTCTAAAAGGCGTTAATTCGGGTCCGAAGTGTCAGTCATGCACAAGCTTAAAGGAATAGGCCACCGTTTTTATATACTGAGATATGCTCTTACCTCACTTTAGCCAAGTTAATATATCCCCGTCTGGTCTTTGTCCGCGCGCTCTGCCAGGCAAACGGAGCACATACGCAGTCTCTCCCACATGTCATATAGCTCCAAAAAAGCTCACGATAGAAGCTACCAAGCTCTTCCACGTGTTCCCTATTTAAATAAAGTTACGTGAAGTGTTTTCATGCGAAGTATATTTACACAGAAATGTAGCATGTCGATTTTATAAGCAAATAAAAAGGGGGACTATATTGTGAGGCGTAATGATACGAGGAGCAAAACGTCCGCGCAGTAACTCCTAAAGACTTCCCCCGCTCACTTCCGTCAATAACCTTTAGGAGTTACTGCGCGGACGTTTTACTCCTCGTATCATTACGCCTCACAATATAGTCCCCCTTTTTATTTTCTTATAAAATCGACATGCTACATTTCTGTGTAAATATACTTCGCATGAAAACACTTCACGTAACTTTATTTAAATAGGGAACACGTGGAAGAGCTTGGTAGCTTCTATCGTGAGCTTTTTTGGAGCTATATGACATGTGGGAGAGACTGCGTATGTGCTCCGTTTGCCTGGCAGAGCGCACGGACAAAGACCAGACGGGGATATATTAACTTGGCTAAAGTGAGGTAAGAGCATATCTCAGTATATAAAAACGGTGGCCTATTCCTTTAATATAGAAGCTGCAGTTACGCATAAGACCAGAGGTGGCAGTAGTGAGTATAAAATGACTAACTTGCATCTAGCCCCTTCAAAGTCCCTATGCCAGAGGCTTTTTTTTTTATATCTATTTAAGTTGAACAAAATTTGCATTGTCCTCCTTCAGTACATTGTAAACTCAGTGATTTATAGGAAAAACATTGTGCATCTCATTATAAAGCATTCTTATCGATGTTGTGAACTTGCAGGCTAGTTTCTTAGCACTTCTGTGACAGTGACCCTGAGAAGAGACCCAGTGAAAAGTGTTTACAAACTCATCCCTGTGAAGAATTTGGAAGTTAGGAATGAATTTGGAAGTTACTATAGGACAAAACCTCAAAGTGACATTAGCCATCACCTTGAACACATGCACTTACAAACATGTTTATCTGCCGGAAAATGTCTTCTCTCACGCAGTGTTTAAATTTGCATTTGGCCAGACTTGACTTTCTAAAGGGCTAAAACAAGGACAGGAAACAGTTATGAGCTCAGGACGTCCGCTGGAATGAGCGATGTTCCAGAGTGAGCGATGTTTTTGTGCACTTGTGCAACATTCCACGCGTAGAGCCTATTACTGGCATAAATTGTAAGATAATCCAGATATGATGTGCGTGCCGTGCTTTTTGGCTGTTAATTTGGAAAAGGCCCAGGCAGCCCATTTGCCTTTGGGCGACCTGATGCGGGACATAATGATTTATTTTTGTCTGGTTGTCTGCGGCTGGAGTTACATCACAGTGTAATATGTTTGACTCCAATAGAAAAAGTCTGTATGAAATACCTAGGGTTTTCTACCGTGGAAGTCGACAGAGCATGAAGTCAGTGGAGAAACTCTTCAATACAGTGAATACAGTGACTAGAGTGGTGAAGTTTGAGCTTGCGTGTGCTCCACCTCTGGGAGATTGTATTCAGTGGCTAAAATGACACAGCAGTTTTTGCTCTTAAAAGCCTGTGTGATTGGTTTAAAGGGGTGGGTGTATGGGGAGCAATTGCCTTGTGGGAAATCAGCGTCGTGGCAGCTACTGTAATTAGTTCTGCTTGTTAGGGGGAAAAAATGAAGGGGTTACTAATTAGTAAGTGGATGGGCTTCTTGACTTTGTTGTGCATCTTTTCGCCCCCGTTTTCTCGAAGATCATCATTATCATCTCAAGGCAAACAGGCCATAGAGGATGGGGAAGTGCCCACGGCGGGAGCCATGATGTGACGACTGTGGATGGACAGTTCTCATAGGGTACACTGGGAGACATCACATTGCTTCTGTACTATCCTATATGTGTGTGCGATGGTAAAAAGCCTGGAGATGAGTTGTGGTTCGCCTCTCGCACATCAGTAGATAGGAAGCGTGATTTATTTATGTCATGTCCATGTGCATCTACAGTTCTATGTTCTCAATGTCACCTCTCCTACATAACATGCCAGTAAGCAAGTAGATCATTTTAGTACACCAATTCAAAGTATGTATTCTATGAATGTAGAAAAACAGGCACATATTTGATCATTATGATAACTCATGAATTGTGAGGTTTGGGTTTCTATCTTGGGCCTTTAGCTCTGATTACATGTATTACTGTTAATCACCTTATTAAACTGTATCACATTGTTCCATTTATGATTTGACAATGTAAATACAATCTTCCCTGATACAGTCACCCTTTGTGCCCTCCAATCAGCCTTATGAAACACACCGTAATCTTTATCTCATGTCAAAAAGGCAAGACTTACTTCCTTCTTAAGCCGCGACTCTAAAAAAAAAAAAAAAAAACTGGTGGAAATAGTTTAGCATGATGTCACACTCTTATCGATAATTCCCTGGAACGTTGCGTCGCACGCTCCCTCCGCTGATCCGCTTCCAAGAACCATCCTGATGTTAGCGTTACATAAGAGCCGCCGGAAGAGGCAGCAGCAGCAGCAGCTCTAGAGAACATACTAATCTCCCTATGTGATTATTAGTCATAATATTTAACGCTGGCTTAATGATCGCCCTGCAGCCTAATCTCTATCTGGCACGTTCACCTGTTCGCACTCCCAAGCCTCTTTACTGACTTGCCTTTGAGGAGGGTGAAATAGAATAATTACACCTCAAGTATGGGGAGAATTACCCCCAAGATCCGAAATGGAAAAAGCCAGTTAGGATTAGTTTCGGCTTAATTTGGGGGGGGGGCAACTGGTCTATTCCAGCTTCCACATTTGTGTGATTACACTGTCAGGGGGGATAATGTATGTAAAATTATGAGGAGTTTGCAGAAATTAGTGTTGTCACAATGAGTGCGGCGCAGAGACTGTTAGCTAAAGTTCATGGAAAGGGAAATATTTTACAGTAAATTGAGTGTATGTAATTTTAACAGTTGTAATGCACTCAAATGCTTTAACTCCAAATTAGGGATGCACCGGATATCGGAGCCGATACTGGAAAAAATACGATATCGGGTATCGGCTACAAATATCCGATACTGCAGCGATGTCAGTTTTGGCTCTCAAAGCCTTAAAATCGCAACTTTTACCGACTAAATCTAAGTGAATATGGGCTGTATGTCATTTTAAAGCTAAGAACCTGGTGAATGCAATCGTTGATTTAGTTTTAACCTCCGCAAATGAATTGTTGATCGCCGCGCAAAATGCCGCGCTAGCAATAGCATGCTAATGCTAACGAAAATTAATCAAGGCTGGGTCAGAAACTATGATAGAAATAACTTAAGAAGCCAAATACAATAAAATAACCACTGCTGAAGCTGATTGTTTAGTTTAAGAAATAATATTAGTTGTAATGGTCCAGTTGTTTATTTTGATGTAACCTAAGCGTCATGTACCAAAGGATAATTAGTGTAGAAAAAGTACAGTGATCCTTGTTTAATGTTAATCCAAGACTTTATCAATAGACATCATTGATATTTGATCTGTACCATAATGACAATAAAATATGACTTTATTGAGCTATTTTTTTCACTCAAAGAAAGCTACTTTTAAGAAAGTCTCTCGGTATCGGTAAATATCGGATATCGGCAGATACTCAAACCCCAGTATCGGTGTCTGTAGCAAAAAAGCCGGATCGGTGCATCTCTACTCCACATATTGACATTTAAAATGACAGATCAAACTGGATCATTTTCATTCGTATTGGCATGCCGCGGCATATCGACACACGCCACTGCCTCCACACTTTTCACATGTTCTGTCTGAAAACTGTGTAGGCCGCGTTACAAAGGCCCGATATGCTGGGATCTGAACAAAAAAGCTTTGTGTGTAGTCTCCCCCTTTGTAGTCGCAAACATAGGCCTAAAGCGACTGTTATCCGCACACACACATTTTTCTTTTTTTTTTTGGAGATAAAGTGAGCACGCTTCAGTGAGGCAGTTAGTGAAAGCCTTTTGTTTCAGAAATAACGTGCTACAGTACAGACGGAGCGAGCCAAATGGGCCCGCTGAGAGCGATGGTGGCAGAGTTAAGAGATGGTTTAAAGAGTTCACTTTACTTTGGCTTGGATGTTTTTTTTTTTTCTTCCACACAAAGACAAGTACAAAATGTCTGTAGAAAGTGTTGAAGTTAAAATGTTTGACTTGTAGTTACTTACCAATAATTGAGATGAAGATTCACGCTTCCATGCTGCACTAATAATGCACATTCACGGGAGTTCTGTACTAATGTTCTTTACATTTTATCAGTGATTGCTTCCACTGCTTCCTTAAAATTCCTGTACAAGCCTTCCATGTTATGACTATGCTAAACGCTGAGCTCCGCGATTAAAATGATATTTGTGAATGACAGTGAAATCTAATCAGCTTAGCTCAGCAGTTTGTATTATGTCGAGTCTTGTCCAGTTGTATCAAAGTCAGTCAGTGTCACCAACCCTATTCGTAACTGTACTGTACTTGTCTTGTCATTGTGTTTTTGTCTCGTACGTATGTTCACGTGTATGTCTTGTTTTTTTTTTCTCTTTTTTACCCCCCCCCCCCTTCCCTCCCTATTTTGTTCACCTTTTCTCCTATTGTTGGATGAGAAGGCGAGTCCAGTGGCGCCGGAGGATGACAGCAAGTTGTCGGTAGGTATCTC
This sequence comes from Gobius niger, assembly GCF_951799975.1. NCBI lineage: Eukaryota > Metazoa > Chordata > Actinopteri > Gobiiformes > Gobiidae > Gobius > Gobius niger. The sequence continues at coordinate 14,812,503 of NC_136872.1, read as the reverse complement.
GTTTTTGTGTTGGTCTCGTTTTCTTCATGTTTTGTTCTTTCTTTCATGTTAAAACTCTCTCAGGCTTGTTTGAATGAGCAAGTGAGACATGAGGGCTGAGGCAACTCCATCTGTTTCCATATATGCCTATTGTACTTATATCATGCAAACGGCAAAACGAAATCTATAAATCTTATTCCTAATTCCGGCCACAGTTTAAATCCAAAATAGAACATATTGCTTGAAGAAGAACCTTTTTTCTAAACTAGTGACATGCAAGACACCTCCTACCTTCATCTGTGGAGAAGCAAGAGACCAGACGCTGCTTCAACAGCTGTTCCAAGCTCAGTGACCTTGGGGAGTGAGGAGGAAATGGGGGGGGGGGGGGGGGGGGTTAGGTTATTCTGTCCCTAGGGAGTCATTTGTCTACACATTTAATCCATCCATCTTTCCAACATCTTTTGGGCAAAGGCTGTAGGTAATTTCAGAACAATGTCTGGGACTTTTCATCATAACTTAAGGGATGTAGCTTGAGGTGGAGTTGGTGTTGTGTATATTTTTCTCAGGTCGAGTCCTGTGTTGACTATCTTCATGCATCACCTTGAAGTCATGATCATCTTGCTTTGGTGATCTATGGAAATTGAGCTTAAATGCATGGCTTTGCCTATACCTGGATTGTGTTATTCTTTGTAATATGAAACAAATGAATATCATCTGCCATCCCGGGACATCAAAGATGGTGCAGCATCACGTGTCCATGATTAAACATGTACATTCATCTGTGCATTTGCATCACAAAGTTCTTAATAGATTGTAATTCACTATCATTACGTGCTGTGTATTCCCCCGCAGTGCTTTACAGATTACAAATGGCTTGGGTCAAGTGCTTACACTGGGCTGGTTCATGCATATGCTTCACAGTTAATGAGCATACCCTTGGAGTTCATTCTCTCTATATGTGAAGGGTGTGTAATTGTTTCGTGTTGTCCCACAGGCGCGACCGCGGCTCCAGAGAGGGGGCAGCTCAGCCTCCCTCCACAACAGTCTGATGAGAAACAGCATCTTCCAGCTCATGATCCACACACTGGACCCTTTAAGTGAAGGTATAGCGCTCATTGTCTGTTTTTGGTAAGGCACAGGTCCAAGATACAATACAGGTTCAGAGGGGGGAGGAAGTAAACAAATAAATGAAAGTGAACAGTGAACAGTGCTATCATGATTCTGATCCTTGTTTTCCTCTCTGTTTTTCTCTCTATCTATCTCTCTGTATTGTTTCAATAAAATATGAGCCTTCCTAGCCATATTACTTATCTCTACATGCCCACAGCGAATTGATCCCACTGTGCTTAAGTCCCCTTGAGGTAGAAGATCTTCCTCTTTTAATTCCAGATGCAAGCTATTAGCTTTAGCCAGGGGGATTGCGAAATGGCAATGCGACACAGGGGAAATATATGTTAATAGCCATGGGAGAATCAGTGTCATGCCAATCCATGCACTGGCTTCAAAGCTATGCAAAATGTTGAATATTAATGCGGGTGCAAGCAGGCATTGACATATCGCGTGTGGTAGAAAGATCACATTTCGCTTCGGGGAAATGTCCAGATTTAGTGCTGGTGGAACTAGTGTCTTGTCGGAAAACCTAATCCTTCAAAATGAATATTTATGGGATTTCAGCTTACTGAACTTTTGCCCTTTATGTTATGTGAACATGTCTGATTTTGAGCGCCACTTTCACATTTCCAGACAGAATGGAGGATATGTTTCTTTGCCAATTTGTAGATTTCTCAACATTCTCAACAACAGCCTGGCTTAAAAAAATCCCTGTCAGGATTTATAACACGTGGTATAAGGTGCCCATTAACATGCAAGTTGTCGTCAGGCACCGAAGCAGGCATCGTTGTGATTAAAATGTAAATCAGAAGCTGCAAGAGGTTTTTTCTCTCCGAGTTGGCCATTTACATGTTGACATGACTAAACAAACGTGCTCCCTGGCCGTCCATTGCAAAGAATCAGCCTTGTAGCTATCGGGCTGACTTTAATTGCAAAGGAAGGGCACGTGAGTATGGATTGAATTGAATTGTATATACGGTAACTGTAATCATTTATGAACTGGTGCTCCTTGTGACACTTTGGTCATACAGTGATTCAGTGTTTTAATGTAGCTCTATGCTCAAACAGTCAATTTCCACACAATTCCTTCAATTTGTCAGTCGGAGTCACGCAGTAAGTGCAGTGTGAACCTTCTGAAGCAGCAGATGTGGGTTTAAAAGCATGTGTAAAGATCTAGGCACAAAGAATCAAGAATCTAAAATGAACCATAGATATTAAAAAGTGTGCCTTATTTACGTCGATGTAACACAGTTCCTCTGATAGAATGATTTGCTAATGCTGTGCTACAGCAAGATGCGTAGCTCCGCCAAGCACAATCAGCTTTAAACCTATAAAACGCACAAATATAAATACTTCAACTTCATTCAACTCATTCAGCAGCCGCACTGAGTGTCTTGTGCAATTGACCAGATTATACTGATGAGTCTTTTGGCAAATGACGGCCTGGAAATGAATGCAGAGGCGCCGTGTGACATGACTGAGGATTGAATTAATTAGTTGCAAGAACAAAAGCAACACTTCGGGCTCGATTTGAATACATAATGGAGTGATTTCCATTTGGTACGTTGGAACTTTTGACAAAGAAGAAGAACAGTACATTCAAATGATTTCTTGCTGTTAAAAATACCCACTGTTGCCGGTTGAAAAGGGCCATTGTTGTATAAGATCCCGCGGTAAGACTGAACGTAAATACACTGCAAATGCCGACCGGGATGACACCTAAAGGCCAGGCGGCGTTAGAATAAAGGCGGCGTCCATCGTGTCCTTGCGCGCTCTCTAAGTAACGGCGGGTTTCTGCGGGGAGGTGGCACTGCTCTGGACATGCATTTTTCATAGAGCACTCTCAAAATAAGTCCAAGGATAGAGTGAGGTCAATGACTCATGCGAGAAAAGATCTTAATATGCTGTAGTGTTTGATTGTGGGGTTGTGTGTGTGCGTGCGTTTCAAAGATGGAAGTGTTGGAAAAACAGCAAGCGCCACTGTTCGAGCAATATTACAGCACAGCTTACTGCTTACAAAAACGTAATAATTCTACCATGACTACTAAGCAATGGATTGGGGATTGAGAACTTTGCATTGATCACGAGTTTGCTCCTTTTACACTATGTGGCATGGACACCTTTCAATTACTATTTCCTTTGTAACTACACCATTGCACTTCTACCACTGGATTTATCTCTTCTGTTTTGTCTTCCTATCTGTTTCTTCTACTGTCCCTTCAGAATTCGCTGACTCTGGTGAGTGACTCTTTCCGCTACAACCCTCTTCTCTCTTCCAGAATGTTTTGTGTGTCGTCCGTCGTCTCTCTCTTCCATTGTTACTTTGACCATTATCCCCCCCAGCTGTACTTTTCTCTCCCTTTTGGATATTTGGACCTTCCCATCTGTTTCCCCCGTTGTCCTCGATCCAATCCTCTGTGTCCTCTTGTCGTGGTCGTCTCCAGAGCGCTTTGGTTGTTTTCGTCCCGAACCGTGCCAGTCTGTGTCAGCCCTCCTCACATGCCCTTCATGAAGATGGTCGATAGAAACGAGACAGAGCAATTAATGGGAGTCGGCTGAATTTGGCTTTTTCACAATTAGCCATTCTCAACAAGGGATCATTGATTCTAGGACTCTGACGATGCAGAAGGGGCGAAAAGAAAACTGCTTGTGAATGCCCTTTGGTTTAATAATATGCTTTTAATTGTTTGTTACCGGTAGGAGTCTTGTTTTTCCAGCATCAGCAGCAACAACAACAATATCGCGTATGAGTGGCATGAAATATTGAACTGTGAGGAGAAACGTGGGAGCTAGAGTGGCTCTTACGCCAACGTCTCTTTCATCAGAAGAGCATTAAGTCGCAACTACAGGAGTTTAAGCATCGGTGACTCAGACCATTTTCAAACACTAAAGTTAGCCTCGTGGATGGATCATGGATTTACTGGTCGTAATGCTCAAACTGATGTCATCTTTAGGTTCTCGCGCATTCTAGTTCTGCTTTTAGCATCAATCTCATTTGTGGTTGACTCAGTGGGCTTGAAGCTGACTAATAGAGTGCGCTGCCAAGACATTGCCCATCTTGGTCTGTACCGTTGTATTTTATAGCTACTGGAAATTGGAAATAGATAAGTCCATTCACCTTAAATGTGTGTAGTCTGCAAGAAGCGTAAATATTTTGTCCTTCCCAGCATGTCTGTATTCTTTATTTTTGATGCTTAGCATTTCATGATTGATGTTTACATTCCAGTACTATACTATAAGTGAGGATATGGAAGAGAGCCATAGCCGTCCTTCAACCTCCGACCATTATCTCACTGTGATAACGGGGAGTCTATTGCTGAGAATGCACAAACAGCCTTGAACATCTCTGACGACGCCATTAGTTATGAGCCAGATAAAGTACACAGTCTGCCTCCCATGACACCATGACAAGAGAAGGTCATTTGGGCGTAACAGCATAAATCCATACGAAGCAGCATTGACCTGTATTATGCAACGGGTGCGCTCGTAGCATTGATTGCAAAAAAAATACTTGCATTTCAATAATCAATTACATCATTCAGTCAATGAATGTTGCTTTCTAACTTTGAGATAAATTGTCTTGTGGATTTTCGCAGCAATTATAGGCAAGTTTGGAATATATGTTAGAATAGTAGTAATTTTCTTATTTCCAGTTTGCTACATACTGGTGTCCAGCTTGCAGCCAGCTGTGCTTTCTGTGTTCCAATTGACCACATGGCTCAATAATCCCCTCACTGGAGTCAGCCGCCCACAGTGCGCTCAACGGAAAGTTATGTTCCATTAATGTACATGTGATAGATTGACATTTTTTGGGTTTTAGAAGAGCTGTCCATTCCTTCAATGTGTGTGTGCACTGTTTACAGATCAACTGCACTCTATACATTATGTTGTTGGCAAAGTAATGTGGCTGGAAATGCGTGATAAATAATGTAGTATTTGCTATACCTTTTACAACATGTGTTAACTTTGCCGCACCTCCATGTAATCAACACTAGACAATTACCATAATATTACACAGTAAGTTAGCATCTGTTTGTCCAGTACCCAGACACTCCCTCTCTCCCTTGGAGCAAACCCTGTTCCGGGTTTGTGAAAAAATCAATGTTAAAAGCCTTTTTGCTTCTGCACTGACTGAGTTTCCCTGACACTCCAGCCCCCACGAGCATGGCCCCAGGTTTAGAGGTCGGCCACAAGGACAAGAGAGCAGATTGGTAAACAACAACAACGACGTGCTCCGTGCAGAACGACAGACAGACGCCTCTGTGTGCTGGACAGGCTTCGTACGAGGGTTGATTGCCCCCAGAGCGTCTTTCTCCTGGTTGTAGTGCGTCTTGCGAGATGGGAGCACTTGTCTGGAAGTGTAGCAGACGAGAAAAGGCAATCTGAGATGTGGATGCCATTTCATCTCATTAGATTGGTGCTGTTGAGTTTCCCACTGTGCATATTTGTTGGAAAGTGTTACATAATCTTTTTTTTTAACGACAAACCAAGCATTAATGATAATAAGTAGTTGCGGCTAGAAGCACTTATTGTTGTTGAGGGATGATGGATTGCAAAACCGAGTTGAAACAATTCTGAAATGACTGAAACAAAGTATCGCAGCATAGAAGCAGTGGAGACCAATTGTGAACCCAGGATAAATAAGTTATATATGGGCTTATATGTCAAGTAAGACTTTAGTACAGTCATAATATCTGTAGTTTAGAATGTGCTACAGCCAAAACGCTGACACTGAAAACATTCAACTAATGTTGTATTGTGCTAAAGACCATGAACAAGATTGTGGGTTTTGTTTCTACCCTCATCAGGTTATAGCACGTTCACTCCTACCTAGGTAGTCCCGTTAGGTTTTCATCCTGCTCGGTACAGTGTATGAGTCAGAGCCGCCTTCTCCCAACCAAAAGGGATTTAGTAGCACAGCTGACACAATCCAACAGTTATTGTATGTAAAATTCACAAACTTAAAGAAGAACTAAGTAACTTTTCTACCTTTATAAATCCTTTTCGTAGTCCATGTGGGGGTAATACAAGTGTTAAAGGGATGATTGGGGGGTCTTTCATCTCCCTCTGGTGTAAAAAAAACACACAATTGCAACTTTCTTATACACACTGAAGCTAACAGGCTAATGGGCAAAGCTAACCACGGGCTAGCGCCACTTAAACAGTATTTAAAGCCAGGTTTGAGTGGAAAAAATTATCACCATTGTGTAATTGTATGTACAATATCCCTCTCTCCCTGTGTCTTTTCTGTCAGCGTAAGTAATTACTCTCACGGACAATGAATGAGTAAAACAACGTAACATGCTACGATACCAGCAGTGGCGCTTATGGCCTCTAGGGGCACGAGTTACTTAGTTCTGCTTTAATTACTTTGTTTCAATATTATTTATTTCAGAATAAAAAAAATAAAGAAAATACCACCCTAATCTTGTTAGCTAATGATGGTCAACACAGTTTCCAACTCCAAATTTCTATAGCCTCTAGTGGCCGCTTTTTGCCAGTGTGTTAACAAACTTATAAAGGATCTTAAGTTTTGTCCGACCAAACTTCCTAATCCACTGCATTCGTGTGACCCAGGCGCCCTTCCCACAGCACCATGGGAGTTGTAGTGTGCAGGTTGTTGGATTGATGGCTGCTGCAGGTCTGCTCTGTGGGGTCTATTCATCACGCGGACATGCTGACCCGTGTCTGTTTACTGTACCGGGAACGGGAGGAACTGCTTCAGCTCAGAGAATCATATGAATTGTCTGCCTTTCATAGTGGGAATAAAACGCTGAGTCATTGGCGCAGGGGAGAGGAGGAGGAGGAGGAGGAGGACATATTTTTTGTTGCATGTTTGACCCAGTAAATATCTTGTCATCCTGTTCTGTTCTCTGAGTCACCGTGGCGTGCATCTCTTATTATTTTACAACTGTATTTACTACCCCGTTGGCCCTCTCTGTGACAGCGCTTTAGATGGGCTGGTGATGGGAGTCCTCTTTGTTGTGACTTTCGTGTGAACTCGTGTGCCGAATCGACCTGTACTGTTTGTCCACTCTTTTCCTATCTGTGTGTGTCTGCTGCCTTACCCTTGTCTTTTGCTGTGATGTTGTAGAGCTTGGGACTTATGGGAAACTAAAATATTATCACTCAATGACTGAGGAAGGTAAGCCCCTAAAGTTTTCCCTTGACTATTTCCAGTCAGTCATCCATCGTGTCTTTTCCAGATTTTGATTTTTGCTTGCTCACCCGTGACTCTTGAAGATTTCACTAACACCAGTGGAAATCGTGACTGTGCCATTTTTTTGCTTATAATTTTTCAGCTTTATTTTGAGTTCGATCTCTGTACAGGTGTAACGTTATGACCATCCGACTGTTTTGCAACCCATAGGGAACGCAAGAAATTAAAATCAGTTTTTTCAGCCACAGTAATAATGGCTGTTTACATGTGCATGGGTTTCAAGTTTCAAGTTCTCAAAACCACGTCCATAACAGAAAAAGTCATGCGTGTGAAACCAGATGACATAATAACTATCCAGATCAGAATGACAGTGTTGAATTTTTGAGCTGCCTGAAACAAAAACTGGCCCGCAGGAATTGTTCTGATAATAACCATGGATTAATGTGAAGGTATTGTTTCACGCTTGCGTCAAAAGCGGACACACATGGACATAATAATTATAGTCCGTTTAAAAATGGTTCTCAACATGGGGTAGATGAAAGTCTGGTAACAAAGCGCAGTATCTCTTTACAAAGTACTGTCGTTTCAAATACTAATCATGGGACTAACTCTCAAAAATGTTTTGGAAATGCTTTATTTAACACTACCTTTGATACATTGCACCTTCCAAATTAAGTGCAATGTAATATGAAGTGCAACAATATGTAATAAGTTGTACCTGAGGGTTGGATACAAAATGGAACAATGTGTATTTGTACTTTGGTGGTACATAATGTAATAAGACATAAGACCCAAACTCTAACCCTAAGCTCTTATGCCTTATTTCATTATGTACCTCCAAAGTACTAATACACATAAGTGCAAGTTATTACAAATTGTAAAGCAGATTACAATGGACTAAATTTAGTTTGGTACAATGTATCAAGGCAGTGTAAAATAAAGTGTGACCAAAGTTTTTAGTGGTAGAGGAAACCGGAGCACCTGCAAGAAACCTATACCCAGACACGGAGAGAACGTGCAAACACAGAAAGGTCCCGTCCGGGTGGGAATCTGGCTGTGAAGCATAACCACTGCATAACTCTTACCATTTGAAGGCCATACAATTAATGTGGTTTTTGGACCTAACTACTGAAATGAACAGTGCCACTCCCAGATGTATTGGCCTCAGCCCTCCACATTTTAACAAGATCAAAACTTTAGAAAAATAACCCAACTACCTATCTTTTTTTAATCAACCAAGAACACCTCTCAAGAGCAAGCCTGTCATTGCTATGGGTGATGCAAAATCTGTCGTTGGTCATAATGTTTTGCCTCATCTACATAATGTATTTCTTTGTATTGTTTTAATCAGTGTTAAAAATCAATGGTGTCTTCCTAACATGACAGCTTACAGTACATTTGTATCTGGAGCACCACCACCACTACCACCACCACCTCCGCACACACAAATATCTAAACAAAACGGATCCCTTCCTCAAGATTTCCCCCATTGATTCCCTTTTCTTCTGCCCCCGCAGAAACGCTCAAGCCTTTTTACCCATCTCCCTCACTGACTAATGCATCACTCTTGCCTTAGCACTCACCCGGGGGGCTTTTACTTGTACTCGCATGTCAGATGTGTGGCGCTGAATTGGGCAAACTGTTGTGAGTCATCCAGCCAGCGGTTGCATAACAGGCAAGAGCTGACAGGGAAAATTGAGTGACTGTGGTGTTGTCGAGGGAGTGGTGTCCATTTCTTTTAACATCAAGATTCAAATCTTGGTTGTTATTCATGTGATTGAACAGTTTGGTCAGTGTGCATGAACATCTGATGGTACTAATAACTATTTTTTTTAAAAAGATATTGCATCCAAGCTAGAGTTGCACTTTACCAAACCAAAATGCTACTGTGTGATATTTTTGTGGCTCTACAACATGGAGAATATGGAGGAGGTCCTTCCTTGGGAGACATTAAAGATTTAGTCAATAGGTCAGAGACTAGTCCACCATTCGTGAAACAATTATAAAAGGATCTTTCTCATTGATTTTAATTGGCTTTGGCTAGAAAGACAAAACACGCAGGCCTATTATGGCATGCACAGGAAATGAGTGCAATGACGTGGAAACGATCAATGATTTTTGCCGATGGTCCTCAAACTTTTTTTTTCCACAGAAGTACAATCCTTAAAGCATTGAAATGAGTCTACATCCATGACCCATGTGATCTTTTAAACAGGATTAAAATATGACACTGCTAAATAAGGCCAAGACATATGACTAGTTTGAGATTTAAGATATTTTCAGTACATTTGATGTATCTAAACTTAGCTACAGATCATAGGGTCAGCGGCTACTGAATTCAACAGCACTTGAAATGTTGGGATAGGATTCAGTCACTGTCTTTGTAAATCTTTCTAAAAAGTACTAAACAGTTGTATTTTATGTTTGTTCATACAGTAGTATATCAGGGTATCCTAAGGTTTTTGTTCTAGGACTTTATACGAGCAGCTGATTTAAGTAACAATGAAATAAAGCTGATTCTGATTGATAAGAGAAGGCCTTAAAAACCTTAGCACTACCCTGTAAAGGAATGTGTTCATGTTTTTATTTCCTTTTGCTCTTCATCCTCTTCACTAATCTGACATCTCTGTAAACACTGCCCATATCTTTTAACAAGAGATTGTTTCTTCCCAAGGCCCGGGACATTGCAAGATCATCAGTATATGATATGCTATGATGACACAGTCTTGTCTAGGCAGCAGTTTTGTGTTAAGTCACTGCAATGTACTTCGGAAACATGACCTATCAGGGGTCAAAGTTGGCAGTGAAAGGAAAAAAATGGTGCTTATGGTTTTAACCGTGACCCACTTGCTTTTTTTTTACAGGTAAATTCAGAGAGAAAGCATCCATTCTTCATAAGATTGCTAAAAAGAAATGCCAAGTGGAGGATATTGAGAAGGCCAATGGGGTCGCGAGCCGTGCAGGTAACAGTTTAAACATTGCATATATTCAGAAAATGTGTCAAGCTAGTTAGGCTAATTAAAAAACGTGCAGTTTGTTGAAAATGGTTTTATCACAACACATCTTCTGTAGCTTTTTGGTATATTCTTATTACCTGTCTTATTTTTGAAACACTTTACTAAATCTCTTCAACAAAGTACCTTTCAAAATATTAAAACAAAAAAATAATAATGCGAATAAGATAATATTTTAAAAATACACTTAAAGCGACTAGATGAAAGTTGGTTATTTTCTGCTCACTACTGCCACCTCAGGTCTTATACTTAATTGCAGTCTCTATATTAAGCTCGTGCACAACGACACTTCAGACCCGAAGTAACAGCTTTTTGAGTGACAGGGCAGGATTTTAGAGGCAGTTGTGGTGAACAGGTCTGGACTCATTCTACACATTAGGACATGGCTGGAACATGTAGGGGGAGGAAAATACTTAGTTTTAAGCAAGGCTAAAAAACTAAGTAACTTGTTTACCTAAATAAATCCTTTCCGTAGTCCCTCTGGGGGTAATACAAGTGTTAATGGGATTATTGGGGGGGTCTTTCACCTTCCCCGGTGTCTCTGGCCAGAAAACCACAATTGATTCTGTGCATAACTTCAAATCATAACGAGAAGTGACTTCCTGTTTCGTTCCAGCACACCAAAATAAAAGCACCATCTTATTCATTAGTTCAGCAGTTCATTAGTTCCACTTTCTTTCTGCCTAACTATTAACAGACAAAACACTTACAATGTGTGTGTTTAATTATATTCTTGTAATGTTTCAAGTACCTGCTGAACTAATCAATGAGACGAGCTGTGTGCTTTTATTTTGGCATGCTGGATCGAAACAGGAAGTCACTTCTTGGGCGGCGTTGTCATGCTAGTTAGTTATGCACAGAGTCAACTCATGCAGCTTTCCCTGCATGGGGTCAGAGGCGCAATACACACTCAAAGAATCACAAAGAGGAAGCTAACAGGCTAACGGGCACTTAAACAGTATTTGCAGCCAAGTTTGAGTGAAAAAAATGATCTCCACTGTGTAATTGGATGTACAATATCCCTCTCTCCCTTAGTCTTTTCTGTCAGTGTAGTATTTACTCTCATGGCCAATTAATGAGTAAAAAAAAACGCAACATGCTAAGACACCTGCAGTGGCGCGTTTGGCCTCTAGGGGCATGAGTTACTTAGTTCTGCTTTCAAGTAAACATGGCTTCTTGTGTTTGGCTGTGTCCGATAGAAGACAGTGACCTAAAATTGTGACTGTGATAGTACGGTGATATATTGTGCGTGCCTAACTGCAGCCACTTCATACACGGGGCTACTCCGTGAGCCACTAAACCCGTCCAATGAAATAATGAATGAGCTTCACGTCTGATGTTAAACAAGCATGACATTATCAAGAACAGCCCAATTGATTGCAAGTGTTGTCTTCAAGCAGCATTTAAATCCATCGCAGTCAGAGGCAATTGTAATTCATGCATTTCTCACATCAAAGAGCGTTGAACCAAAGGATTAGCGCAAGGCCCAGAGGAAGCGCTTTTATGGCCACGGTGTAGCACAATCAAAGTCGCTTAGATGTTGATCAGAATTATGCTAACAGTAAGGCATTAACATCTTAGCATTTTAATCAGAATCCTGGTAAGTTTGTAGTGAAAGTCTGTTGTCCTTTATCATCTGTTCTCAAACCTACTTAATATAATTTAGTATTATCTGAAATTATATGAGAATGATGTGAAGTTCCTGTCACTATAACGCAGACCTTAACATTATTTCAACTTTTTATGTGTGCAGAGAATAACCTTCCAAACAGCTCCTGTGTGGAAGTGGAGGTCACCCCACCTATGAATGGAACTGCCGGCCAAGAAGGAGAAACGGTACGTCACCCTCTGACAGATATTTATTACCCAAAATTACACTGTGCTGAAGCGAAGCCTTGTAACTGCGGCAGAAAGAAACAGGGACAGAGAGACTCATATCAAAGTTTCACTGACATCTATGAATTATTGATGCCTCTCATCTGCCCGTGTTTCACCTTGAGTCTGACTGATGCTAAGTTAGTGTCGACTGTAGCACAGGTCACTGCTGCTGATAATTTCCCAGCATGCTGTTGGGCGGGCTCCTGTGTTTCAGCTGGATCTGCCAGCGACACGCCTTCCTCCCACTGAGCTCTGTAATCACACTGTTCACTGGCCCGCTGCTGCCGGCACACAATTAGAGAAGAGCTCAAGTGAGCCACGGGGTAAAGGGAACCCACAAATTATATATAAATATTTTTTTCTTCATGTAACTAACTTTACAGATGAAAGCACTACATCATTTTAACTTCCCAGGAAAAAAAGTGTTTTTCACTTCCAACCGTGACCTTGTGTATCGACCTCTTTGTTTCAGATTAAGAGAGCCTTCACAAACACTTTCAGAGTTATCGTTCACTCCTCTGTTTATAACAGTTTTTTTTTTACCTGAATATGAAAATGTTTCAAAACCAGTATTTTTGGCCGTCCCTAAGCTCCGCACTGGCAGAGCCAGGTGGGACCGAGCCACCTTAACCAGGTGGTGTATCAGTCACTTTAGAAGAGCATATTGGCATATCTAATTCCCACTTGATGCTATTTTTAAAACACGTCCCGCCTGTGCCAGTCTGTGTCAGCTGGAGGCCGTCATACTAATTGTTCTGTTCCTCCTGGACTCAGTCATCAGGTTTGGGGAATAAGAGGATGGTTAAGGTCACTGTAAAAGGAGCAGCCTGCAGTACAAACACTATCACTCCAAAACCACACAAGATCACTCTTGCTAAAGATGATAAACTAAAAACTTTACATATCACATATGACGGTGGGTCTTAGAAGGAACAACCAGGTAAAAAAAAAAGAGGAATTCTTCTGATGATATACTTTCACTGCTACTCATCTGCATATTTGTCAAATGCACTCTTGTTTTGCGAAAAATTTGAATGTTTAGACTCACAGTCAAACAATTTCTTACAGTTGGTTGCTTGTAACTTTATAGTCATGAATTAAGACTTGTGGACAACGCTGTAACTAAATCATATGTTGACGTTTTATAACTATTGGATACTTTGAAGAGACTCCACTCAGGTTGTTTTGCTGTGTCCTTAGTAGCACATGCTTTCTTCTTGGAACAAAGAAAATACCAGGCCTCTCTTGCTGCGGCGGCTGTTAAAAGTCATTGCCTTTAAGCTCAGAGTTGGCTGTGTTGCCGGCTGAGGCGCCACAGGGCGCTGGAAGTCCCTGGGGGCTGGCATTTGGAGAGTGACCCACACGGGGCGCTGCAGCTCTGAGGGGTCCATTGAGGCCGCACATTGAACACAAGAAAACCCATATGGTGGATGAGGGCTCTTTGAAGAAGCTACAACATGATGACTAATCTGACACATTAGCTGGGTGAGGATACACTATGATACATGAGGATAGTGTGAGCTCATGAGTAAAACATCGTCAACTGGACTGATATAGTTACATGTATTAGAGCCTAGCCTGGTCCCGGGGCATCGGCTCAGGAATGAGCCTTGGTCTGGGGCTGGCCATTTTACCTGAACAATGCAGCCATCTGGATGTGGAGTGGGGTACATCAGAATACTGAGCGCTGCCTTTGTTTGGCAGCTCTCATTACCAAGGTTACCAGGCAGTTCTGCTCCGAGCTTCATGATTCATGAGCCTCTCCGCCATATTTAATACTATGATTTTCTACATGAATAAGTGCAGTGAATGCCAAATGAAGAGTGTCACTTTGCATTTCTTTAAAGGTAATGTTTTACACATCTACCAGACATGTTTTGAAAATCCACTGGTCTAATCCTTTTTACAGGTCCCGGAAGGAGCAGATTCAAATGTGCATGTGAGGACCTGTCCCGGTCCCCTGGCTCTGAGCTTACTGTCTAATTGCATACAAAGGGATCCGGGACTGGATTTCAGTCTCAGAAGGCATTGTTATTGTACCTTATTGTTTAATTATGAATTGTGTTTTCCTATAGTAAGCAGAAATGACTGCTGACAAAAGCGCCAGGTCAGACACAGAATAGTTAATAAATAACACTCTTTAAGAAATGGCCCATGTCATCTTCAGTTTCTCCAATCTGGATGGAGAAGTGTCAGTTGATATTCCTGTGGCAGCTGCAGCCAGACTCTCTGTAGAGTCTCTGCAGAGCCGCCTGATCACTCCTGATGACTGGGACATAGAGCCGCAATTACGCTCACCCAGCCACTGTCTGAGGTCACTGCCGCTGACAGTTTGATGTCTGTCTGTTTTTTGCCACACTTCAAAAATGTAGTCTTTGTGGGACCACATTAATGCGTGTTAATCTGTGTACCTTCAGGCAGAGGAGGAGGAAGAGGAGGACCAGCCTCTGAGCCTGTCGTGGCCCGAGTCGTACCGTAAACGCTTCACTTACCTCTTCATCATGCCCATCGTGCTCCCGCTGTGGCTCACGCTGCCTGACGTTCGGAAAGCGGTACCAGGAACATTTGTGACCATGACAGATTTTTTCTGGCAATGCTTTGGAATTTGAATCTCATTGAACTGTTATTTTTCCAGGCATCAAAGAAGTTCTTCCCCGTCACTTTTGTGGGCGCCATCTGTTGGATCGCAGGTTTCTCCTATCTCATGGTGTGGTGGGCTCACCAGGTACAAAACAGCATTTAGACTTAAAGAAGTAACAACTGAAGCAAAACATCTTCATCTTCAAGTCTTTGAGTGTGGGCATTGGAGATGATTGAAAGGTGATCTCCAATGCCTTCCCAAAAACAAAAAAAACAACCAAACAAACGATTTAAATGGAAATAAAAAAAAGAAATAATAATTAAACAGTAATGTAAATTTATTAATTTCCATTTCATATTTCTGTATGTTTCTTTCTTTTACGGAATTTTCTCAACCCAAATAGCATTCTATGTTTGTTTTATAGGTTGTTTTTTTCCCTCCCCAATCCTTTTGAACACACTTTGGATATGGAAAAGGCTATTTTGTTTTATAATGAATATCATTGTTATATTATATTATGATTCTGAAATTGTTATTATATAAAAAACAAACAAAAAACAGAGCTTGTGCATCATGAAACGTGGAACCTCTACTTCTGAAGTGAATATACAAATGTTCAAGGTTACATGGCTCCCCGGAGTGAAATTTCTAGTTGCAAGTCTCTATCATGTTCTGTCCCAAAGTTATGTCCAAAAATTGGCGATGTTATGAATGTCGGGAGTATGCGGTTCAAAAATGCCTGCTGCCTAGGCGCCCTAGGTAGCCGCCTGGGTCACCTATGCCTAGGGCCGGCCCTGGGTGAATGTATATTTGTATAATTTCTTGGCACTATCATAATGGTGTGGAGTGTGAAAATTCTATATTCTTTGACCACATCGATCTGCATATTCCATAATAATCCTTCCAGTCTAATCCATGAACATGTGAAATGTCCTTTTTCTGGACTAGGGTTTTGCCACTCATGACAGCTGCCAGTGTTCCGAAGAAAATTGAAAATAGCTAGAGTGAAAGATTAGTTTGTGTTATTTTTGTGTTGTTTTTTTTTCCATCCCAAAGCTTAGTTTCTACATGTAGCTTCTCTTTCGGCAGGTTGGAGAGACGATTGGGATTACCGAGGAGATTATGGGTCTGACTATATTAGCAGCTGGAACCTCCATCCCTGACCTCATCACCAGTGTCATTGTGGCACGCAAAGGCCTGGGCGACATGGCAGTGTCCAGCTCTGTAGGATCCAATATCTTTGACATCACCGTTGGGTACGCCACAAAACTATTATTATTGAAATGGATGCTTTAATCTACAAATACTCCAAATATTTTGCAATGAAGGGTGTAATATGACAGTTACAGACCGACATGGCAAACTTCCTGATTCCTTCCTAATTAAGCTGGTTATTTAGCATTGTCCATTCAGTATAAAGTCATCAATAATGACCTAAACAATCTTAACTTGCAGCTCCTTTCACCTGATATCGATGGCTCCATTACATAATCTCCTTATATGTTAACTAGTATTTCAATATTTTTTTACCAGGTATACCTTCTTAATCCTCTCATCGCAAAGTAAAATGACCCGCCATAGGTTTACTCTCTTTCACTCTTTATTGAAACAGCTGCCCTGCGAAGGAGAGCAAGAGAAGGGGGAGTGGGAGGGGCTTAAGGGGAGATCACATGAAAATCAAGAAGCGAAAGAAGTTTTAGATAAATACTTCATTGCATAGCACAGCAGGCTTTACCTAAACCTAAAAGCTTCTTGAAAAAAGCGTTGAAATGGGGAAACGTGCCAGAGAAGCAACAATAACACAATTAAAAAGCAACAAAAATGCATCTTAAAGTGATGGAAAAGCCACAAAAGAGGAACTAAAAAGTGACCAAAACAGCGATGAAAAGTTGTCTTAGGTTTCGAGTGAGGAGTAATGGTGCGTTCCAGGCAACTGGTAACTGGTATCTTTCCCACTGGAAAATTACGACTTACGACCTCAGAGCGTTCCAGGTGATTAAACTCGTATGTAAAGAAAACGGCTAATGCTACAACTGTTAGCTCATACGATGCTAGCGTTATTAGAAAGTTTCTCCAAACCAGATATAACTAAAAACATGTGAAAACTGTGACTAAAACTAACGTCCACATCACTGATGCCGTGGTACAGTTTTATCACTAGCTGCGCTCCACCACTGGGGGCCGCCATTACTGTCTTCATCTCGTATATGAACTCGTAGCAGTCTTGAGGTTTCCGAGTTTACAAGTTGTAATTACCAGTTCGGTCGGCGTTCCAAGGCATTTTTCCAAGTGGGAGGTGGGAAATTTACCAGTCACCAGTCGCCTGGAACGCACCATTACACTGGCCTATAGGCTGTCAGCTCCAGTCGAGAAGCTTTTAGATTTGGGTAAAGCCGAACTGGAGAAAATGCACTCGGTTGAAGTGGGGGGTAAGAGGTTTTGCTTGGATCAGACCACTGACCCTTGAGGCAGTGGGAATATGCACTACCAGGATTTAAAGTCCCTGGCTCCCAAGATGATTTTGGGAAATATGATTGTACTCGACATGAGAATAACTTATGATCAATAACTGTTCGGGACATTTCAATCGTATTTGTGTGTCCACAGGCTCCCGTTCCCGTGGCTCCTGTGGTCCATGTTCAGCGGCTTCGGCCCGATCCAGGTCAGCTCCAACGGACTCTTCTGCGCCATCGTGCTGCTCTTCCTCATGCTGCTGTTCGTCATCATCTCAATCGCCGCCTGCAAGTGGCGCATGAGCAAACTGCTGGGCTTCATCATGTTCCTGCTGTACTTCGTCTTCGTGGTGGTCAGCGTCATGCTGGAGGATCGGATCATCACCTGCCCCGTGAGCATATAAGGAGGCCACCGCCGTTACGCTGCTGCTGCTGCTGTTGCTCCCGGAATCAAACACGCAACCATTACATAAAATTTGTGTTTGTTCGAACTTACGCGTTCAGGACTTGGCATTAGCGTCTACTCTCCGGTCAGTGTGTGGCAAAGTCTTACGCAAATGCTGCCGGCCCATTTCAATTTTCATTACAAGGCATTTATCCTTAGGTTGGTAGGTAGATTTTTTTTCTTCTATTTAATCATATTTACTGATCAAACTAGAATGTGCCTGAATTTATTTCACAATTTTCAATGGAAATAATCATTGATAATAATACATAAATACCAAAAAATATGGATTGAGACTATAGGGCTGCACAATGTATGAGAAAACAAGAACGTTATTTGATATTGGTCTTGAATAATATATTAATGGACCATGTTATATTTTAAGTAATTATAACTGTAATAAATGTAAACAAAGATTGTAACAAATTGTTAGTTTCACCCCTTTGTGTCTAAACTTTAAAAAATACTGAACCAGGACCAAAATCAAGCCAAATTAGAAAATGTATGACTGACTTTTGCAGATTTTGTAAGTTAAAATGCATTTATTTAAATGTATAAATCTCACCCAGATGGAAGACATCAGTAATTTTGTCTCACCTAATATTACAATAACAATATATTGTGCAGCTCTACTTTAGACATACTGTAGTTACATTGACATCAATTACTTCTCGTTTGATGCTTTTATGTTTAAATTTAGCATTTCCTCCCATTGCGTTTTGCTTCATAGCATTACCTTTATTTCGTGCGGGCAAAGCGGCTAGTGAAACGAAATGCATACATAGCCAAAGTCCACTCTGTTGTGATTAGCAGGTTGGCTCATGTTAATGTCAAGCCCTGCACGTAAATCCTTCATCTTTGGACCTAAAGAAGACGCCAGCGAGCGAGCAAGAGTCTTCTTCATGTTACATGGCGACTGGCTGGACCTCTCCCAGACATTAGCTGGATTTGAGTGACGTGTGAATTTAAATTATTTATTTCTCTTTTTTTTTTCTGGGGAGGGGGGAAAAAAGGGGGTGTGTTGGCCAAAAAACATTCAAAAAACATTATGCATGCCATTTAGTGTTGCTATTTCAGCTGAGGGAGGAGACGCACGTTTTCGATCAACTTTTCAAGAACAAGAGAAGGAAAACCTGACGCGAGGAGTTTCGGGGGCTGCAAGGAGAGACACAAAACTGTTGAGGAAACTGTGGACTGCGTGGATGGACCTTTAGTTTTCGAATATTTGTCCGTTCTCAGATAGTTTTGTGCGTGCAGGACTCCTCGCCTTTTTCCGCATTTCAACAGAAGACATCCTTTTTCTTTTTCTCCACTTAAGACTTGACAAATTCCCCTCTTCCCTGTCATCTTCTCACCACTGAATGTGTATTCGGGGGGGGGGCAGGTTTCTTCATTTATCTTAGGATCATTTAACAAGTAGACGACGTAGAAGTAGCAGTAGTTGTAGCAGTATTCGTTAAAAAAGAAAAAAAAAAAAAAAACAGCCCTCTCGCCAATTTGTTTTCTCACAATTCCCCCCTTTGCTCTGATTGTACAGCTCTACGCGTTCGCACACGGCGACGGATCTAAAAACGTACATGAAAGTCGCTAGACATAGACAATGCAGTATACGTACGCGCTTATACTCACACTCACCGGTGGTACGAAAAAGAAAACGGGAAAAAAAGCTAAATATGTTCGAAATTAACAATTGATTTAGACTAGTTGGTGTATAGTGCTTCGTAGAAACGGCCTGCATGACAAAAGATATACTGAATACTATCACACAGCCTTGAAAAAAAAAATTAACCACATTTTTTTTTTTGGGGGGGGGGGGGGTGGAGGGGCGACATACAGTAAAAACGACCGAGACTATTAGTGCAGTTTTCCTTTACCAGTCCGAGGTGCTTTCGTGTGCATGCGTGCAATCACTCAACACAAGTTCATACATTATAAAGAACTACAGTAGAGGCATCATCACTTAGCAGTATTTTACAGCAAAAAAAAACAAAAACAAAAAACTATACCTATACTCCCACTCTGTGTGTTTTGATACTGGACCTATAGATGCATAATCTCTTTAAGAAAAACTAGAATGTGGGGAAACACAAACGAAACAGCAATACTTTATACCACGTGTGTGTGTGTGTAGAAAAAGAAAATGTTGAGCATAAAACCCATTTTGTCTGTAACGCGGGATAGGCCGTTTATCCGATACCCGATCCGAGTGACCCGTAGTCCCCCCCAAAAAACCTTCCTTTACGTTTGCGAAGGCTCTCCAGGGCTGATCGTGGTAAGAGATTTAAACATCGCGAGGAAAGCTTCTTGTAGCCAACGATATTTAGAAATCTCTGCTACTCCTCCTTCCTTCCTTTACCTCAAACACCTGTACAGCAGCAAAGTACTCCCTCTTAAGTGTAACATAGTCGTATGTATATCGAGGTCGAATGTGTGCGGTTAAAAAAAAACAACTAAAAATAATAATAATGCATGCAATTGTCGATCAACGGGCTGGTTACCCAACAAGTGTGTTACAGATGCTGCTCCTGAAGGACTGCTTTGTAAATAGAAAGTTTGGAACTTCTCTTTGCGCCGTTTTTTTTCCGGGGATGGAAGAGGACAGCGACGTCGGATTGGTTTGGACTGGGGGGGGGGGAGATTCAAGGCAAGACACTACAGTAGACCCGCATCATCTAGGAGAATTATTCGAGAGAAGGAAGAGAAGACGGATGTTTTTGTCGGACATTTCAACCACTGGCTTTGTGATTTGCTAAATGAGGAAAAAAAAAAGTGATTTCGCTTTGATTAATCGTCTTTAGTGTCTTGCCTTAAAAAGAGCTCGAAAAGCAGTGGGTCTCGCAATGCAAAAATGCCATGACAAACTATGATAATGTAACTGTTTATGGGTAAATAAAATCCCTGCCTTTATTTCTTTCTTTTTGTTTTTCGTTTCGGAGGGTGTTCTAAGGCCTACGACTCCCATGAACCTTTGCTCTCGGGCACACCTCGCCACACCAAAACCCTTTAAAAAACGCATTTCACTCAAGACGCAGGTATTCCTCATGTCCCTCCTCTCTCGCCGCCGTTTCGAACGAACAGAATCTTTGAGGGGCACGAGCTCGACCGAGGGAAAAATGTTTCAAAAAAAAAAAAGAAAAGGAAAAAAAAACAAAAGGCACGAGAGGGTGACCACTATTCAACATTCTTGCACTGTAAATGTTATTTTCTTGGTGTTATTGTAAGATTTATTTAAAGTGTACATATATACAGATACAAATTAACCACGATATAATCTATATGTGTAAAAGAAAAATGTCTCTTTATGTAAAAACTCAACACAAAGTATATTATAAAATGAATAAAGATCGTTCAAATATGCAACAATGGCTGTGGAGAATGTTGTTTTGTATGTTAGTATAGGAGTATAGCATGAGAAAAAGCCTGAAACACATGCACCTTCAATTTAAACATGACTATTTGTATTAGTTTCCACCGATGACCTTTTCCCCTTTAATCTTGTATTAAATCTATCCTCTCTTACTTAACGGTGGATTTATGGGAGAGTGCGCCCTCTAGTGACGACTCACGACATAACGACTTCATTGTGGACGTGTGTGAGGCTGCAAAAATGTGAGGTTGCCCAATTCGGCGTTTCCCTCGAAGGGCTTACATTTCTTGAGAAAGAAGACTCATTTAAGTTGAACTATGAATAAGCTGTGAGAGAGGATTAAATTATTTTGGTGTTGACATACATAAAAAGTAATTACAGCGTATTTATTGCTGCTCATTTTTAAGCCCTTGAGGTAGACAGGGTCATTTCAGGTAATTTGGGACCATTTTTGTTATTTTCATTTGTGACTTTTGTTTGTGATGCTCTTGCCCACAGTGAAGACAAAGTCCCAGCATGTGATATATCCCTGAAATCCTCAGGGAGTCCTCTTTCTTTATGTAAAATCTGAAGTCTCTGTGATGTTTTTACAAAATGTTACTCGCAGTTTTGTTGGGGTTGACAGAGAACACGTTTTGGGACACTGTTGTTTCCAATGGGGTGTGATAGGCAAAACAACAATATGTTTTTTTCTTCCTTTTTACTTCCTTTTTGATGCTGACCAATCCCCACATTTCATGCCACAGGGTAAAATAGACCCCCAGAGCAAGAATTCAGGGCTATTGATTTAGGCTTACACTTTATAGAACTGAAGTAATTATGCTTATCCTGTCCCAAATTACCTGACATCCCGAATTCACCCTATATTAATAATAATTTGCACTATTCTATTCAATCTCGCTCTGTCATCGTAGGCTTGTGTAGTTCAAACACTGTGAGTTCAAATACTCCTTTGAAAAGACTAATGTCACTGCTAAAATCATCCTCACCCAACAAACAGCTAGCTCTCCACTCCCACTCGTCACTTGCTTCAACACGCCAATGATGTCACTAACCTGGTTGGTTACTATCCCTCACTACAACAAGAGTGAAAGAAAACAAAAAGTCAATGAATGTCAAATGATCCCCTCTGCCTGTAATCTACAGGGCTTATACATTATGGGTTTATTTTGTTTACATGCAAAGCCGCATCAGAGTCTTTGAAGATGGGTGTAGCCTATAGTGACAGAGAAATGTTAAGCAGTAAAGTATAATTTTCACTGAATCAGCTTCCATGCCTCGCAACGGTTTAGTCATTTTAGTTAAGTTAATCAATTCCACATGTGTTTTCGAGACACAAGGCACTAAAGGCGCTCAGAGTTGGCCGTTTGAGTTGTTACTGGGGGTACTGCACGGTGGAGTCATGACTAAGTGCAATGTTTGTGCTATTTTAGAGACGGCGAGATGAGCGGGGTCTTCAGAAAGTGACTCACGACTCAACAGTGACTAAAGTAAAGTAGTAATGTGTGGATGCGTCATTCGGCCTGAACTTAGGTCACAACGACTTAATGTGGAGGGAACCAGAAACATCGGTGTGACCACGTTTTACTATTACACACAGGGGTGGGTGGAGAGCCAATATACTTTACATAGCCTACTGCATGGCTGAAATAAAGTCACCACTTGGCTTTGTGTGATCTGGGGTTGCTGATGTTAGTCAGGTCCCGGGTCAGTAACATCATGGGGTCAAAGAATGAGCTGACTGAGGGAGCAGTTCAGGACGCATGAGCCATCATTTTTACACATGGATTGGTCACCACAGAGTCCAGATGTTAAAGGAATAGTTCAACATTTTTCCATACTGAGATATGTTCTTCCCTGAGCTTAGACGAGTTGATGCGTACCTGTCTGGTCTTTGTGCGTGCCCTCAGTCACGCAAAAAAGACGAAAGATGTTGTTTGCATTTGGCCTCTCCCAATGTATTCCTATAGCTCCAAACAGGGTGAAGTTGGAAGCTACCACGCTCTTCCAAGGGCACGCACAAAGACCAGACAGGTACGCATCAACTCGTCTAAGCTCAGGCAAGAACATATCACAGTATGGAAGAACTGTGTGCCCTCAGTCACGCAAAAAGACCAACGATGTTTTTAGCACTGGCCTCTCCCAATGTAATCCTATAGCTCCAAACGGGGTGAAGTTAGAAGCGACCAAGCTCTTCCACGGGCACGCACAAAGACCAGACAGGTACGCATCAACTCGTCTAAACTCAGGTAAGAACATATCTCAGTGTGTAAAAACGGTGAACTATTCCTTTAACCCCATTGGGGGATCTTTGGGATTTGCAGAAAAAGGCTTTGTTCTGGGGTGTGTGAACTTCAACCTTGTGGGAATTAGGAATTCAACATGCTTTACTATAGCTTTATATTTAAAACAAACACAATTGGATACACAGTAAGAAAGATAGGGGTTTGAGATGGGCTGAAGAAAAAGTAGGAATAACCTCAAAAAACAAACACACATAGGCTTATTTCATTTTTCTCAGACTTTTTGCACGTAAAGTGACTGTATCTGTCCTTGTGTCGTGTGCCTTTACAAATAAAATAATTAGCTACTACCATGCTTAAAGGAGAGATTATGTTAAGATGACGTTTGCACAAGGTTCACTTAGCCTACATCACCTGTCGTGTTTGCTCAAAGGTGACGCTGCAGACTCTTTATTTATTTCCTTGGCATGCAGCTCACCCGTCCCTACATTATCTTGAATTCACCTATTTGGCCCTAAGACAAAAAGCACATTAGGAATCCTCTCGGTAACCATAATAAACACACATAAAGACGTAATGGAAAGGCGAACCCACGTGCGCCGGGCCTTTGTACGTGAGGAGGTATTTGTTCAATGGGAGTGACAGGTGTGGTCTGAGGAAGTGAGTCACACAGAGGCGCCAAAGTTAACTGCTGCGACTTAGAGAGCCAATGGCCAATGAAGTATACTTAATAGTAAGAGGACAAGTAGTCAAAAAAGATGCTACCAAAAGAAAAACAAAAATGACAAGTTTAACATTCCAGGTTACACTGCAAAAAATATCTTACAAATTTCTATTTACAATCAAATAAAATGACTCAAATTAAAAATGTTTGACTTTAATTTGAGTAATCTTGACTTGCCATGTAAAAAAAAAAAAAATCTACCGGTGGAGTATGTATTTTTGCACTTAAAATAAGAAGCATCCTTTTTTATTTGTACTTATATTCAAGTCAAGGACAAATATCCAACTTATTTGAATTCAGGAAACGTGACAATGGTATTTTTTTTTTTTGTGGAATATGAAAAATTCATCATTAGAGGATCTCATTTAGTTAAAGGAACAGGCCGCCGTTTTTCCATACTGAGATATGTTCTTACCTGAGCGTAGACGAGTTGATGTGTAACAGTCTGGTCTTTGTGTGTGCCCTCAGTCATGCAAAAAGACCAAATATTAGCATTTGGCCTCTCCCAATGTATTCCTAAAGCTCCAAACGGGGGTGAGGTTAGAAGCTATCGAGCTCTTCCACGGGCACACACAGAGACCAGACAGGTACGTAATCAACTCGTCTAAGCTCAGGTAAGAACATATCTCAGTATGGAAAAACGGTAGCCTGTTCCTTTAAAGGAAACAGCAACATCTCCATGGAGACGAGCTGGTTACGAGTCAGCTCTGAGGAGAGGCGAGCCCTGTTCATGGTCAAAATGTACTTTTTTTGGAGAATAAATGCGTATATTTGGCTCTGTTGCAATACATTTACATAATAGTGGTGTCCGAAATATATCTTCATACTACTTCATCTTACTCACTAAACATGCTTTTGGTTTGAGTAAATAAAAAAATAAAAAAATAGCACAAATAAAATCTCCTGATGTTATTGAGTCAGGCCGCACAATATTGACTTACACACACAAACCTTTGACTCACTGCTGGAAAATCTGCTGAAAAAGTTCAAAATAAGCACTGACACTTCCTGAGTTGAAAAGAAGCCCAAACTAGAAACGTCTAGACATTTGAGTCACACGTGATTCATGAAGACTCTCTAAATTAGGTCTTTATCCTACGTTTTAGGCTGAGCTGATATTCATTAATTCATTAAATGAGGAGAAATGAAGAGAGAGAGAAGCAAAAAATAACATTGTTGACTGCGTACTAATTTCCTGGTTGAAAATGTGGAGCATATTTAGCAACACTATAACAACCTCCCTTTATTAGTAGTCACAACACATTCCACATCATTGTCTCAAAAATACAATCCTTAAATACTCAACCAAAAACTTAGCCAGACACCAGGATGGTACACAGTGTTACTATGGCAACACACACCCACAACCAACATCTATTTAGGTACTCGTAAATAATCAACAAATTAACAACTACTACTACTACAACTAATGCTTTACTAATAATTGTTTTCCATATAGGCCATTTAATGTGATTTTTAAAGCTCTTCTGAAGAAGCCAGGGCGGATTCCCACGTTTCGCAGATGATGCAACTCTGACTTGTAAATAATTGCTTGGGTAATAGTAAATTTGAACCAACCTCTAAGCCTTTGTAGGTCACACATTACGCTCATGGGCAGTGCCTCGGAAAAGAGGGAAAGGTTCCTCCTCCCTGCAACTTCTTTATAACTTCATCTGCCGACACACGAAGAAGAAGAAGAAGAAGACGCACGGACCTCTGGGAAATATAGTTCCATGGAATCCTCACTCTGCTTTAGATCCTGAAGACATTGAAGGATTGAGGATTACAGATGGTAGTTACAGGTCGACATCCTGCTTGGCGTTATGAGTAAGTACATATTTATTTTCGGTGTTTCGTTTTGTAGAAAGGATAAGGCTTGTCTTTTGTGAATGTCAGGGAGGTAAACAAGGAACAGAGCAAAGATGGGATTAAGTTAGGACTAGAATTAAGGAGAACTAGTGGCTCAAAATCCGACTTTGAATCGGATCCAAACAGAAGAAGCCACAGATCTGCAATCAGAGGTGGGATAAGTAGCTAAACGTTGTAATCAGTCATTCTCCTCAAAAGGGAGCACTATAAATACTTATGTTTTAGAGTTACAGTAGCTCAGCTTTGTTAGTGACATAAAGGATGAAATAATGTGAAATACTGCATTAAATCCAATAACAAATTTTCCCATTTGTCAACATTTTTTGTCACTGTACTCACTTTTTTCAAACTGTTACTTTAAAATAATTTACTCAATACACACACAAACTACTCTCTGAAGTGCAGTATCTTACCCAAATAAATGTATTTGAGAAAACTGATTTACTGCGAGGCTTGACATGGACTTTTTCACCTTTCTTTTTATAACAAGAAAAGCTTGTTGATGTGGGTTGCAAAAACAGGGTAACTTGACCTCGGACAGGAGTATGCAGGTTTGATTTTAAATTCCTTAGTGCGTACCAAATCAGATCTAGCTAAAAATTAAAGTCAGTCATCACCTCCGAACATGATCTGCAGTGTGAAGTAATGCTTTTGTTTGACTTACGACATGAATTAACTATTGCTGTTGTTGTTGTTGTCACTATTAGCTGAAGAATCTGAATGGATGAACGGAGACCGACGTGACATGGAAAAGGTGCCGGGAGAGAAGGCAAGATGTTGGCATAGCTGTCGTTTTGAAAAACCCTGCTATGCCATCAAATTGCCATCTTTCTCGGCATGACTCTGCAAGTCCAAGAGGAAGCGTGGCTCTGCTTACTTTGCCACAATGAATCTATTGTAACAAGTCAAAAGAATGTGTTCCGAATTAAAATGGCCCTTGAATGTGGAAATGCGGAAAACAAAATGAGATGGCTGTATTGTGATTTTGCTTGTGAACTGATGTTGTGTATATATTAAACAAAGTCAAAATAAATGTTTTACTGTTGATTAATCTAGTATTGTCTCATCAATTATTGTTTTGACCATTTTCTTAATGTTAATAAAACCGTTGACACTTTACTAAAACAGTGTAGTTCTTACCAGTATCTTTACCAATTTGCCAAAAATCCAAGAGATCCCAAGAACCTCGCACTGAAGAAGAGACACACCGGTACCACAGTTGCAGGCCTTCTGAGTGAAGGAAGGATCAAAAGATGGAGAATAATGAACAAAAATATGCCTTATGTCTTTGAATAGGATGTAGCAAGATGTTATATCCAGTTCTCGATAAATTGCAAATCTTTATCGACGCAGGAGGAGGAAGGACAAACTGCTAAATCCAAAGCAGAAAGTAATCCATTAACAGAAGGAACACTACTGTTTGGAATACATGCAATGGTCTATATGGCATTCAATTTACAATTCATATTTTGATTTTCCTATCTGTATTCCTAAAACAAATATGCCTGGCTTTAATATGGTTATGGACTGAAACATTATCATTGACACATTAAAACATATTGTATTCCTCCGGTAGTGCCCAAATGCTTTTGTGTGTATCATAACTCCAATATTTTTAACAGTGCATTAACTCTTCATTGGTTTTTCATAAGGAATATGGCAGCAGTCCTGAGCTTTACAACACACCTTTTTATTTAAGGTATTTTGTTGGATTACTCCCATCAAAGAGATACAAAAAAAAACGCACGTTGATATTGAATAATGTACATTTGTACATTTTCTTTTAGAATGGGGTCCAATGTCTGTGTATGAACTTTTCTTTCACACCCTTTTGGTTATGTTTCAGCTTAATTGAACAGCTGGAATGTGGCTTCCTGGGTGTTTTCCTCTGCTATGTGCATTCCGATAAGATTTTAGGGTAAATGTTTGGTTACAAATTGAAGCGTAAGGCCTTTCTCCTGTGTGTGTGACTTGTGATGTACTTTGAGCAAACCTCTGGTAAGAAACGCACTCTTGCATATCGAACAGCTGTATGGTTTCTCTCCTGTGTGTCTTTCAGATGCGTTGCAAGTTGACAATTTTGTTTAAAGGCTCATTGACAGGTGGGACAGCTGAAATGCCTCTCTGCTGTGTGTGACTTATGTGCGTGTAGCAAATCCCTTGTAAGAAACACCTTATTGCATATTGTACAGCTGAATGGTTTCTCTGTGTGTTTTTTGATATGCATTACAAGGTTACACTTTTCTTTAAAGGCTCTCTGACAGGTGGGGCAGCTGAACGGCCTCTTTCCTGTGTGAACTCTGTCATGGCTTTGTAAGTCAGCCTTGCTCCCAAAACGCTGCTTACAAACTGAGCACTGGAAAGTTGTCTTTTCAGGATCAGGAAAGGTCCTATCAGCTTTCATCATCAGTTTCTGAGTTTCTGACGTGGGTCTATTGATAACAGTGGCACTGATCCCACGTGGGGAATTAAACTCTGAGGAGAGATCTTCCATTTATGAAGCTAAAAAGCTGAATGGAGGTCCCCAGTGTTCACTATTGTCAGTGTCAGAAGAGTTTTCGAGGAACTGTAGCTGTGGGCTGATGTCCTCCTCTCTCTGTGTTTCCTCTTTGAGAAGTGAAGTCTCGCACAGAACAGAATCTCTGGGACAGGCTCTAGAGTCTCGGGGATTTCGCGGTTCATTCCTGGACCCTGCGAGTGAATCTGGGCCCCAGCTTCCACTTTGGGCAGCAGGACAACGGGGTTTAAGGTCGAGTCTAACAGTTTCCTCTGGTTCTCTTCATTGGAGCGACACAGTTCCACCTCATACTCCGCAATGGTCTTTTCAAACAACATAAATATCTCGTCAGCGGCCGCAGTCAGCCGCTGCTTCACCAAAACTCTCAGCGTTTGGCCTAAAGGCACTTCAGCAAACTGATTTGAGCTTTGGCTTCGAGCTAACAACAACCAACCATGCAGGATGTCGCCGTAATATGACGTAGCGTGTGCGTCTGACTTTTATGTTAGTCACATGATCACAGCGCCCACGCTTTCTTCCGGGTATCTGCATGACATGTTTTTACTGAACTTCTGTCCACGCTGTGACCGTCAGGTGTGTTTATTTCACTCACTCTTTGATGACTGGGCACATATAAAGTTTACGGTACCTTGTAGCTCATCAGTCGTTCATTCGCAATATGGATTTAGGAATGACAAGTGCAACTCTTAAACTCCTCAATGTAATAGTATGAATGCATGCGCACGTGCAAACTCTAAAGTGAACACTTTCGTTTAGGTTCTGAATTATATTATTTTCAAGCGATAAAATGCAAAATAACAAGAAGAAGCCATACACAATCCCTTAACCCCCGCCTTAACCAAGGGCATTTTCTCCAGTTCGGCTTTACCCAAATCTAAAAGCTTCTGGAGCTTTCAGCGTATAGGCCTCATTTTGACACTTTTTCAAGAAGCTTTTAGATTTGAGTCAAGCTGGAGAAAGGCTCGGTTCAGGTGGGGGTTAAGAGGTTAAAACGTTGTCCACATGCACAGTTTTCATTTAGCATGATCTGGCACTGACTTTTCAAACACTATCCAGTAATTTACTCACTCACCCCTAATTTCATTGCACCCTTTGGATTACTTTATAGCACATATTTCTCCTCTTAACAGCATGGCTTTCCAGGACTATTCACTGAAATCAAATGTTGAGAGAGTGAAAGGGTTCCTAGGCAAAACAGAAATCTTTTGGCTATTGTGTTGTTATCAAGCCCTGCTGATGGCATCTCTTGCAATAGTAAAAGTGCATGAAGTATGTTTCAATGTATTTTTAGACATGAACAGTGAAAACATCAGCTTGAGCGAGAAGATCGTCTCATCGTCCTACATCAGACAGGGCTCAGAGGCGCGACGTGGCCATGAGCAACTTATCAGACAACTGCTAGAACAGGTGAGGCAAAGAGGTCACATTCAAAGCCATTGTCATTCCTACAGGTTAAATACATTTGCTTCTTTTTGTTGTTTCTGTTTTTGTTTCTTTGTATGACAGGGCAAGTGTCCGGAGCATGGGTGGAGTGAGAGCACCATTGAGCTTTTCCTCAGTGAGCTGGCGTTGATGGACAGTAATAACTTCCTCTCAAACTGTGGAGTCGGGGAGAGAGAAGGCAGGGTCGCATCCAGCCTTGTGGCCAGACGACATTACAGGCATGGATGCAGATAGTGTTTTATACCGCTTCAGAATAAGTTCATGAATTTGTCGTGGTCTCCTTCCCCATAGGCTGATCCATGGCATTGGTCGATCCGGGGACATTGCTGCTGTTCAACCCAAAGCGGCAGGATCCAGTCTGCTCAACAAGTTAACAAACTCTATTGTTCTGGACATTTTGAGGCTCTCAGGTTTGTGCAAACTTCGTCCGGTCCTTGCCAGACTCTCGACTACAGTTTGATGACACTTGTTTTTGTGGGAGATATGATGACAGCGTCATGTGATGCAGTTTGATTTACAGGGGTCCGAAGTGCGTCTAGTTGCTTTGTTGTGCCCATGGCCACGGGGATGAGTTTGACCTTGTGTTTCCTGACCCTTCGGCATCGCAGACCTAAAGCTCGGTTCATAATCTGGCCTCGCATCGACCAGAAGTCCTGTTTCAAAGCCATGATCACTGCAGGTAAAATGTACTGGAAATCTTTGTATTTCTGTTAAAAATGCAATCAAATACAAAACCAGTACTTAAACCAAAACTAAGAACTAATGGGGGCTATCTCTTTCCTTCAGGATATGAACCAGTCGTGGTGGAGAATGTTCTTGAAGGCGATGAGTTGCGGACAGACCTGGAGGCCGTTAAGAGAAAGATTGAAGAACTCGGGGCTGAAAATATCCTCTGTGTTCACTCAACGACTTCATGCTTCGCTCCTCGCGTTCCTGACAGGTAATCATTCAAGTAATCTGATGATAATGTCCTAGTAGGTTGTATGTTTATGACTTTATTTGGTCTTCCTCATGATTTCCCAATAGACTTGAAGAGCTAGCGACTTTGTGCTCCAAACACAACATTCCCCACATTGTTAATAACGCGTATGGAGTACAGTCATCTAAGTGCATGCACCTTATACAGCAGGTATGTCATGCAGAGATGCTGTGTTTGAA
The DNA here is from genome assembly GCF_951799975.1 of Gobius niger. Lineage (NCBI taxonomy): Eukaryota > Metazoa > Chordata > Actinopteri > Gobiiformes > Gobiidae > Gobius > Gobius niger. The sequence goes on along the minus strand of NC_136872.1, from coordinate 14,781,561 downwards.
TTATAAAGGCTATAGGTACGAGCTGACTTGATTGTGTCTCTTGTCAGGGCTCTAGAGTTGGGAGAGTTGATGCCTTTGTACAGAGCTTGGACAAGAACTTCATGGTTCCAGTAGGTGGCGCCATAATTGCAGGCTTTGATGATGCCTTTATCCAGGAGATAAGCAAAATGTATCCAGGTGAATTCTCATCAGACCCTGAATCAAAGTTTGGCAATATGGCCAAAAATTTAGCTTTTGATTTTTCTCATGGATCCATCTCATGAATGAATGAATGATTACTTTTCACTTCAGTACCATTTAGTACAAGATTGTCTCTCGTTTATTTATCAAAGGTCCTCGCTGTATTTGCCACAGGAGGCTGTAGACCTGTCAATTAACATGATCATGTCAAATATGAGCTTAAAATTTGATTGTGTCTTAGCCCTAATTTCTGCTACGCACTGACACCATTTGGTGACCTTCACTGGGTCATTCAAGTTGAGCATAACCATAGATTTCATTTGAATTTGGGCCGGGACTCTATTAATTACGATTGCTTAATTACATAAGGTTTAGTGTGATTAAAATATGAAGCGAAATTAATTGCACTTTACTTTCGACACTTCAGTTTCCTTTTTTCCTGCAGACGTTGCTGAGGCACAAACAACACGTAAAGCCAAATACAACCTTGTCTATTCACACAGTTAAGCCAACATTCACTTATTTAAAAATATCATTCTCCAAAATAAATCAAACTGTGTTTCAAAGTGTTTGACATGATCACACAGGAGTCACTTCAAATGAGTTAAAATGCAGGTAAATACAAAGAAGCATCTAAACCTCTAAAAATGAAATACAACCCCTAAATAAATTATGTTTAAATGCAATTCATTGGGATTAATTAATTAAAAAAAAAACATAATTAACTCAATTAGGATATTTAATGGAGCCCCACCACTAATTTGAATACATACATAGGTGCGTTATCTATCCTTCAGCAATCATTCACTCAGACTTCCTCCGTGACCTGACCCCGGATAAAGCAGATGAAGATGGATGTTTGTAGTATTGATTTAGTTTTGCACTGCATTAGACATATACTTGTACATTTTCCCTATATTCTTGAAGAAATATCGTTTTACTTTACACATAAACTTTGCGACCTTTCACAATGTGACCGGATGTCTTTACATTTCTGTCCCGCTTTATTTCTCCTTCTCAAAGTCACTTTTGTCTGATTGCAGGTCGCGCCTCGGCCTCTCCTTCCCTGGACGTCCTGATTACCCTTCTCACTTTAGGAGCCAGCGGCTACAAGAGACTACTGTGTGAGAGGAAGGTACACAGCGCACAGCTTCTCCTCCTGCTAAGTATTTCACTGAATACTGCATGTACTGCACCATCCCAGTATCTCAGGTTAAATGATCAAAGATGAGATTACTGTCTAAAACACAGCTGTGTGGATTCACTTTTCTGGCATCGATATTTGCCCACAGCCTTCTTTAAAAACCTCACCAGAGTCCAGGTTTATACTGAGAAAGTCGGCGGAGGGCTCACTTGGAGATTGCAGTGGGAGATTAAATGGATCTTTAAGTTTTCCAAATGTTCCCTCGTGGCTCAGTGCTGTTCACGATGCAGCAGCAGCCTCCTCCTCTCAATGTAGACACTGCAGTATTCTCGCTCCTCTGAACTGCAGTACAATAAACATAGAGTGAATCTATCAATACTAGAAACAAACCAGCACAGAAATAAATGTTTTACACTTCCTAGAAATGACGTACTTTGTTAGTAAGGTAGATTTACGGGAATAGTGAAATGTATACGGTCATGCCTGAAGCGTTTTGCTCATATCCTAAAAGGGGTGGTGTAGTATGAATGTAAAATCTGTTTTTATACGCAGGAGACAGTTTTTCTAGGAAGCCACTCACATGACCTAATGCCATCAGGCGTATTGATTTTTTTTTTTTACCATGGTCCACAGTGTAAATAATTAATATACCGGATAATATACCATTTTGTATAGTGTCTACACAGTGGACTTCTAAAACATGTTCAATTCAAGTAGAAAAACTTGGGAATTAATGTGGAAAAAAACTAGGAAAACTTGGGGATAAAATGGGGTGAAAAACTTGGGAATTAAGATGGAGAAAAACTGGGAGCATTTTGGGAAAAAAAGGGGGGGAATGGAAAAAACATGCAGCATTTAGAAAAAAAAAAAAAAAAGGTGCACAAACAGGGGAAAATTAAGGGGAAAAAAATGGAAATTTTTTTACATGGGGGAAAAATAAGACAAACTTCGAAAGTGTTTTTTTGCCCTTTTGTAGTCTTCTTGGTTGTTTCACCTTAAACAAATGATACAAATGCAAAATAAATGAAATGGAAGGAATCATTTTTGGAGCTGGATTTAGTATAAGTATCGAAATAAATGTAAACGGTCGGTGCCTAAGCAAAGACTGAGCAAAATTACTAAAAACATGATCAAAACTGAAATTTTGCACTTTGAAGTTAAGGTTGCCTTTTGGTTTTAGACTGTGTTAGCAAAAAACATTAAAATCTCAGTCAGGTGGAAGTGGCAGGCACCCAGTAACGTCCACACTTAAAATTCTTAGCCTTTTTACTTTATGCATGAGGTCACGCTACTGGAAAGTATTTGGCCTTACGCTTCCTGCTCTGATGCTGGAGATTCGCTCGATTAGCGCCGAGCCAAAACCCGCTGTTCTTGCCGACCGTGTTTCTATAAAAAGACCACGGCAGCACAATGTTAAGGAGTGTCTATTTATAGCCCCGTTGTGCACCTTGCACTCTGAGCAGCCCCTGCGTCTTGTCTGTCTGCAGGAGATCTACTCATTCCTGGCCCAGGAGCTGAAAAGTCTGGCCTCTGCCCACGGAGAGAGGCTACTCCACACCCCCCACAACCCCATTTCACTGGGTGAGCTTAAGCCCATGTGCTGTGTAAGCAGAAAAAAAACTGCCACCACTTCAGATTCATATTGCCTCCGTAAAAAGGATCAATAATGACTTCCTGAATGAGTGATAATCCTATAATGTGTGTGTTTTCCTCAGCCATGTCTCTGAGTGGATTTCAAGGAGACAATGACAAGGCAGTGACGCAGCTCGGGTCCATGTTGTTCACGCGCCAAGTGTCTGGAGCCAGGTTCGAAAGATTCAATATTCTGGGCAGTGTGGAAAAAATAATCAAAATAAATACTGCATTCTGACTCCTGCACATCACCTTTTGTACCACCAAGTAAAGCTCTGATATACTGCCTTGTCAGTGCCATCAAAATAAAGGTGGGGGGGGGGAAAGCTGTCCCGGGCAAATGAGCAATCAGCCAGATGGAGGACAGTGGAGCGGGACGTACTTTAGATGATTAGATCGTCTGTCCCGTCATAACAGGGCCTGCTAAGAATTTAAATGGATGCTTGTTTCGTTATTGTCTGCACGAGGGGCGGTGTCTCTGGGGTAAACGGACTGGACAATGCTCTCAATCTCTTTGTTTTGTTGTTGTATTTTCTCATATTTTACCAAGAATTTCTTTTATCTTATTCACTTATTTAGCTCAGTGATGACATCTTTTTCCATCATGATTCTTTTGATATTAATAAAGAAGCGTGTATTCAATTGTTTCCTTTACCTACCTTTAACCTCTTACCTCTTAGCCTGAGCTGAGTGCATTTTCTCCAATTCGACTTACCCAAATCTAAAAGCTTCTCAACTGGAGGGTTTAGATGCTGTGTAACGCCTCATTTTGAAAACTAAGACCTACAAAAGTGATTGTAACTTTTTGTTAGATTGTCACTGTGTTTTTGTCACATATTTGAAGCATTTCTGTTGTGTTTTTGTCTCTTTTTTTGCCTCTTTATTCATGTTTGTCTCACTTTTCTGTCACTTTTTAATTTATTTTTCATTGCTTTTTTATCGTGTTTTCGTCTAATTTTTCCCCCTTTTTTGTCACTTTTTGATGCTTTTTTTTGTTGTGTTTTTCAATGCTTTTTATCAGGGTTTTTAAGACATTTTTATCACTTTTTTGTCGCTTTTTGATGTGTATTTATCACTTTTTTGTCGTGTTTTCATCACATTTTCATCACATGTTTGTCACTTTTTTGTTGCTTTTTCGTGTCATGTTTTTGTTTCTTTTTTGTCACATTTTTGCTGTGTTTATAATTTTTTTGTTGACTTTTTTCATTGCTTTTTTTATCATGTTTTCGTCACATTTTTATCCCTTTTTTTGGTCACTTTTTGTTGTGTTTTTATCGCTTTTTTGTTGATTTCCATTGCTTTTTTTTGTCATGTTTTCATCACGTTTTTGTCACATGTTTGTCTCTTTTTTGTCATGTTTTCATCCTTGTTTTGGTCGCCATTTTGCTTCTTTTTTTTTTACATTTTATGTGCTCTGTTCAGGTGGGGGTTAAGAGGTTGCCTTCAGTTTGTGGCTCATAATCCTTTTTTAAAACCAGCCTTTGTTCCCAGGGTGATTCCACTGGGAAAGGAGCAGACCATCGCTGGACACACTTTCCGGGGCTTCATGTCCCACTCTGAGTCGTACCCCTGCCCGTACCTCAACGCCGCCTCTGCCGTGGGCATCACTCGGGACGACGTGACACTGTGCATCAAGAGACTGGACAAGTGCCTCAAGAGCCTGAAGAAAGAGGCAGCTAAAAGTGCCCCCTCCGAGCCAACAGAGAATCAGTCAGACTGCGCCACGGGAGAGTAACTTACTGCAACAAACTCTACAGAGAAACAAGTCTAGCATTACATCATCCCACTGCTGGATGCTGCTGATTGTTGTCTAAATTGCTGTAAAAGGTTTTGCATTTGTGAAGATAAATTATTTAAAAGAATAGAGCAACTGAGCAATTATGATCAAGTGCTTTTACAAGAAACAGTCTGTCTCTGTTTATTTATTAAAGCAGATCAGTGGAGGATACCTGGAGCAATTAAACGATCAGAAAACTGTGACACATACAGTAAGCATGCCAGCCACACCAGATGTTCTCCTAATGCGCAGTTCAAACGAAATAGAATAACCAATAAAATCATTCGTGATAATGTATATATGTGTGTATTTTATTCTAGTCGTGGGATAAAACGTTACGTTGAATGGCTTTAAAGACAAAAATGCAGCTTTAAATTGTCTGCAGCAAGTTGAAATACAATCCAAATCATTAAACCCAATCCAAGCAGTGTGTACCGGAGCGGCCATTTATTCCAAGGCTCTGTAACAGATACCAAGTAACACATAATCAATACAGTGGGCTAAATATAGATCTGCCCTTGGTTAAGTGAGGTTTTGGTCACAGCATGAAGATAATCATTTTATACATGTCCTGAATCTACATTACAATAAAAGAAATTACATAAAAATGAAGAAGCATACATTTTTTGCGTTTTTTTCCCCCACACCTGCCTGGGACTTTCACACTCCACTATATCATATTGTCTTCTGTGTATAGGAAGATGCGGCTACATGCTCTTCCTAAGCAGCCCAGGTGTGCATGCAAGTACGTCAGCAAGCGCTGTTTGTCAGGACAAATGATATGAAAGCGAAGCAAGCGTTAGGACTGTCCTCAGCAGCTCTGGATGTGAGCGAGAGGCTGCTGTCTCAGCACACTTTTACTGTTCCCAGGCTGAAGTCAACCAGTGGAAAAACACTGTCTGTAACCAGCAGCACGGGCTCAATGCAGCACAGTGAGAGCTCACATCAGCAGCCATCACTCCAGTGGAAGAAAGAAGGCCCGGGGGCCGCACAATATGAGGCGAAATTGAGCTAACTGATGAGTAGCTTGAATGTGGGGCTGAAACAAGACTTTGAAAACCTAAATCAGGATCAAAACAGTGCTGAAATGGAGCTAAATCGAACTGACCTTTTGCACATTTTAAAGTTGCGCTATGTTTTTTGTTATAGGTCGTGTTTGCAAAAAAATTGTAGATGTGCCCTCTAGGATTTCTTGCCATATGGATGTGGCATTACCTCTTATAGTGTTAGTTAGAGATATAATAAATGTGCGTTGCTGTATTGTGCAGCCCTGAGAAGTACAGTTGTTTCATATTCAAACCATAGCACAAACACATTACATTCTTAACCCAGAGAAAGTGTGTACATTTTTGTCAATGATGTGACTGTATTCATTGACAAAGCCTGTCCTCTTCTTGCTGATGCTGTGGCCAATTGATCAGAGTCCATCAAACCCCCTTTTCTCTCCAGACGAGTGAAGGAACCCCTTTATCGACCAGAGTGGTGCAGTATGTAAATCAAATGAAAGATATCGAGAAGTGGAGTGTGATCGATTCAATTATGAAAGTAGCTCACAGCTTGAGAAAAGAACAGAGGCTGAGAAGAGACTCAAAATTGTTAGACTATATTTCTTTACTGGTGTTTATTTAACAAAGGCTGACGGTTTATATTGAATGAAATCTAACAGAATAATAATGCAATGAGTGTTGCACATCTCTGAAAACCCACAATCTCTTGGGGGAAAAGGGACTCACTGACTCTTGGATGATGTAGACACCCAACAGAAATGGAGCAAAACTAACAGAAGATTTCAGCTACAAAGAACAAAACCACACCTTACTGCTAGAGTTTGGAAGATACTTTTATTAGACTTATTAGCGTATAGTCCATAAAGCATCATGGAGTGCTTGGAGTCAATCCGGATAATGCTACTGAAATATTAATATACATATTAAATATTTCTCCTGCACATCACATCAATTCAGTTCAGTCAAAATTTGCATTTGCATTAAGCTCAAGTGCACAACAAAAGAGCAAAGATCTTATTGTTAATGTTTTGGATCACAGTAGCAGATGAAGAATGTAATACTAAATTTAGATCAAAATGTATCTAAAGCTTTTCTGGCCAACCCACCACCACCATTATAGCCCCCCATAAGGAGCTGTCCATGGTGCTGAAGTAGGTTACTCCCAATGGATTTTGCAACTAACGGTTGCTAGAGGTGTGGTTTATATGAAGCCTCGGCCTTAATTCAGCCTGGTGGACTAATTTCAGCATCATCTACCTCCAGCCAATGATTGCTTCCGAGAGGGCCACACCTCCACCTCAGCCCATCAGCGTAAGAGTCGCACCTCAGTAGCAGCCAATCATCGCCCTCGGTCCTGCTTTTAAGCCCCAGCAATCATGGTTTGCTTGCTTCCTAGCTGTGCTGCGACCCGCCTCCACCCCATCTCCACCTCTTCTGCCCACGGCTTCTCCCTGCTGCATCTTCACGGGTCCCCTATACCACCACCAGTGTCCAGGCTCCGGGGAAGACATCCCTAACTCCAAGCTGTTCATCCATACTGACATTCATACATACATCGATGTCTACCGCCGGGGTCTGATCGCCAAAACTAATATACATTTCAATAAATCTTCCTAATCGCTTGAATTTCTGTTAAATTAAAGCAGATTTTTGGTGTAGTCCTGGTTTGGACATCATTTAGTCCTTGTTTGATCTGGATGCCTCATTTTAGATGATTTCGATCTGGTTTTGTCTTCACATTGGACATACAAAAATAAAGAAATGCTGCTATTTTAGAATGTGATATTTTCAAGAAGAGTTGGCTCTTTGGGTCATTTTATTTATTATTATTATTATTATTATTGTTATTATTGTTATTATTATTATTATTATTATTATTATTATTATTATTATTATTATTATTATTATTAAATATTTGGGCCTTACATATAGCAAACACCTCTTACCAAATGCATTAATTCATGTAAGATTTTTTGAATTGCTCATATTTGCTCAGTGCGTGCCGGCGGTTATTTAAGCATCGGTTTTTCACAGTGAACCCGCTGTAAATAAATAATGAAAAAAAAAAAAAAGCGCACGATGGAGGGGAGCTGCTGTCTGATTTGCTGATGTCAGGCTGAGCGAGTCAGTGCAGCATTTTTCCCTCCTCGTCGTGTTGTTGCAGGGGTGGACGCGTCCCTATACATCCTCCTCCTCCTCCTGCAGCTTCTACCGCGTGCCTTTTTCAGTCGCTTCGGGGGTACCAAAAAAAAAAAAAAAGAAAAAAAAACAGGGGAGCGACATCCACGATCCACTTTAACACATGCGAGCCCGACAGGGAAGATGCCTCGAGCAGCGTGGATAGTGCTGGTTCTCGTGTCGCTGTGCTGCCTCGTGCCTCAGCCGGGGCACTGCAGGAAGCCCCAGAAATGTCCCCATACGTGCAGCTGCTCCAAGGAGTCCATCATCTGCGTGGGGTCAAACTACGCGCCCAGGATCACCCCCAACGACATCCACTCACTGTGAGGGGCTTCGTGCGCCTTTGGGTTAGCTTTATTAGCGCGAGCTGAGGTTGGCCATTAACTACATGTTCTGCATTGTAGGAGTATCGTGAATGGGACGTTTTCGGAGATCAAGGAGGGGATGTTTGCGCACATGCCTTCTCTCCAGCTCGTGTGAGTATATGTCCTTTTAAAATGTATTGACTTTTTAAGAGTTGTTGTCCGAATACAGAACTTGGGTTTTATTGCATTTATTTCATTTTCCAATCACCCAGATCTGATCAAAAGAAACTCCTTTATAGGCACACAACAGTGGTTATGAAAAAGAGGATATCCAGCTCTGAAAGGGAAAAAAAAAAATCACTCCTAATTCTGATTTCTCCTGCTGTTTAGTTCAGCAGTGGCTCTAAAAGCCGGAGAATTAAATGCAGTTTTGGTGCAGGGGAAACACAGAGGCAGCAGCCTGTTCCAAGTGTCCATTAGGAGGTACTGTAATGCACTTTTCACAAGAGTTTAGTTCGGCTTTTAGGAGGGAGAGCTTTTAAAGGGGCTGGGGATGAATGACTTCTACAAGCGATTTAGCTCAAGCAATCAATCTTCACCGTGTTGTGTCTCCTCTGCACAATGGTGTCATCCTAAAGTGAGGTGGGGCAGGGGGGAGGTCACGCGTGATGTTTTTGCCTTGAGCAGTTGAATGGTTCTGCACTGACACCAGCAGTTTCAACATTGGTAAATGATTATGAGTGGATTAATGGAGGAGTGGTGTAGTGAGTTAAGCATTGACCTTGTAACCAGCGGGTCACCGGGCAATTACAGACTGTTAAAGACTGTTGTGGCCCTAACCCTGACACTGGAAACTACATTCAGATTTGTATAGACAGAAACTAATCCATAATCAGTGTAGACAGTAGATTGGACAGGCGAGTGATATTTTCCATTTTTGCTCCTTGAATTCGGGCAGCAGAAAGCTTTAACTGAATTATATCTCTACAGGCAGGAGCCATTCCCTTACAGTCAGAGGCTGCACTTTCTAACTTTTTTATATAGTTTATTAACCTCTTAACCCCCACCTGATCCAAGCACATTGTCTCCAGTTGCACCATTACCCAAATCGTAAAGCTCCATGAAAAATAGTGACAACAACGCAAGGGAAAAGATCCATTTAGATTATTTTGTAGCATTCAAATGAGGCGTCACTCTAGCTGTAAACTCCAGTCAGGGAGCTTTTAGATTTGGGTAATGCTGATGTGGAGAAAATGTGCTCGGTTAAGGCGGGGGTCAAGGAGGTAAAACAAAATTGGCATGTGCACTTTATCTGTGTGTGTCTTTGACAGGCTCCTGAACTCCAACTCTCTCACAACTATAAGGGATGATGCCTTTTCTGGCCTCTCACACCTGGAGTATCTGTAAGAAAAAAAACATTGTTTGATTATACTGTATGTGCATGCTGAGACTTGTATGAAATGTAAAAACAAAAAGGAATATCATTGCAATATTTCATCAAGTGGTATAAGGCATTTCATATTCATCAACATTTATCCTCCTCAAATTTGTAAGTGAATTGACTCTGTGCATGACTTCAAATCACAACAACACCGCCCAAGAGGTGCCTTCCTGTTTCGATCCAGCAAAATAAAAGCGCACAGCTCGTCTCATTGATTAGTTAAGCAGGTACTTGCAAGTGTTTGTCTGTTAATACTTAGGCAGAAAGAAAGTGTAACTAATGAACCGCTGACCTAATGAATAAGATGGTGCTTTTATTTTGGCGTGCTGGATCGAAACAGGAAGTTTGAAGTTATGCACAGAGTCAATTCCTTTAACATCAGTATTATCAAATGGTCTATTAATTAATGAATAATGTCCTTTTCAGGTTTATAGAGAGTAACAAGATTGAAACTGCCTCCAAATATGCCTTCAGAGGACTCCGAGACTTGACACATCTGTAAGTTCACTGTGTTTAAGTCTTTAGTTTGTAAAAAGAAGGAGCTTCTGTGAACTTAAAATGGCTCAATTATTGTGTGAAAACGAGTATGTATCATCTAGTTCAGTAAGTGCATATTCCATCATGATATAAAGCTATTACTGTGCTATTATATGGTCTATAAGGAAGTTTTTCCATATTTTTCTAACATGACCTATAAGTATCTTAATGTATTCGACTTTTTTCCTAGATCACTGGCTAACAACAACATCAAAGCGTTGCCCCGGGACCTTTTCAGTGACCTGGACTCTCTCATTGAACTGTAAGTCTCCCCTATAGTGTAATCTGTTGTTTCGGACTGCCTGTGGTTGCGTAACAGCGCCGCTCCTCTTCCAGGGATCTGCGGGGTAATGCTTTTGAGTGCGACTGCCGCGCAAAGTGGCTGATGACGTGGCTCAAAAACACCAACGCCACAGTGTCCGATGTCGTGTGCGCCAGCCCCGAGGAGATGAAGGGCAAGAGGCTCAACGACATGACCAGTCTGCAGAACGAGTGCATTTCAACTGGTAGGAGTCACATGCGAAAAGCAGTTAGTTCTCATTCAAAAACCAATGTTCTATTTGTTCTATTTTGAATAACATGTACATTTTTTGACTTGCGCCTAATGATGATCTCTCTCCCCAGATTTCATCCTCCATCAGACGATCGCATCAGAATCCCTGTCTGTGGACACGTTCAGCTTCAAGAATGACGTCTATGTGGCGATAGCTGCGCCCAGTATGGAGAGCTGCATGGTTTTCCAATGGGACCACATAGAAATGAACTACAGGACCTACGACAATATCACAGGTTTGTGTGAAATACTTAATAACACATGAGGCTGAGGTGTAACTAGCCTGCTGCTGCTGCTGCTGCTGCTGCTACTGTTGTTGCCACGCATTGTATATACTGCATCCCTATCAGTAAGTGCTCGTTGTTAGCCGTAAAAGCATGATGGTAAAGGCATTACCCAATTAAAAGCTTCTTGACAAAAAGTGTCAAAATAGTGACAAAAATGAGGATGAAAATGCAAAAAAAAAAAAAAAAAAAAAAAAAGTGATGACAATACAATATGAGGAAAAATAATAGATCAGTTTTGTAGGCCTTAGCTTTGTAATCAGACGTTATACTGGCCTAGAGGCTGTAAGCTCTCCAGTAGAGAAGCTTTTAGATTTGAGATTTTTAGAGGTCAAGACGCAGAAGAGTAGAATAACAAAAATCGGAATTTCACTCAAAATTCTACAAATTGAGCAATGTTGATGGAAGTGGATGATCTTCCTTCTGTGTATCCCTCTTTGGCAGGGGTCAAACTCGTTTGGGTCATGGGCCGAAATTCAGCCCCACGGCGGGTCGCAGGCCGCATATATTGTATAGGACTAATAAATAACTACTACTTACACTTATTGTGCTTCATCAGCCTGTGTCACACGCTTCTCAAAGTGCTGCATGAAGTCATTATCCATTCACTGTACACTGGATGGCAGTAGGTTACTATTGCAGCCGCAGACTGACTATTTACCACATGGTTATAATATGCTATTTACAGTGTTGGGAACGTTACTTTTAAAAAGTAATTAGTTATAGTTACTCACTACTTGTTCCAAAAAGTAACTGAGTTAGTAACTGAATTACTCTATAATAAAAGTAACTCGTTACCAGGGAAAGTAACTATTTGTGTTGCTATATGTCAAAGAATTTTGTTTTTTTGTTGTTGCTGTTTTCACAAGTCAATTGAAATGGTTAGAACAGACAGGTGTTCAAAGATGTTCAAAGATGTTCATAGTAACTGAATGAACTGAATGGGGGGTGAGTGGGGGAGGCCCCTGTGACTGAGTGGTATTGTATTTGCGCCGCTGTTTTATTAATGTAGGAATATGGCCGTATTCAAAGAGAATGGGGAGGAACAAGAGAAACATGTGCCAACGATCAGGGCAGACTTTACGCACAAGCATGATGTCTCTCCGTGAAACAATCGACAGCAAATATAAGTTTACATGCCCCAGAAGGTTAGTGGCCTTGCACTGTTCTATGGAGCGGAGAGCGGGGAGAGAGGAAGAAGAAAGGCGCTGAGAGAGAGAGGGAGAAAGACGTGTCTCCACCGCGTCCACTGCGTCTTTGGGTTAAAAATAAGTTCCAACACTACTGATCAATGATCACCAACTTGATTCTCCCCTGCGGCTGCACCGCGCTGTGGGGATGACAAGCCGCGGGTCGGGGACACAAGTAGTTTATGGAGCAGAGAGCGCGATGCAGTACTCTGCACGGACAGTCAGATGTGCGTGTTCTGCTCCGTCAGACACCGCCCACCCTCTCCACTGCTCTCCCCATGCTGACACCGCGGCGCTTCATTCAGCCCAATTGTAACGTGCCACTTTGTTTACCCAGTAACGATAACGGCGTTGTAACGACGAGGAGAGTAATGAATTAGATTACTCCGTTACTGAAAAAATAACGCCGTTACCTAACGCCGTTCTTTTAAACGGCGTTATTCCAAACACTGGCTATTTATATCCTGACGTCATATTATGTCAGTGCCCTCTGCTGGACACATGCAGAATTCTTTCCCTTTATTAATTTAAGCTGCCCCCTAGAGGCTGGATTTAGCATTCTGGTTATTTCTTAACTCCACAACTCCGCACAGGAATGGGCTAGGGCTTATTTTTTTTATATTCAGAAATTCATGCCCAACAAAGGGCCACTTTAAATCATCTTGTGGGCCCAATCTGGCCCGCGGGCCTTGTGTTTGATACATGTGCTCTATGTTCACCTTGCAAATAATTCGTCATTGTCCAGGGTATATACAGTTGGCCTATCTTGTCAAATACTATAAACAGAGGCTAAATGCCTAAAAATGTAAATCTACTCGGTACAGATGACTACTTTTTGAAGACCTTTTCCATGATGAAAACTGCAATGCGACGATGCAGAAAATGACTTATTTTTTCTATACCTTTCAGGTCAGTCTATTGTGGCGTGTAAGTCGGTCCTAATCCAGAATGAAGTCTTCGTCATCGTGGCTCAGCTCTTTGGAGGCTCCCACATCTACAAGTTTGACGAGGACCAAAGCAGATTCAGCAAGTTCCAGGACATCGAGGTCTCCAAAATCTCCAAGCCCAACGACATCGAGGCATTTCAGATCGGCGACGACTGGTTCTTCGTGGTCGCGGACAGCTCAAAAGCGGGTCTCTCCACCCTTTACAAATGGAACGACAAAGGTTTTTACTCGTACCAGTCGCTTCACGAGTGGTACCGGGACACGGATGCTGAAGTCTTAGACCTGGACGGGAAGGCGCACATTATCTTGGCAAGTCGTTCTCAAGTGCCGGTCATATACCAGTGGAGCCGCAGCAACCAAAAGTTCATCCTCCAAGGCGAGATTCCCAATATGGAAGATGTTGTGGCGGTGAAGCATTTCCGTATCAAGGAGGAGCTTTATCTGACCATGACGCGCTACATCGGTGACTCCAAAGTTCTGCGTTGGGGCACCAAGCAGTTTGCGGAGGTCCAAGCTCTGCCTTCAAGGGGGTCCATGATTCTCCAGCCGTTCTCTTTTAAAGATCGGCATTACCTGGCACTGGGCAGTGACTACACGTTCTCTCAGATCTACCTGTGGGACGAAGAGGGGAAGGTTTTTGAGCGTTTTAAGGAGGTGTACATCCAGGCGCCGCGCTCCTTCACTGTGGTCTCCACCGACCGCAGGGACTTTGTTTTTGCATCCAGCTTCAAAGGAAACACGCAGATCTTTGAGCACATCATCATCGACTTGAGCTTGTGAGCAGCCGTTTATTTACGATCAGCGTCTTCCACAAACAAGATGCATTTGTAAATCGAAAGACTGAGAATGTATGTACATATTTCGTCTTGGATTCTGAGGTTACTGCAGCAGATCCCTCGCTCTCAAGCATGCCGTGTTTTATGTATCAATATGGAAACATTTTTCTGTCTCATGCCCCCCTTATGGACACTGCCACTGTTTAGGACTGGAACAGCAAGCGATGTTAAAAGGCCTGGTTCTTGGTTCACTGGACTCGTGACCAGTCAGTTCACTGAAATGAAGAGTATTTAAAAAAAAAGTTATTCTTAGTTTTACTTTGAGAGAGCGACTGAATTTACAAAATTTTATTTTATTGTATTTATTTTTGAATATCTTGTTTTGCAGCGTCTAAGATGTAAGACTAACTGTTGATCTTGGGAAATAACGGCGCTCGCAAAAATATTTTTCCAAGGATAGTTGGTAAATGGTGGACATTAATCATCCAATGAGAGACGTATTAAGATCAGGCACCAGCCCACTATCCTAAAGGTTAGTGGGTTAGTGGCTAGGGCAGGGTCAGGGTTAAGCTGATTGGTTCATATATGTATGACGTTTCACTCTGCCAACTATCCTAGGAGAAATATTTTCGCACCCGCTCATGTCTCTTTGGTGAAGAACTGCACGTTGCCTTATCTGCTGAGGTTGTGTGGCTTACACTGCCACCTAGTGGCTCTAATATGCATCACACCTTTTTCCTTTATGCCAAACAGTGAATGCCTTTGAAAGCACAAACTTTTAATTGCAAAAAAATGTTTGACACAGTCAGGATGTTGTAAATGATCATAGTGAGGTTTAATGAAACTGTAAAACTTGTAATGTAAAGTAATGAAACTGATTTAAAAGGATTTGTAATCATTATGTTAATGAGAAAGTTGAGTTGACAGAAAAGCCCTAATAGAAGATGAAAAACTGGCAATAAAATAACATAATTGCTCACAAATATGGACCTAAGCAAAGGAAGCAATGCTATTTCACAAAAGAGTTGTAAATATTATGCTTTTCTAATGTTGACTTAAATTTGAATGTATAAATGTTTCTGCAATCTCACACCTTTTGACACAGTGCAGCTTGGAAGAGCATGATCCCCAGGCAAAATCATTTATTGTAATTACAAAGTTAAACTGATTAGGAAAAGCATAGATCAAACAAAATAGCAATCCAAAACTCAATATGCAAGGCAGGCTTTCAGTGAACATTTTGTATGTCCTCTGTTAAGTATTTTGAATCTAATGTATGTTTGATCTGTTTAGAATAAACATGTGAAATTATTAAAACACATATTTTATGGGGTTTTGTTAGTTGTTGACAATCATACATTGAATTATGTTCCACTTTTACTTGTTCTGATATTTGGCCGTGAAATATGTTTTTATAATATAGGTCGTATTGTCAATATCACAAAGCTACTTTGACAAGTTGTTAAATGTATCGCAGGCTACACCTATGCAACATAAAATTATGAACTTTCATGCCACGTACGTTTACATTTGGAGCATGCGTTTCTTTTATAAATGATCATAAGAAAATAAGCTAGAGCATATTCTGTAACAATGACAACGAGGCAGAAATAAGTTACTTGTGGATTTTTTGAAAGTTAAGGGAGTACTTCTCTAGCCTGATAAACCACACCCACTTCTTTTCTGCGTGGAATGGACAGGGAATAGTATGGTAGAGCCAGGCAAGCACTTCTCAATGGGGAGAGGGTGCATGTCTCAAAGCTGTTGTTTGTCGCAGCTTTTTGGACTGTGCCATTTGAAAGCACACAAAGGTTACCTTTAAACATGAACATGACTGAAACATTCAGTCAAATTAAATAGAATAATAATTATTATTATTCTGCATTGTCACGCCCTACATTTAATACAATCTACAGTTCTTTGAATGGAAGCTTGCAGAACTATTCTATATTAATTTATCCATGGAAAGAGCTGAATCAGAATCAAAGCAAGACACTGAAAATTACTGAAAAGTAAATGTGATAAATAATTTAAAAAAATATATAATAATAGCAAAAATCTATCTATTTTATTGTTAACTACCTTACGAGCAAACTTTACATTCACATTCTATAATATCTTTTTATTATTATTATATATATATAATATTATATTATTATATTTATTATTTGTTAAGTATTTTGAATGACTATCTGCACTTCCTCTTTTCAGAATAAGTGAAATTATCGAGACCTGTCTGTGTGAATGCAAAATATTGCTGACGTGTTTACATAGTCCAATGTTCATTCCAGCATTACCTGTTTAGTGAGTCATAGTCAGAGGGTGGAGCAGTAAAAAAAATAAATCCATGCTGGTGGATCAAAGAGGAAGTGGAGCTACATTAAAGTTTTCTAACTCGACTTCAACATCAAATGGTATGTTTTACCCACATTTACCTTTTTCACATCTTTAACAAGCTGTTTTTCTTTGATATGGCAAGTCTAGAGTGCAATATTTTAAAATTACATCTCATTACATTTGCATTTAAACCAAAAATACAAGAATGTATACAGTAGAAATATATGACGTTCTGTACAATAATAACAATAATCTTTTTCAAAATACACTCTGATAAAATCCTGTACGGAGACAAACTGGATTGAACAAAATTCTGATGATGATGCATTTGTGTCTTACAGCTTTTGTAAAGTGAAAAAAAAAAAATGAATTTTGGACAATTCAACATTAAAATATCCTTGGATAACAACACAACAGCAACAACAACACATCCTTTAATTAAGAGCATTATTAACAACAACAAGGATTTAAAAAAACTACTTTTGTCCAATGAAATCAATGCTCTTTACCCATGCAAAGAATTTAATAATGTGTTCACTCCATTAATGGCTGCTGTTTCTCTTCATAATGAGGACATTATGGATTTTCTTTTGAAGAAGGGGGCAGACCCAAATATAATGAACACAGGTGGATTCACAGCGTTGCATTGTGCCTCAGCACACCAGGCTCCACCTATGTTTGTGAGACGTCTGCTTGAAGCAAAGGCCAACCCAAACATATTTTCACCCATTGGTTTCACTGCTCTTCAGATAGCAGCCTGTAATAAAATGGAAGCCATTGTGAAGCTGCTTATTTCTGCAGGTGCATTAGTGACACCTGTGCCAATAAATCAGCAGAACGACATAAACAAGAAGCTCTCTGAGATGATCGGGAAACTGGCTGCAGAGGGGAACGAGTTATGCACCAAAGTCATGTGTTTTTTGGAATTGGAAATTGCTTTTCGAGAGAAAACTCCTGAAGAGGTTTTTAAAATGTTTCACTCTGACATGATGAACGAACATCCTCAGAACCACTTCATCATGATAGAACTTCTTCTCTCATTACCACCTCACTTTCCGGAAAAATATAGCCAATTATGTATCAAATGGCTGAAGGAAACTGGCAATCTTATATCCTATTTTGAGAATTTTGTTAGCCGTTTCTCAAAAATAAATAAATAATATCGAGATAGCGCAACAAGTAGTTTACATACAGTTTCCTGCACTATGGATGAAATACCTCTGGAGCAGGCAGAAGCTTTAATCCTTCCTTTGCTTACTTGGTTGAAAGAGAAGACACTATGTCAGTCAGTAATTCAAACCCTGTATGTGATAACACAGAAAACAACAAAGACCCAGGCATGGGACGCCAACTTTATGACAACATTATGTAAAGGTATAGTTCCATTTGCTACAGATAAACACTCCTCTGAAATTAGAGTATACACATATGGTGTGTTTGCAAACTTACTTTCACTTAAAGATGCTGCCAGCATCTTCGCCTCAGTGGGGATCTCCTCTGTGCCTGAAGATGTTCTGACATCTGCAGGCATGACAATGAATGACAAGCTCAAAGATGGACTGAGGCGACTCAATGGTCACTTTAACGGAACAAAATCTGAATGTGATGAAAACCCAGTGGCTTCTGGATCAGTCAAAAAGAAAAAAAAGAAAAAGAAGAAAAAGAAGGACAAGCCAGAGGTGCAAGACCAAAGTGAGAGTGTCAGTGTTCCCGTTGAAGAATCACCATCTAATGTTCAGCCATTTTTGTCTAAAATGTCATTGGATGAAACTTTGGTCAAACACAAATGGCTCCAGATCAGTAAAAGGTGGATGGAAAAGCTGGAGAAGCTTCACAGCTCTGAGCAAAGTGCTGTCTCTAATATAGGAAGTATGGTGTATGTGAATGATGCAGAGTTCCTCATAGCTAAAGGCAGTGATGGGACTGAGGTCTTTCTGGGGCTGAGAGACGATGGCACTGAAGTGGCCATTAAGAGAATGACAAAATCCAACTACCAAGTGTTGAAGAACGAGGAAGGATTTCTCAGACTTCCAGAGTTGGACCATCCCTCTATCGTGCGATACATCGATGCTGCAGAGGATGTGAACTTTGGATATTTGGCTCTTCAGCTTTGTGAATACACACTGGAGGAATATCTCAAAAATAATGACAATGCTCAACTAAAATGGAGTCTGGTGCGACAGTTCCTTGACAGTTTGAAGGTGCTTCACAGTCAAAAGCCTCCAATTCTTCACCGGGATCTAAAACCACAGAATGTGTTGATAGGTGAGAATAAAAATATAGAGAAATTAAACAGTGTACAAGAGAACTTTCATTCATCATCTCACCTGTATTCTTCTCTATAGATGTAAACGGAAGAGCCAGATTAGCTGATTTTGGCATAAGTCGTCGTTTGCTGACAGGCCAAACCACTCTGCGGACGGCCAGTGCTGGGACAAAATGCTGGATGGCCAAAGAGACTCTGAACGAGGACGACAGGACGCCTTACAAGTCAAACACTGATATCCAGGTTGGTTTAAGTTTCTCATAAAAATGAAACAATAACATTTTGTAATATTGTGTGTTACTTACAGGTGGCTGGGATGCTGATTTATTATATCCTGTCTGGAGGCCATCATCCCTTTGGAAACCGGTTCCTGTGTGAAGGAAACATTTTCAATGGGAAATACAGCCTGGAACATGTTGAGGATGTGGTGGCGAACGACCTCATTGAGTGGATGATCAATGAAGAACCAAGGAACAGACCCAATGTTGAGGAATGTTTAAGCCACCCCTTTTTCTGGACCAAGCGCAAGTAAGGAAGAAGTGTAATTATATGTACTTGATATTAGTAACAAAACATTTTCTTTTTAGACGTGTTGAGTACTTAAGAAATATTGGGAACCGTGAAGAGATTGCCAACTGCCGAAAAGCTGAAGATGAATTAATTTCTGCAGTGGAAGAATTTGTTGTTGAGAAGTCGATGGAAAACTGGAAAACAAAAGTGGGGACTAAAATACTACAATAATAATATAACAAAGTGTATTTTACAACCATCTGATTTAATTCATAATTTTCAAGTTGTCTGAGGAGTTGATCCAGGCAATGGACAAACGGGGCAAAGTTTACCCTGAAAACACACTGGGACTTTTGCGCTTCATTCGAAACCTCCATGAGCACTAGTAAGTATTGTTACCAGTAGTTTCTAATTGTTTTCGTTTGCTTTTGAATGGTCAGTAAAAATGTATTTCTTTAATCTTCTCCAGCCCTAAAGATGCAGCCCAGGTTGACGTAATGGCATTGTTTCCTGATCTTTGTGGATCCATTTACAAGTTTGCCAAAAAACGGAGGTGGAATTTGGAGACGCCTCTAAGAGAAATGTTTGAAAGGGAGGAGGGGGCCCCAGGCTGCGTCAACCCAGGCCCTGAGGAAGAGGACACACTTGGAGTCCCAGTCCAGGAGTCCCAATGCACTGACATGACAAAAGACCCAGAAGGCAAAACAAAAAAATAATAAAAATAATACATGCTGCATGATTTGTATATAAGTAAAAGCCAGAGCCTACAGAACAAGGTGCAGAAGAACAACAAAAAACAATGTGTCAGATTTATAGAAGGAAAGCAAAAATGATAAACTATAACAAGTTGCTTTGTCATTATTTGTGTACTGCCTTTTAAATGGTTCACTAAATAAAGGCAATTGAACAATTTGTTTGAGGTGCAAATAAAATCAATGCCTTTTGTTATCTGGGGTTGAATTGCAGAGGCAGCAGGCTGAGCAGAGATGGCCCGACTTCTTTATCCACGCACACTTCCTCCTGCTCTTCTGGGGGGATCCCAAAGAATCTCCAGACCCCTCAGAGATGTAGTTCCTGCAGGGTGTCCTAGGTCGTTCTCCGGGACCTCCCCTCAATGGGACGTGCCAGGAACACTTCCCCAGGGAGACGTCCAGGAGGCATCCGTAACAAATGCACTGAATATCATTTCGACTGCTATATTAGGGGGGAAAAACAAAAAAACGAAGAATCTTAAGAATCATGACAGTAAAGACCAAAAAGACAACAACCTTTAACAGAGAACCATTGAAATGCGTTTGAAATTCTGAAGGATTACAGTGTCACCTACTGGCTATAACTATGTATTGCAACAATATGGTTGTGTCGCACAGTCACACGCAGCTTTGTTGGGAAGCACAGGATTGTTTTTTTCCTGATCAGTGTTGGGCAAGTTAGGCTACTTTAAAATTGTAATATATGTTACATTAGTAGCTACGGCCTTATTCACTTCTGGCGCGGCCTTGTGGTAGCAGCTGGCCAAAGGAGCTCATAGTTTTTCTGTAAAACTAGGATCTTACATAGCGTACAAAGGCCTTTTTTAATACTTCCTCCTTTAGTAAGGTGGAATAAGGGCCATAAGTTACAATTGCACTTCTTGTTTAGTTTTTCTGTACAATCTATGTATTTATAAATAGGTATTCATAAATATTTTACTTAGATCTTAAAATTTATAATAGTTTTATTAATGTCTTTAATGCTGCTCCTCCTGGCAAATGAATTTCCTTCGGGATTAATAAAGTTTTATCTTATCTTATCTTAAAATATAATGTGTTTTGTTTTGCATATAACAGTAAAATAAATAAATCAGTAACACAGAACCATTGAAATGCATTTGAAATTCTGCAGGATTACAGTGCTACCTACTGGCTAAAACTATGTATTGCAATTACTAGTATTGTTACTACTTTATTAAAATATTATGGTTGTGTCGCACAGTCACACACAGCTTTATTGTAAAGTGTAACTGTTGGCCTTAAGAGACTTAGGGACTATTATATCATATGCAAATCCTAAGAATTGTATCCATCATCTTGCAGACATTGACTTAGAGAATAATAGCAAAACATAAATAATGGCTGTGGGAAAACTACCCAAACATTATGATTGGAAATGTTATGTTAAATGCCTACTGCACTTAGACAAGCATGAGTCAAAGCAATGGGGGAAAAGAAGCAACTGAGACTGATTAGCAAACCATAAAACATACAAAAATATGACCAAAGGTACAAACATTATGTTCAAATTAAGTATTTGATATGGTAAGAGACATGTCTATTACACTTTATTGCACTGGTGTTGAACATAAGCGTATAATAAGCTACCCTTTGTCATACATTTCAAGTCTCGACAAGCACGTTTGTCAGTGGGTGGAGGTGAAAAGAAACTGTAGGATCAAAAATCAGCAGAAGAATAAAGACAGAGCACCGAATAAACTTCAAAGCCATAGCCTACCAACTCATTGAAAAGGTACTGTATGTTAAATTTTGACATTGAACGTTTTTTGTTTATCATTGTAAGAAAAATGTCCTTTTACGTAAATGTGTGTATGCATGCATGTACAGTATGACACAATTTGGGTGGAAGTTGAAAAAATGTGTTTAAGGATTGGTCTGTCTATGAAGCTTGATGCCTTTTCTGTTAAGCTAGGGGAGTTTATAGACATGATTTAGTTCATTTAATTATTGTTCTTGGTAAAAGGCCAAACATAGATATTCACTTAGTATTACTACTTTCCTACAGCATGTTCTGATTTTAGAAAGGTGTGTGTTTGAAGCGGATAATGATGGCAAAAAACATTAAAGTAGATGAGATGTTCTCAAATGTTTCTCTTGAAAATGTAATTTTGATTATATACATACTTCTTGTGTGGCGGCTCCCTTATCTGGGTCTGTGTAAATGAAGGTGTGTGTTGCTCAGTCAGACCTGGACACAATCTGGACTGGACCTTGTTAAAAAACTGTCAAATCGTATAATTTCACATACTGGTCAGGTGAAGACTGCGTCCTTTTGAATGACGGTTGATTCAGACACAATAGAAATGCTTTATAACTTGTTCTGCTGTGTTGCTTCTTAAAGTAGCTTCACCATGTGGTTTTATTACCTGTATTGTGTCTTGCAGTTCGCTGGAGTAAAGAAATGACTTCACCAGTAAAATCACAAGTTCCTGTGCGCGAAACACACACTTTAATACAAGTTATTATAAACAACAGTCTAAAGAAATTAAGAAAAGACATGAAGTCCTATGACATTAATGGTCTTTACCCATGCAAAGAGCTGAATGATGTTATAACTCCATTAATGGCTGCTGTTTTCTTTGGGAAAATGAGTCTGTGCACTTTTCTCTTGCAACAACAGGCAGACCCCAACATAAAATCCCCAAATGGTTTCTTAGCACTTCATTATGTTTCAAAATGCAGCACCTCAAAAGCCCAGGTATCTCCACGTTTTTCTGAAGAAGATTTAAATGTCATGAAGATGCTGATATCTGCAGGAGCACTTATAACACCTGTGCCAGCAACTGAACCCAACATGCTAAACAACAAGCTCTCTGAAATGATCGGGAGACTGGCTTCAGAAGGGGATGAGTTATGCTCTGATGTCAGGTGCTTTTTGGAACTGGAAATATTGCAACGAGAGAAAACTCCAGAGGAGGTTTTTGCAAGTTTTCACAGTGACATGCTCAAAGAACATCCACAGTACCACTTCATCATCATCGAACTGCTTCTAACTCTAACAGGACCAAATCAAGAAAAATACAGCCAACTTTGTATCAAATGGCTGAAAGACACTGGTAATCTGCATTTCTATATTAACAATGTTGTCACTCGTTTCCCAAATATTCATACGCTTTCTATGAATAGGGCTATAAATAGTTTACATACAGTTTCCTGCACTATAGATGAAATACCACTACAGCAGACAGTGGGGATAATCCCTCATTTACTTCAGTGTTTAAAAGACAGAGCTGATTTGAGTCAGACTGTCATTCAAACCCTGTATGTGATAACACAGAAAACAACAAAGGCCCAAGCATGGGACAGTGACTTTATAGAAATATTATGTAACAGTATAGCTCCATTTGCTACAGATAAACACTCCTTTGAAATTAGAGTATACACATATGGTGTGTTTGCAAACTTACTTTCACTTAAACATGCTGCCAGCATCTTCACCTCAGTGGGGATCTCCTCTGTGCCTGAAGATGTTCTGACCTCTGCAGAAATGAAAATGCACGATAAGCTCAAAGAGGGACTGAGGCGACTCAATGGTCACTTCACCAGAACAAACTCTGAATGTGAGGTCACCTCAGTGATAAAACACAAATGGCTCCAGATCAGTAAAAGGTGGAGGGAAAAGCTGGAGAAGCTTCACAGCTCTGAGCAAAGTGCTGTCTCTAATATAGGAAGTATGGTGTATGTGAATGATGCAGAGTTCCTCATAGCTAAAGGCAGTGATGGGACTGAGGTCTTTCTGGGGCTAAGAGACGATGGCACTGAAGTGGCCATTAAGAGAATGACAAAATCCAACTACCGGGTGTTGAAGAACGAGGAAGGATTCCTCAGACTCCCAGAGTTGGACCATCCCTCTATCGTGCGATACATCGATGCTGCAGAGGATGTGAACTTTGGATATTTGGCTCTTCAGCTTTGTGAATGCACACTGGAAGAATATCTCAAAAATAATGATGATGTTCTACTGAAAGAACTGGTGCAACAATTCCTTGAAAGTTTGAAGGTGCTTCACAGTCAGAAACCTCTTATTCTTCACCGGGATCTAAAACCACAAAATGTGCTGATAGGTGAGAGAATATACTTTAAATAGTGTATATGAGAACTGTATTTCACCTGTATTCTTCTCTATAGATGTAAACGGAAGAGCAAGATTAGCTGATTTTGGCATAAGTCGTCGTTTGCACAAAGGTCAAACCACTCTGCGGACGGCCAGTGCTGGGACAAAATGCTGGATGGCCAAAGAGACTTTGAACGAGGAGGAAAGTGGGGCACCTTACAAGTCAAACACCTTACAGGTGGCTGGGATGCTGATTTATTATATCCTGTCTAGAGGACACCATCCCTTTGGAAAAGGAGTTGTATGTGAGACAAACATTTTATTTGGAAAATACAGCCTGGAACATGTTGAGGATGTGGTGGCGAACGACCTCATTGAGTGGATGATCAATGAAGAACCAAGGAACAGACCCAATGTTGAGGAATGTTTAAGCCACCCCTTTTTCTGGACCAAGAGCAAGTAAGGAAGAAGTAATTAATATGTACTTGATATTAGTGACAAAACATTTTCCTTTTAGACGTGTTGAGTACTTAAGGAATATTGGGAACCGCGAAGAGATTGCCAACAGCCGAAAAGCTGAAGATGAATTAATTTCTGCAGTGGAAGAATTTGTTGTTGCCGGGTCCACAAGTGACTGGAAAACAAAGGTGAGAATTGAAAACAGATATTACTGAGAAATAAACATTTTTCTAACCATTGGTTTTATACACAATTTTGCAGTTCTCAAGGGAGTTAGTCCAGACAATGGACAAAAGAGGCAAAGCTTATCCTGAAAACACCCTGGGTCTTTTGCGCTTCATACGAAACCTTCATGAACATCAGTAAGTAGGCTGTTGTTGCCAGCAGTTCTGATATTTTTATTTGCTTTTGAATTATGCCTCCCTTTAAATAATAGTGTATTCACTTATTTTTCTCCAGTCCTGTGGAAGCAGTTGAAGCTGATGTGATGATGCGTTTTCCAGATATTTTTGGATCAATTTTCAAATTTGCCAAAAAACGGGGGTGGAATTCTGAGACACCTCTGAGAGAAATGTTTCAAAGGGAGTAGGGAGCCACAGCAGACCACGTCAAACCAAGCCCTGGTGCAGAGGAGCCACTAATACCAATTTAAGCACATGATTTAATGCTCTGACAGGGCCCAAGCAGAGTTCTCAGGGCCCAAACGGAGAGACATAGCATAATATTATAGCATAATTCCATATTATTTATGGAACACGCACACGCACACGCACACGCACACGCACACGCACACACACACACACACACACACACACACAATCTTGTACTTCTATCTTAGTGAGGACACTCATAGACATAATGTACAACCCAGACCCTAACCCTAAAGTTCAGTCCCCTAACCATAATCCTAACCCCAACCCTTATCTAAACCCAATTCTAAGTAACCCTAACCCTAAAACCACATCTTGACCCTCAAACAGTCCTTCAAATAAGTGAGGACCACCCAAAATGTCCTCACTTTACAAACATGTATTTGTTATTTCTTGCAAATGGTGTTTGTGTTATGTAATTATGAAAGTAAAAAATATTATGTGGAGAGTGAAATGGAGAAATGCGATGAAAAGATTAATAGAATATGCACGAATAATTAAAGGATGTCAAAAAAACGAAAAAAAACCTTGTATCATTGTGTGCCTATGTTGTGGAAAAGAAATTGGAGGTGTGGCGTTCTATTTCTTACCACTAGGTGTCCGCGGTGATGGTGACTGCCCACGTGAGGCAAAAACAGTGACGTATGACGTTGCAAGATAAACAAGAAATTAGGGAAAGGAAAGGTGAGGTCGCTCGCTGATGTGGTACTCCTATTAAGATGTCGACTTTCTGCAACGTGGAGCCCAAAATGCTGTCTTCCAAGCGAAGTGAGAGCGACTGGCAGGGGCTGGTCAGCGAGGTAAGTCATCCTGGGCTACCGACGTGCAAAGACAGGCTGCTTTTTCTGCTCCATATGGAAATAGAAAAGGACACATGTTACACAAGATCAAATGCTGAAATGATAATGCTTCAAGAACACAAAACATGTATCTGGTGAAGTGTGCTAGCATGCTATTAAAGAGCTAGCTCACCGGCTGCGAAGCTTTAGGATCTCTTTTTGTGACATATCACGCTTTGTAAAATTGCGCACACGCCCACCTGTAGGATCAAATGACAGGGCAACGTCGGTATTGATCATAGACTGCATGGTCTTGATGAATTGGGTTATCAGTTTTCGATGTAAAAGTAGCAGATGTTGCTAATCACCTGCGTGGTTGCTATGGGAACAAGAGATACGGCCAGTCGTAACATCTCTCAAAATACTTCAAGCGATGTTAAATTAACTTTTTACAATAATATAATATATATATATATATATTAAAATTAATCAAAAAATCACAAAATAGTTGAGAAATATTTGTTGTGGTTAAAAACAAAAAACAAAACTTGTGTATTTGGTATCATGGTTTGCTGCACACCCAGTTGTTACTTCCTTGCTAATGGTCTGTTAGTGGTTTGCCCCAGTTTGAATGAGTGTGACATGGGATCTTTTCTTTGTAGTTCCTAGTTTGCAAGCGCAAGTTGGAGAGCAAGAAGGAAGCCTTGCTTATTCTATCCAAAGAACTGGACACTTGTCAGCAAGAGAGGGACCAATACAAGCTCATGGCCAACCAGTTGAGAGAGCGCCACCAAGGACTGAAAAAGAAATACAGAGAACTTATTGTACGTATTTCTTAAAATTAGATAGATTGTTCTGTGCGTACAGTTTTACCTATTAAAGAATGTATTTTAGGACGGTGATCCCTCTCTGCCACCGGAAAAACGCAATCAAGTAAGTTTTGTGCGTGCAAGAAGTATATTCTAGATCTACAGTCACAGACAGACAAATGAATTGGGAAAAAAATTAAGTAATTCAGGGTCAAATAATGAAATGTAGTTAGAAGATGTTTTCTTTTTAGCAATGGTCCGTTCATTAATATTTTGCTGTTTTTCCTGAGGTGAACTTAGCACAGCTATTGAGAGACTCAAGGGACAAAAACAAGAAGCTTGGAGACGAGGTTAAGGAGCTGACGCAGAGGCTTTCCGAGGCCCAGGGGGACAACAAGGTGAGATTACCTGTACTAGCACACACGTGAACAGACAAGGCAAAGCATTTGGATGCAGGTATTTATATAACATCTAGAGGTTAGCAGCAATTAATTACACTCCGTTATATACTCAAGCAACTTTTAGAAAGAAGTGCACTGAGTAGTTCGAACACACAACACCTTTTACTTTTAGCCTACTTTATTACTTGTCAGAATCAGAATGTTTAAATTATTTTACAGAAAATTTTGCTAGTGAATTAATCACATCACTACCAAAACATGCCAGAGACTTTTACGCTCTAGTATTTTTTACTAAGAATACGTTTTTTACATTTTAATTCACATGAGTATTTGTTCAACTACTTGAGTAAAGCCAATTTAAAGTACCTGTACTGTTACCTGAGTAAATATTTCGGCTACTGTATCCACCTCTGAAAACAGGATACTTTTTTTAAATTTTCTGCAGCTTCTGAGGATGACAATAACCCGTCAGCGGCTCGGTGATGAAGAAGTCGGGGCACGTCATTTCCCTGCGCATGAGCGTGAAGATCTGGTTCAGCAGCTTGAAAAAGCAGGACTAAAGGTTTGTTGGCTAGCTTTTTTTATAATCCTATACCCATAAAAAAAAAAAAAACTCTAAAGTTTTGATAATTTTTTTCTCATTAATTATCCGTCATCATCCTTTTTTATTTTCTGAAATTGGTAGCTTCCTTGCACCATCCAAGTTCCATACTTTTTCACATCCTCACAGCTTTTTAGTTGTGCTTAAGCTTTACTCAGTGTCAACTGTCAAGTAAACTTATATTAAGCCAACATGCACACTGAGAGGCTCCGTAGCTGCTAAAAGTAAAAATAAACTGTATGCATAGCAAAGTCTAACTGACTAAACAAGTCTAAAAGCACCTGCCAACTAAAATTTAATAACACTGGTTATTTTCTCAGATGGAGGAAATGGAGAACAATGTGAAAGCGCTGACTGATGAGCTGCAGGATGTCAAGGCTGAACGCAACGTGTACAGGGACAAGTCAAAGAGACTCAACACGGAACTAAATCATATTTTAGGCAACAATGAATCCCGTCTCATTGATGTGGATGCTCTCTGTATGGAGAACAGGTAAAGGTACAACAATTTACTATAAACCTCTTTGCTTTATTGGGTTAACCATATAACATAATGCTATACTATGGGTAAGGCCATTTGTATAGTGTTTAACAGAATTACATACATTGTTATTTTGTATTGCAGATATTTGCATGATCGTTTTAGCCAACTCCAGGAGGAGGTCGGTCTGCTGAAATCGAACATCATGAAGTACAAGGTATCCGTCTGATTCTACTGAAATGATAGTTTAGATAATGGGCAAATGTCGCGACAGGCATTACTGAATGTACTGTAAAATGTCTGTACTTGTTTAAATTAACAACTGAAAGAAAACAAAATACAAGCAATACTTGAAAACGTTCTTCAAATGAGATGGAGGGTTGGGGAGTGGGGTTTGATCATACTTTAAACTTTGACCCTCTTCCACTTTCCATGATTTTTGCAGGCTGCTCTCGAGAGGAAAAAAAACTCCTTCGGGAAAGGCAACAGCACTCCCCTCACCGGTGTTCTGTCTGCTAAACAAGGTATAAACAAAAGTTTTGATTTCAAATTGAACTTTAAACTGATCTTTTCAGTCAAACTCATCCTCAATACCCAAACTGTCCCTCAAAGATGTTTTTAACTGTGTCTCAAAGCACCGTTCAAGTTGAAGCCGGATCCCTGCTGAGATACTAATTGTATTGTGAGCGATGGTGAGCACCACTGGCAGGGAAACGAGGCTGCCTTCATGACTGACAGTTGCAGGCAGCAGCAGCACAGTGGGCTCCAGAGTTAAAGTCAGAGGAGTCTGGGCTAGTAGACAGCTGTTTGTAGCTCTCCATCTCTGCCTCGCTCTTGTCATGCTGTTTAGCCGTCTCTTGTTATATCACCCTCCTTAAATCGATTAAATATCATTAAACTTTTCTTCAACTTTATCCTACAGGCTCGAACTTTACCAAATGGTTTGCTCGACTTTGGGAAAAGAGTGTCAATTTCAATGTAATTTAGTTTTTGTTAAATCGTGTTGCACAATATTTTGAAAATGTATTGTTATTGCAATATTGGGTGACAAAATAACTATATGGCAAGAATCCACAACAAAATCAATGAGGTTCTCCACCTGACATTAAATTATTAAAAAAAAATATTGCAATTCTGTATATACACTGTATCAAATATTTATTACATATAGATTTTTCTTTTCTCATATTGTGCTGCACCTTTCTCAAGTCAAGTTTTATCCAAATAATACATTTTAGTTATAGCGTAATTTTAATTGTCCAAATGTTGTTGACTAAACCTTTGTTAATCCAAAAGTGCTCCTTACAACAGTTGTAAGTATTCATGTTGCATGACTTCGTTGCCCTTTAAAAGTTGTACCAAGGACCAGACTTGTTCCTTAGATTTGGATGTGTATAGTTTGGAGCTCATTGATTTAATTGGGAATCAGATTACCATTACACTATGGACTTGCTGATTAAAACAATAGGAGATTTAGTTGCAGTTTTAGTATTTGTAGCAACTTTAGTACTAAAATTTTACATAGGTATTACCATTCCTACATTTGTAAATTCTGTCTTTCCCCTTCAGTGCAAGAAATGCTACTTGAAGAACAGGGCTGCAGTCTCCCAGCCACGCCACAGTCCATCTCCGACCTCAAGTCCCTGGCTACGGCGCTGCTGGAGACCATTCACGAGAAAAACCTGGTCATTCAACACCAAAGGCACACCAACAGGTACAGGAATTATCTGTCCTTCTGCAAGTCAATGATTTCTAATTTTACGCTGGCACACGGGGTCATGTTTGCCGTGCTCAGCCCCACCTCCAAAGCAAACAGCTGGCTGATCTTATTTGTCTGACTGCAGGATACTGGGGAATCGTGTAGCAGATTTGGAGAAGAAGTTAAAAACACTGGAAGTATCTGGTCTCTGGAGTCTTCCGGGTATGTAATCCTTGAAACAGCTCGAGGATATGACACTCAAACAGGGTCCCGACATATAGTTGTTGCACTAAGCCCATGAGCATTGCCTCTTCATTAAAAAAAACTTGTATCTGTTCAATTCATTTGCCAATATTAATTTAGCTTTGTATGCGTACAAAGGTCATTTATCGATACATTTAGCCTATTAATGAATTACTCTAGATTATGTATGTTGCAAAGATTAATTTATAAAATATTTTTGTTCTTTTTGTATTCCTGTAATGAGTTATTTTCCTTCTCTTGTTTCTCAATACCTGATCACTTTTCTGCTCTCTTCTCCGGCTGGATCTCAGGCTTGACCTACCACGTATCGGTGGGAATTGGGAGTATGTATTCCTTCTGCCCCACTTAGCCCCAACCATGCCCTCCACCAAGTCATGCCAGGACACATCTGGGCAGATGTCCAGAAACCGTGCCATCTCATGCCCGCCGTTTACAATGTGTCATTTCCCACTGACCACCCGCTCCTGTGACGCTCCATGGTTGCTAGCTCTGGCAAATTCCAGCCGCTGAATATCGCACCGGGTTTATTTTGAGTGAGTGTGTCAAAATTTTAAAAACCATAGCATCAGGAAAACTTGAAAAGCAAAATGATATATATCAAAAGGGAGGAAACCTTGTTGAGGCTATGTCGTTAAAATAAATAGATGAGGTGACAAAATTACTGTGCAGGGAAACACTTTACTTCTGAGTACTTTGAACAATCTTCGTAAGTGTAAAACCCCAGTAACCTCCCAGTTTGAAAAATCTTTTTGCGCTTGAAATGAGCACATGAAACCCACTCATATTTGCCCACTAGAGGGAGATGTTGGGCCGCGCTGAAGTCGGCCGAGGTGGAGGGGCTGTGGCTGGATAGAGGTGCCCTGTCATGAGACTGTCATTCTCACCGCCATAAAACTGACAAGCATCCATTACTGAAAATGATTGCCCACATTACAAACACATTTAGGGGAATGTGCCGTTATTAGGGAATTTGTAGGCAAGGGCCCGGAGTGGCTGCCGACCACGCTGTCCAGCTCAGTTAGGGAGACACCGATATAGAGAGAGATGCGACTGTCTGCGGCCTTGATGTGATATGAAATTGGGTTGATGGATATTAAGGGCAAACGGGATCGGATGGAGGGGCCTTGGCTTTGCCTATACCTGCAGTCTGAAGATGTCTCGAGGTGACTGTGTTATCTACGAATGAGAGACAGCTCCAAACAATATCACTGACATCAATGCAGTCACGCGGATTGATAGATACACAGTCTAACCAGCTCAGGCCCCAAAACACTTCCTTTTGAATGAAGATCTACGGCAGCAAGATTTATACTTAAAATCCTTGTAGAGACGGATATTAAGCTGTTTTCAGATAACTTTATATTATCTACATTTGGAAGTGTCTTAAAAAAAATGGAAAGAAAGGAAAAAAAGATTGCTTCCATATTAATTGTGCATTTTGTAATTTAAACACGGCAGGTTTCTTCCGTGTGTTTTTCCGAGTAGACCCTAAACATTCATAACAATATGGTATGTGTCCATTACAATCTGGTCTCCATTCACATCTCTCATGCATGGTGTCACCCAGCCATCCGTTTTCTCATTCATTTGTTTGTTTTGCGCCTCACACTTGGCTGCACAAACAAACACGCGAGGCTTTGACTGTTCACATGGTTTTGTATGAAAACGACGAGGGACACAGGCACATGTTTGGAGCACATGTGTGTCTTTGCGTGGATAGTTTTGTGTGTGTTTCTCGTCTCTGGTTTATGGCGTTCAGACTCCCTATGACTAGCATATGGTGTCAGCCTGAGAGGCGTGCAGCCATCACTAATGAAGACAGATGACAGAGAAGCATAGCCACTTCCTGTGATGGCTGCAGTGCGTACATGTGTGTCTGTTTGTATTCTGCATGTGAGATTGTGAACATGAAATCTGACGTGTCCTTGAATCAGCTGCACTCAGAGCGAACACGGATGCACCCTTCAGAAGTTTCTCATTTGATAATAAAGTAACTTCTCGGTGCTTGCAGGAGCACAAGACAATATCGCAGTGAAGGAACATCTGCAACCAGAGCTCCATCCTACACGCGTCACATCACAGCCAAACATGCTGCCACCCAAAGGTGAGTGTGTAATTGTGTGGAAGTACTAGCTTCTCACTTCCATTGATAAGAGCACAAACAGCTAACGGCATAAACAACTGTAATTAGCTTGTGTGTGTGCTAAAAAGTCGTCCCAACTATCTGGAGCATTTAGCCCAGGTCTCATTCCTTCCCGCCTGCACTGCTCTCTCCCTCTCATTGGCGCAAGCTGCCCAAATGCCATGGCATTTTGGAAATGTGAAGCAAATTCTCGTCCGCTGACATTCACAAACTTGTGCCTTGTTCTCTTTGAAGGAGGGAGGAGGAGAGGGATGAAGGCCCATAAATATGGATGCCACTTTTAGTAATGTTGCTCTCTCCCGAAGTAGTCCTGTGTGGGAGAAGGTGGCTGAGACTCAGTGCAGTTTTTAACCTTTTCACCTGCACAGGCACACATATGGGTCACTAATCTCCCAAGTTAGAACAGACTTTGGTGAAGAGGCAGAACTAAGCTGTTACAGATATGAAGGGTGTCACACTCCTCTAAATGTCCCATGTCCGGAGTGATGAGGCTATATTTAGACTGTTGCCATGGAAGCTTTTCAGTCACTTAAGTAATTGAAATGACTTTACGTTGACTACATTGTCAAACTTTGAAAGGGATGGGGTTTGTCAGAAACTTTCATTATAATTATCCTTATGCTTTGTGAATATTTAATTTTATTTGGTGTATGTGTTTTTCTTGTCATGTTGTAAAAGTTTTCACACTTTGAATTCAAAAAGGTCACAGCTTTGCATTTCTTTACTTGTATTTGTGGCGTTGTATTAAGCAGGTGATTATAATGACCAGTGGTCTCCTCTTCCTCCCAGCAGCGCCAGACAACAGAAGCTCGCATG
Source organism: Gobius niger (assembly GCF_951799975.1). Lineage (NCBI taxonomy): Eukaryota > Metazoa > Chordata > Actinopteri > Gobiiformes > Gobiidae > Gobius > Gobius niger. The sequence continues at coordinate 14,748,568 of NC_136872.1, read as the reverse complement.
CATCATCACGGGAGAGCCACACCGCTGGCAGCGACCTTGGCACAGATGGCGTCAGCAGGGAAGACACACCTGCACTGCTCAGCAGCCTGGCTCCTCTTGTGGGGGTGCAGATGAATGGCATAGACAGAAGCGAGGAAGACATGACCCTGACTGAAGAGGGCGCCCTGGTGGAGCTGGGTGAGGGGCGGAGTCCAGTGGAGGAGGCGGGACATGAGGAGGAAGAAGCTGAGGATGAAGGACTGTGCTGCACTGTGGAGGAGGGGGAGGAGGCGGCTCTTGCTCTGGACGCCCCGCCCTCTGAGCCTGATCTATCATGGCTCTCTCTCAGGCACTCCTCAGAGGATCACAGTGGAGCGCCTCGTGTGGACTGTACGTCCCAGGACCCTGAGTCTAAGCATGAACCTGAGGCTTGTGTTGGAGACTCAGAGCCACGAACAGATAGTCAGGCTCCAGATGTGTCAAGCACGGCCAACTGGGACATTCAGTGTGGAACTGCACAGACTGACACCTGCCACTCTGCCGACCTGGCCTAGTCTGACATCAGAGACTTACGGAGGTTATTTAAATCCTTGTGGGTGACATCTCTATTGATGACTGTGTTCATCACTCGTCACATTCCTAAAACGCTGCAGAACTGGCTCACTTCTTCAGCCTGCAGCTCTGTTTTAGTCAATAAAACAGAGAAAACACTTTTACAGCCACCACTGACTGAGCCCGAGGTGCACTTTATCCACACAGGCTTGTTGCTCTGCAACAACAGGCAATCTAGAAATCAATGGAGTTTCAAACTTGATGCCCTACAGAAAGAATTTAGCTACAAAAATAACAGATACACAAACCTGAACTTCTAAATTCCCAGCTCTCCTCCCTGTGTGATTGGAAAATCCCTGCTGTTTGTGTTACTTCCAAAGGGACATCAGTGCAATAAGTGCAGTTTTTTTCTCTGTAGTTAATATAATAACAGTGCTTTTCATGTATGCTAGAAAGACGTGTACATGCATGAAAGTGGGTAATAGAGAAACAGATTTGACTGATGCTTGTTTATTATGGAGACTGTGCCTTACATGTGCCTTATTAACAGTACAAGAAGACTTTGTGCTTTAATAATAAATACTAACCTGAACGAGTGGCTCCTGTGCTATTGATTATGTGGAGATATTATTCTTCTGTGTTTATTATGCAGAAAATAATGGATAAGAGATACAGAATCTACAAAGCACGTCAGTATTTAATGGATATATATTAGCATCTCTTTGTTGAATTACACTTTTGTGCTTTAGTTTTAAATAATTCATTCTTTATGAATTCTGGAAATTCATGAGATATTTGGTTGTGTGGTTCATGAGTTGCACTGCCAGGCTCTTGCCTATTCCCGGACTGTGCGGGCCTTTCTCTTGGTGCGCCAGTTTCCCCCATCAACCCCAAAAAACATCCACAATAGGCTAACCCTCCAGCCAGCTGATTCTGACCATTAGTTCTCCATCAGTTCTCCTTACAGATTGCCCCAATAGCATCCTAGAATGGGTCTAATGCAGATTTTTGGGAAAATAAGATGTACATTCAATTTGAGTCCAGATATGGGCTCAGTACACCATTACCATTACGAGCTATTGTAGGTCCTGTGTCTTGGGAGAGGTCTACGCTCTTCGTTAGCAAAGGATTTTATGCAAAATGAAGAAAAAAAGAAGACACATTTGCCCTTATAGTCCCCATCAGTGTGTGATGAAATCTGCCCGAGGTCTAGTTTTGGTGCAGGTGACAGCTGGCCTCTCCAGGCAAACGCAGCGTCAAAGCCAGAATCCATGAACTGCTTATTCTGCAGAAGGCGACTTGCTATTTTTAATCTGTGACACGAAATAGAGCTGTATTAAATAGAAATAGAGGAAAAAGGCTGCGGTGTGTGGCCAGTGTCAGCCGTGTGCAAGGCAGCTGCTCCGCCACATACAGTCAGACCAGTCATGTTTTGAACAAAAATCAATAGATATTCAAACTGGTGCCAAACACTAAAAAACTACATCCAACAAAACATAGGAGGACAGGCATTTTAAAGTTTTCAAAAACTTTGATGCACTACTCAAATTGCACAAGTTTACACTTTTTCTAATGCACAACAGTTTGTTTTTAGGCTGTTACTGGGTCTCTGGAAGATCGATCATGAGACACAGACAGCCGAGCCAAATTCTTCAAAGTGTTTCATCCAACATCCAGGTAGGATCCTAAAAAAGCAGCACGGCCCGCTCCAGACTTCTAAAGATCCATCAGACTGCTCTTCAGACTGTGAGCAGTGCTGCCTGTCTGGGTTTTATTGGCCAATATTTTGTCTTGTCACACAGCTAAAAGATTCAGGCTGCCTCTCCCAATGCCCCGAGAGCTAAAGAGGATTGCTGAGAGCTGATATAACCAATCACCACGGCCACAGATAAAGTGCTACAGTACCAGCCACAAAAAGTCCTCTCAGCCTCTTATCTGTGACAGCGACAACCCTCAACTCATAATTTTATTTGGGGAGCGCACTGATGGATCTACAAAACACTCAGGTGAGTTGGAAAAGTGATTTGTATGCGTGTCTTTTGTCGGATTTGGGAACTTTGTAGCTGCGACTGTACCTACACTACTGAAGATGTGGAAATTGTCTACTTGGTGAGATCAAATTGTTAAGGTTTTGTAGAAGTTCGATCAAGGATAAGGACAAAATTAAGAATTCAGTGTGTATGTATATGTACAGTGGGGAAGAAAAGTATTTGGTCAGTTTCACATAGACATTCTATTGCCAAATACTTTTTTCCCCACTGTATGTATTTAATTGCAGAAAGGCCTTTCTACTGTGCTTCATCACGCACATGTTTTTGAATACTGTCACGACTTTTGGACACCTTTCAGAGAAAATTTGTTCACCTTAGTTTAGACTGTGCTGACTGAGAAGACATTTAACTTTGAGACCATTTTTGTTTCATGTGGATTTTCCCAGTAATGACAGTGACATTACACAAAAATCTGCATTTTGACGGTTACCGTAGTGACCACCACAGGATTTCCAGCTGCCCACCAATTCAAAGAAAAGACTGACAGAAACAGAGTGACTCAGACCCCGGCGGAAGATTGAATTAACGATATGAATTTCGTGGCGATGATGAATGATTGACAGAGTCTTCCCCCAGAGTCTGGACACTGGTGGTGGTAGAGGACGAGATCCGGGGCGGCCAGTTGACAACGACGAGCAGAGGAGAGGTCAGGCAGAGGAGGGGCGGAGGAGGGTTGCAGCACAGCTGGGCAACGGCCGAGCAATGGACGAGGACGCTTAAGAAGGTGATCCTGGGCAATGAATGGCGGAAGCAGGAATGAGCAGCTGCAGTGATCGACTGACACGAAGGTGCAGCTTGAGATGGGACTGTGATTGGATGATTGGTGAAGAGCTGCCGGTGATGAGGCGCTGAATGAATGCTGCAGGTAGGTCTTCCAGGTTGAATTTGCGCTGAAGCTTCATCTCAATTTTAAACTGTAGGCACTCCATCCATCCATCCATCCATCCATCCATCCGTGGGGGCAGCTGTTGGAGCTGTCCAAATCACATTGCACCAACCCCTTATGGCTCCTCCTGCAGGTGGTGGGTCCACGGCCTCACGATTCAAACCGGGCCTATTGGTCTCTCATAAGGGGCTTCTGAACCGCTCTTTGTCTGACCCGTCACCTAGGACCAGTTTGGGAGACCCTACCTTGGGCACGAAGCCCCCGACAACAGAGCTCCCAGGATCATTCGAGCGCTCAAAGCCCTCCACCACGTTACGGTGGCGGTTCCAGGAGGGACTGTAGGCACTTTAGAACATTATGCTTTGGAAAAGTTATGAACCAAATGTCAATCTGAAGTGCTTCGATGTTGTCCTGCAGTCCCGTCCTCTCCTGTCCCGCCTGAACTCAAGATCACTTTTGACCCTCTGTTGACCCTCATGAACAATACAATACAAAAACTATATGCAAAAGGAAATAAACAAAAACTGCATCACCATTATGCAACAAAACAATATCATGTCCCAGCTTTAATTTGTCTAACTTTTTTGTCCAAAAGCTGTGTTCAACTTTTACCCAGCACTTGAACCTGCCTTGTTGTGACTCCCAGATCACTAGGCTCTGAGCAGTGTGAGAGAGACCAGCCGGGTCACTACAACACTCGGCGGCTCTAATAAGTGAGACTGTATGAGCAGGAGGCGACTGGGCTGAGGTACTTTGACACACGAACACACACACGCCATATCGGTACTTCAATGCCTCGAGGGGCAGGGGTTGACCAGGGCAGTTGGAGCCAGCAGTTTCCAAGCTAACCACTCAGCAGGGTTAATTGCAACACCGACTGGATGCCCCTGCCAGTGGTGGCCAATACACCACCACTTCACACTTTTTTTTCCTCCTAATTTGAGTTATATCGTGCCTGTAAGATACACGCCAATCCCCGCGGGTGCTCTGTCCCCTGGGGCTACGATTTGGGAAGTGTAACTTTCTGCTCTGTTGATGACAAGCTGCTATTAAAGTGGATGATAGTGATTAAAAAAAAAAAGTGGCATAAAGTGTCAGTCATTTGCATCCACTGTGCCTCATGTGGAGATATATAAAGTGTGCTACGCCTAAATGCACCACTTGTTCTATGAAAAACACAAAATAAAGAGTTGAATCTATTTGTTTTTAGCAGCCACTTAATGTTGTTGTTATTAGTTGATCGATAAAAAGTCTAAGTGTTATCCCCAATTGAATATCCACTCCTATCCTATATCCTATCATTTTTTATAGATATTTTTACCTTTCCAAAGCATCCACAGGCCTTATCACTGTGACCTGCCTCGACGGTGTCAGTATTTCCACAACACAGACATGCTCCCTCTGTCCCGCTGTGAAGGGGGGGTCAGTGGAAGGCACAAGATGTCGGGGAGCGGGAGCTGGTGGGCGGCCGATAAGCGGAAAGGCCAAACCAGGGGTCATCGCGCAGCCACGGCATATAGAGTCAGATCTCTATTAAGATAGCAGATGGAGGGGCAGAGTGATAACAGTGGACAGGACCTTTGTCGTGTGGGAATCAGCACTATATACTATATGAGTCCAACGCCATAACTGTATAACTGCTGTATATAGTCTCGACATGTGGTCATATTGTTTTGGACTTTTATGTCGCATGGGAAGCTAAATCACGCTAGGGTTAAGACAGGATATAGTAACCATTACTGACCCCAGGAGAGTATCTTTTATCTGTATTTCCCACTGATAAAGGCCAAGACAGTGCAACCGTAGCAAGTAGTGAAGAGGCTGTCCATGGGTTTTAAAATTTGAAGTATTGCCACAGCAAACAATTAAAGACAGAATATTATAGATTTTTAATGGTCAAAAGTCCTTAAAGTGGGTTTCGGAAAAAAGATGCTGAAACCCATTTCAACCTGGATAGACTCAATCAGACAAAAGCAACGATTAGAAACGATTATTTGACATACTGATATGTGTATTTTTGGCGACCACGGCAGTAGACATGAGATACATGAAATGAATTTTTGAATGGATATGCAGGTTAGAGTTGGAGATGTCTTGCCCCGGAGCCTGGACACTGATGTTGGTATGGGAGGCCTGAGAAGGATGCAGCAAATTGAAGAGGCGGTGAAGGGGCGTCGGTGGGTCACAGCACAGCTGGGAATCAAACAAACCATGAATGCCAGAGGCTTCAAAGCAGAACTGAGGGCGATGATTGGCTGCTATGGAGGTGTGACCCTCAAAGACACAATCATTGACAGGAGGTAGGTGACGCTAAATTGGTCTCCCAGGTTGAATTTACGCCAAGGCTTCATTTCACAGAGCTCAACCAGGAGCTTTAAGATGGAATATTGTTGTTATCTTAGGTTGATGAGGGTTGCAAACAGCAGGAGGAATCCCACCCAGACACAACAAACTTAGCACATCTGATCTGGGAATTCATCCCAAGACCTTCTTGTTGCGACTTTCTCAATTATAACTAAGCTTAAATATTAACTATTTACATAAACAGAAATCAAACCTTAATAAATTTAAGGTTTGATTTCTGTTTATGTAAATAGTTAATATTTAAGCTTAGTTATAATTGAGAAAGTCGCAACAAGAAGTAATGTAATGAATTCCTGACATGAATGTGCTCCTTCAAAGTAGTTATTCCTACATTGCATAGTTTTTTTATTTGGATGTTTTCATGTGCAAAAGTCACATAATCATCCCAATACTCTGAACTGAAAATACCCTTTTAAAGTTTTGCCAAACATTTGCATATTCCCCCAAACTCCCTAACAACCTCCATACTGAGCACATTTAATTCTCGGCTGTCCAATTTTATAAAATGCCTTACCCTTATAAAATTTCACTGGCAGCCCAGAGACTTGTTAAAACTTCTTGTTAATGCATTATTAGCACATTATGCAAGTCCACATGCTGCTCTGAAGGCTGTGTATGGTGAGTATTAATAGGCAGCGATGCAATGGAAGTGGACCAGGGAGAGCAAAGACGAGAAATTACAATCAAGAAAACGCACCGCAGATACTGATCAAACTAAACAATTAGTTTGTGAATGTGTGGCACTTCTTCTTCGATTCGCTTTGGATTGTAACTTTAATACCACCATATAATACACCTGCATAGTTTTAAATGACATTGAAGGTATTTGGTTTGCAGCTGCAGTGTGACTATAAACTTTGCACTGCTGACTTTGACACATTTGCTTTTTTATATTATATATTTTGTTCTAATGTGATGATTTATATTATAGCCCCTTTCAAAACAATAGATAAACATAAGATATCTTAACCTCTTAACCACAACCTGAACAGAGCACATTTTCTCCAGATTGACGTTACCCAAATCTAAAAAATAGGGATGAAAAAGCAACAAAAATTTGATGAAAAAGCGACAAAAGTGCAATGAAAAAGTGAGTACAATGAACAAAAAGCAATGAAAAAAAGTTTAAATATAAAAGAGGTTACATTTGGGACAATTACTAATGATAATTAAATAGTCTATATAATTATTTAATACAAAAACCTTCTATAACTCACTGAATGAACTCAAACTTTCTGCAACATAGTCATATTCTTGCAAAAGTAGCTGATAATATACTATACCAAAAAAAGAAAACAAAAACTTGAATGTATAGTTTTTTAATGTTTGTTACCAAGTACCATAAGAGCAGTCCTCTTGCTTTTTGTTCTCATTTAGTGACCACTAATACCTGCTTTTGAAAGCCATTATGAAATATTTACCTCGTCCAAACCAGGCATTGGCATTTCGCTCGCGTGATTGGCTGACATTTAAAAGACTGGTAAGATTTGAATCGTCTTTAAAGGGCAGTCATTTGAAGTACGGGCTTAATAGAGTGGGTGCCTCTCTGTGTTAGGGCCTTCTTGTAAAACGGCTTCTGTTTTGTGTGCCTTGAATGGGAGTAAATAGCTCTTCTATTGCTGGAACTGTGCAAAAATCACGAACAGTACAGTAGTGACTTTTCGAGTGGTGAGTGAAGTCAGGATACTTTTTGCACGGATTATAGTTTTTGGGTTAATTTTCTATTGGTAATTTAGTGAAAATAAACTCACACACCTTCAAAATGAGAAGTTGGTGCCATGGTGGATTTCTGAACTATGGCTGACGTCTTCTTAAGGACTGCAACTCAACAACATCATAATAGTGTCTTTTTTTAGTGCTTTCTATTCTTTTGGGCATATGTACGAGATGGCAATTAGTGACCTCATCCGAGTCCTAAGGTACATTTTTTCGGCTGAACTGGCGGAATTTTGCAACCTCTGATTCAGCGCTTCACTTCATAACAGCTTGTTAAGGAGGCGGGAACCCATTTTGTCGTCCATAAGAACAAATCCTTCATCCCGCTGCTTTCCCGATGCATACAATCACTGCGGTTTGTTGGTTGAACAGCTGAGTGTGAGCTGAGCAAATAAAAATGTCACAAAAACAAAACAAAACGTCATTGCTGTACATTATGCAGGGGCCTGTATTAGTATTTCGATAAAGATTATGTATTATATAATGATCTATGTAACCAGGGCTGGCCCAACCTACAGGCAGACTAAGCAACTGCTTGGGGCCCAAGGCAACCAGGGGACCCCTTAAGTGTGACTACACTTCTAATGCAAAAAATATTCAAAATAATGTAATGTAATGCACAACGCTCAATACAGGACAATCGTTCATATTGACCCTGATCAGCACACGTTTAATGATGGGCCTCAAGTCAAATAATGCATCCCCTCTCACACACAAGCAACATAAACAACATTACATGACTCCAAAGGTGCTCAAATCAAATAATTCTCAAGCTTCTACTTATCTAAAATAAAATAAATACTAAGAGACTAAGGTCAAGTCTCAAGAAATTATATATAATATATATTTATAACGGTAGCACTTTATTTTACACTACTCTTGATGCATTGTACCTACCTAAATTTAGTACTCTGTAACGTGCTCTGTAACAATTTGTAATTACTTGTACCTATGGGTTAGATACACAATGGAATAATATGTTGTTTGTAGGTACACAATGTAATAAGACATAGGGTCTTGTGTCCTATTACATTATGTACCTACAAAGTACTAATACAAGTTATTCCATTGTGTATCTAATCCATAGGTACAAGTTATTACAGATTGTTACAGAGCACATTACATTGTACTAAATTTAGTTAGGTACAATGTATCAAGGTACTGTAAAATAAAGTGATGCCATTGTAACTAATAAGGGACCCACCAAACTTGTTTCCTAAAGATATTGTAAGTCAAGTTTAATTGGGCTGCCGGTAATTGCAGTACAGAGTACAGTTACTTGGTTGCTCCCCACCCCCTGAAGTAAGGCAGCAGAGGAAAAGAGCTGCTAATCCAATGAATCTGTAACTATTAAAATAAAACAAATCAGTAGTCAATATTATGTGGTTTGTACACAGATTTTATTGCAAACACTGCGCTCTTAAATGGAGATGACTCAAGGTATCAATCGCTGACGTGTCACCTACAAAACAATCATTACTTTCAGGTAGCTGTGAATCCCTCTCCTCAGGTTGATGTCACGTTGAGTCGATGAACTGCCGTGGGAGGAAGCTGCGTGTCTGGCGCTGACGGCGGGGGGAGCTTTACAGTCACGGCGAGCCAGACATTATTCCCATGAAGCAGATGGATAATGACTAGTTGTTTGTCGGTGTGGAAGCGAAGGTTGTTGTTCGTCGACTGTTAAATTAGGATATTGGGAACGATCACCCGCCCACGCCCCGCTCTCTCTATCGACCCCCGTCATCCACATCCTCTACCAAATTTGAAAGTTTAATTTGCCTTGATTAAGAGCAATTATGATGTGTCGCAGAGCGTAAAGCGCAAATGCTCGAGACGCTGGCCCCTGAAAATGTTTGCGAGATTGAAAATGGGAGACGCGTTTCCCATCAGAATCCTAATGTGCTTGATCTAATGCGCCCAGGGGAGAACATTGTGTCCTCAGCATAAGGGACAAGGACTGGCACTGCCCCGTGGAGGTCAGTGGCGCAAAGTGTGATGGCAACTTTAACACTGTGGACGCCATCTTGGGTCCTTATGTCCATGGTCATAGTATCCAGCATGGTAGCAATTATACATCTTTATTCATCAGCCCTTGCTTATTGATGCCAGGATGTATGAGAATTCCTGTTTGACTGATGTAGAATCCAGCACATTTGCCTTGCACTTTGACATCTTGGTGGAAGATGAAGACACTAACTTTTGCCCTGAAGAAGTGGTTTGGTTTAAAATGAAACGTTGGTTGTTGGAATCAAAGGGTGTCCTGCTTTCTCAGTTTATTGGACTTTGCTCATCGCTGCAAACGCTAAAACGTTCTTATCAAAGAAACGATGGAGATGAAAGAACCCAAGCAAGATAACAGCTTTCAAGAATATACATCTTTGTTAGGAAAATAGGGAATGAGTGATGTGTTACAGCTTAGGGATTGATGCTTATGGCGAAGCCCTTTTAACATTTGGCTTGTCGCGTTTCTGGCTGTTGGCCCAAACAAAGGGATGTGACAAGTCATCTTTCCGTCGTGGTGTTTGGACTTTCGTCACACACTTTGAAATTCTTGGAAATAAATCCAAAAATTGACAGATGTTAACACGCGCTACTTGGGGATCAGAATTTACAGCTAGGTAGAAAAATATTGGGAGTATAAAAAATGAGCAGCGCGACCCAGATTTGGCCCTGCCCACAAATCTCTGAAATTAAGTCATTTATTATATTTTCCCCCCTGCAAATGTTGTCCAGCGATGTGTAATGGAGGGCATGCCCGGAATGATGAATTCAGTCACAGCCGGATGGACTGGACATAGAGAGAGAGAGGGAGAGAGAGAGAGAGAGAGAGAGAGGGAAGGGGAGAGAGAGATGGAGAGAGAGGGATAGAGAGAGAAAGGGAGGGAGAGAGAGATAAAGAGAGGGAGAGAGAGGGAAAGAGATGGAGAGAGATGGCGAGAGAGGTATAGAAAGAGAAAGGGAGGGAGAGAGAGAGATTGACAGAGAGAGAGATGAGAGAGAGAGAGAGAGAGAAGGGGAGAGAGAGATGGAGAAAGAGGGATAGAGAGAGAAAGGGAGGGAGAGAGAGAGATGGAGAGAGAGGAAGAAAGAGCGAAAGGGAGGGAGAGAAAGATAGAGAGAGGGAGAGAGAGGGAAAGGAGGGAGGGAGAGAGAAAGAGATGGAAAGAAATGGCGAGAGAGGGATAGAAAGAGAAAGGGAGGTAGAGAGAGAGAGATGATAGAGAGGGAGAGAGAGGGAGGGAGAGAGAGAGGGAGATTAAGAGAGAGAGAGAGGGAGAGCGATATAAAGAGAGAGAGAAAAGAAGAGAGAGAGAGAGAGAGAGAGAGAGCTGAATGGGGACTGAGAGAGTCATCATTTGATATCCACTGGCATGATTATTGTCTCAATGATGACACGGTATCTTTTTTTAAACCACTTGATCAAAAATAATAATTAAAAGGGTTGTATAATAATATCAGGGCTGAAAATTTAATTACATTGGGTAGATTTATACAATTTTTTGTACCTCTGACAAGCTGTGACTAATATAGTTTGTATAGGATAAAACAGTACATCTGATATATAGGAAACCCTGGAGGTGAGCACTTTGTTAGTTTTATCTTTCTTTCTTTCTTTTTTAAATAATCTTCCACAAAAGAGGAATTGTAGAATTGTATGTTTCATAATTTTGAACATAAAACATTTTTAAAATAGGAAAGTACATACAGTGTAATAGCTGGGACGATCCACTTTTGTTACGATCCGATACGTATTGCAATATAGAAAGTAATTATGATAAGTAATGTCTAAAAAGAATACAGACATAAAGGGAAGGTAGATGATTTTCATTCTATATGGGATCTGTTTCTGGGGTACTTTAACCAGTTCAAGCAAGTAAATGTGTGAATGGGTAGTGAATAAATAGCCTGAACAGGACCTCCAAACACAAGTATTGAAAGTACTGAGATGCTTGATTAATTATGATACTTGGCAATGCAGCATAAAGTATTGTGATCCAATTTTGTCCCAGCCTTAATTGTTTAGTTGCTAACTTTCTTATATATTCTCCAAGACTTGAGTTAGGCTAGTGTACAGCAGGAAGCATAACTGACTAATATGCACAAACATCAAACATGCAACCTATCATCCCTGTGATTTTTGTGTTTTCATGTGCACTTATCTCATTTATTTAAATCATGCCAACTTTATTCCTGCCACAATTGTTCAGCCCTAACAGGAAGTGTGCTTGATCGTGCCATTATTCTCTTGTTAAATCTGGAAAAGCCCTTGTTTTGCAGTGATCATTTGTCACTCATTGGCTCTCGGAGTGTTGTGAGTAAACCCGTCACTTCTCATTTGCTAAAGCGGGATCAATACATGCAGCTTGTTACGACGGGAATGAAGCCTTGGATGTTTGAAGTGCTCTCCATCGAGGGCTAGTAATTGATTTTAGATTTACTGGTGGTATCCCTGGTTGCTCAGACGTGCAGAAACAAGTCATTTTGAATACATTTTGCAGTTTTAGATGTTAAATGATGGCCTCACATCATCACAGTCGAATCAAAACCGGGAGTTGAATGGTCGCTATTGGCATGTCGCAAAGGCTGTCACTAGCTCAGGTAGCACATCTGAAACAACAAGATATCTCCATGTCGTCTGCTTATGTTTTAGAGTGAATGAATTCCATATTTCTGTTCACGCTCTTTGAAATTGCATGCTATTTTAGCCATTCCAAAGTAAAGAATAGGCATTCATATGATATATTGTACCTCTACCACTATGGAGCACACAATTTTAGTATTTTCTGGAGGTATTTTTATAACCCGGAAGACAAAGCGCTTGGATTCAGTTAACTCCGCACCCCTCTCTCTGCTCATGCAACTTTTGCAGTAGTGGAAATATAAATACACAGCAAAAAGTGAAGTTCAAGATGCAGTTATAAAGAGTTGACATCTGCAATACACCTTCATAAATGGCTAACACACACAAGCTAACACACACAAGCTAACACACAAGCTAACACACAAGCTAACACACAAGCTAACACGCGCTTTGATTGACTCACCGCTCTGGTCCATCGCTGTTTACGTTATGGGACTCGCGTTGGTTATAAAAGTTAATCCACTTTGGTTCTGGAGAAGGTTCACCAAACATCCATCAAGAGACAGTCACAGAAAAACATTATTTTGGCTGAGAGTCGCCGAATCCCGGAAAGGAATTCCAACTTCTGCCGAGTGGCCTCTTCTTTAGGAAGGTTGAATAAAGTCCTGTACCTCTCAGCCAAAAGCGAGAAAAAAGAACAGGGGTCCAGAGTAGGTTAGAAAGAGCTCCTTCTTCACAGCTTTCGGTGCAAACATGACATCATGACACCTTTTTTTCTTTATTATTATTTCTTTCTTAAGAGAGAAATAATCTAAAAGCTGTTTTACAAATTAAAATCAGGCCGTAAACATAGAATTAAGCCAAAAAACACACTGGGGGTGTTTTTGATGAGGAATTAGCAAAACAACATGGCTAAAAGCTCCAAAAAGTCAATTTTGCAGGAAAGACCCTTTAAAACAAAAAATGGAGTTTGTCAATGTTGATGTCGTGGCCCAAACTTTCCTTATTGGTAAAATCCTGATTTTTCACGGGGGATGAGTTTGTAGGCACGTGCAGGCCCGCCTTAATGCACCCATAGGCCCCTGGGCTTAAACAGAATTGTAGGCCCCACCTCGCCTCAGCGCAAACCCTAACCCTAATGCTAACCTATAACCCTAACACTAAATCCCACAAAAACCCTAACTCTGCTACTCCTATGTATCCCTCTGGACCAGGTAGGGCGGGCCTACTCCAAGTGCACATACAGTATAGGAGCTTAGCGCAATCATCGCATATGGTTAGTCCTGCCGCAAAGTGAAGTGATTGACATGATTATATTTTCCCCCTTAATTCTGATAGGCCCTTGACTATGGTAGGCCCCTGGGCTCCAGCCCCTGCTAGCCCATTGGTTAAGGTGGCTCTGGGCACGTGTTTCACAGCTTTCAGAGGGCAAAGTGACTTCGTAACACAATATTCTCCGCCGCCAGGTTGATTGTTTTATCATCAGAGCAATACTTCCGGGTCATAGTGCTCATAATACGCTCACTCCACTTGTATGAAAAAAGGTACATCGCAAATTTTATCGCAATCTCAATACTCACAAATCCTATTTTGTTGATTCACACATTCCACAATCCAAGACATTAGCGCTCCCAGTGAGTTTATGTATCAGCTCATCCTAATTGGGTTAAAGGAGTTAATGTGCGGTAGGTCTAAAGCCGAGTTGACTGTTCAAAAGGGCTCCCTCCAGCGCGTCTTAACCTCTTCATCCCCCCCCCCCACAACAACTTTGATGTCGACTAATGATCGCGGGGCAAGATCCACCCTTTTTATCTGACGGTTTCATTTAGAAGCTCGTTTTTCTCCTAGATATTTAACTCCCGCAAATAGATAGTAATGAACCGCAGAAACAAGAAAAGTTATCGCAGCTGTTTAGGGAAGATAAGTGGTTAAGCTTCGCCCACAGCGGCTAACTTCAAAACATCAGCGTTGGCGGGAGGTTGCGGGAAATGTCTCAGTTATTATCAGCCTGGCTGGAGACAGTGGCTTTCGGGGTCACAAGGAAAACTGGTGGACAGGTTCCCGGCGATGTCCCATATAAGCCAGAGGAGGGTAGAGCGGCCATAACTGTTCTTCTGTCAGTGTCAATCCAAAACAATAAAAGTGGATAGTGGACATAAATCATTATGTCCCTTTTTATATTGACAGGCTTTAATAAGTAATTCACACAAATGTAGAATGAATAAACAAAAAAAAACAAAAACAAAAATCAAATGTGATAAATCCCTCTCAAAATTGGCATATACTCAGCCTGCTGGTAGATCATTAGTTGCTGATGATGCCTCTTGAGACTCTATGATGGGAAATTCTTGTTGGACTGAGCGCTTACTGAAGTACAAATCAGATAAAAGAAAAAAAAAAGAAAAAAAGAATTGACCTCAACGTTGTATTTGATTAACAGTATATTACTCAAGTAAGTAACAAGACTACTACTACACATCGAAAGCACTGCCCACCTCTGCCAATCCACAGCCGCTCCCTAAGGAGAAGGCAGCCAGCCTGTTTACAGCTCTTTGGCAAAGATACCCACTTCCCCCTCGGTGGCAGCTGCTGCTTCCAGAGGCCTGATAGGCTATTAATACCCCGGCTAATTTTACCAATCCATTCAGATTTACTGTTTCCACTTGTCAGCGTGTTGATTAAGAGGCACATGGCCATCAGGGTGCGGTTCACTTAACCGGGAGAGCAATCCACAAGGAGGAAACCGCACAAATGAAGCCATGCTAACTCAGTTCCCACGCACAATAAGACAAGAGCAGTGCAAGAGCAGGAGTTCTCAAATTATGGCACGCCAGCTGCTCCTGCTGGTCCTCTGCAGGTCTGTGGTTCATTTAAATGCTATTCTTTCACATTGTTGATTAAATCTGTCCTTGTGTACACCTACTGTGGCTTGGTTCTTCGGTCCAGTTATCGACCATGGTTTAGATACAACATGGAAAGCTAAATGATTTCCTTGGTATTTGGTGTGAAAAGTTTAAGAACCATTCTACATGAGAATTTATTTGTATGTCTTTAAAAAAAAAAGTGTCAAAATCTTCATATTCGGCTGATTTATCTCTCTCTTTATTCATCCCTTGATGATTTCAACTGTTACAGTAGTTGCATTACTCCCAGGGGCCTGCAGGTGGTGCAACAACACAGGCTGTGACCCACAGAAATCCCTGAAGCTATGAAGAGCTAATGGTTGTTACAGGAATAGACACTATTGTTCTTTGTTTTAACCCCTTTGAAAAGTTTAAGTGAGCCAGCCTTTCTCCATGGATTAGACACTTTGGAAGAAATGTCAGATTTTTTTTTGTTAGCGACCGTCTCCGCTGCCCTTGTATATAACAGTAGTCTTCTAACCTGGATATTAATGACGGCCACTATTGTATGTCACAAGAATTTACTCATTTGCATTCATCCCCCCATCCCTGCCATTTAGAAATGGTGTTCAGTTAAAAGTCAGATTTTGTTTTTGTCTTGCTGTTTATTTAACCCAGAAAAGTCCCTGTAAGATTTAAAATCTCAGAATTTCATCAACAGGGGAGGCCAAGCACCAGAGTTGTCGTTGTTTTTGTTTTAGAAAACAGTTTTCAACCAAGACACGGCAAACTCCACACTGAGAGATCCCATCGGAATTGAACCCAGGACCTTCTTGCTATGCAGAAACTCTACTATGTACAAAACTGTACCACTACTACTACTACTACTACTACTACTACTACTACTACTACTACATTTGTGTGATACGACTATGACAACAATGACTGTGAGATGTTATGAATTATTATATGTCACCATCAAGCCGCCATTTTAAGGGGAGCTAGCAAACATTGTCCACAGTCAGTACATTAAAAAAAACATTTTCAAAGTATAGAATAGAGACGCTGGTTTATACTTCGAACACCTTGTAATGTCCAAATGCTTTTAAGTGAATAGTTTTTGCATTTTAAAATCTGAATTGGTTTATTATTATTGAATCCTATTCCCTGTATACTTCAAGCTCTTCTGCACTTGTCAATACAATGTTACAAAGTTGGCCCAACATGTGAATATCCCTGCACGATAACAGCTACAACTACTACATTATTGTTTTGTTTATTTGAACAAAACCAACTGCTGTTTCTGGAGAGAGTTCAGCCTCGCTTACCTGTGTGGGATGGTAGACTCAGGTGTGCGCCTCTACGCACTTAGCTCAGAATGGGCTTAGTGACCTGATCATAACCCGGTACTGCATGACCTAAAGATCTCAAACTGGCCTCACCTGTAGAAATACAAAATACAGAGGGTAGTTAGCCGTGAGCTTTACTGCCAAAGTTGCCAGCTCCTTTCAGCCAAAACCGTGTTTGTCACCATCCGCAAACTCATGCAAGGAGCAGCAACACCCTACATGGTTCAGTGGACGGCTTGACAGGCAGCCATAGTCCATCATGTAAAGTCGGGGTTGTTTTTTGCACTCCCTTTTGTGTTGGTCATCCTATACATGCACCACTGAAACACACAGTATCCATTATTCACATGCTGAGTCTATGCAATACATATGTAGATGATATTTGTCACACTGAATATATGGACAATATGCCGCAGCGGTTGGTAACAGGCCCTTATAGCATTGTTGCCCTGTTCCTCCCGTCCCCCTCCTCAGATCCCTGTCTGTCTGCCAGCCCAGCGGCTCCTGCGTTCAGCTCCACTAAACTGATCTGCCATGATTTGCTGCTGGTTATGCATCAGTGCAGCGGTCTCATCTCACATTCCCCCCTACAATACAGCACACTGGAATAATGAACCCGGCCTTGCCTCCCCTGCCTGCCTGTGTATATCTGTATATGTATGTGGATGTGTTTTCTATGATTGCTGCATTTGACAACAGAGCCACAGGGAGCTCGGGGAAAACGCACAACGCGGCCCAGGTTTAATTTCCTCTGTCAGATGGAGCGATAGTTACAACAAATGTGCGCTAAACAGGGAGCCACGTTTTCAACCGCTGCATTGTTTAGCATTTGTTTATGATTTTGAGTTTTGCATACAAGAGGCAACTTCCACTCCGAACAGGTACATTTGTTTTGAGAAAAAAAAAAATTGGATTTCCGTCTTAACTCCTGCAGAAACTTTGCATCTCGATATTTATTTCGAAATCGTGCGGTCCCCGTCCATTCACGCTGCTGGAATCGACTTGTCTTCTCCTGCTTTCCTTAGCTTTGCGCAGGACTGACTCACCCAACATATGCCGCCCTTGTCGGCATGCGATTCCCTGCTCTAAATTATAACTGGGGTATTACTCACGCCGTCCGAGCCCAAGAAAGTACTGCATTCTCAGTCGTTTTTATCTCCCCGGCACATTTGCACATGGGCCACTCTGCCGCTGCTTCTGCCGTGACAAAATGTGAGCCCTAAGATTTGCAACATCATATGATAGAAAGCAAATAACACCAGAGCTTTAATGATCTCAAAGTGTGGGATGGGAACAATTGGTTGTGCACAGAAGGGACTGGTTTTGAAGTTCAGATCTTCATGGACTTCTCGCTCTTGAAATCAAAATGTCTGGCAAAACACACAATCAAGGGATGTATTCAAACTCTGGCCACCCAAAAGTTTAAAGTGCCCCCAAATGGACGATCTCTTGCTTTTCCGACTGGATCTGAGGGACGTGGATCGAGCTCCGTATGATAATTGAGGGGTTTTTAATGCTGTCGTTAGCATGCACGGCGGCAGACGCGGCGACGCTTCATTCTTTTTCACTACTTCCTCTCGGGCGGCTGGCGTTGACATGCCTGCATTTGTCACATGATGGGTCGCTCAGTCAGTCACGCGAGAGTGGCACATTTACTCGCAGCGCAACTTCACATTCAGACGGCAACCTCCACCAATTAGACAGGCCCCTGACAAATGGATTCACAGGGGGGAAAAGGTCATCAGATGGGGGGTACAATAAAAAAAACAGAGGCTAAATTGACTTGATTGACGTAAAGAGATCTGCGAGGGGAATTACCTGGCTTTGGTTACGCTAAACTATACCACGAACTTGTCATTCAATAATATCAGCGATTCAACTTCTATTTACAAACGAAAAAACCTTTACACAGGCCGCCCCTGTTCTTTCATTCATCAGCCGCCTCTATCAGATGTTGTGAGTGCGTTCGCGCTCGCTCGCTGCCTCTGATTCTGAGCTGATATTGTGTCAGATCCCTGGCCAACCGTGTGCCAGTGCAGGTGGTACTACAAGTGGCTCTCAATGCAAACTGTCACGCGCCAAAGAGGGGCTGTCTGTTCCTATGAAGGGCCCTTTGAAGATCAGCTGATGGGGGGCAAATGTACTCATCAGGCATTTAATTAGGAGCTTTTATTTTTTTTCCTATAATGGTCATCATTTGAAAACTTATGACCATTTAAATGATAGATACAGTAGATAGATAGATAGATAGATAGATAGATAGATAGATAGATAGATAGATAGATAGATAGATAGATAGATAGATAGATAGATAGATAGATAGATAGATAGATAGATAGATAGATAGATGACAGATAGACAGATAGACAGATATATGGATGGATGGATGGATGGATGATAGATAGATAGATAGATAGATAGATAGATAGATAGATAGATAGATAGATAGATAGATAGATAGATAGATAGAGTACACAGATAGATACTGTAGATAGATACCGTAGATAGATATCGTAGATAGATATCGTAGATAGATACAGTACACAGATAGATACCGTAGACAGATAGATACAGCAGAGAGATAGATACCATAGTTAGATAGATACCATAGTTAGATAGATAGATAGATACAGTAGATAGAAAGATATATACGTATCACAATGATAGACTGTAAGAGGACTTTGTTGCCCTTTGTTGTATTTGTCTTACACAACATTCTTTTACTATTTTTTATTTTCGCCCTATTTTAAATCATAGAGCTGGCTCCAAAACCCAAGTCAAATTGCTAGCATGGACGAGCTTCAGCTAGCCAGTGCTGAACACTATGTAGGAAGCCTCATTCTTAATTTTACAGTCCATGATCACAATCTATGTTAGCATTTGCTCCTCAGCGGGAGAAGGTCCTGGCTTCTTGAACTAGGTGGGACGTGTTCTCCTCATGTCTGCACATTCTGGGTGCCACGGTTTCCCCGACCACTAAATGTGCAAGGAGACTTCCTTCAAAATTACATTCTGTATGTCAGTGGGACTTTTCTGGATTAATAAAGGCAAAAATCCAATTATAACTCAATGAATCGTTCACTGTTTTTAAAATGAACACTTCGACTTTGATGTAATGATACACAG
Source organism: Gobius niger (assembly GCF_951799975.1). Taxonomy (NCBI): domain Eukaryota; kingdom Metazoa; phylum Chordata; class Actinopteri; order Gobiiformes; family Gobiidae; genus Gobius; species Gobius niger. Next base: position 14,729,120 of record NC_136872.1, on the reverse strand, counting down.
ACACCATGTTTTTAACCCCCCACCTCCTTCACTTAAAAAGTAACTAAATTAAAACTGAATTTAAAATCACATCGCATCATTACATCCCTATATCCCAATGTTGAAAAATGACCCTTGCGAGCGGCCGTACTCCCTCTCTTGCAGGTAATAACCCAGAAATAACATGCAGAGATGATGGCCTAACAATATTACTGATGAAGAAGCTGGGATTATCCTGCGCTGCAACAGACTGGAAGGAGCCAGCGTGGCGTTGCAGTGAAATGGCCCCGCGCCAGATAATCCTTCAGAATCAATGTAGTCAATGAGGCCACACAGAAGACGTGAAATGTGAGAGGGTGTCATGGTGGCATCTGCCGGGGACCTATACTTGCGGTACACGGAGACAGTGTCATCAACTTCATTTGCTCATTTGAAGCATCGAGAGCTTTCCAGGTCCTGCTCCGGCTTTAATCGATGATCGTTTGTCAGTTGATGAAAGTTTTAGCTAAAATATGATCCTTTATTATCCTTTAGTCTAGCTACATTGATTATGTTTGAGTTCAACTTGAACACGATTCGATCAGCCCCAGTTCTCTCTCCTTAATTACCGCATGTATCCGAGAAAAGCCAAGGATTCTGTGAAGTTATTAATTTAGCTTTGGTTCATAATAGTTCAACGCCTTTGTGTTTGTATTTTCGGGCCTCTCTTTGAATAAGGGACTCAGGCCTCTTGGTATTAATAACTAAACACCCCGGCGTTCTCAGGGTGGAGAGAAATCCCTGGTTAAAAGGTGGGATTTAAGAGACTCTACAGCTCCCAGCTTGAAGCGCGCTAAAGAGGCACAGCTACAAAGGAAGTGTGTCAAGTGTGTGAAATTGCCTCTGTGGTCCCGTATCAGCCAAGAGAGCACCGTTAGGCTTTGTATACGTGTTTTTATCACAAGGGTAGACAGTGCATGAGTCATGGGACAACTTACATGAGCGCTTTTATGCTTTGAGCAAGATGACCCTTTATGTTGTTTTGTTTTGAAGACCCACGGATGTTCTCCTAGCCCTTGGTTTTTTCCATTTGGGATGCACATTCAGTCGAAGTGAACACACAGAGATATTGGATCAGGGTTTGTATATCGCATGGACGCTTGGCTATGAGAGGCCTTTTTGAAGAGCCACTCGCATGCAGAGAGCGATGACACTGGAGAGGCGATTGGCAGGAGGGAGTGATGTGACTGTGCCGCTGCAGAGTCAAGTGCCCTGATGGAGATAAAGAGCTCCTCTGGCCACTCACTGCGGCATGTCATTCAGAGACACCCCATAACCCGGACAGTAAAGGGTCTGTGCGTGTTGATATTAAGTTGTATGATAAGAGCAAGAAGTAAAAGATTGTCCAATTTCCAAATATGTTTTATAGCACATTGTGAAGTATGTTTCGTAATGCCAAGAAAATTGCTGCTTCTTGTTGTTGTTATTGACTTGATGCAACAAAAAGCTTTTATCTTTTCATCTTAAAGTGTATGATGATAGCTTTCTGCTCTTCTGTCGCGAATGAGAAATTACAGAGAAGTTGCTTTTACCAGAAGACGTTTTCACACTGTGACAGCTAAATGTTATTAGGTACCAAATTTTTGCACACATCTCCCGCAACTATGCCTTGCAGTATTGCTTGTAGATGGTTGCACAGAACAGTCACACTGGAAATAGGAAGTAGAAAGCTGCCACCAACTTCATATCTTCTGATGGGAATAATGCATACTTCTGCCATCACTTCTAAGCTTTGTCTTGCAGTCGACTCCAGCAGGTTTTTGCTTTCCAGAGAGTCTTGCCTCGTTTACTTCAGTGTGATTATGGACATACAGGCATGAGCTTCTAGGTAAGTAGTCCAGAAGGAGGAGAGCAACTCGATTAAAAGTGGTCACATCTACTAACAAACTTATTGGAGCTCTTTTTGTTGCATGACACCATTTGATCCCTGGACGGGGCCTTTCTGTGTGGAGTTTGCATGTTCCCGTATCCGCGGAGGTTTCCTTCGGGTATTCCGGTTTCCCCTACCACTAAAAGCCTCCAGATGTCCCCATCTCCAGGGGGTTCCCGAGCGCTGGCCTACGCTGGCTGCCCACTGCTCCAACAGGTCGGCCCAGCGGCATTGAGGATGGGTCAAATGCAGAGAATGAATTTCTCTACGGGGATAAACAGTATATCTTAACCTGCTTTTGCAATGCTGCTACATAAGCCTCCCACTACTCTGACTACTTTTATTTGTACCCACTTTTCCTTTCTCTTCCTACTTTCTCAAACACATGTTCTGATTGTAGCCTAACAATGAACAATCATTCACAGCTGAAGCCATTGGGCCCCATCAAACCCATGTGTGCTAACCGCAGTGCTCCACTTTCTACAGCACATGCTACGCTCATGTGATGACGCATTTGGGGGCTGAAAAACGCCTTAAGCGTTGTTGTGCTCTCGGTGCGTTTCAAAAGCAGGCCTCCTAAGAGGCACCATTACATCTAGTACTATTTCTTGTGATTTTTGACAAAGTCTACAGCAGCGTTTCTCTAAGAACTGGCATATCCACAAAACCTGATCCCACGCTGTGGAGACACGTCGAGGCGTCTTCAGCTTGGCTCCTGTCTGTTTTTGAGAGTAAGCTGAGCAGATACATGCACCTGTTGTCTCTTCAGTATTCATGTTTAAGGGTGACTGGAGAGATTTGCCGATTGCGCCAGTTGGGAACTTCTTGTTTTTCTTTCAACACTTTTTGCCAGTAAAATGTTGGAGAATGGCTGGGATGTACCGCTTTAGTCACGATACAATACCACAATAATATGGAAGACTCTCCCAATCCCATGTGATTCAAAACAAACTTTATATAACCCCTCTCACTTGTAATTCGCCTGTTGGTTTAGCAGAAGATGGCATGGCCGTCCGTGTGAGAACTATAATAAGGTACTATGCCATTACATATAACAAACTTGTTCAACCCTCCTCTGCTCTGCTGTTTCTCTTTTAAAATGTAGCAGTACATCCCTAAGCCCCGTCATTCCCTCTATATCCCCGGCTACATGACTTTTTTCTAACCCATCTTATTCCCACTGGTCTCTGTGTCAACAAACATGGCTGAGATGTCCCTGCCCGGCACCAGTGTGGTGTTTGTAATTGATCCAGGATTTGCCAAGTGAAAGGTTAGCCCCCCCTCACCACATACACACACACACACACACCCTGCCCACCCTCACCGTCTTCTCCTGCCACTCCTTATCTGCTGCGATCTGCTTTGCGTTGTCTGAGGATCCGCAGATAAATAGAGAAAAGATGGAAAAGCTGCTTATTTATTCCACTGACATTTCATCGGCCTTAAGCCATGAGTTGTTCCCCTGTTGTGATACAATATTACGTATAGCCTCAATAACAGAAGCTTTTTGTGCATACATGGCTGTGTAGATCTCTGTATGTAAATAGAAACCCCCAAAAATGAATGACTAAAATAGGCAAATGAACGGCTCTTCCAAGTTTGCATTCTAAGTGTTATTTTATAGCCTTAAGTGGCATTGCGCGTGCCTTTCTCGTGTCATATTTAAAAGCCTATGCGTCACTGTGCTCGAACCAAGCGCCACCTCTGCCCCTCCTTCCATCGCCTGCTGCTCCCTCCCCCTTTTCTCACCATAATATAGTTTTCATCTCACCTCTGAGATTAAACTCATCTCTCCCAGTCCACTGTGGCAAACGCCATTTTGAGAATGAAATTGGTTACATCAATAGTGGCGCTATCACCTTGGCTATTGCTTTCCCTTTATATTCCTCCAGTGGAACGTGACTGACCCCCCACTCCCCGTATAAAAGCCACTACAGTCGGCAGCAACAGTTGCTTTGGCCTTGTCTGACTGGGGGGAAATGAGGGGAAGGGAAAGCGAGACGATCAGCTTTTATTTATGTCGTCCAGAGCAGAGGCGAGTAGTAATTGTATATATTTTTAAGTACTTTTTGGGAGCCATCACATACTTTATGCCTTTTCTTATGTTTTTAATATGTGTTATTATCCTGTGAGTAAATCCCTAAATTAAATAGGGAGTTACTCAATGTGGTAAGCATTTCAAGCACATCCTGATCACTATCTCACACTTTGTTGGTGTACTGCTTGCACAAAATTTCCAATACTTCCTGATTCTCCAAGCAGACTCACCATTTGCCCCTCCCACCATGCACCCCTTTGCTGCACAACTTCTCAGCCACCGTGCCGCCTACCGCAGCGACGCTATGACGAATGTATCTTGCCCTCCGGTACTCCGCGATGAAATGATATGCTTTGCAAGAGGTTCTTGAACAACGTGATGCCGGGAGAGGCTTGTCAACGGTGCAGTTACGCCTCCATCCCCAAGGTAGTTGCCAAGGCTGGTGCGACTTATACTCCGGAGTGATTGAGAGGTCGGGAAAGCATTTCCTGGATACTTGGGGACTCGGGAGGAGCCTTGAGGAAACATTCAGACACAAACAACATTGTAAAGCTCTTAAAAAAAATGAGTAGCACATGCAAAAGTTAATCAGCAATAGAGTGTTTTGCGCATTTTTAACTCACGCAGCGTTCTGTCATTTACATAGCACATACACTTACACTCGCTATTTAGCAGCTTAATTTCTTGCACCTTCCGTTTTCTGTTTACAAGCATTTAAAGGGGGATTTAAAGTTTATTGTCTTGCCTAACGTTGCCTAATTCGTTGCGTCAATTCTTCACTCATTTTTTACATCCACTTAATTAAAAGAAACAGCACTCTTAAGCATTTTCCCACTGATTCCAACTGCTGACAGTAACACAGTCCTAAGAAGAAGCCCTTGAGTACACGGTGGCCACAAATACAGTAGGCCGGGAGAGTTTCTAGACAGGAGCTTTATAATATCTGGTTACAGCGGATCGATTGTGATATGCTGTGTCAAAGGCCCACCCGCCGCTAAATGGACAGGTCAAAGAAGTGCCTCCGGAGAGTCAGCAAACAACACGATCGCGCAAGGCTTTTGTCACTTCATTTGACGACTTATTCAGGGACAGACTAGCAGGTACATGACAGCACACATTTGTCAAAGCAGTGTTTCTGTAAGGCTTACAGTACCAGATCTTTTTGTCCATCAAACACAGGACAAAAATGAAAGATGTTTCCTTGGATTGTCTCTCATTTATTCTGATTGTCAAAGATATCGCCTATGCTTTTTCAACTCCATCCCAGTGTGGACGGATCGCCAGCTCTAACACGCACCTTTTATTTCTCTTTTCCCCCGCCTTCCTCTCCACTTACTGAACACAAGAGCAGCCGCGTGAAGAAGCCAACCAAACGGAAAACCCCAAAAGAAATCAGTAGCGATTTGCACAAGGACTTGGCTGGGTGGGATTCATTTGCTTGGTGACATTTCCACAGAAGTGCCTCTCAGAAGCCAATGTGGTTTAATGTACCTTTAGCCTTTCATCCCATTGATTTGGCCCTTGGTTAATATATCTGATTCTTGTGCGTTTGAGCCAGTCAATAGTCACTTTCTGATGTGTCTGGATAGATTGATTTTCCACATTTATTATTAGTATTATTTGTATAAGTCTATGAGTGACCATTTTCCTTCCCAGATTTTAAGCCAAAATGCACCTTATGTTTCATCCTAAAGTATAGCTGCAGGAAGTACAGTTTGTGTCTAAAATATCTTTGATGTTTTAAATCAATAGTTGCTAATCCACCAAAAGTGATTGTTTGAAATTGAATTTTTTTGGAGAGAGAAATATGAAAGTAAAGCAGTCGTCAGCGCTCAAAGCTAATTTTCAGTTTACATGCAACCGGTCATTAAGCGTCAGCTCTCTGGAAGGCAAAGGTCAATAATTGCATCTGTAGGAAAAAAATAAAAAATCTTTTAACCAAACGGCGCGAGCCTTTTGTGTGGGGAGCGTTAAGTAGAAAGTTCCCCCTGTAATTGCATTAGTTGTTTGGGATTGCCTGGATGAAAAATGGGCCCTGCCATGATTACTTCTCCGCCGAGCGCTGGCCGTCACCAAAGAGTTTTAATTTTTATTCATGACGCGCTCTTCCTTAAGTAAAGAACACACGCGAGCGGCTTCTGTTTAACCGCTGCCTCCTTTTGTTTGAAACCACTGTGTCACTTGATAAAAGCCATTTACAAACGATATTTACTTTGCGAGGCGAGTGGTGTGTAGGAACATAATGGCCCCCCTGGAAGGCAGTACGAGTCGATGCAAAGAATTTCCTGCAATGGTATTCACGGGTATATCAACCAAGTATCGAAATACCTGTTCTAATGCAAATACTATCCTGAAAATAGGTATCTGCAACAGGAAATCAGGCCAGGCAGAGACAAACAGAGGTTAGCACTGCACCCATAATGTCCTGTAATGTTTCAGAAGTTAGCAGTACTTGCATTTCTGCAGCCGCACCAAAAAAAGAAATAGTTGTCAACGCTATAACTGCTTCAGGATGTAGCTGTGACAGTGACTATTAATCAAACCTGACTTGTGTTTTTAACCTGCCAAATGATTCTCTGTTTTTCGCCAGAGGAGTGTGTTTCCCCCAAGGCTTGGCCCGTCTCTCCCGTTATTTCTGGTGCAGCCCTCGAGACCCTGATGTGAGCCCTGCAGTGACGGAACCACCTGGCAGCTCTCTAGCGCCCCCCCGGCTGGCCAAGGCGGTGGTCGGCAGCTGCCAGATCTTGTACTGAGATTCTCTCCATGTCTTCTGTGTTGGCAGGTGACACTCGAGAATGGCTTTTGACAGTTTAAGATGTATTTACTTTCAGTTTTGGATATATTTCACCAGATTTGGAATGAGTAATACCGTATTTTCCGATTACAAGTCTCACTTTTTTCATAGTTTGCGACTTATACTCAGGTGCGACTTATACTCAGGTACTTATATATCCATCCATCCATCCATCCATCCATCCATTTTCTTCCGCTTTATCCGGGGCCGGGTCGCGGGGGCAGCAGTCTCAGCAGAGATGCCCAAACTTCCCGGTCCACACACACCTCCTCCAGCTGTTCTGGGGGGACCCCGAGGCGACACCAGGCCAGCTCGGAGACATAGTCCCACCACCGTGTCCTGGGCCTTCCACGAGGCCTTGTCCCACTAGGACATGCCTGGAACACCTCCCGTGGGAGGCGACCAGGAGGCATCCGGAACAGATGCCCGAGCCACCTCAGCTGGCTCCTTTCGACGTGAAGGAGCAGCGACTCTACTCCGAGCTCCTCCCGGGTAACTGAGTGATGCGGTCGCTGTATCGGTCTGTCGTGGTGAAGAGGGAGCTGAGTCGGGGGGCAAAGCTCTCGATTTACCGATCGATCTACGTTCCCACCCTCACCTATGGTCATGAGATTTGGTTCATGACCGAAAGGACAAGATCGCGAATACAAGCGGCCAAAATGAGTTTCCTTCGCAGGGTGGCTGGGCGCACCCTCCGAGATCGGGTGAGGAGCTCAGTACTTATATATCAAAATATATAATTCCACGTTTGTTATTTTCACACCGACAGCCGCTAGAGGGCGCTCTAGGCTGGTGTACCAGCATCTGCTACTCCTGTACCACTAAAACTGTAGAAAGAAAGTCTTGCGAAAAGCTAAACATAAAAAGCTAATTGTGGGCTAGAAGCTCGATGGCCACAATTAAAGGAACGACTTCGCAAATGGGCGCTCGAACAACATGATGCCGGGAGAGGCTTGTCAACGGTGCAGTTACGCCTCCATGCCCAGGAACTTGCCATGGCTGGTGCAACTTATACTCCGGAGCGACTTATATATGTTTTTTCATTATGCATTTTTTTTGACTGGTGCAACTTATACTCCAGAGCGACTTATAGTCCAGAAAATACAGTAATCTTATTCTTGTTATAATGAACTATACAAAGAAGTAAAAGTGTGTACCTGCCAAAGTTGGGGCTACCTACTACTACTCCTACTACTAATACTGCTACTGCAAAATAAAATATACAAATTCTTGAGGAGGAATACTTCTGCTGGTTGATTGTTGAAGCTCTTTTCCACCTCCAAAGTTAACATTTACTGTGGTGTAGTGTATTTACTATGTGTACCTGCAAACTCAACCAGAGTGAAGTGTTTGGAGTCAGTTATTATTTGTCGGGATGGGGGGAAAATACATGTCTGTACAAAATGTATAGGTGTAAGTGGAAAGGCAGCGGTGTGCTTCGGCTGTAATTGCTCTTCGGGCTTGCCAAAGCAGAATGCTGCTCATTCAGATGAATCCTGACTCCTTTGAAGGCAGCGCCAGGGTCTTTGAGAGTGGAGGAAGTGGATTTAACTTGATGTTTAGACGCAGTTTGCACTTAAAGCAGGTGTTTCGGGATGCCGTTTCTCTCTCGTGCGCCTTTTTTTTTTCTTCTTCCTGAGTTCATTAGAGACGGAGGCAAAAGTACCCCTGAGTTCAGAGCAGCGGCGCCAACCAACCATGGGGACTCAATAAACGCGCGCACACGATCCGCTTTGACATTAAACAGTTCAGACCCGGTTCACCCAGCGCTGCACTTTCACACTTTTTATTTGTGGATCGTGTTGATAGCAGTTCTCGAGGGGATCGGGAAATTGGTTGGGCACCCTCCTTCACTGATATTGTGACTCAGGCCTAGTTACTGTGTCGGAAGGCTAATGTCCAGTATATTTAAAGGCACACTGCGTAACATTTCGGACTACAGTATAAGACATGCCCCCAATGATCAGCTCAACACAGAAAATGCTATCACTGCAGTGGGAAATCAAAAAATGGATTTGGACGAGAATAGTAACAAACTTGCTACCATTACTAAGTTCCCCCTTTTGCTTATGACGTGAAACGGACACGTTTTCAGAATCAAATGGAAGAAGGGGGCAGTGCCTGATTGACTCGTGTCTATCATTGAATCATCTTTTGAAAGCTTATTCTTATCAGGGTCACACAGTTGCACCCAGCAGCGTTCCCAGTCCTCTCCAGCAGGTCGTAGACACAGCAGCACACTGTGAGACTTGCTTTATCAGTGGAGAGAGAGTGAAGCTGCTACCTTGAGCTTCCATTACTTTGTTTTAATGGCCTCCATTATCGAACTTCCCCTTCTGTCATTTTATTGGCTACATTAACCGACTGCATTTGTTTGTCTCTGGTGCTTTTGCAAATGATTATTACTTTTTGCCCTTGTTAGCTTTGTGTGTTTCAGCAAAATATGCCCTCAGACTAAAAACGGAACATGTTTTTTATTCATATTTTCATATCTCGTTAATAGATATTGTCCTCAGCACACCCACATTCTACCACAAGCACAGCTTCTCTGTGAGCAAGAAATCAAGTCAATTCAGCGCCGGCTCAGAGGGATGAAAAGCATTTTCTATGCAAAATTTATTTGGCGTAATCTAAAACAACCAAACCTGACAAGATGAATTATTATTGTGTTCACATAAATGTTTGACAATATTAACCTTTATTTGAGACAAATTTGCAATCTTTTTCATTCCACTGTGAGGCAATGTCTTTGTATGATTTGTATGATCTTCCTGCTATCAACAGATTTGGTTAATTATCATCAACATATACTTTTTGAGCCACTACAAAGTGCTTATTCATACACACTTGATACTAGGACAGATGGCTGGCTCTTGATAAAGCTGCTGTGTATATGCACTGCCACTGTTTACCGTATTTTCCGGTCTATAAGTCACACTTGTTTTCATAGTTTGGCTGGGGGTGCGACTTAAATGAGGAACTTGGAGAAAAGTGGAGGCTACTTATTGAAGTAAACAAAAAAGCTAATCGCGGGCTAAAAGCTAGATGACCACAGCTAGAGGAATGAGTTCGAAAGAGCGACTTATACTCCGGAGCGACTTATATATGTTTTTTTCTTCTTCATTAGGCATATTTGGCTGGTGTGACTTCTACTCTGGAAAATACGGTATGCATCTTACAGCCAAGAGGGCAGCCCACTTAAGGCCAACGCTCCTGTTATAAGCTCCAGTCACTTATGAATCTTAATGGTGGTAAGTGAGACATTTATTCAGCAAAATACTGTAAAGTCCTACACACTGTCAGGTCAAATAAAACGCTTGTTATATGACTGAAATTCTCATGATTATGTGATGTAGCTAACGTGCATCTCAACTTTTTCACTCTAGTCTATACTCGCACAAGCGTACGCTGAGAAAGCATGTCTGACCTGCCAAATTCAGCTGCTGCTTGGCAGTGGAGAGAATCTGCTCACTGGGATATTGATAGCTTCAGAAACTGTTGGAGTGAGAGAGGATGTTAATTACAAGTGTTTCAGAGAGGGATCAGTGTAAAATCCCTGCTGTGACGGAGCCTGGTCTTCCTCTGAGGCTTTGTGTCGATGCACAAGACAGGCCTGGTACAGTAGAGTCATGGGGAGGACAGAGGAAAACTATGGAGGTTTTAATTGTGTTGGAAATGTTTTGCACCCACAACTGCCTTCTGTACATTGAAGCCTTTATATTTAACTAGGTTCAGCAAAGATACACAATAAACATCTATTATAGAAAACGCTATCTCAATGGCCGCCGCCTGGGCGCCGCCATGTTTATTTCCCATACCGACTTTGACGCTAAGCAGGGACGGGCCTGGTTAGGACTGGGATGGGAGACCGTTTGGGAACACCAGGAAGCCTGGCGACAGTAGTGACTTTGTGCGTGGTTGGTGGCTGGTGGTGGGGGCTGATGTGCGCATAATTGTTCAGCAACTTTGAGCGTCTGGAAAAGCGCTATATCCGCGGCCGGCCCCCACGTGATGGTCCCACCAGCCGCGGGCATTGACCACGGGTCCATATGGACCGCGGTGCTGCTGTCCGAGGACAACCCGCCGTCACAACAACGCGCATCCAAACAGGGCGATGTGTGTCATCGTCACTCACCGCTAACCTGCAGACGCTCCGCACAGGTACAGTTACATCCTCCAAAAGACATCTGCGCGTCTTTGTTTAAGTCTCTCCTGCAGTGACCGAGGCTGTGGTTCATTATAGATCCAGACAGTATTCCGTCTCTAAAGCTTTGTCTCCGAAAAACAGTTCACGCAAAACATTGCCCAAAAGCCTCTAATCACACGCGCTGCTCCGACTGATTTCTTCTCCGTGTGAGTAAAAGCGAAAATGAAACTACAACTTAACGAGCGCATGGCCTGCACTGCGTAGTTTTTTTTCTTTTTTTTTTTTTGCTGCTGTACCATTTGTTTTCTATTTTGCTTTCACGTATTGTGAGCCCAGAGGTATATTTCATTTTAAAGCAGCTTTGAACGCATTGCCAATTTTATTGTACAGTTAAAAATACTGTCTAACAACCATCATTAGGCTATTTCATTTCAAAACCTACTTATTATTTTTTTGATTGTGCACTACCGTGATGCACCAAATCACGGGTCCTGCACCGTGAACCAAACCGTTACAGCTGAACCCCTAATATTTATCCATAATTATCCCACTGTCTCTTGAATTCTATTCCCTGAGTTTAGCGAACATATTGTCGTTGTAGTTTATAAGAAAAGAGCACGGGTGCATCAAACACTCCAATTGCAGATTGTTTGAAATTATTTTTAGCATTCATTATTTTCAACATTTGTAGTGGCCATAGTTTTTGGAATGGGTTGGGAACCACTGCTCTACAGCTGAACTGTGTGACGGGTTGGACATTTCTTTGTAATCACTCATAATCTCAGAATATCAAATGTGGAGACTAGCGAGGCCCGGCCGAAGGCTAGTAATATAAGATTACACAACTATATAATCGGTATTTACTTACTACTGAAGGAAAGACAATTTCTTGGGTTCACAAAACTATGTGACTTGTGAGCAATGAGGAAGTGTCCATCCCAGAGAAACAGCAAAAGTAAGTGGAATAAAAAAAAAAGTATTCCTACACAAAAAGTATGTGGAATAAGTGTTTATTTCACAGTAATTTTCATTTGACATGTTAAATCTTATTACTTTTACTCCTTTTTCGACAGAGTAATCCACTTTGGCTTCCTTTCACTACTGGAGCTGGATGAAAGAGGCCAAATAAGATGGATGCAAAAAAATAAATAATGCAAATAAACATTTTACAATTCCACTGTAGTACCACACACAGTCTTTCTTTGGCGTTTTGTTTTTGTTATGCAGCTAATCCTCTTAAATAAAAATTGCCTTGGACATGGCAAACTCACCTGCTGTTTCCACGCCACTGGAAATAATAGAAAACAATACAATTATATGCACAAAATGTTTGGGCGGAAATATTAAGCGATGTTTCGGCACCTTGGAAAATTTCATATTTATTTACCAGAACACACAGAAACCCCCCAAAAGCCACTTTTATGGGAGCTATAATGTAGATACAGTGTAGTCTGCTGAAGGACCTGATGTATGTATGCCTGTTAAGTTGGTAATTACTACAGAGAAAGATTAATATTCAAATGGTATACTTCCATAAAAAAATATGATTATTCTGTAGCTACCCCCTGCTAAGGGCTCCGGTACACCCCGGGGTCCCCGTAATCCTAGTTGGGAGACACTATCCCAAAGCACAGAAGCTAGAAAACACAATATAAAAGCTGCCTTGTTTGTTATTATTATGAAATCAGCACAACCGCTTGCAACTTAACTTTTCATCTTCCAGGTTGTAGCTCTAAAGATAGTGCGAGAACTAAAGACGTAAGCAACTTTAGCGCTCTCCGTAGTGTCTGGAACAAGGCAGCCGGAGATACCAGACCTGCTATGGGACTTTTAAATTAAGCCTGCAGATTGTGTAATATGCTAAGTCAGGAAATTAACATGTGCGCTTTAATATTTTTGGACTGTTGGGAGGCGCCGTTTTAAGTGGATGGCCTTTTGCAGGGGAACGTACACAGAAGCGCAAAAAAAACGGTGCCGGGGAGAGTAGCCCCGGCTAAGTGAAGCCGATAGAAAAGCCATTAGTTTGAGCTGATTTGGAAATTATATAGAATTGATCCTGGGGTAAGAACAGTTTTTCATGCTCAATACTTCCCATTGATTCACGCTGCCATAATTACGAATGAAAATCGTTGCCTCTCCAAGTTGTATTTTGTTCGTGGCTGATATGAGGCCACACTGCAAGAACAAGTATTTTCTTTAGATTTAATTGTGTGTCTGGCACTGGTCGGTTGGCCATAATAATACGCCTTCTAAATAGGGGCTTTTTATCTGAGGTCAATAGCTGTTTCCTCTTATTCTTAAACTTTTCAGACCCAAGTCCCAGCTCATTAAAATGTCTTTTCAGAATCTCTCTAACGAAACCACTAAACCAGCAGGATCAACAAGGACTAAACTCATGTAAAGCATGACACTGAACAGGACCAAGCCAGGACTAAGACTGGACTTAAAGGAACAGGCCACAATTTTTCCATACTGAGATATGTTCTTACCTGAGCTTAGACGAGTAGATGAGTACCTGTCTGGTCTTTACACGTGCGCTCAGTCATGCAAAAAGACCAAATTTCTCTTCCATGTTTTCCCTATTTAAATACAGTTACGTGAGCAGTTACATGATCCAAGTCTAGCTACACAACATGAAACACGGATAAAAAGGGATACTATACTGTGAGGCGTAATAAAACCTTACGAGAACTTCGACGTCCGTGCCGTGAAGTAAGGATATTACTGCACGGATGTCGTAGCACTCCTTACAATATAGTCTTGCCTAAATGCAAACAACATCGTTGGTCTTTTGAGCACACGCATAAAGACCAGACAGGTACGCATCAACTCGTCTAAGCTAAGGTAAGAACATATCTCAGTATGGAAAAACAGTGGCCTTTTCCTTTAACCAGGATGCAATTAAACAATGGATCTAGAAACTACAACCTCCAAACCTAGTAGTACTTCAATAGCAAAGTAAGACTAAACCAGGAATTATCCTAACCAGGAGTAAACCCCGATTGCAAATAAACTACTGCACTAAACTAGTCTGGAAATAGCACCTCTAAATTAGAAACTATAACCCCCAAATTAGGATTAAACCAATACGGTACTAAACTAAACCAGGATAGAATTGTAACATCTACGTATTTGAAAGTGGTGCTAGAAACTACCACGAATTAGGACTAAACCGCGTCTAAAATAGGACAACAAAACAAGTATAAAGATGAATCAATCAATAGTCTAAAACTTAGTAATTGCTTAACTAGACCAAACCATGGAAAGAAACCTGCAAAATCCATATTGCCTGCACCACACTTTGAAAACCGCTATCTTGATCTCCTCTACTGTACGTTTTTTTCCCCTCACAGCTGCTACTGACACAAGCAACTTTTCTGTGCCTGCGCTGCTGACTTTGGGGGGCATTTTATGTACATTTTTTGACAGTAACTCAACAAAAGTAGCCGGCGTATACAAATAGCAGACAGGCATTGTAGTTTTAAAGGAGCATGAATCACCGGCTCAATCTCTCGTTACCCCACTGTGCCCAAAATGGTGCCTCATCATCAACATCATCACCGGAGACCGTGGGTAGAGCGAGTTTATTGTAGAACACCTCAGCATTTCAGGGGAGTCGATCCGCCCACCTCCTCCCTTCGTCCCGCGCCCGTGTCCCAACCAGCAATTGCAGCAGGTGTCTTATCTCTGTATCCCAGCGAAAGCACGGCCAATCTCGCAGGGAAGATGGCGACCGGAATGTGACAAATCCATCTGTCCCGCTTTCGAATTTGTATGCTAATTTGAAGTAATAGCCCCTCTGGTGACAGTGCAAGGGAACAATTCAATCATGCCATCTATGACAGTTGCCTCGCCCGGGTCCCCCCACCCCCTTTCTTCCGTGATACGGGAGTAGATGCACGTAGCGGCGAGTTAACTTTGATAGATTGGTTATGTCGGCGAGAAGTGGCGTGGTGTTGGCTGCATGTTTAAAATGGAGCCGCCAGTTTGGAGTGACTCGTGCGTCCAGTGAATTTCATCTGTGCAGGAATGAGTGGGCACAACCTCAATAGAAAAACAAATAACAATATGTGATAATTGACAGGAGCAATTATGAACTCTCGCTCCCGAGGAGATACAGGATGTCGTCACATGAAATCATACACGCTATTGTTATGTGGCTGCTGTGATTCAGTGCAAGGATTTGTGAATCATAGTCTGGAGAAAATGGGCAAAACAGAGAGAAAGTCTTGAAGTCTCTTTACACTTGGATGCATTCACATGACATTGTAACATTCTAATGAGCAAGTTTAACATGTGGCTTTTCTATTTGGTTATTTTCATCAATTGTGCACAGTGAAGAACCTATAGAGCAGTGGTGTAGTCTTTAATTTTCTAGTGGGTATACTGTATTTTTTAGCAGGCGTGGGGGATAGCCAATTATATGCGCTGAAAAGAATAGTCCGTCACATACTATTACTAATATTAAATGTATCAGAGAATTAAATAGATTATAAACCAAACTGAATATAAATGTTATTGAAATAACAAGCAATAGACCTATAGGAATGTTCTAGAAATTCAAAGGCTGTAGCTAGCCAGGGGTCACCAACGTGGTGCCCGCGGGCACCCAGGGGCCTTTGGGGCATGTCCAGTCGCCCTTGGGACTTCATTTTCTTGAATCTAATTCTTAAAATTACATTTATTTCGGTTCTTGTGACTCGGTATGAGTTTAAAATAAAGCTATTATTTTAATATAATATGGGGTCAATATCCTATAATTGAACAGTGTACGTTTAAGTCTTTAGGATTTGTTTTTAACTGGTCGCCCTCGAACAACTTAATGCTCTTAAAGTCGCCCTCAGCTGAAATAAGGTTGGTGACCCCTGATCTAGACTATAAGGCTGTGGGACTGAAGCCAAAATGAAAACTTCAATGAATAAAGCCTAGTCAGCTTTCACCAACCCCTCCACCAGTCAATCACCGGGCTCTGGGCCTGCAAACTCCCCCACTCGCAAAACCATGCGCGCTGCTTCTGGAGAACCACTCTTTTAGGACATTTTTTTAATGAACAGGAGCGCGCGTGGCTCGGTCAGCGCTGTGGGCGGGGCACATCCACTTTTCAGTCTCTGTCAAGGCACAGCTTCAGTGTCTGAGAGTAAAACGCACACTTGGAACAGTCTACGCGGTCTTTCCCGTGGACTTCAGCGCTTTGTAATACAGATTGTTTCCCGCCTGCACCTGTCACTGCCTTTGCCCAAACCGCTCTCACGCGCTGCTGCAGGGGGGGGGAGAGAAGCGTTCTGCATTGTGGACTCCCAGAGCGGGGATGAACAGGGAAAGTGTCTATGAGCTGAGACGTAGCGACTCCTCCAGCGCCGTGACGACGGTTAATAAGCCTCTGTCATTATGAGCTATTCTCAGGCCGGGTTTTATGGTGTGCTCATGTAGCCTACACCGGAGATGTGCGCAATTGCGCACGAGCACAGCTGAGAGGGAACAGTCGGTCTGTCGAGAGGGACAGAGAGAGAGAGAGAGGGATGAGCCTGTGATCTCTCGTTTTCAGGGGAGGGTATAGCACCGCGTGGTGGAGTTTGTGCTGGTCTCCAAACGGACAGAAAACGCAAAAATAACACTGTGCAAATGAGTGATACGTATCTTTTCCCACTTTGTAGTGGTTATACGGAAATTCTGCAGGCCTTCTAGTGGTAATACGGCGTATACCTGCGTATCACGTAGACTACACCACTGCTATAGAGCTACTGTATTGTCTCCTGCCCCCTCCATCTAACTTAACAATGTTGATGTTAAAGCCGTGAACATTCAAAAGATTCAAAGATTTGTCAATTCAGTTCACAATGAATTGAAATAGTTCATTCTCTCGTCCTTGTTGTGGAGCGGGGGATGTGGAGTAAGTGTTGGAAGTACAGGGAGGGCAGGGAAGTGAGGGAGTTCAGCTTCCTGATAGTTTCACAGACAAACTCATTGGCAGACGCTACCATTCTGCTTCTATGGCTACCGCAAACACACTTAAATTTTAATATACTGCAAGAGGGCAAAAAGTTAGTTTGAAAACAGGGGAAAACTGCACGGCCTTTGAAAGTAAGGTGGGTGAAGCGTCATGTCAAAGGACACAACGCTTTTCACTATTAAGAGATTGAAGCAGCTCCAAACGTTTAAATAGACCGCAAACTGTTGATCCAAGTTGCTGGACAAATGAGCCAAGCAAGCCATACATAGAGAACGAAGGAAGCTATTCATCTAAATTGCACTATAACTCTATAAGTAAGTACAGTATTTAGAACATTAAACCTTCATCTATATGAAATTTTTTTTTTTTACACATTTATACCCGTGCTTTCATACATTGTTTTGCTGGTTTATTGGGAAGGTAATATTTAATTTATCCATTTCCAATTTGGACTAAAATACTTACCCAGTTAATAAGCAAAATTAGCAACGAAAACAGCAAATTTGCTTTTGTCTCTGCAAAATCCTAGAAATGTGTTGTATTCCGTACCCCATTTAGAGTATTGACACCGCTAACAAGTCTCCCGAGGATCATCTGGAAGAATAAGACCGCGTTATCGTGTATCTTCTCCTGAATATATGAGCATGGGAACGTTTGCCTGTCATTTTTGGGTCTCTTCATATTCTCCCTGCCGCAGCGATTCTTTCTCTCCAAGAAAGAGGGAAATGCGGAGAGCGGGGCGCCGATTGACCGCGCTTCAAACACGTACAGCTCATGCGTGGCAAACAGTCTGATCAAACGCAGGGGCCAGGACTGAAGAATGATGAACAAAAGGCCTGTCCTACATCACCATAAACAAGGAGGCAACAGACAGCTCCTTAAATGAGCTCGGGTACAGCATCTTTGGTGCAGGCAGGCAGGCAGGCAGAGAGAAGAGAGGGAAGAGGAGACCAGCACAAATGCCCTTTTCACTGTACAAGTCCTCTGTAGCTCTGAATAGAAGGGAAGGTTTACCGAGCTCAGATAGCTTTTGTAGACTGTCAAAACATTCAGAAGAACTTTTTTTTACTGTATGTTGTTTCCTTGTCCTAAGCGGTGTTCGAAGTGGATGACATATATGTATTTTTTTGATAATCTGACTTTCATGATAGTTAGGAAATTCAATCCATCCAAGTTACAGAGACAGCATTGTCACTTACTGTAAATCCCGCTGTGTTCACTGTGTAATGACAGCGTCTGGAGCTCTTCGAAACAGGTTCCACTGAAAATAAATCAAATCAATGTACAGTTGTTGTATATTGACCAATTAAGTACCTTAACCAAAACCTCTTACCACCCACCTTTAACCAAGCACATTTCAACCTCCATCCATCCATCCATCCATCCATCCATCCATCCATCCATCCATCCATCCATCCATCCATCCATCCATCCATCCATCCATCCATCCGAGAGGGCCACACCTCCATATCAGCCATCAGCTAAGAGCCGCACCTCCGTAGCTGCCAATCATCGCCCTCGGTCAAGCGTTTAAGCCCCAGCAATCATGGTTCGTTCGCTTCCCAGCTGCGCTGCGACCCACCTCCACCCCATCTCCGCCTCTTCCATCCACGTCTTCTCCCTGCTACATCTTCACAGGTCTCCATACCACCACCAGTGTCCAGGCTCTGGGGAAGACATCCCTAACTCCAAGCTGTTCATCCATACTGACTTTCATACTTACATTGATGTCTACTGCTGGGGTCTGATCGCCAAAACTAATATACGTGTCAATAAATCTTCCTTGCTTCGTCTGTTTGAGTCTATCCAGGTCGAAATGAAGCTTAGGCGTTAACTCTCCAGTACAATTTTGTTGTACGGTTGTACAATGACAAATAAAGCACTTACTTACCTCCGTACTTACTTACCCTAATCTAAAAGGGCATCGACCAGTGTAACGCCACATTTGAAAGCTAAGACCCATTGTTGTTGTTTTTTTACGTGTTTATTGAAAGCTAAGACTCATTGTTGTTTTTTACGTGTTTTCGTCATGTTTTAAATTTAGTTTATTTTTTTGTCACTCTTTTGTTGCGTTTTTCTCGAGTTATTGTTGCTTTTCCGGCACATTTTTTTCACTCTTTTGTTGCTTCTTTGTTGCTTTTTCAAAACTATTTTTTGTGTTTTTTTATTCAATTATTGTTTTCAAGAAGCTTTTAGATTTGGATAAAGCCAAAATGGAGAAAATGTGCTCGGTTCAGGCGGGGGTTAAGAGGTTGATTAAACATCTGCCATTCTTTCTCACAACTGTATTTCTGTGATTACATTATGGTAAAAAAAAAAAAAAGACAGTGACTGAAATCGAGCAACAGGTGAGTATGTTTTTTTTGGCTGGAACTGAAACTTAAAACTTCACTCATCACTGCCTTCAATTGACAAGAAAAGGTGCTAGCTGCAACAAAGTTTAAAGCTAATTAGCAGTAGCATGTACTCTCACACCGGTGTAAAGATTTTAAACTACCCCCCATTTCAGGCTACCCCCCGGTAATTTGAAATCAGTTTCAAGTTACCCCCGGGGGTAAGATGAACGCGATTTCAAGCTACCCCCCCTGATTTCAGATTACCCCCCTCTCAACTGCTTTCTTCATCCATAAAATACCTTACAGGAACCGCGGTTGGAGCCGTAACCTTAAGGATAGTGGAGTTTACGAACTAAAGCTAACCTTACCTTAGCCCTAAACTTAAGGATAGTGGAGTTTACGAACTAAAGCTAACCTTACCTTAGCCCTAAACTTAATGATAGTGGAGTTTACGAACTAAAGCTAACCTTACCTTAGCCCTAAACTTAATGATAGTGGAGTTTACGAACTAAAGCTAACATTACCGTAGCCCTAAACTTAAGGATAGTGGAGTTTCCGAACAAAAGCTGACCTTACCAGATGAAAAGTTACGAGAGTTGTAGCTATTATTAGCAATTAACATCCGGGCATTTTCTATTTAACACAGCCGTGCCAAACAAACAATACATATTGTGGCGGGGGTAATCTGAAATCAGGGGGGGTAACTTGAAATCAGTTTCAGGTTACCCCCGGGGGTAATTTGAAATCGATTTCAAGTTACCCCCCGGTAGTCTGAAATCAATTTCAAAGTACCGGGGGGTAAGGTGAATGGGGGGGTAGTTTGAAATCGCTACACCGGGTCCAATTAATGAATCACAAACCGGAAGTTAAAGTTGCGCGGGAGAAAAAAACAATAACAAAACACCTTTATTATTGGTTCGTATGTGGTACCGTCCGCTTTGAGCCACATCTGGAGGCTTTTGCCTATGCGCTGCACACACAAAATTCCCTTCAATGTTTTTTTTTTTTTTTTGGGAAGGGGGGAAGAAAGTGCCCACCACGTGACAGCGGAGACAAGCAGCCAGCCCAGCGCGAGGCTCGTCTGATCCGAGCTTCCACGGCGCCGGACGGAGCACGGAGAGCGGGGGCGCGGGACGACTCCACGCGGGAAAAAGGGAGAAGAAGGAGACACCCGCCGAGGGATTAAAACACCCCCCCACCCCCTCCTCCTCACCCCCGACACGGCTGCCTGCCTGAGTGTCTGCTGCACCATGGAGGGCTATGCGCGGAGCGAAGATGAGCTGTTCTCGTCCTGCCTCCTCAACCTCACCTGGGAGAGTTGCTACGAGCAGGTAGGGCACGTCTCCGTCTGAAATATCACTGCCTTTTTTTTTTTTTTTACACTCTGGCAACTCCGTATGTGCCCGCACGGCTTTTACGCGCGTTGGAGAGCTAACATGCGTAAAAGTCGAAACTCTCGGGAAACTTCACGCATGCAAACTTGTACTGCGATTTGCGTTTTCTATTGCCAGCGTGCGCAGTTTGCTGTGTGGGCTACTACTCATTATAAAGTTTTTTTTTTTTTTTTTTTTTGCTCCGCGACATTACACCTCTAATTGAACGGAAAAGTAGCGGAGTAAGCGCCCCGTATAGTCTCCAAACTACTCCGTGAAAGGTACAACAGCTCCCGGTAAAGGCTCAAGCATCCTGCCCCTGGATCAATAATGATTTAACCTAGTAGACAAAATAAATCTTATGCCAAGCGTTCTGTCAATAATCGGGAGGCAAATACAAACTTAGCATTTCTTAACTTTTTGAAGAAGAAGAAGAAAAAAAAGTCTAATCTTTGGCTAGAGAAGCTGCTACTCTTTTTATATGTAGCGGTGTGTGTGTGCGTCCTGGGACTTGAGGGTTGCCAGGTAAGGTGAACGCCAGGTGATGCAGGCGTGGATTATGCTGAGAGGGTTTGATGCAGGGAACACTTTGATCCTGCAGCACTGGGCCCCCTTTTTTTTTTTTTTTTTTTCCTCACAGCACAACAGTGGAGTCTACTGGAGATAATTACCTCATTCTTCCACTCTTTCCCTCCAGCTTAATCAGCGCTGCCTTTAAAATACACTTACCGTGCTGCTGTATGAAATCCCACTCAATTCTCACATTCTAATTTGTGCGGGGAATGTGTGAGGCTAAAGTCATCAGCCACAAGAATGCCAATGAAATGCTCCTTATGAATGCTAAGAGGGCTCACAGCTATTTAGCACTTCATACTCGGCGATTGATGCCAAATGTTTGCACAGTGATTTTATGGTAATTTACTTGAACAGCACAGTGAGAGCCGGGGATATCTATACAGGCTATTTATTTCTCTTATCGGTATCCAGGTTGCTACAGTGCAGGAGGACCTTTAAACAATGAATCTCCTGCGGTTTTAGCGGGGCTACCATTTAGAATTACAAATAATCACAAATTAAAGAGGATTAGCCTCTCCAGCTGCTGCCTGCTGATTGGCTGCGGAAGACTCATATTGTGGCGGTTATTTAGACACCGGAAACAAAAGGAAGCATGAATCAGAAATGCAAGTCATTGTGAGTCAAAAAGTGCCCAGTTGTGGCTGCAAAATGGATTTAGGCCGATCATTGTGAAACGCTCGAGCGACAGACATCAGACATTTAAAGACTCCATCTGCTTCTTCTGACACGAGTTGCTTCTCTGGTTTCACGCGCACTCAGCCAAGATGTCAGCTATAAGCACAAATATGTTACCAAGCCCTAATCCGGAATTCATCATTGTGTGTTGCTGTGAATGCAAGAATTAATCCACGTTTAAAGTCTTCTATAAAGAGTTTGTATCAGACATTGTCAAACTTCTGACCAAGGCTAGTTCTGTTACATCGGGAAACAGGGACGAAAGATATATTGTTATCGTGTCGTATCGAGATATGAACATTCAAAACATTAAAGCAAGACATAAACGATGTAGATTTTCATCAATAAAACTGCACTCTTTATTATTATGTTTTTATTTTCACCTAACCCATAGTTATATCGTATCGCATCGAGATATTACATTTTGTCCATATCGTTCAGCCCTATCGTGAAACTAATAAATGAATGATAAGGTAAATATCTGCAGATTCAAAGGGTTGTAGCCTCCATGCACACTAGGCTTAGCAAGGTAGGGCTGGGCGATATATCGATATTTAAGATATATCGATATATTTTTAAATGAGATATGGAATTAGACCATATGGTGTATCACAGGATATTTCAAATTCAGATAAGCTATTAAGAAAAAAAAGAAAAGAAACCTCAGCAATCTCAAGCTGATGTTTAAAAAGGTTTATCTTAAACTGAGCACTTTATTTTGTTGTCTCTTTAAATGCTGACTTTGACTTAACATTTCATTTCACAGCTCTCACTTTGTGGAAAAAATATCGGGACATACAGTATCGATATTCAACCTAAATATATCGGGATATGACTTTTGGTCCATATCGCCCAACCCTATAGCAAGGCAAGGTTTATAGATTGCAATTTGTTCGTTTTTCTTCTTATTATTTTTTCAATACGTAATATTACACTTGAAGACAAATCAAATTAGCAAAACATAAATGATAAGTGCAAATGTAATGGTTTCAGCTGTCAGTTTTCAGGCTGGCTTTGAACTAAATACTCGCTGTACTTTTGAAACGTTGCCCTAGTTGTGAGTGTGGCTCATCTGTAGCCACGCACACCGGTCTCCTCAGTCCTGCAGCTGCTGTTTACATAAATAAATAAGAAATAAATAAGGAAGGAAAGGGAATGTTGACACAGCCTGTCCTTGTGGCCAGATTATCCTCTCATGCTTGAGTGGCTGGTTCAGGCCTTGCATTATGCAGCCAGGACCCAGAGACAGGGGAGCAGGGCGGGCCCGCCTCAGGAGTGTGTGCATGTTTGGGGTGAACGGCTTCACTTTCGGACGAGCTGAGACATAAACAGCCAAATGCATGAGGTTGAGAGGATGAAGCCTCAGTTATCAAATGAACTCATCGGCTCACTGCTGTTTCGTGGGCTGCCTCCGCTCTTACACACGCTTCCCTAGTCAGGCTACTCCAGGGCCGCTGTCCGTGGTGCTGAAAGTTTCATCACACATTTTGAGCAGCTTTTTTCTAAAGAGAATTCCAGTTTCCCAGTCCCAGTTCGGGCCGACTGCTCTTCAAAAGCAATGTATTCACTTAGTCCGGACAAAAAAGTGTGCCAGTACTCGGCAGTCAGGCGCAAAAGACTGGTGCCCATCATTCAGGACATTTTAAAAAGCTGCAGGTACCTCAGTGCGCTCA
Source organism: Gobius niger (assembly GCF_951799975.1). Taxonomy (NCBI): domain Eukaryota; kingdom Metazoa; phylum Chordata; class Actinopteri; order Gobiiformes; family Gobiidae; genus Gobius; species Gobius niger. Next base: position 14,705,670 of record NC_136872.1, on the reverse strand, counting down.
CACAGGCACACAGACTAATGCGTTTTTTTTTTTTTTTTCCGTTTTTTTTCCAAGCGTCTGCTCTTGCCTACAGCACGTTTCATCACAGCAAGTCCCAGCCGTGTTACTACTCGCGCCATGGCTTAGTTAAATTCAGCTCCTTTTGTGTGCACACTTATGCTCTGTATTTGATCCGTACTTCACTTCACTCTTCGTAAAGACTGGCTAACCGAGCGCCACTTTGGAGGAGTGCTGCCCGACTTGGCCCAAGCACATATTGGGCTGTAGAGCAGCTTTACCACTCAGAGAAATCAAAGCCTGCTGTAGACTCACATCCAACATATTAAAACACCACTACTACTTTTTTTTAACTTAAACTCTTAGACTCTGTTTTTAGTTTCTTTTAGTTTACTCAATGTGCCATTTTTCCCCTTTCTCTTTTCTTTCTGTAATATTACACTATAAACACCTTTTGCTTATACATTTTCTTATTTCTATACTTCTTGATTTGCCTCTGAAGTTTCTGCAATGCCAATCGACCAATCCGCAAAGTACTCAGCTCACCCTTTTTTTGATAGTGCCAGTTTTATAACGGTAAGTGCGCATGCCATATAGTACGCTTCTTGTTAGTGTTCTTACATTTGTTTGCATCACCCTCTTTGTAGATCCTGCCAACTTCTTTATCACATTACAGTTCATCACAGAGCTCAATTTCATAAGACAAGTGCCATTCACGGGGCAGGCAGTGCACTATATGAAATGATTCTTAAGTGCTATACTGAGCAAGGCTAAGTTTGAGTTGGAAATGTTTTGGATTGAGACGTATTGGGTAAAATAAACTTTTAAATGCTCATAAACACGTTATAAGTTTGTCCCCTAGCCAAAACCAAGGTTGTAGTTCTCTGCATACAAGCAGTTTTGAGAACTCCTGTAGTGCCATCAATTTGCTAGCCGTTAGCTAAAAGTGAAAGCTTGTTTTCACAGTTTTTTATCATGTTATTCCCACTGCCAATTTCAGAATGTCATTTTTTTGCTTGTGCTTTCTTAGCAAAGATATTTCCAAAATGAAAGTGTATCAATATATAAAATATCAATTCTAAGAGACACAGAATAATGTTTTTGAAAGATATTTCCACGTTAAGCTCATTTTAGCGTAGTTTGGTTTGAGGAGGCACTGTTTTTGGCTGCGTAAACCCTAGTTTATTTGGGTTCTCTTTTCTGTTTCTGGACCAACTGTCCTGCTCGCGGCGTTCGAGTGGTACTTGTTTAAACGTGCTCACCCGCTGCTGCAGATGCTGTGGTGTTGTGCCAGAGCTGTACTTTAGGCGTCACATCAAAAACCGTTTGAGGGGAGGGAAACGGAGACACCGAGGGGGAATGATGCCTTTGTCTTTGTGATGGCGGCTCTCGTCGATGGCTCTTCGGTACATAAAGTTGGAAAGCTGGAATTAAAGCTGTAAAGCTGCTGTAAAGCTGTGGTTTTTGCTCTGACAAATTGTAATATTTGATTAAAGTCAAAGCATGCATCATGTGTTCGGTAGCGCATGTGATCTAATACATTTTTGGATTTGTTTTTGTGGTTCATACAGGTGTCTTTGTTACAACTACAGCATTTTCTACTATTTGGGCAGGTCTATAGAAGCTACTAAGGTGGACATTTTGTAAGCGAAAAAACAAACAAAACTGATGTTGAGTCTTGGGTCTTTAAGTAATGTAACGTCTATGCAAGCGCCTGTATGTTTCGCCTGTCTTTAGCCGCGACTATGGCCATCGAGTCATGACAGCGTCCTCTCAGTCGCCTTTCATACTACATGTGGATACCAGATATATCATTATTTGTGAATGAATTTGCGTGTCAGGGAAATCGCTTACTTGCTTGCAGACAAAAGGTCATTAAATAAGCATCACAAAGGGTCAGCTTGGTCTTACTCTAAAACTAAGATGCAATGGGAGAAAACTAGCTAAATGGCTCAAATATCCCTCTAACTCAGACTTACATATATAAATTATATATTAAAAAAATAGTCTAAAATAATACTGCATTTGAATATGTATTGGCCTTTGCTCTGCCCAATCCTTCAGATCTTGGAAGCTAAGAAGGGAAGGGCCTGGTGGGGCCTTTGATGGGAGACCGTTTGGTAACACCAGGAAGCCTGGGGTGAACGTGGTGCATGAGTGAGTGGTTGGTGGTGGTCAGAGGGGCCGATGGCACAGACTGGTAGCCTTGCTTCCTTCAGTTTGCCCCAGGACAGCTGTGGCTGCAACAGTAGCTTACCACCATGGAGTATTTAGTGAATGAATAATGACGATAGTGTGGCGCTTTGAGAAACTTGGTAATACAGGCTTGTAAAGCGCAATACAAGTGTAAGGCATTATTATTGTTATTATGTACAAAAGTTCAGTGTTCGTCATGATTTCCCTAATTTAGTTACATTTCAACCTTGTTTATTCTTGTCTTGTCTTGTCTTGTTTTAACACAGTTTGATAAATAAACAAATTGCTTTAGTAAGATATTGCAATTAAATTGTACTCGCATTTTGAACAATCGTACATCGCTAATAACGAGAAACTTTGTCATTTTAAAAAGTACGAGTTGCTCTTAAGAAATGCTAGTTTCCTGAAATAAGTTGCCCCCCTGTATCAGTTTGCATAGATCTGAGTCTTCTCATACAGAGCTGTCACACTGGAGCAGGAAGTGCGCATCCTCCGCTCTGTTTTTGATTATGTGTGGGAAAAAGGCTTCATTGACAATCTCTTGATACTTTTCCCTAAATCTCAGATGAAAGTCGTATAGCGGCTTTAAAAAAAAAACCTTTCCTTCACAGTGGGAGGTAAAAAGCACTCTCACAAACATGGAATTCAACTTGTGAAGCATTATCAATCCCACCTGAAATGACTTAGGGCCCCGGTGGCGGCTCTTTTGATCGCACCCGCGGCATCTGTAAACAACTCTTTTCCCTCCTCTCTCTCTGTTTCTCTCTCTCAAGGTGTCTGGAGGGGGAGGTTCCTTTGATTACCGCCGCTGACGATTAATTGCTTTTCTTAACCTCCGCTCCCGCAGCCGCCCAGGAGCCCCGTACCGCACGTGCCCAAGTTGGACCCCCGCCAGGAGCAAAACAAACCCCCCCTTTTCACCAGCGCCCAATTACTGACCTTCATCCCTTCATTTCACTGTGGATGTTATCTTTAGCCATTATCGCAGTGTTTACTTTGTTTGTTTAGCTAGTTAGCGCACAGCAGTTTTCTGGACTAAGAAAGATTCATTGCTGGGAGAAATCGCGGTAGGAGTTGGTTTAGGAGAGATGAAAGCTTGAGTCGTCGTGCTTCTTTACACTCGGTTTTAACGTTGTTGTAAGTTGTGCAAAACTATACTTTGGGGATGTTGTGTCAGCGAATATTGTGATAGCTCTAACTTGGCAATATATTTGTCCCTGTTATTTTGATATTATTAATAATCACATAACAGACCGGCGTCAATATAGTAGTTTGTATGAGGACCTTCTTTTGCTGTAACTAAAAACAAAATCAAAATAATCACTAGCTGCTGCCTTAATCACCACAAAATGAAGTATGACTGGTGTGTTTTGACTATAATTGAGTGAGTTAGAGTATTACAAAAGTAGCTCATTACTGTTCAAAGTAATTACTAAAAATACTGCAAGAAAAAGTGCTCATTCGGCAACATGAGCCTGTTTTAGCCACAAAATCAATATGGCTCTCAGAACTAGCACCGCAGTAAAACAAATGATCCGACATCTTTAAAGAGACTAGATGCAAGTGGGTCATTTTATGCTCACTACTGCCACCTCAGGTCTGACGTGTAACTGCAGCTTCTATATTAAGCTCGTGCATGACGGCACTTCGGACCCGAATTAACACCTTTATGAGAGACCGTCCAGAATTTTAGAGGCAGTTGTGGTAAACAGGTATTGGCGAATTCTATACATTAGGACATGGCTGGAACATGTAGGGGGATGAAAATACTTAGTTTTAACATTTTTAAACTCCGCATAGTCCCTTTAAGCAGTAGCCAAACAATGCATTTACAATCTCAGAACATATCCAGGCCCACATTGCCACGGACTTCTATAAACTCCACAAACACACAGCAGCTCCCGCACCTCGCCAGCTTTAAATCCATCCAAATGAGTCGTCAAATAATGAAACATTTCCCTAAAATCCGCTGTGTGTCAGACTGAGTTGGGTCCAGTTTTAGGAAAGACCACAACAGACCGTGTGATGCTTAAACCAATGAACGTGTCAGACACATTTTACGCCCACAAAGCACCTCCTCTGATTGGTCCCTTGTGCTGTCATTCACTCTGTCCTGCACTGAGGATCAGAAAGTGAAACTGCGGGATAATAATATTGGATAGTGACGACGATGTGTTTGAGATTATATTACCAAATACCTGCACAAAGCATAATGCCCTCTCTTTAATACACCACATAAGTGTCTCTCACCAGGCTAATACTGTGCTGTAAAGTGCTAGCGTGGCTGACCCCAGAAGAAAAAGGAGGTAGACAAATAAGCTGCTGGATCCGTGTTTCGATGTGCCTTTTCTGCCTGCACTGAACCCTGTTTTGTGTTAAGCCATGTCCCAAAGCTGTAATGGCTCATATCTCTTCCACTGTCACTGGATGCTGCACTTAATGTATTTTTGGCTGGTGACTCAGACATGTGCATCACGTCCCCGTAGAAAGTCCCTCTTCTCCAAATATTATCATGTACCAGTGTCCCCTCGCTCAGGCCTTGGCCTTCAGTGTCTTCAGGGCATTGCAAAAACACAATCTTAATGATTAATGTGCATGCAAACACACCCGACCAATGTCAATGCTGAAAAAAAAAAAAAAAAAGTCCCTCCGAAACAAGACATCTCTTCGAGTTCATATCAAGGCATGAAGTTTATTTTTCGTCAGTGTTTGGCACAGACCTCCCTGTAAAGCAGTAATCTTTCGAGCAGCCTGTTTTATAATCCATAATAGCTTTTCTTTAGCTTGGTCCCTGTTCAGTTCTGCGCTCTAAATATACAGCGGGTTGGGAAAGTGTTCATACCTCTTTTGAGTATTTCTATTTTGTTATGTTGCATTCTGCTCCAAAATGGTTCCAAAACGATACTAAACCCATTCCATCGCTTTCAATCATGTAGTTTTGGAACACTCACAAACGTTTATGTCCGTGGAAAGAGCCATCGATTGCACTTGATACAGAAAGTTGCAGCCTCTAAGCCTTGATTTGTAGATTTAAGAGAAGAAAAAAAAAAAAACAGTTTTCTGCAACACAACATAATAACACACAGGTTCAAAGTGTATACATGCATTTGTGACTTATATATCTGCTTTTGAGCACCATTTTTCAATCATTTTAATTATTCTGCTTATGGTGAATGCACTTGATGGGTGAAGACTGCTCTGAAAGGGATAAAAACAAGATACAAGCCAAGCCACCGTATTTAGCTAAAAGCATGCTAACAAATCCATGATGCCAATACGTAATTTGATTGTACAAGTTCTCAAATCTGTTTTTGGTGATAGTTTATGAGCTAAAAATGCAGTGAAGACATCCGGATTCTATCTACTGCACAGCAAAGTCCAGGAAATTCAGATGAAACCGCTTCAGCAGTAGAAGAAACAAAGAAAGAGAACAGGATTACTAGTCTAGGTATGTTTTAGTTGACGGTTATAGCATGGTTAAAAGTTCCAAATGGTTGATTTTGTGTGATAGAGGGAGGTATGAGCACTTCCTAAACCCATCCGCCTCTACAGTATCTCTGCTGCCGTGCGAGTGTTTATGACATTACTGTAAGTGTCTTGGGGGATTTTCGAGGAGGGCCGTCTAATTGGTTCAGGTGTTTGATCTGGAGAACTCTATGGGGCTCCGGTCCAACCCACTCGTGTCCGCTCCCCGAACCCATACGCCGCGCTAATGCCGCCTTAATACAAACCTAATACAGCCGCGTTCTTGCGACCGGCTAACAGGCTGGACTCCCCGGACTGCGCGCTACTCAGGGTTGGCGCACATTTTCCCCATCAGCAGAAAGCCGGGATGAGCCGAGCTAATTGTGCAGGGAGGCCCGGCGGGGGGAACGCGGCCCTCTATGCACATACGCGTCACCAGCTTTCTCTATTCATCTTGTATTCATCAACCCCCCCGAATCTGCGGTCCCACAACTCCAAAAAACAATAAGTATGTTCAAGCATGCATTAGTGTTTCATGTAGTGCCATGTGTATTGGATGAACATTAGGATTAGGTCTGCGGCTCATTCCACACTATGCTAATCAGAGCGCTGTAGCATGGCGTTTACAGCCGTGTGCATGCTAACTGTTTTAATTGTGTTTACAGAACTCATAAAATGGTGTAGTGAATAATGAGCTTCAACACGCAGGTCCACTCGTTTATCTCCACATCTAAGTGCTGCTCCTGTATTAATGAGTGGGACTGGGGCGAGTGGACAGTGGCTCAGACTGCTCCCGGCACTGGCAGATTACCTGTTCTATTTGAGGCGTATTAAGATGTTACATGTGTTTTGATGGGCCCTGAGAGGCGGACTGTAAAAGCCACAGCGCGCAGCAGACACACACTCCGACTTGTTTCCATCTTTTAGTTGCACTCTGGGACTGATTATGGTCCGGCAAACGGCCTTTACCTGGAAAGTCACTTTGACTTTCTGCTCCACCATTTGTTAGTATGGCTAATGTCTCATTAGGTCTCACAGAGGGGAAATGATGGGCTGTTTGGGTGAAGGTTAGGCTCTAGGCTTATCATGAGACAAAAGGAAGAGTGATTATCCAGCAGAGGTGCGCCTCACTGTCTCGCACAACAACAAGTCCTATTTGTGTTCCTGCTCGAGCTGCTTCATTACCCATAATCTATTAGCCCGGCCTCCCCCTCCCACAAATAAAAGTCCAAACATTTGGGCTAAATGATGAATGCTTGATCACTTCTGCGTGTGGCACTATGAAGGAGTGGACCAAAGGGGGAGGGGGAATTTTACATTATCCAGGAGATAATTACAAAGCAATCACAAGCAGTTTCCGGTAAAGTGGTAAACAAGCCAAGGGCTTGTGCTCTTTTCCCAAGAATAATTAAAAGTCGCTTTGCATTCTATGCATCAGTGTCCTTCCCTTTACCAGTCGCCACCTCTTGGCATAATAAAGCTGGCTTATTTTTCCTTTTGGGAAACTGCTTGCCTTCAGTTGATGTGGTGTGAATTTTGAAATCTGAACGATTGTAATTAGCTGTGTTTTTAATTTGTTTTGTTTTCTCTCTCTTTTGTCCAGCAGTTTAGTTCAACCATTTAGTTTTCTTCTTTACAAGGTCTTCCTTGAGTTTCGAAGTCATTTGTAGAAGTTAAGACGCCCCCAGGCTATGTTGCATCACAGCGCTGACATGTAGTCATTACTTCACGTCTAACAACACCCGAATCAGTCAATTATCCATGGAATCGATCAACATAACCCCACTGCCACTCATTTAAAGAGCCAATCAATCTGCATGGGCCATTTCTCTCTGTCTGCCCGTGTCCGCCTTACACTGACACGTGTGTGGAGGTGCAGCGTGTGTTGGACGCAGCGGGTCGGCCATGATGGATCTACTGGACTGACAGCTTGTCTTCTGATTTATGGTTGTTTATCACAGAGGTGTGCCTGGAGTTGTGACCCTTCTTCTCGGTTGACTCCAATTCCCATGATGCTTCTGTGTAAACCTCCTGTATTTGCCTGTTTGTCTTTGAGGGAGTTTTAAACTTTCAGCTTTGACTCTTGCTGACTTCATCACCTGACAGTGCAGCGTGTAATCCCACAGTGCAGCGTGGAGAAGTGCTCAGTGAGTGTTTGGAGTAAACAGGAGCAGCTGACCACAAGCAGCCGGGTTTATCACGGCCAGCGCAGACATGGTCACCTTACCCCGGGCCTCGGTGTGACAGCCACAGAGGCACCGGAGAGCACCATCGGAAATCAATACGCCCTCGCACTTTAATTGTTGTGAAAAAGGCTTCCCTGTTTACAGCCGCACATCATCAGTTAGGACAAACCACATTGCGTTTATCTTAGACTATTTTTCAACACTTACAACAGCCCTAACCTTATAATACTGACAGACTGTAAACTGTTTTATGTTCACAGAGCTGGCGCGGGGAATAATGACCAAGGCCTGCGTGTCCTCCGTTTGCTACTGTTCTGTTCAGCGACTCAGCATCCGGACCCCATCCAAAGACATGAATGTATTTGAGTAGATTTAGGTGAATAAACGCAAATCTAAGCCCAGTAACTTTTTAATAATTCTCTCCATGGCCCATCCTTGCTATAGCTGGGCAGGATCTTCCTATTCCATACACAGAGTCTGGTACGCCATGAGAAAAACTGACAGTTGAGGTCCGACCATATAAAAAAAAAAACTTGGCAGTTAAAGAAATGTTTGAAAGGGACCAAAGAAAGTCAAAGAAGTTATGAAGTTTCACAGGGATTTTTGTCATTTCTGCATTTGTGAGGGAACAAACAAAACGACTGGATTTGACACTGATGTTGTGTGAAAAATGTTTTGCTGTATAACTGATTTAGAAGGGAAAGTTGAAGTACTTGGCTTGGATTATCAGTCACACATAACCCCAAACAGTAAGTGTGATGTGCTCGCTTTAAAAATCATGAATGCCAAATTTCTGTCTGTTTCCTGTTGACTCACAATGTCCTGTTTGTCATTTGCTGTCGAGATAATTGGCCACCAACATGGGCGACACTCGGCGGCTTGAACTTCTTCGATGCAACTGTATTTTGTTGATGGCGACACTGATGACGCCGGTGCTAAATTTGGCCGCGACCTGTTGTGAAATGTCAACTTTTTTTTCTCCCCCCCTTGTACTGACTGAGAAGTGCTCCTTGTTTTCCAGCCGCCTCCCTCCATCTGTGTCGGCGCTTGCTTCGCCTATTAGGCCGTTACCTGGGGAGGTCCTCTCTGGTTAATTACCTGCTCGGGCCGCACTCCGCCATTTGCAGCTGTCCTTCATCTCTCATTCGTCTGATTTGCAACCTTTACGCAGCAATCCGTGCCATAAAATTTCTAAACGGCCGATAGCTAGCCTAGCGTAGCATGCACAACTCTCATTACGGCGTCTTGGAGCACCTTCACACTGGACAAGCTGCGTTTTAATTATGAGGAAGAGGAGAGAAAGGGACGCTTTTGTCTTGCTGGGAGAAAATTCCTAGAGAGGGGATCTAATTATGCCAATGTTGTGGTACTTTGAAATGCCGTGAGCAAGCCGATTGCTGTTAATTTCCCCCCTGTCCTCGCTCCACTCTTCGGCGCTCAAGCTATTCACGGCAACAGGCCGCTAAATAATTTATGCCTATCTGTTACGGTATGAAGATCAGGAGGACACGAACATGCATAGGCTACAACTGAGGGAATCTAATATTCCTCCCCTTGTGTCGACTTAGGACTTTTGTATCCGTCGTGAAAGACAAGGAGTGTACTAAACAGATGGCTTCTTTTGCCAACACAAGAACAAAGCTGGCGAATTAAGAAGTCAAGCCCAAGGTGCGGGAGTCATAAAGTAGCTGTTTTCACACATTGCCCTACTTTTATGACGCGTACAGTGCAGTGGAAAAAGTCTTGGAAGGTGTTTTGGGCTATGAACAGAGAAAGGAGCATTGTTCTAAAATGCACACTTTGCAAAACTGGAACAACTTGGAGATTCAACTTCCAAGACATGGCGTATAGAACTGATAGTGACGAATTTTGATGGTTGAAAATAGTGACCTACAAATAATATAATATTTTTTGGATTCTGTATGTGCAGTTCGCATGTATTCTGTTGCCTCACTTTTCTCCCTGTGGTGGGCATCTTGCACAAGTGCACTGATCACTTGTGATTAGCGCGGATGCAGAAGGTGCCCGCAGTGTTCTTCTGCAGAAACAAACAGTGGTGTGGCCTCCCCGGGGAACACTGACATTCTCTCCACACAGCACCCCCTCAAATGGTTTTTATCTCAACTGATGCTCATGTGGACTAGATATTATGTGTGACGACATAATACTGCTAGCAGTCTTTGCAGTAGCAGTCGTCGTAGTTGTATATTCTGCTCATCCCAAAGAGCCAAAGTAAGTATTTTTAGCGATAAAGGCAGAGAAGAGTGTTGGTTCAGAGCACTGGTGTCCACACAGAAGTGAAAGGGACAACTAGTTAAATTCAGCTTCCCTCCATATGGGCCAGGTTCCAGGGCTTGATAAGCACTGTCATCCTTGGGGCGACGGTGGCACAGAGAGTAGAGCGGGTTGTCTTGTGATCGGCGGATCGGTGGTTTGAATCCTGCAGGTGCACACTGTCGTTGTGTCCTTGGGCAAGACACTTCACCCACCTAGCCTCCAGTGTCTGTGTACACTGGTTTATGCATGAAAGAGTGACCGGTTACTTGATGTAAAGTGCTTTGAGTGCCTAAAGCAGGTAGAAAGGTGCTATATAAATGTGGCCATTTACCATTTAGCAGGTGCGGACATCTACAGGGTGCTGTACCCGGTCACGATTGCGTCACCTTCTGGGTTGTCTGCCTAAAAAGACTAGTAATAGTAGTAGCAGTGGTGACAGGTAGCACTATTATCAATCAGGGACAGTACTTTCTAAAATACAGCATATATGTTTTTTGCATCCTTAGTAGAATCTTAATAATAATAATATTCTTTCTTTACTTCGTTGTTATTTAATTACCATAATAGACTAATTTAAGTCTTTATATCAGAGTAGATTTTGATTCTTCCCACTGGTTGCTATAGTACCAATTATGGCTTAATGAAGGAGTATAATTACTGATTGCTGAAGTAATTATTAATTATTTTACAAAACTGAACAAAAGGTTTTGCATAATCACAGTTGATTTATATCACACCACTTTGTTACATCAGCGTCTTATACGGTGCTCATACTGCTGAGCGATAATGGTAAAGGAATGGTTGATCTGGAGTATTATGTGGTGCTTTGGTACAAACTGAATGCAGCTGGGTTTGTGTGACTGACTCACAGTCAATGGGAAAGGCCAGATGCCCTTCCCACTTGCCTACAGCTCAAACCAGACGCTGAACTGGGACTGCTTATGATGGCCTGGCTTAGGATGGTTACAATGAGAACTTCATATTATCATTATATAACTCTAATACTGTGACTGCTTTTCATGCAGGGAAAGGGAAATTCTAATATTGAATTACACTATATAAAATGTCTGACTTGCCTGTAAGTCAACATTTTCTTCTCCCCAAAAACGTATCCGGGTTTGCTCTGTTCCTCTGTCACTGCACAATAGCTTTGAAAGAAGTCAGAGCAAGACATGTAAATCTTGAACTTTTTTGCTATCTTCTGCTACTCCGCTTGCCAGGCAACGCAACACACCATCGCTCTATTCCTGTTCATAAGTATGTGTTTGTTGCAGGGCTGCACAATTATTCGCAGTTTGAATGGCTGCAATAAGCAAACCTAATCAGTTTTCATTTGGGATTTATTTTCCTGGATGTGTTTAAAATGCGCTCCGTGAACTGAAGCTTGGATTTAAAAAAAAAAAAAATCAAATTGCAATTACAACACCCATCATACCAAAACGGTGAATTCGTTCTTCAAACTTCATTGAAGAAAAGTAGACAAACGCACTTGCACTTATTGTGATTGCTCAGTCTTTTCGCTCATGGACGGTCGAAACAAGGCCAGATGGGGGGAGTCGTGAGAATAGCGGAGGGGGCGGGGCCCAGGAGCGGGGCAGATTTGTCTCCGTTCTGTCGGGAGGATTTACGGGGCGCGCGTGTTGAGCCATCAATCAATGGTGACGCACTCCAAGGACAACTTTGTCTCTTTATGCAATTTGTAAGGCTGTCCAGTCAAATTGATTCCTTAACCAGGAGTCGTCCAGCACACGGAGACAAGCAAACCCCCCCCCCCCCCCCCCCCTTGAAACACAGGCACCAACCTCCGAGCAGCTGCAGAAGCACGCGATAAATGATGCTCCTCTGAACACGGCAACACACAACCGCAGAGCAAAGTGAGGCGCATGGAAACCAGATTAAACGTGCCGCGGAAATGACTGATTCAACGTGATTGAATGAGACAAGTGTCGAAAGGCTTGGCTTCACCGACAAACCACAAAAGGCTCATACATGTTTTGTGTTTGCTCCTTTATCTTATCACAAATGATTATGTCAATTGTGGGTGATGCTATATTGATCCCCGGAGTTAGGAAGAACCAAAAAAAAAAGACAGTTTGGTGGACAGAGGTTCAAATCATGATCTGTCTCCTATTTCTCCTGCTGAGGCGCCCAATCTCTTCTCCCTTATGCGATCGTGATATTGTTCTGAGTGACAACGGGACAGCGATTAGAGGGACACACTGTGCGCTTGAATAATCGATGGCAGAAATCACACTCGTCTTTTCTCAATTCAACCCCCGAAATCGCCGTAAAGCTACACCTGCAGTGGGTGACTCCGGCGCCTCAGTGCCCACATCACATTAATGCGGAAATGAGAGAAGAAAATACCCCAGCATTAATAGCGTATGATAAATTACGCCGCTCGTAAACGTCCTGGCATTGCTTTTAATATGGTCTTTAAGATTTGAGATTAGCATCCGCTCATTTTTCTACCGCGCAAATCCCATTCAAAGTGCATTTTATGTCCGCTGCTCCGACTGAAATGACTACAACATAAATATAGAAACAAATTGAGTCAAAGATTATCTAATGGAGCGTGCGTCAGTGCAGTCTGTCACAAGCTTTATGTAACAACATTGCTCAACTGCTGGAAGTCTTTAACTGCTCAAATTGTTTATTTACAATGTGGGGGCTGGCTTAAGCATCTCTATGGCGCTCGCTCATGTAGAGGAGCCTTTAGAACTTTTATAAACGCAAGTAGCACCTGCGTAATATGTGATCTCCGTGAACTGTAATGCGCATAATTTAGCTCTTATGACATACACAGAAAGTGTAATAAAGCAAATCTTTAAACATTAACACTGCTTTTACAAAAGGAATCTGTCTATGCTCTAGCTTCATTGGGAGTCCCAGACAGAAATCGCAGATAAGATGACATGCCGTCCTGTAAGCGTGCACCGATGCCCTCGTGAGATCCTGCCTCACTCAGAGAATAGACTTTAAAACAGCTCTGCTTGGTTACAATTCTCTCCGTGGCCGAGCGCCAAAGTTAATCTCTGACAAGTTAGTGCCATGTTGGCCTCTGCAGGAGGGTCTCCTGCTGCCCAGAGTTAGGACTAAACACAGGGACGATCCTGGCAAAACAGAAGAAAAAAGAAACAGTTCTATTTATTAGACTGTGCATTCTTTACGTTTAATTGTACATACTTAATGATTTCAGATTTCGGTGCCTTTTTGTAAGTTTGTGTGGCTTAAAGCACTTTGATGTTCTTTGTCTACTCATATTTTCCTAGGATGGGAAAGGCCAGTCGCTTCCTGATTGGCCAGTCGCCGACACTGGCAGCCAATGATAAGTGGAGCTCCAACCATGACGTCACCTCCACAAAACAACTAGACCTTCAACTAATCTAAACTAACCATATACCTGACCCTAATCCTAAACTTAAAGGGACTAGACAGAATTTAAAAATGTTAAAATTATGTATTTTCCACCCGCTACATTCCCAAGTAATGTCCTAATGTGTAGAATAAGCTCAGACCTATTCACCACAACTGCCTCTAAAGTCCTGCACTATCAAAAAGGTGTTAGTTCGGGTACTAATTGCTGTCATGCATGAGCTTAATATAGAAACTGTAGTTACACGTAAGACCTGAGGTGGCAGTAGTGAGTATAATAATGTCAAATCTCATCTAGTCCCTTTAAGGATAGTGGAGTGTTACAAACTAACCAACTAAACTAAACCTTACCTTAGCCCTAACCTTAAGGATAGTGGAGTTTACAAAAGGTGTCTTGCAGGCGTTAGCACGAATCTGACCAATCAGGGAATCAATATGCAAATGTGGCCGTTCCCATCCTAGGGAAAAAAGAAATAGCGTCCTGGACATACTCTGCATTACACCAGGTCATATTTTGTGCCAGCAGACTGAAACATGACGCTGGGTACATTTCTATCAGGACATTAACAGATGCCTTACATTCCTGTGTGCCTGAGGCTGCCGAGGAGTGTCTTGACGAGGTATGTGGTCTGTTTTAGTGAGGCTTATTAGTGATGGAAACCTTCTTTAAAGGTTATGTTACCTGTCACTTATAGGGAACCCACAGAACTAAATCAATTTAGTTTCTGTTTGTGAATGATGAGACATAAGTGGTGAAATTAGGACGATAACATGACATCTCTGAAGTTCCTTGCGTTACCTGTCCCGACAGTCAGAACTGAGTGGTGGAAAAAAGCTTTCACTGCTTAAACAAAAAGAACTGTTGTTGCTTTTTATGTTGACAGTTCAAAACTATATGGATGTGTTCTGTCTAATGAGTAATGTATCATTTTGTTGATATCAAGGGGAGAAATTGTGCATCCAGCTGTGTGCAGATCTGAGTCCACAGCTCAATACTCGGCCCTCTCTGAATGACTGAAGGCGGAAAAATCTCCAGTCAGCCCATTGTGAGCGGCTGTACATTGGTCCTGTTTCTCAGCTTGTAGACTTGGCTAAATCGCGATGTCCGACAGCTCTCCTCAGAATGCCTTTTTGTGGCTCCTGTCTAAAACGCTGGCCCTCTCAGCCAGCGCCGCCACTTCTCTCTCCATTAGAAACTGTGCTTTTGTTCCGCTGGTTTTTCTGCCTCTTATTTGACATTCCGCTCACCTGTGCATTCGCCATTGTGCCGCCATCGATCGTCCAGTCCCGGGTCAGTCACAAAGCCCGCGTGCCCGTCGGGTTATCAGTGACATCACCCCTTTAGAAAAAGACGCATTTGCCTGAGCGCGGCCTTATCAATAGTTTGGGGGGAGTGCATTAAGCTTGGCCTGATTTATTGAGACGCGCCGGCGCCTCGGTGCTCACCCAGGGGCCACCAGGTAACAATCCAGTCCCACTTCCTCGGCCGGCAAACACTCTTTATTTACTCACTCGAGGGGGAGGCGATGAAGGCATTCCGGACAGACAAACAATCTTATGATGCAGCCTTCATGTCACGCCCGGCTCTTTTTTTTTTTTTTCCTGCCTCAGCCTCCAGAACATCTCAGTCAGTTGTCAGTCCCTTTTCCCCAGCCACGGGGCCTGCTGACACGGGGATCCGTCAGCTCACACCAGGGAGAGCGGGACATGTCTGTGCCCATTACTATTCATGAGGCGGTGTGATCCACTCTGTCACCCATGTCAGGAGAGGTGTCTGTCTGCACCACGCTCCCCTTCCTCTCTTTATCAGCCAGGGGTGGCTAATGAGAAGCACCAGGTTAATACCACCACTGGAACTGCTATGGCTCTACACCTCTTAATTCATTTAGACACTGCTAATTGAAACCCACGTGAACTACATGCTGGACACCATAAATTTTCCAGCCAGCCTTGTCTTAAGACCTCTATTTTTCAACTGGTGTCACAATTAACCTAAATTGTTCCCCTGTTTACCTTCCTCAACGATATCTTTACAAAACTGAAGTCTTTCCAGAAAATGCAAGTTGACAGCCACATCCAAATGTACTTAGAGTGAGCGGTCGCAAGCAAAATCAAAATTAACCAGCTTTGGAAAGCCAAAAATGTCCTGGGCCAATTATCACAGCCATGACTAAGTCAAGACAACCTTTTGATGAGGCAAAGCGTAAATTAAAAACTGATTCGCCCTGTAGTGCTCTGACATGGCACAGTCATTCTGCACTGTTAGATCTGCATCATTTGCACACAGTGGCCTCCTATTCAGCTTTTTATGACACATTTTTTTATTCATTAGAGATTTTTTTTTCTTTTGCCGGTGAAGACCACTCAGCTGTCTAACCAAGTTAAATTGCAACCAAATAACTTGTAGAGAAGTAGTAATTGGCTCTTGTTTTAGTTTGAAAAGAAATGTAGTTTGTTTTGTGTTTATCCCAAACAAGTGCAGCTCCAAGAACTGTGAAGCCCAAATCAGCATTCAAAAAACAAGTTAAAAAGAAAAGTATACTAATTCCTGAGTCACTTGACTAGATCTGATTATCACAGCTTGAGTGGCCAATAGGTGGCAGTAATCGTTTGTACTGTTCATGAGTTAACGAAATTCATACAAATTTAAACCCATATCTTTGACAACAGGTGTCTTTCTCCTCTGAGCAGCTGCATGGTGCATATTTACAGCAGCTTTTTACGCCTGTGATGCGGAAAACAAATGTTGACAAAAGCGTTACCACCATCCGGTCATCCTTCTACATCTGTTTCTAGTGATAGTAATCCTCCTTTTGTCCCGGTGTCTCGTCCCTCACGTTTCCAATGGGGCTGTGGCCTAATGGCAGAGCGACTGTGGCGGTAAATATTCATACGGGCCATTATTGGTTGATGGTGTGAGGTGTAACGGGGCCTTTTCTTTTTTACCTGTCTCTCCTTGTGTGGGATATATCGAGCGTCATCACTGGAGGAGCTTCCCGGCATAAATTCTCACCGATCCTCACCTGTGCATACTTGTTCATTTAACCATTCGTCATCCCAATAGTGATTTTATGGTGGCTCTGTATTAATTGAATGGCGTTGACTGCACAACACTTCATGGACCACTACGTCTATGGCAAAAAGGGAGTGCGCTACAAATCAGGATAAGCTCGAGAGAAGCGGCACACAATGATGTAACAAAATTGCACTAATCTTTCATTTACAATGTGCTCGCTTCTCAGCCATGCAAAGGAAATGTCTTAAAAGGCTGAACTGACAGCTATGTGGAAATCATACAACGGGCATAAAAGGCATTTAGGATGGAGATGTCATGAAAAAGCTGATTTGTAGCTTTTGTCACCTTGGTTTGTCCCGTAATGTAGTGTTAAACGCGGCATATCTCAACATTATACCATTGTGGTCAAATGTAGTGATGTAGTGAGGGGTAAAGATGATCAAGATATGGTCCTAGCTTATTTTTCAGGATATTTAAGGTTGGCTATTGGTCAATGAAAAGAGATATACTGTACTTTCTGGACTATAAGTCGCACTCTTTTCATACAGTAGTTTGACTGGGGGTGCGACTTATACTCAGGTGCGACTTATATATCAAAATATATTCATTTTCATACTGACAGTTGCTAGAGGGCGCTCTTGGCTTGCGTACCAGTATCTGCTACTCCTGTGCCACTGAAGATTTAGATCGAGCTGCAATCTAGCTGGCGAAAAGCGGAGGTTACTTTTTCTGCAATGAAGAACACAACATAAGCTAATCGTGGACTAAAAGGTAGATGGCCGTAGAGGAACGAGTTTGCAAATGAGAGCTTGAACAACGTGATGCCGGGAGAGGCTTGTCAACAGTGCAGTTACGCCTCCATGCCCAAGTAGTTCCCAAGGCTGGTGCGATTTATTCTCCGGAGCGACTTAGATATGTTTTTTTCTTCTTCATTGTGCATTTTTTGGCTGGTGCGACGTATACTCCGGAGTGACTGTAATATACGGCAATATGTTTTAGACTCTATCAATTTTAGTGTATTGTTATTTTACCTACATAATCATAGCCTTTGCGATTTGGTACCTGCAACCTTTCAAAGCGCGATTTTATTTTGATTTTTTCTTTTGCATTATGAGTCATTCATTGGCAGATTTTTTTTGTTTTACCGGAGCTGGGGGACTCCCATGGACGGCTGCTTCTTTGTCTCTTCATTTCATCTGCTATCAACCGAAAGACTTAATAATACTTGCGTGTGACTCAGCGTCCCGCCCGCTAAAACAAACAACAAGCTCCGCAGCTGATGGGGGACATCCAATTTAACTGCCATCTTAATGGAATCTATAATAAGCGCAGGGGCACCGTAATGGCAAAGCACTGCGTCTTCAGATAACGCGCGCGGCATCAAAACCCTTGTGATCGCCAAACAAGTCCCACATTTTCCCTTCTCTGGATGTCATCGTCAAGTTGCTGTTAGCCGTTTCAGGTGAGGCCTATGTTTTTTTCCCACAGTTTACGGGATGAGGAATGGATGGCCACAAATGAGCTAGCGTTTTAGCGTGTCAGGCCGCTGCGAACTTTGGGAGTTAGACTATTCAACAAAGATTTAGATGATATTATGGCGTGGGCTTTCGCTCAATGGGAGTATTATGAAGTTTAGTTGTCTTCACATGGCATCAAACTGCACTGGCTGAAGA
Source organism: Gobius niger (assembly GCF_951799975.1). NCBI lineage: Eukaryota > Metazoa > Chordata > Actinopteri > Gobiiformes > Gobiidae > Gobius > Gobius niger. The sequence goes on along the minus strand of NC_136872.1, from coordinate 14,687,485 downwards.
AAAGAACAAAACAATGCAAAACGCTGACATTTTAGCAAGACATTCCCTTCTAAAAGTATAGGTGAATGCAACGGTACCCAGTCAAAATCCTACGACATTATTTATTAATAGAGCCAACATTTTGAAAAGCCTGGCCATTTGAATCATTTATGGTTTGCGTTGCATCTCTGGATATTTCCCTTTTGCATCATTTCCTTGTATTTCCAGCGTCTTGTGCTGTTAGCAGCCGAATCCAGACAACAGGAGGCAGTGTGAGTACGGACTTCTGACAGTCTTTGTTGTCCTCACACCGTGTCAGGCTCTGTCACTCTCTCCCCTCACACTCCTGTCCGCCTCTCCGCGTCGCACGCGTCCCGCTGCAGATGTGGCTTATAACGACGCAGACGGCGCCCACAGAACGGCGGCGGAGCGGTCGGAAAATTAGTCAAAATTACTTTCTCATTACGTCCCTCATTGCTCCTGTAAGTAGTCTGGATTTCCGCGCGATTAGGAGAACGAGCCGTGGAGCACTAGGGCTTCGACACACGTGCTGGCAAACGCGTATATTTATATAAGGAACGTGCAGGAATATTAACCTTCTCGACCATTTTTTGTGTAACATAAAAAAAGAGTGTCAATCGTTACCTTTTTGTATTTACTGTTGTTGTGTTTCACTTGTAATCCACTAAAACTCAACTGACTATGGACCTTCTTCGTTTTGAATCACTGCTGAATAGGGCCCATAAGACTTGAACCGCGCTCTGCAGTTTGTTCGTGCATGTAAACCGAGCAGCGAAAGTTGTTAATGTCGTCTAAACCCTCAGAAACACAGTTCACCTCGTGTCACCTCTGCTCGCTGATTGACGGCACGCTTTTAGCCTCCCCGGAGTGGCTTTCAAGCCCCCCCCCCCCCCCCCGTTCCCCTCCTTTTTCCGAAGTTAAATGTTCCATACCTACTCAAGCATCAACTTTTCTCGGGCCTGGCGGGAGCTAATTATTGCACGAGCCTCTGTAAAGTGCTCATTTGTCCTTGTCTGAGAACAATCAGTCTTTGCATTGGCATAGGTCTACAAAGCCCGAGGCCAAACAAATCTGAATTTTCTCCCATCATAAACCTGTTTGGCTCGCGGGCGCATTGCAAGTGATATACTCGTCCTGTCGCTCACTCAAATGGCAACGTGGGGTTATTCATTGTTTTCTTCATGCACAAGCCAGTGATGTGATGTTTATGACTGAATGTGACATTTTAAATGTCTCTTTAGAGTGATTAGTTTCATCAGATCTTGTTTGGGCTGAAAAGAAAGGTATTTTTAATGTCTTTGTTTGCAATTTTGCCCTAGAAGAAAGCAACACAAGGGGAAAATGTTTGCAGATGTAGCCTGTTCCCTTTAAAGTGGACATATAATATTGTCTACTATGGAAAAGGCACTTAAAGTGATAGTCTGGAAGTCTAAATCTTTTACAAATGTGATAAAATGTGCAAAATGAACCACCTGGTTTTACATTTTGGTGTAAAGTAAGTAATAATATATATGTATTCATTTTTCCCAGATCTAAGCAACTAATCAGAGTCTAGTATCCTCCCGCATTGACCAATGAGGCGAGGTTTTCCTGTGAATCAGCCTGTCAGGACCAATTAGGAGGGAGGGGGAGGAGCTTGATCATTTGCTTTTGAAAATTCTGTTCCTGCCCTCCTCATCTTGCAGACTAAGAAGGGCTTTCTGGTCAAAGAGGGATGAAATTGACTGTTTACTTTAAAATGTCACTCTTATCTCTCCTCACTTTGCAAACTTACAGACTATCACTTTAAGCTATGAATCCCACAAATATGCGAACCAAGATGGCGGCGGGTTGAGGTTTCCGATTACCAGTTGTTCAAGACGAGACGAGGGACTTGAAAGTGCGCAAGTTGGCACGGCTGAAAAAATGGATGACTGAAGACGGTCCGGAAAAGCAGTGTGCCACGGATCGCTTTACATGAAACCCAGGAAGAGAGCAGAAAGTGCAGCGTCCGCACAAAGCCCTGCAACAGGAAACCCGGAAACTGGTGCCGTTTGAAAACCACACACTTTTTTTTATTTTTTATAACAATGGTCTTTTTTGTCTTTTGTTCTCTTTTTATATACTGGGTAAATCTAGGACAGCGCAGTCGGCCCGAGCAGGTGTTCTCAATGTACAGGGTTTTTCACGGAAGTCTTTCTACTGCTGTTGCAGTAATGTGGACGCTGCTGTGTGTTTTGGATTTTTCGACTGAGCTAATGATTTTTTAATAATCTCTCGAGAGATGCAGACCACATGGAGGACATATCTACACCCGCCAAGTCGCACAACAGGCTTAGCCAATCTTATATATTAGGCTTGGTGAGGATTCTGGATGATTAGTCTATTGTGCCCATTTTAGATTGATGGGGAAAACCAGAAAACCCAGAGAAAACCTACAACATAAAAACTCCGTAGAGAACCTCGAATCCTCTTGATGCGAGGCAAGAGTTCAGTCAGTTCGGCTTACAGCAATCCAAAAAGATCGCTGTAAAACTCTGTGTGACCCAAAGAATGATTTTTCAAGGATTGTATAGCAACTGATAGCGATTGTATTAGAGATTAGAAATGCATAGAGTTTGTGTACAGTTTTAGATTTATTTTTTGGCCACAGTGTAACCTTCACACCTTGCAGGTCGTGATCAAGCATCAGACATTTTTAGCAGCATTCACAAAAACCACAGGAGCCTTATGTGGCTATATGTGGGACACAAGCTCGTCCGCACCTATCCTTGGCTCGAGGACCCGCTGCAATGTCAGATGTGTCATGCTGAGCTCTTTTTTTTTTTTTTTCCCTTTCCCCCGACTGTGTGGCATTTGCCCGTTCATTTGTACACCGGCAAGGCCCAAAATAAACTTCTCCACTGGAACGCTTGGAAGAGACTGGAATCGTGTTCATTCAGTTAAATTTACCTCCAGCGGCTCCTTGGGAACCCACGCGCGTTATCCCAAAATACTGCTACTTTGCGTCACCGCCGGGCCCTAAACTTAGATTTTGGAAAGGGGAAACCAGCGCCAGTTCCAGAAGCGTGTGGATGGTCTATGGTCCGTGCCAAGGTGTGATGGCGTGTTTGGAAGTGGTGCCAGCCGACTCCCCACACGCAAATGAAAAGCCGCTGTCTGTTTTCGCAGAGTGTGAGGTCAAAACAAGCGAGTCTGACTGCTATTCCTCACGGCTTTAGAATAGTGCAAGACTTTAGCGTTTAATGTTGGGTAAGTAAACCTATTCACCTTTATTTTGGGGCCTGCACTTGCTTTTTCTAGTTGAATCTGTCAAGATAAGCTGTGTAAGTACAAGGAGTAGTCTTTTGGAAACCTTTGCAATAACAGAAATCCTGCATGATTGATTAAAGTAGTTGTATAGGAGTATTAACAAACTCCTATACAGTACAGCTGAACAATTAAGTTAATCTAATCTTATACATTATGTGTGTTTTCTTCCTTCCTTTTCATTCACTCCCCAGTTCAAACAAATTGGATCTTCTTTGGCAATGCTATAAGCACATGGCTAGTTTTCTTCTTCTTCATATGAATACAAAACAAGAATACAGTATTGTTTGCGAACAATACTAAGATGAAATGTTTTCCTGGCCTATATGCATACTCCACTCTGAACCCATTCCCGTTCCCCCTCCGTCAGCACATGCAGAGATAAAGCCGTGATAACTCCGCTCAGGATTCCGCGCAGTCTTCAGGCGATTCGAGAAAACACACGGCTGCTTTTCATGTCCAGGCCTGTGGACTCTGTAATGAATTTGCGGACAGGCCTCCTGATAGTCAAATACCGTGAACCTGGATTACCGCGTTGTATCTAAATGGCAGGTTATGTCGGCATTAATGTGCCTTATGAGGTCAGTCAAACATGGCTGACATTTGGGCCGGCCGCTTGTCGCTCTGTGTTTGTGATACCAGTCTATGTAAATAAGGGCGCTCCGCTTCCTCTGTTCTGCCTCGCCTCAGAATTTGTTTAGGATTAGAAATCTCATTTTGCCCCCAGCCCTGCTAGCTTTAGATCAGTCAGCTCATCTGCAGATCTCAGTTCAGATAAACACAGGCGTTCTCCGGGCATCAGCACTTTTATTTTTCACCCCCCTTTTTTTTAAACCATGTGAAACAACTGCTATAAGCACTTCTAATTCTGCTACTACTGTATATCAAAGCAACAATGCTACCACCACTGCGCCAACTCCTGCTTTACTTTAGCATCATGTTATGTTATAATAGGACCCCGCAATATCAGAATAAGTGTTCAGTGTTACTACAAAACCCTTGGACCTTCTTTGGCAGCACCTCTTGTTCAACATTTCCCGGCCCAAATATATCCGATTTTTCCGTTTGAATTATGTAAAGTAGCAGGTGACCAGCAATCAGAGGTGAGCAGGGGTGAGCGGGTCAGGGAAGGAGGTGTGGGCAAAGACCTGCGGGTCACGACAACTGCTGGCGGCAGGAATGAATGTCCCAGAGGTTATCAACCTAATTTCAAAATCCTTTCTGTGAGGAGATGCCCGGGCACGATTCCCATCTTTTACGCAAAGATTTAGAGCCACAGTCGCTTGACGGGGCAAAAAAAGGCAAGGACAGCTTAGCGTGAAGTGAGTGACAAAGTGGTCAATCAGTTTGGGTTATGGACTGTGATGAGGAACAAAGAGACTGGAGGAGAGCAGGCCCAACTGAGCACGTCTAACTGTACCGCATGTCTGGCTAGTTTATAATAACGTAGGACTTAAAACTCTGGTCAGTTATGCGTAATCATTTCACCATAGACCCAGTCACACCATGATGCTACGTGTCCAGCAAAAAAAGAATAAAAAAGCATTCTGTTTATCGGCCATGAAAGCAACAGTGACAGACTTTCCTTTGTGCACGCTGCATCTGTCGCTTCCATCTCTTTTCTTTTCTTGGGCCTCGTTGCCATGTACTGTCCACCACAAACCAGGAACAGGAGATGGTGTTTTGGAGATGCCCCGGCCTTGTGTTGCCATCCTGATTTGGCTTATCAACTTTTAAAGCAACACCCCGCGATAGAATCATCTTTCCTCCCTTATCTGGTGAAATTCTGCATGAGTGAAAATGCTCAAATGACTCTGCTGCTGATCCACTTTTACACATGAGCAAACGCTTGGACCCTCTTTGTGTACTATGAAATACAGCTCATCACTCGCCAATACAACGGATCTCCATTTGGGACGACATCAGTAGCGTTTATTACTTATCTAAATGGTACATGGCAAGCTAGGCATTTCTTCATTTGCGCCTGTGCACGGTGGCCTCAGTCCGGCTGGTCTATTCTGCCAAAAAAAAAAAAATGGATTGCATAACTCGGTGGAACGGGGCCCTTTTTACCTGCTGCACTGCGGAGACTGAACTGGAGGGGGCCGAGGCGTGGGGTACCGAGTGCGCACATTTTGTTACGGCACGCCAATCTGTTGCTCTTGACTCACAATGGCCCTCCCACCAAACAACCCCCCCCCCCCCACCCGGTTCCTACGTAAGCCACCGCCCGCTGCGACACGTCAGCCCGCTAATCTAGCAGAACGAAGCCCGAGAATGAAGCGGACCAGAGAGTGGCGAGGTATTAGCATCTGAGCGTGGAGCACAGAAGGAAAAGCTTTTTACCAGCCCAATGCACCCATATGGCATTAGCACATGAAATGCCACTGTTGACATTTCGGGAGGCGCTGTGCCGCTGTAAGTGCAGGCCATTGATATTAGAGTCATTAGGAGAGGTGCTTGATCCGATATTAATGGTGGAACATTCAAGCACTGCCATCCCGGAGATTCACTAGATCTGGCATTACTGATGTCCTTAGGTATCTTTAGCATGCAATAGGACTGAAGATGCGCGTTACCTTCTAAGAAAATCATGAATAAATAAAGCACAAGATGATGATCCTCTTCAGAACTTTTCCAATATTTGGTCTAGATTTCACATATGTCCACATTTGTGCTTATTAAGGATTTATTCAAGTCACCATATCTTAATGATATTAAAGGGACTATACAGAGTATAAAAATGTTAAAATTAAGTGTTTTCCTCCCCCTGCATATTTCAACAATGTCCTAAGGTGTAGAATGAGCCCAGACATATTCGCAACAACTACCTCTAAAATCCTGCACTGTCATTTCTGGTCCGAAGTGCCGTCATGCACGAGCTTAATATAGAAGGTGCAGTTACACGTATGACCTGAGGTGGCAGTAGTGAGTATAAAATGGCTAACTTGCATCTAGCCCCTTTAACATTCTAATGTTTTAATGTTCTAATGTCTTTTATTTACCACTATATGCTGCAGAATGATTTATTATTGGTTTATTGGGTCGGGACAGTGCATGTTATTGAACATACATGGGTCTCATGCATGTAAACACGCCACGCTGGATTGTAGCCTTGAGCTAATTTCCATCCATCGTCCCCCATGTGCACTCTCACACTCTTACTCTATTGTACATGTTTTTAGTAGTAGGGGAAACCGGAGCACCCGGAGAAAACCGGAGCAGACACAGGGTGAACATGCAAACTCCACACAGAAAGGCCCCGACCAGGTGGGAATTGAACCTGGGACCTTCTGTAAAGCACGAGCGCTAACTTCCGTGCCACCCATGATATTGACATCATGCATTTATTTGATATTGGTGATTTCCAAACTAAGTGTTTTGGAAAAGAAAAAGAAAGAAACGAGAATTATATTGTGACTTAAAGGGGCTAGAGTTAGAGGCAAGTTTGCCATTTTATACTCACTACTGCCACCTCAGGTCATATGTGTAACTGCACCTTCTATATTAAGGTTGTGCATGACGGCAATTCGGACCCGAATTAACACCTTTTTGAGTGACAGTGCCGGATTTTAGAGGCAGTTGTGGTGAATAGGTCTGAGCTCATTTTACACATTAGGACATTGCTGGAACATGTAGGGGGAACATACATAATTTTTAAACATTTTTAAACTCTGTATAGTCCCTTTTAGTATTCAGAGGTTAGTTTATTGTTCTCTATCATAGTTGAGCTTTTTTTTTGAGCATTTATGAAAAAAGTACATTAAAGTCCATTCATAAAAAAAAAATACATTCACATTGACTGGTTTTGCAGGTAGAAAAGTAATAGCAACAAATGTCTATTAAGTAGATTTACAGATTACTGACTACAGTGAAACGACTGGTTGCTTCACTTGCAAATATTGCTTTGTTTGCCTCTTTCTTCTGTGGTTTTGTTTTCCTTGGACATCAAATTTTAACCGTGTTGTTGGACGCGGAAACATCTGACAGCCAACAAAGGCTGCACCTCCTCTGCTGAGCGCTCCCTCTCACCTTTCCGTCCCATCTCGGCCCCTCCCTCTCCTAAATAATCTCCAGATAAGAAATAACACCGCTCTTGATTAATTGTAGCCATTGTGCTGCTGGACTGATACACTCCCTTCTCACATCCATCTTGAACCCTCCTCTCGCTCTCTCCCGGTCCC